>NC_067477.1:19125579-19812874 GCF_947179515.1 Apodemus sylvaticus | reverse complement strand
GAAGAAGGTCTTTTCCCTTATCCATTTCTCACTGAACAAAAAAGTAACCGAAAACCTTTTCATCCATGAATGTGAAAAGTCTCTAGACACCCCCACCCCCAACCCCCGCTTTGAGACAGGTTCTCATTGTGTTTCTAAGGCTGGTCTCAAACCCTGGATCTCAAGGATTCCCTGTGCCTTCAGATTCTAAAGTGCTAGAATAGCACGAATGTGCTACCACACTCAGCTTTAAGCAAACCTTACTAAGTGCATATGGACTTTTTAAAAATTTTTTTTAAATACATCTTATTTAATTCAAAACAGCTGTCAGTCCCCTAGTGATACTTTTCTTACTCTGTTAAAAATGCATTTTTCAAAAAACATAAATGTACATAACATCCCACTTATCTATGTGACATTCTTTTTTTTTTTTTTTTTCCCCAAGACAGGGTTCCTCTGTGTAGCCCTGGCTATAGACCAGGCTGGCCTCAAATCCGCCTTCCTCTGACTCCCAAATGCTGGGATTAAAGGCGTGCGCTACCACTTCCCGGCTATGAGACATTCTTATATGTGTAATTTTAAGAAATTTTTTTCAAACCAGGGGAGGAGGGAAATGACTGCAGAGATATGAGGTGAGTCTAGTTCTTAGAATTTTGGCTTTTCAGAAGAAACTTATTTTAATTTGGGGGAGTAGGTGGTATTTGAATTTTTGGCTGACTTCTCCTCCTAAAATGAAATTGTATATTCTTAGTGTTTCTGATTTTTCTAGTTATGAAATATTCTCAAATTAATTATTGGTTATAATGTACATAGTCTGAAATTTGTTAGTTCTTAAAATTATTATTTTTTGAGACAGCGCTTTACTGGCCTGGAGCTTGTTAGGTAGATCAGTTTGGCTTCCAACTCACAAAGATGGACCTGCCTTTGCTTTGCTAATACTGGGATTAAAGATGTGTGTTACCACACTGGGCTATTATTTTTCAAAAAGTCACATATGCAAGAATTTGAGGACAATCCAGGCTACCCAATGACAAAAGAAAATCATGAAAAACCTAGGGAATAGATACTAGGAAAGTTTCAGAAATCATTCTTTTTTTAAATTTTTAAATAGAACTGTGTGTGAACATTGTACACAGGCATTCATGTGTGCACGTATGTGCAAACATTAGAAGCTGACAGTGGGCGTATTCCTTTATGACTTTGCTTTTTAATTTATTTTATTTTGTATATGGATTTTTTGCGTGCATGTATGCATGTGCATTCCAGAGGTCAGTGTTGGGTCCTCTGGAACTGGAATTATAGGCAGCTGTTAGCTGTTATATGGATGCTGGAAATTGAACCCAATCCTCTTGGAAAAGTAGACAGTGAGTGCCCTTAACCATGGAGTGAGCCATCATCTCTTCAGTTCAATTATAACTTATTTTTTTGAGTCAAGGTCTCTTATTAAACTTTGAGCTTGGAATGTTAGCAAGCAAGCCTCCAGGAACCACCTGTCTCTTCCTCAATCCTGTCATCATACCTGGCTTATTAGGTTTTAAGATCTAAATTCAGGTCCTTACACTAATGCAGCAAGCACTTTATCCACGAAGCCATTTCCCAAGCCCCAGATCATTCTTAATAGGGTTAGAAAAAGTCAAACAAACAGGGCACAGTAGCACATGGCTGTAATCTTAGCCTTTGGGAGGTAGTGGCAGGAGAATCAGGAGCTTCAGGCCAGCCAAGGGTACATAAAACCCTAGCTCAAAAGGGGAGAGGGACTTCAAAACAATGAATCTTTAAAAGAGATATATAATTACATTACTAGGAATACATTTTAAATAGTTATTTTATTTATAAAAATTAAAATTTATTAAGCTCAACCTTGAAAAGTATTATACATTCAGGATATTCATTAAAATGTAAAGCTAGTGTGTGACTACTGCAGGCTACCCTTAGGTTTAACAAAGTGTTTCTGTCTATTATTAGAGCTTGAAAGTGCCAATGTACTCTGCTAAGTCAAGAGAATCTCAAAGGCTAGGCTATTTAAACAAATCATGTCAAAGAACTTATCTGCTCAATGTTCTCTTCTCCCTTCACCTCAGAATCAGAATTATTCCCTACTCAATTATAAGGATAATCTGTTAAGGCCGGGCAGTGGTGGTGCACGCCTTTAATCCCAGCACTAGGGAGGCAGAGACAGGCGAATTTCTGAGTTGGAGGCCAGCCTGGTCTACAGAGTGAGTTCCAGGACAGCCAGGGCTACACAGAGAAACCCTGTCTTGGAAAAACTAAAAAAAAAAAAAAAAAAAAAAAATTCTGTTGTTTAAACCGGTTTCCAAATATACAGAACAGTACATAAAAAGGTAATTCCCTATACCTCCGCCCCCTGAAAACTTGAAATAACCCAATTCTCCTTTTCCTAGGATCTGAACATAATTATTATTTGGGGAGACAGGATCTCACTGTGTAGAGTGCAGGCTACCCTCAGATTTGTGATCCTCTGATCTTTATACTGGGGTTAAACCATGTGGCTCCATGTCTGGCATAGTTTTAAGCAGGGTTTTTTTTTTTTGTTTTTTGTTTTTTGTTTTGGTTTTTTCCAAGACAGGGTTTCCCTGGCTGTCCTGTAGACCAGGCTGGCCTTGAACTCAGAGATCCGCCTTAAGCAGGGTATTCTTATAGGTAGTTCTGTAAATAGCTAATTTCATTTCAAAATATATCAGGGTTGAAGAAACATAGCCACCAAAAAAACAAAACAAAACTGTTCTTTGCCTTTTAAAAATCCAAACACAGCTCTTTGCTCTCTCTGCTCTCCCACATACTCTCACCTCTCTGCCCCTTGGGCTCCCCTCCCCCCCCCACATGGTCATGGCCAGCCTCCACTTCACTTCTCTACTTTCTCTCTCTCTCTCTGCCTTTCTCTACCACTAACTCCCATCCTCTACTCTGAATAAACTCTATTCTATACCAAAAAAAAAAAAAAAAAAAATCCAAACACAGAGCTGCACTGTGAACATGCTATAATGTACTTAATCATAACCTTATGAAGTCAGTCAACTCTTCATTATTATAAAGAGTACTGCTACCCTTTTACATGTCTTTGACCACTCTAAG
Source organism: Apodemus sylvaticus (assembly GCF_947179515.1). NCBI lineage: Eukaryota > Metazoa > Chordata > Mammalia > Rodentia > Muridae > Apodemus > Apodemus sylvaticus. Next base: position 19,809,802 of record NC_067477.1, on the reverse strand, counting down.
ATAGCTCACAGATATAGACTAATTACTGGGTTAAAAGATATATAAGTCAGGCATGATGGCACATGCTTTTAATTCCACTTGAGAGGCAGAGGCAGGTATGTTCAAGGCTACTCTAGTCTGTATAGGCAGTTCCAGGCCAGGAGGGGAGAGGAGGGGAGAGGAGAGGAGGGGAGAGGAGGGGAGAGGAGAGGAGGGGAGAGGAGAGGAGGTGAGTACAGGGGAAAGGAGGGGAGGGGAGAAGAGAGGAGGGGAGGGGAGTACAGGGGAAAGGAGGGGAGGGGAAAAGAGAGGAGGGGGGGAGAGGAGGGGAGAAGAGGGAACGGAAGGGAAGGAAGGATACAAGCAGGGAGGGAAAGAAAAAAGGAGAGGGGAAGAAAAAGTAATTTGGCGATATAGTGTCAGAAAAGGTGCAATTTAGACTCATAATAACTTTCTAAGAAAATGTCCAAAATGCTAAACATAATTATTAATCTTTACATTCTGAGTAAGAGAAATCAGTTTGCTATCTTTATTCTACACTACACACACACACACATACACACACACACAGCTTAATCTCTCAATATTCTTAATAACTCTTGTGTTGCTTTATGCTCTTTGCCAATTTAAAACTATTTATTTTTGCCTGTGTGTGTGGGAGTAAGCATGCCTTGGCATGTGTGTCATAGGGATCCAACTCGGGCCACCAGGTCTGGTACCCACTGAGCCATCCTGCTGGCCCTCCTTGCCCAATTTTCAATTCAGTTGTTCTTGTTACTAATCTGCAGTACATTCTAGTAGGCGTTAAAACTGAGAGAGGTGCTACACAAATGGCTTGGTGATTCAAAGCACTTGCTGGCTGTTGCAGAGGACCTAGGTCCAGCATCCCCTCATGGTGGCTTACAACCATCGAACTACAGTGTGAAGGGATCCGATGCCCTCTGCTCCCTTCTATAGATGATGCATACATATGATACTCATATATACATGCAGCCAAACACCCATAAAATATATGTTTTATGCATGTATGTGTGTATGTATATATATGTATGTATGCATGTGAGAATATACAAATGAATCTTTTAAAACTATTATATTTTTTGTCAGTGTTTACATACTTCTAATTCTGTCAATATCCTTTGAAGTTCTGATACTCATGATTTTTGCTGTACTTTCTGAATGCTGGGATCACAGGCATATTCTACCACACCCAACCCACAAAAAGGATTAAGTATCTAACACATAATGGATTTTAAATAGGTTATGTTTGAAACACATAGTAGGGACGAAGAAACCTAACACTTTATGCAAGTATCTTTTTAAAGAAACACCATGAACAACCAGAGTCAAACAAGACATTTTCCTCCTCCTACTTCTTTTCTATACCAAAGTGGCTCACCAAACTTAGACCAAGTCATATATTGTGTGTTTCTCTCTCCACTGTTTCCAGTTTAATCCATAAGCACACTAACAGACTATTTTACTAAAAAAATAACTTCAATTAAGAGTTCAGAATAGGTAGGGCAGTGGTGGCACATTTCTGAGTTCGAGGCCAGCCCGGTTGTCTACAGAGTGAGTTCCAGCACAGTCAGGGATATACAGAGAAACCCTGTCTTGAAACAAACAAACAAACAAACAAACAAGTTCAGAATAAGGGATACAGAAATGGCTCAGTGGTTAGGAGCAGAGGATATGTATGTATTTGATTTCTAGCACCCATGCCAACCAGGTCATAACTAACTCTAGTTCTAGAGGATCAAACAAACATTTCTGGCTCCACAGGTACCTGCATAAATAGGCACATACCCACATAAAGATAATTAAAAATAAACTTCTAAAAAAATAGAAATTGCAAATCTCTAGCTGTAAATCTTATCTCCTGTTTATACTGTACACATTACATAACATAAACTATTTTAGTATTTATATTGCTATTATGTACAACCTACCAAAAATATGATTAGTTTGGGAACTATTGGTCAGTTTTGGAGACCTACATATTACATAATATCTGAATATTAACTATAGGTTACACAGTGTTAGGTTTTAATGATCTTAAGTCTGAGTGAGAAAAAACAGAAATGTAAACAAATAATTACATTAAGTTAAACAATGGGACCAATGCCATGAAAAGTACAGGCTATAATGGGAAAGAATGAGTAGTGACAAATTACTGACAGAGTGGTAGTAATGGGGAATTAGGGCAGAGTAAGCAGTTGTACAAATTAAGTGTGCAGTAGAGAACAGACAGGTAGAATGCAGGCAAGGCAGTAGAATCAGGTGGTGCCTATCCTGAAAGAGCTAGGGTCCTCAAAGGGCAGCAGCAAAACTTTCCATACTTAATGGTACAAACCTTTCTAGCAAAGCCCAATGAGCTACAGACAGTGTTCATGGGAGATACTTTCAATTACACTATGAAAGTCAGTAGCCTAAGTTAATGCTGATATATTTTGAAAGAAAAAACAAATATGAAAACTGATTTAAAAATAAAAAGTACTACGCAGAGCTCAGTGAAAATAGATAGCAGGCTTCATTAAGTCTATTATTCCCAAGAAGCTTGTTTACAGGTTAGCCCTGGCAGTATTTGAGTATGGGGGTCATGAGTGTTCCCTCCATCCCCTATTTGACAGGGTGATTCACAGAACCTCAATAGTTTGGGGAAGCAATGACACATACTAAATTGCTGCTTTCCTCTTGTGAACCTAGAATTTCAAAAAGGGCCTCTGTGACAAGACTTCCAATAAAAAGTCTGTGCACTATGTTTCCAATCAACTTTTTGTTTTGTTTTTGTTTTTATTTTTGTTTTTGACGACAGGGTTTCTCTGTGTAGCCCTGGCTGTCCTGGAACTCACTTTGTAGACTAGGTTGGCCTCAAACTCAGAAATCTGCCTGCCTCTGTCTCCCAAGTGCTGGGATTAAAGGCATGAGCCACCACCGCCCTCCAATCAACTTTTCTAAGAGACAACACTTCACATGTACAGCCAGCCATATTTCCACACTGGTAGGATGAAATATGTCCTGTATGTCTCCTCTAGGAGAAGACTCAAGGAAGCCTTCATTTGTCTCCCTTGGGACTGTGCCCCATGATCCCTTTGCCTTTGTATCCTTATCTTAATCATTCCTGGTCATGTAAGACTCATACCATGTTGGTTTTGAGAGTCCCAATGCAGAAATACCATGGTATACCATGAAATGTCTTCTCTCCCTCAGCTCCCCAACTTCAGACTATATTGTTTTGAGGTAAGTATTGAGCTGGTGTTCAGGTACAAAGCTGTTTTTAGCCAGGCATGGTGGTATACTCTGGGAAGTTGAGACAAGCAGCTTATCATGTGAACTGAAAGCTAGTGTGAGACAGTGAGAGTGAGAGTGAGAGTGAGAGTCACTGTCTCAAAACAGTTTTTTAAGGAAATTGGGATTTTCAGCTGAGATCTTGAAACTATTCGGTAAAGAAGCAGAGAAAAATGAACAGTCACTAAGTGTTGGGGCTGAGGAAACAAAGAAAATATGGAAAATATAAATCAGGCTGGGTGGGGCCAGAACAGGCTACAGGAAAGAAATGGAATTTAAATGAGGTTCACTTAAAACTGAGAGAGCATCCCTCTTCTCTGCTGCCAGGAAGTTTACAGACTTCAGCTGCAGTGCTTCTTTTTCTGTAAGGGAGTAGACACTGTCTAAGTCCTCAACAGACTATGTCCCCACAGGATTAGAACTGTGACTTACATCATTAAATATATATGCCAAGGATCTTCAAGAATGCCTGGCTGGTAATAAATACTTATTAATAAATGAGGTGCTTAGAAATGGAAACTGCAATCAGGAAAGACTCACAGAAAACTGGGGAGATGAGAGCACATATGAAGAATTCCATCTTCAGTTTTGAATTTCCTTCAGTTTTCCTTTCTCTGCTCTTTACTAATTCCTTTTGTCTCCTTAAGATAATGACATAAATACCAACTATGTACTCAGATACCATGTAGCCAAGGTAATGTTGGTGATTAAAAAAAAAAAAGACAAATTTCATACACAAAAATAACACACAGGGTACAATGAATACAGAAAGAAAGATAGAAAGATTATGACACAGAGTTAGAGAAAGCCAGCCTTCCTCTGGCTGTCTGTAAACACTAAGAAATAAAGATACAGACATTTCAACACAGAGGTCAGCTTATGAACAAGTATCAGGCTCACCACTACTACCTGCTGGAGTAGAAGATTTAAAAATTTTCAAGACAACCTACTTTCCCCCTAGGCTACTCTAGAATAACTTCCTGAAGTTTTGACCAGACAATCACAAATGCTTAAATCCCACTTTGATCCCCAATTTGTCTTACACAATCTTGAGGAAAGTTTTTGTCTTCTTGATGATAATGAAAAAGTCTGCTATATAAGGTTGTTAAAGTGACATCTAAGTTGACAATGTAGGATGAACAGTTGAAAGTATGAACTTTATTTTTAAAGAGAAGAAAAAGGAAGATATGATGAGATAATGCTCCAAACAGCAGAGAAAGCATGTAAAGACCCAAGCAAGGACAAAACCCAGTTGCTGAGGAGACATAAGTGATTTGGGAAGAAAGTGCAGAGAAGCAAGATGTGACCTAGGTGATCAATCACTGGCACTGTACATTCGAGAATGTATGCATATATGTGTAGAGGAGCGCACATGCGCACACATACCACTATAGAGTGAAAAATGGGGTTTGTTAACATTGATTTATTATTTTCTGTGTGTATGTGTTGTGTTCCTGAATGTATGTAAGTTATGTGTACAACACGCATACAGGAGTCTATGGAAGGCAGAAGGGGGCATAAGGTCTGCAACTGGAGTTCTAAATGATTGTGTGCTGCCATGTGGATGCTGGGAACTAAACCTGGGTCCTCTGCAAGAAGAGTCACTATTCTTAACTTCTGAGCCATCTCTTCAGCTCCTTTGTTTTTGGTCTTAAAAATAGTAGTGGGCTGGGAATTTAGCTCAGTGGTAGAATGTTTACCTAGCATGTGTGAGGCTCGAAGTTCAATTTTTAACATGCTGTCATGATAACACACAAATAATACTAATACTATTGCTCGAATTAAGCAACAGACTTTTTCTTTTTCAAGAATGAATAAGAGGCTAACAAGCTGCCACCATGCCTGACAGCTTAAGTTTGATTCCCAAGATCTACATGGTAGAAAAGAACTGACTCCAGCAAGTTGCCCTCTGACCTCGACACACACATATAAACAAATACATTAATAATAAAACACCAAGGACTCCATACTCTACAATAAGAAGTCCCTGTACTTCCATGTTCACTGGAGTTCTATTCACAAAAGTAAGGAAGTAAGGAAGTGGAACCAGATTTCCATCGACTAATGAGCTGGTAATTAACTGTGGTACATATACATAATGAAATTTTATTCTGCAGTAAAGAATGAACTCTGCAGGAAAATGGATGAAACTAGAAAATATACTGACTGAGTTAACAATGACCCAGAAAAACAAGCACTGCCTATTCACCCTCATATGTGGATCTTAGCTCACATTTTTATAGTAGTATGATTTAACATTACTGTGTGCTAGTAAAAACCCAAAAAATTCAAAGGGGTCATTAGAGAGATGGAGTGGGAATGGAACACACTGAGCATAAAACAGAAAGGGGGAAATGCCAGGAGAATAAAGGTGTACCAGGGAGGTAAGTGGAAGGATAGGAATGAGAAGGGGCAAAAGAAAGGATAAAAGAGAAGGATAAAAAGGCCTTATAGCAATCTACTTTATAAGCTCATTGAAAAACAAAATCGAATGGAGGTACACTCCACAGATAATATATAATGCTCCTCAATTAAACGAAAACCCTAGTGCCAGGTATAAGACACCTTCCTTTATTAGACATTGGCCAGTTAAGTCCCAGATGTTTCTGAAACAATATAGGATACTGACATTACTCTTGGTTAGCCATCAGAACAGACCTACCTACAATTTTCAAAACATGTATTATCTAATATATATGAAGATTAAAACATTACATTGTATCCCATAAGTAAATACAATTATGACCTTTTTAAAAAAAACAAAGCATTTTTTTAAAAAGGATACAATTAGGACTGGGGAAATGTTTCAGTCAGAAAGGACCTAACTTCACTCTCCAGACCCATGTTATTTTAAAAAAGCCAGTTGTGCTTTTATTTCCAGCATTAAAGAAGCAGAGATAGGCACATGCTCAGCATTGAATGGCCAACTAATCTACCCTATCTGCTAAGATCCCAACTGATGAAAGACTGTCTCAAAAAACAAGGTAGATGACTCCTATGGAATAACATCTAAAGTTGTCCTCTGGGCTTCATACACATACATGTGTGCAGATATACCGACACACATGCACATATAATATATTTGAAGTTAGTTCTGGCATGTTTCCCACTTAAAAAGGAAAGAATAGCACTATAAAAGTACACAATTTAATATTGATCCTTTCATAAGGGACTATGACAAGATGAGACCGTATTTTCTTTTTTAAAAAAAAATTAAAAAAAAATTACTTCATTTTTTTTCCCCAAGATTTATTTTACTTTTAAACGATTATGTACGTGTATATCTGTGTGTGGATGTGTGCATGTGAAGATTGGTGCCTGCAGAGATTAAAAAGAGGGCATTGGGTCTCAGGAACTAGAGTTACAGGTGGTAATAAGCTATCTGATTTGGTTGCTGGAAACAAACTCTGGTCCTCTGTACTTGCTTTTAACTGAGCCATCTATCTCTCTAGTCCCACGACCCATATTTTCTATCTAAGTGTAATATCTAATCAGGCATAGTAGCTCACATAGTTATTCCAGCACTTAGGGGACTATGGCAAAAGGATTCCTGTGAGTTCAAGACCAACCTCAATTATGAGAGAGTGATCGCTCTCAAAAACTAAATTACAGTTGATAATTAAGAATCATCATGGGGGCCGGGCGGTGGTGGCACACGCCTTTAGTCCCAGCACTCGGGAGGCAGAGGCAGGCGGATTTCTGAGTTCGAGGCCAGCCTGGTCTACAGAGTGAGTTCCAGGACAGCCAGGGCTACACAGAGAAACCCTGTCTCCAAAAAAGAAAAAGAAAAAAAGAAAAAAGAAAAAAAAAAAAAAAGAATCATCATGGGGCCAGGCAGTGGTGGCGCACTCCTTAAATCCCAGCACTTGGGAGGCAGAGGCAGGTGAATTTCTGAGTTCTAGGCCAGCCTGGTCTACAGAGTGAATTCCAGGACAGACAGGGCTGCATAGAGAAACCCTGTCTCGAAAAAACCAAAAATACCCCAAACCAAACCAAACCAAACCAAACCAAACCAAAAGATTCATCATGGGGCTGGAGAGATGGCTCAGCCGTTAAGACACAGACTGCTCTTCCGAAGGTCCTGAGTTCAAATCCCAGCAACCACATGGTGGCTCACAACTATCCGTAACAAGGTCTGTTGCCCTCTTCTGGAGTGTCTGAAGACAGCTACAGTATACTCACATATAATAAATAAATAAATCTTAAAAAAAAGAGAAATGGAACCTTTCAAAGATTTATTTATTAAAAAAAAAGAATCATCACTAGGTGGTGGTGGTGCCTTTAATCTCAGTGCTTCAACACTCAGGAAACAAAGGCAGGCAAATCTCAGAGTTCAAAGCTAGCCTCTTCTATAGAGCCAGTACAGCCAGGGATACACAGAGAAACCCTATTTTGTTTTGTTTTGTTTTGTTGGGAAGTCAGCAAATAGTATCTATTCTAAATTTTTTATTTTAATTTGACTTAAAAGATCACAACACACCTTACATTTATTTTAAACTTGCGTATGCAACAAGTATACAGTCATGTCATTTTATCCCAACGTCACTTGCTGGATATCTATCATGAACAAACATGTTATACTCTATATACTTTGATTTACAGTCAGACACATTGAGTGATTACAATATGCTGTAATATGAATGGGAGAGAGGTCTAAAGCCATCAATAGAGTAGACAACTGTTGGTAAAGATAAAATAACTAGACCTTGAGAATAAAGAACACTGTAAAAACTAGAACATTTTAATTCCAAAGAGTTTGTTTAAACAAGAAATCTGTGGCTGAAGAGATGGCTCAGTGGTTAATAGCACTTGCCACTTTTCCAGAGGAGCCAGATTTCATTCTCAGCACCCACAGCGCAGCTAACCAACACCAGTTCCAGAGTATTCAAAGCTCTCTTCTAGCCTGTCCAGTTACATAGTATAAAACATATTGTCAAAACACCCATACATGTACTTACATAAATAAACAGTAAGAAATGTATCTGTTACAAGAAATCCTGTAGTAGGGAAGGTCCAAGGTGTACTATAACTAAATGATGCCACCAAGAACTCTGACTCCTTCTACTTCTGATCTGATATCTTCAGGAAATGTTTTATCCCCTATGGTTTCAGGACAACAGCAACAGGGGCCTCATGTTCTCTTGGTCTTGAAAATGAAGAGAAAGAAGAACCATTTTCTCCAGACACAGCCTGTCTCCTTCAGTTCAACCTGACTGGAACAGATAACAGTTTACAAGTAAATGCAACTGATTGGCTTTGACTAACTAAAACCTAACCCTGCAGTTGGTGATGAATCATCTCCAAGTACCCTATATTTAAGAATTAAAGCAGAAGCTGGGTGGTGGTGCACGCCTCTAATCCCAGCACTCGGGAGGCAGAGGCAGGCGGATTCTGAGTTCAAGGCCAGCCTGGTCTACAGAGTGAGTTCCAGGATAACCAGGGCTATACAGGGAAACCCTGTCTCAGAAAAAAAACCAAAACCAACCAAACAAAAAAGAATAAAAGCAGATTTGTTAGGAATGGAGATAGATGATAGGCAGCTAACAGAGTTGATAACAAAGAATAAGGAAACCCTAAGCACTTGGATAAACACATGAAAACCACAGATGGAAGGACAGGAAATAAGAAACAGCTTGGTTCAGCTGGAGTGATGGGAAATGTAAGATTGGACACATTCTACACTCTTTTTTTTGAGTCTGGCCTTTATCTCATGAGACAAGATGAAGTTAACTGATTTTAAGTAAAAAAGATACTACAATTAGGCTTTCTAGGAGTATGACTGTGGAAGTATTATCAAGAATAGTCAAGGGCTGGAGAGACAGCTCAGTGATTAAGTGCATGTAGGTAGCTCTCAATCACCTGCAGCTCCAGCTCTAACAGAATCTGACACCACTGGCCTCATGTACACATATTCCTGCTCCCACTCCACCTCATATAATTAAAATAATAAAAATAAGTTAAAAATACAAAAATAGCCAGAGATAGGTGGGGAGAGCAGAGGAAATGTTACCTAGCCTCAGCTGGTGTCTATTCAACAACAATCCAACTGGTAAGAGGAATGAAAAAGAATAGGACAGGATTTAAAATCCACACGTGGATTTCTAAAAACCTAGGCAAGACAATTCTACATTTTTTTTTTCTTGTTTTGTTGAAATAGAATCTCACTATATATAGCCTTAGCTGGCCAGGAGCTCACTATATAGACTAGGACTGGCTTGAAAGTTATGGGTATCTACCTGTCTCTGATTCCTAAGTGCTGGAATTAAAGGTGTATGCCACAAAATCCAGCACTATTTTTTTTAATGTGTGTACATTCCTGCATGTTAGAATACATGTTTACGTCAGAGGACAGCTATTGGAATCAGTTCTCTTCTTCTACTATGAGGATCTCAGGAATTAAGACTTATAGCCATCAGGCTTAGTAAATGTCTTCCTGCTAAGCCATCTTGCTGGTCTTTATTTCTTTATGACAAGAGAGAAAAATTAACCTTCATATAAATTAGGTAACTTACTTGAGATGGAAAAGTGATTAGAGCCTGGTACAGTGGTGTGCATCTATAGTCTCAGCTGCTGGGAAGGCTAAAACAGTAAGATCGCTTGTGCCTGTGAGTTCAAAAACAGGGGTAACATAGTGTGATGCCTTCAAAAAGAAAACAAAATCAAAAACTATAAACAGCAGTCTGACTGTAAAGAGAGGTTTGATGACCAAAGTCAGTTTTTTTTTTTTTAAAAGCATAAATACACATAAAAATGTTTTAATGTTTCACAAATAAGCCTGATATCGTGGCTTGCACCTATTCACACAGTACTTGGGAAGCTGAGGTGGGGTATTTCATTAGTTAAAGGCCAAATGGGCTATGCTCAGAGTTCCAGGCCATCCTGGGGTACATAGAAAGACCCTAGCTCAGAACAAAAATAAGTATGTGTATAAAGCTAGGAATGCCATCATTCTGTCAACATCACCACAATTCTCTCATTCACCAGGCTAGAAACTCTTGCAGAGCTCATATTAAAAAAATAAACAAAGTCAGGCGGTGGTGGCGCACGCCTGTAATCCCAGCACTTGGGAGGCAGAGGCAGGTGGATTTCTGAGTTTGAGGCCAGCCTGGTCTACAGAGTGAGTTCCAGGACAGCCAGGGCTACATAGAGAAAGAAAGAAAGAAAGAAAGAAAGAAAAGAAAGAAAGAAAGAAAGAAAGAAAGAAAGAAAGAAAGAAAGAAAGAAAGAAAGAAAGAAAGAAAGAAAGAAAGAAAGAAAGGAAGGAAGGAAGGAAGGAAGGAAGGAAGGAAGGAAGGAAGGAAGGAAGAAAGAAAGAAAGAAAGAAAGAAAGAAAGAAAGAAAGAAAGAAAGAAAGAAAGAGAGGAAGAGAGAAAGAAAGAAAGAAAGAGAGAAAGAAAGAAAGAGAAAGAGAGAAAGAAAGAGAGAGAGAAAGAGAGAGAGAGAAAGAAAGAGAGAGAAAGAGAGAAAGAAAGAGAAAGAAAGAGAAAGGAAGGAAGGAATGAAGGAAGGAAGGAAGGAAGGAAGGAAGGAAGGAAGGAAGGAGAGAGAGGGGGAAGAAGGGCGGGAGGAAGGGAGGAAGGAAAGAAGGAAGAAAGCTAAAATACTCAATAAATCCAGAATGTAAGAGAACTAGCTCAACATAATAAATGTACACAAAAACTTGTGCTAACATGAGACCCTGTCTGTCTGTCTGTCTGTCTCTCTCTCTCTCTCTCTGTGTGTGTGTGTGTGTGTGTGAGAGAGAGAGAGAGAGAGAGAGAGAGAGAGAGAGAGAGAGAGAGAGAGAGAGAGAAGAGAGACAGACAGACAGTAGTAAAAGACTAAAAACTTTCCCACTAAGATTTACAACATCAGACTTAACCAGAACCCACTTAAGTGGGAAGGAGAGAGACATATACACTCACAATCTTATACACACAATCATACACACATACAATAAGTGCAAAAAGGTTAATACTACCCAAAGCAATTTTCATTATTTAATAGAACAAAATCCCAATAGTTTTTATTAGAGAAATCTTTTAAAATTTCTATGGCATCTCAAAGGATCTCACTGCAAAACAATCATTAAAAAGTACAGAGGTCTCATTTGTTGATTTCAAATCTTAACTACAAAGTAGTTATTAAAATAGCCTGGTGCCAATACAAAGAGACCTATGGAGAGCCCCAAACAAAACCGAGCACCTATGACTCAATGATTATTGTATTTTGCTCCTCTGTCCCTCCCTCCTTCTCCTTCCTAGTACATGCTAAGCATGCTCATTCCTCAAATGATTTCCATTAAGGTGCCAAAGACACTGAATTAGACAGTATTTTTAAACAAATAGTCCTGGGAAAACTGAACTTAACTGGGAAAACTTATACTTAAAAAGATAAGAGTATCTACAACTATAAAACTCTTAATAGAAAACAAAAGGGTTTCCCTTTATCATTTCCACATGACACCAAAAGTACAAACAACAAAAAGAAAAATGAGGTAAGCAGAACTTTATCATAGTTAAAAACTTCTTGATAGACTAGAGATGTAGCTGTTAGTAGTGGCTGAAGTTGGGATTTTGTCCCAACATGACAGAAAAGAAAATTTTTTAAGTTCTTGCTGGGTGTGGTAGTACATGCCTGTAATCCCACAGCTTGGAATACAGAAAGGTCCCTAGTTCAAAGGCCAGCCTAACCACATAGTAAGACCTGGTCTCAAAAAAAACCAACAAATAAGCAAATTTTTTTCATATGAAAGGAAGAAAAGGCAGCATAGATAAGTAGAAAACTGTTGCATTTTGTTGTGGGTGTAAAGCCTGACCTGGGTTTGACTTCAATCTCCCTCAGATCCTCAACTACAAAATGAAAGGAGAAACAACTCCTGCCAAGTTGTTCTTTGACCTCCATAAGCATGCTAGCACCCACACATAAGTGTACATGCACACACAAAACGTATTTTTACAAAATCACATGTCTGATAGGAGATCAATAATCAGAAAAATGAAAGAACTACAACTCAACCACCAAACAGAACTTTTAATTTAAGAAACAGGCAAAGGAGTTAGGCATGGTAGTCTATGCATACAACTCCAGAACTAGTAAAGCTAAGCATTTTGGTGCTAGCCTGTGCATCAAGACCCCTCTCAAAAACCTCAAAGGGACAGATGAGGTGACAAAATGCCAATAAATACAGTAAAAGATATTCCTCATTAACCACTAAGTAAATGTATGCTAAAACATAATGATAACCACATATACTCTTTAGAATGACTTATAAAAGGAGGAGAACCCTTTACACCCCAGAACACAATTTTTGTGCATTACTGGTGGGAATATAAACTTACTTTGGCTTGATAAATAGCCAAACTAAAGAGTTGTCTTGAACAGGTCATTTTTACCATATTCACAGCAGCATTTTACATAGTAGTGAAAAGATGGAGGCAATTCAGGTGTCCATAGACAGATGAAGATGCAACATGTAGGTATATACTTAGAATGAGTTTTTCAGCTTTACAAAAGGAAGGAAATTCTGACACTGTACAACATGAATGGACCATCAAGCCAGTCACAAAAACTATGTTTTGGATTCTATGATTGTACTTCTACCTAGTCAAGGCCATAGTTACAGTAGAACAGATTTCAGTTGCTGAGGTTAGCCATGCTAGTGTTTAAAGAATACAAATTTTCAGTTTGGATGAAAGAATTCAATTCCTCAGATGAGGGTATGTCACTTTGTCTCAGAAACCAAACTTATTCAATTCCTCAGATGAGGGTATGCCACTTTGTCTCAGAAACCAAACTTATCATGCATGGAACCCTCCAGCTCAAATCTCAGCACTAGGGAAAAAATGAATTCTGACTATATGGCCAGCAACACACCTATCACATAAAGTTATCTGCTGCATAAGCTGGTATACCTGAGATCCATCACTGGGAACTCACATAGTAGAAGGAGAGAATCAACTCCTATAATAGTCCTCTAACTTTCACCTGTGATCTTTGGCTGCATGCATGTATACGCAGTAACAGAAAATAAAATCTAGTAAAAATAATTTTTTTTTAGAGCTGGAGAGATGGCTCAGTGGTTAAGAGCCATCTTAACTAAAAGCTCTTCCAAAGGACCTGAGTTCGATTCCCAGCATCCATATCAGGTGCTCCTAACTGCTTATGACTCTAAGTTCCTGAGCATCGAGCCTCCACAAGCATCTGTACACATATGAACACGCACGCTCATGCACACAGACACACAAAATAAAACAAAAAAAATAGGGATTGGGAGAGATGGTTAAGAAGTTAAAGCCACTGACTGTTCCTCCAGAGGTTCAATTCCCAACACCTACACGGTAGCTCACAACATTCTGTAACTCAAAGACCTGACATCCTCACACAGACATACATGTAGGCAAAATACCACTACAAAAAGTAAAAATAAACACACACACACACACACACACAATGTAAAAACTAATTCAGCGGATAGCAATGGTAATGACTATACAACAGTGTAACAGATACAGAACTATACAATTTTCAATAGTTAAGATAGTAAATTTTATTACATATATTTTTACCTCGGTCAGTGTACAGACACACATACTTGCTAGGTAACCCTTCTTACTGACTTTACCTTACCTACCTAGCTCAGTGGTAGAACATCCTTGGATTTGATTTCCAGCACTACAGAAAAATATTTTGAGATCAACTTTGCTGGGTGTGGTTGCACAAATCTGTAATCTTAGCATCTGGGAAGCAGAGGAATGATCCTAGTTTAAGATACAATCTTTGAGTCAGGTAATAAAATGGCTAGCTACTGTCTTCTTGGCTCATTTTATTCTTGCTTTATTTTAACTCAACCTGTGGATGACAGCTTATAAAAAAAAAAAAAAAACACCTTTAAAGGTATATTATAACTTGCACCAAAGAAAACTCCAAATTTCAATTTAGCACTCAAATCCTTCTACAGAGACAGCCATCTGGCTACCTAATGTCCCCCATGGAAAATATTCTCCTGAGAGGAGAAACTCTGCTCCTTTTGTCTCCCTCTATTCTCTTTCCCTAACACTAATCTCCAATTTATACACTTGCTTTTTTTTCACTCCCACCCACCCCCCTCCCTGGTCACAAAGAAACTGCTCCAATCTTTCCGTAAATATGAACATTCATTGGCCAATTGAGGTTCCAAGTGTCCCAGGAAGTTATTTAAACTCCGAAGCCATGGCCAGAACTCCCTCTACCCTGACCTCCCATAGCATTCTCTGTATTAGTAGAACTCACTAGATGGGCTTCTAGTTTCATGCATTTTTTTCCAGTAAGAACCTTGAGGCAAAGTCTATTATATATTACATTTCTTGACTCCAACCCCTAGGTCTGGAATAATGAAAACACAAAGCAGACCTTCAATAACCTTATATAATCTGAGCCCTGTGACTAAAACATGAAAATATAATCGCTTGATTCTATTGTATTTCTGAGAGTTGACCTGTGACACATCATATATAAAATTCTGAAGCCCAACAAAAGGAAAGAAGGGGATTAGGCAGTATAACCTGGAAAATCACTGTGTTTTAAACCTAAGGTTAGAGCCAGATACAACGAACTTGAGATGCTAATCATGTTGGGACACAGAACACTAATAAGTTTTACAGAACGAACCCAGGGAAGAGTGAGCCAGGCTATAATTTGACGAAAATCTAGTTATGGACCTAAGAAAACCTTCAAGTGAATGTTACTCAATTTTTATTAAATATGGTGTTGGGTGGGGTGGCCTCTTTAGCAGTTATTTTGAGGTAGCTGCCAGATTCAGAGAGAGACCCTTGTTTCTGCTTTCAACTTTATTGTGCAAAGGCCTAGTGGTTGGGATGAACAGTGGTGATGAAAGCAACCCATGCAGGACTGGAGGGAAAGAGCTCTTTCTCACCTGCAGAAGCCTAGATCCTAATCCTAGTTTAGGTCTCACCCCTCCCCAGCTAAGACCCATGGAATCGAACCTTTCTCCACGCCAAATCTCTAAAGGTTTTTCTGACTCCAAAATTCCAAGACAAGTCTAACCACAGCTATTAAGGATGTACGGCTCATAGAACTTCAAGTCTTTCTTCTGGCCTTACAAAGAAGACAATGTGAGTAATATGTGAGACACAGACGCTACTCAGAGACAAAAGATAACGTTTGCCGGAAAAGCTAATTTATCTGCAAAAATGCTTCTTCCTTGCACAGTAAGATGTTTGAGCCGGGGAAACAGTGCATGGGGTGAGGGATGGGGGGGGGGGGGGAAGAGAGCCAAGACTGCTCTGGAAATCAGGCCTACTCCAGAGTACTTATTATGCGTGTTGGTATGTGAGAGGCGCTGTGATAGTTCAAAGCAGGATACAACACTCCTCGGAGTTTCTCCTAAGACGGTGAGAAAGTTCTCGCCCTAGAGGGAGAGAGAGCGCGGAGTGCGAGTGTGAGTGCGTGGAGGGGAGTGAACAGCAGAGCAGAGGAGAAGGCACGCCTTTCGCCAAGTACTCCAGGGAGCTCTGCCTCCGTCTCCAGCAGACGCTCGGCATTGTCTCCCCACCTACCTGTCAAAGCTCAACGCCAGCCTCTCTCCTCCCAGAGCACTCACCCGGGACGATTTCACTTCGCCCGCGGGGAGTGGCCCTCCCTGCGGCCTGCTCCTCCCCAAGCTCTGGCCCTCCCTGCGGCCTCACGCCCACCCCGCGGCCCCGCACCCGGTCCACAGGGGTCCGCGCCGGGAGCGGGTTCCCGAGCGCAGGCTACGCTCCCGAGCGGGTCCCGCCCCTCCAAGCCAGGTGCGAAGAGCCCGTCCGGGTGGCCAACCCGGACGGGGGTGGGTGAGCTGCGCACCCTTCGGCCCCGAGCGCGGAGACTCAGGCACGGCCCGGTCGGCGGCGCGCTGTCCGGCCCGCCCCTCAGGGCGCGGGGACCGGCCCGTCCCGCGCCGGCGCGCTGGGCCCTAGACGGCCGGCTGGCCAGCGCCTCCGCAACCCCCGCGGCGTCCTGGCCTCAGCCAGGGCGCCACCACGCCCAACCACCGTCCCTTCCTCAGCCGGACGCCCCGCGCAGCGCCGGACGGCGAGACGGCTCCTCAGCCTCAGACACCGAGGGACGCTCACCTCGGAGGCTCCTCCCGCCGCGACTGCTGCTGGGACCGCTGCCGTCGCCTCCGCCGCCGCCGCCCCCAGCGCCGCCGTCCGCACTGGCGCCAGCCCCCGCGGCCATTCTCCTCCAGCCGCCGCCGCCGCCGCCGCCGCCGCCGCCCTCCCCTCTCCTGTCAGTGGTTTAGGCTCCGGGACCACTCCAGGTTCCCCCCGTCGCCATTTTGACTCCGACAGGGAGCAGGAGGGGCTCGCCTCGCCGCGGCCCTGGCGCGCCTGCGCCGCTCTGCGGAGCCGGACGGCCCCGCCCGCCCCCGCTGTCGGCGCGCCCCGGTCACGTGACCCGACGTCGGCGCGCCGAGTTGGGGGAGGAGGGGCACGCTGGGGAGGCGCGTTCCCAGGGGCTCAGTCCAAGAGGCGAGTGCGCGCGCATTCTTCTGGCTATGTCTGCCCAAGGGAGGGGCTTAGGGGCGCCGGGTACTTGTTGCAGCATCCTGCACAGCTCCTGGAATTGTAGCGAGTTATTCTTTGTATCTAAATGGAATAATCACTACGCTGGGGAAGGCCAGTTCCGCTGTTTCTGGGCAGCCGCCACCCACTGGGTGTTGGCTTAAATGCCTCAAAAAGAACTGAGATTCGGAGGAAAATTCCTTCCTGGCCGACTTTGCGTTTCGGTGGCTTCATTTCTTGTTAAGAATTTCTAAAACTATTGTGTCCTCTTGGTACTTTTATAGGTAGTACTTTGCTAGTTACCTAGTATTTGAGAAAAAAAAAGATACGGAAAAGTTTCAACAACAAAGAACTAGGCTGATGGAATTCACAGTGACCACCCCCCCCCCCCATGGGAAAGCCAGCTCTCGTCCATAAAACAGTCCTTGTTTGTGATTTTGCGATAATTACAGCGAGGCGGTAACAAAAACGGCTTACATTTATGGAGTGCCCTACAGTTTTCAAAACACAGTTAAATACATGGTTTCTGTCTGAATGCCAAAACCGCCCTTTGAGGTAGTTGGGACCGGCTTTATTATCACTGTTTTACAGCTAGGGAAGCGGGCAAGCCAAGACAAGAATCTAGACTGTGTCCTTCAGGAATTTGCGTTTCCCGTCTTTCCCCAGTCTTTCCTGTTACATTTCTTTTTGATGATGTTAGATTAATTTTTATATGTATAAATGTTTTGCCTGAATGTATGTGCTCCACATGCGTGCCCACGGATCCCTTGAACTAGAGTCACAGATGGTAGTATAGTCACCATGTGGGTGCTGGGAATCGAGCCCAGGTCCTCTGTAAAAGCAGCAAGTGGGGCTGGAGAGATGGCTCAGCGCGTAAGAGCACTGATTGCTCTTCCAAAGGTCATGAGTTCAAATCCCAGCATCCACATGGTGGCTCACAACCATCCATAAAGAGATCTGACACCTACAGTGTACTTACATATAATAAATAAATATTTTTTTAAAAAAAGCAACAAGTGGTCTAAATCACTGGCCCATGTTTTGGGCCTCTTTATGGTCATTTTTTAAAGCACCTCTGAATAAAATTTCCTGTCCTTAGTTCCTGAGTAAATTGACTAAATTTAACCTAATCAATTAAAGATTTAACCAGACCTTAGCACTTATTTACTTTTTCAATGGATTTTTGGGGGGACAGGGGAGGAAGTATTTGCATTGAGACCTATATGTAGCCTAGGCTAAACTTGGCTTGCTGAAATTGACCTTGAGCTCCTGCTCCTAGTTCCACCTAGGGTGCTAGGATTACAAGGGTGTGTCATCATGGCCCACCAATCCACTTTGCTTGATGACCGACTTCCTTCAGTTGACTATGTGCAACTTTTCTGATGTATGGGTCGTGATAGTCAAGTTAGAGTTGGTGGAACTTGATCCAATAAATACACCCTTTTCCAGTTCTCTGCGGAGATGGATCTGAAATTTGCTTTTGAGGTTCCATGCCCTTGACCCTCTGTGACTAAACACTGTGGCGCTTGGTCTCTTGTTCCTCTCTTGCTCTGTCCCTGCTTCCCTTCCCCCTTCTCTCCCCATTCCCCTCCCCCACCCTCTCCACAAGCTCATGGTCAGCCTCTCATTCTCTCTCTCTCTCTCTCTCTCTCTCTCTCTCTCTCTCTCTCTCTCTCTCTGCCTTCCCTGCGTCTACTACCCCCCTTACTCCCCTCCCCATGCCCTGGATAAACTCTATTCTATACTTAAGCAAAGCAAAGCAAAACAAACAACAACAACAAAACACTGTGTTTTGCAAGTCTTTTTTTTTTTCCTGGTTGGTATTTGTGTACACACAGGTTTAGGTAAGTTTCAAAGATAAAAGCAATGAAATTTTGTCATGGGTTTGGTGTCTATGGGTTTTTTTTTTTTTTTCCTGTTTTGTGATAAAAAAGGGTCCCAGCCCTTTCTTGTTTTGTTTTTGTTGAATATATGGGTGTGTGTGTGTGTGTGTGTGTGTGTGTGTAGGGCAGAGAACAAACTCAGGAGTCAGTCTTACCCTTTCCCTTTGAGGGGAGGTCTCTTTTTATTTCTGTCCAGCTGGCCTGTGAGCTCTCTGTCTCCCATCTCTCCAAAGTAACAATGAGATTACATGAAGAGTCTGGGTGCAGCTTTACATGGGTTCTGGAGATTTAATTCAGTTGCATGCCAAGCACTATACCCCTATCTTCCTAGTCTCTGTTTGTAAAAGAAAATTTGAGCTTTATTGTTTTAGTGATTTGGTATTCAGCTAAAGTGTATAAATTGTTTCTGTCAACTTCTATTTTATTTATTTATGTATTTATTTATATATTTATTTGGTTTTTCAAGACAAGGTTTCTCTGTATAGCCCTGGCTGTCCTGGAACTCACTCTGTAGACCAGGCTGGCCTCGAACTCAGAAATCCGCCTGCCTCTGCCTCCCTTGGCTCTCTGTGCTGGGATTAAGGGCGTGGCCACCACGCCCGGCTGTTCTGTCATCTTCTAATAGAAGAACTTTTATTTCTTTGACTATTTCCCTGCCTTTTTTTTTTATCATTTTAATGTTTATTGTATTTTCCTCATTGATTCATTAACTGCTTTCTTTCAAAAAGGAGCTCTTCCTGGGTTTATTAGTTTACCATTTCCTCGGGCAGGGTTTATGCTGCCTCTTTTCTAATTCCTGAAGGTCTGTCGATTATAGCAGAAGCTGTAATAATTGTTCAAAAAAGGATTCTGATTGCTCCACTTCTCTTACCGGCTTCCAGAGCTGCCTATAAAGTGGCTGCCATCTCCTATAAGACGTTATGGTTGCCCTCAGATCTCTGAGAAAGTTTAAGAGCACCAAAAGGAGGACCCAGAAGTGCACCCTGCTGACCAGTATGTTTGAGTTAAGTACAGCTGGCGGAAACTCAGAGGTAAAGACAACAGGATGCGTGGAGATTGCAGGGCCTGATTCTGACGCCCGACGTTTGGTTATGACACAAGAAAACTGGGCACCTGCTGCCCACTGTTTCCTGGGAGTTCCTGCTTCACAGCTCCACGAAGCTGGGCGAGCTCCCGGTGTAAGGCAAATCTCACCGTGCTGAGGGTACCCACCGTGTTTCCTTAAAGAACTCAAAACCATGGGGAAAGCAGCACAGCTGGCCATCAGCGTCACCAAGCCTGATGCCTTGCTGTGCAACAACAGCAGCAATAACAAAAGTGGATAAAAAGTGTTCCGCTTGCACTGAGATAACCCCACAAAACCCGCCACAGACGGGAGAGAGATCCCTCTATAGCCGATGAGTGTCATCAACGGGCTGCACAGTCATGAGCATCAGACAAATGGTGAATGCAAAAAAGTTTTGAGGGAAACTGCTCCATCTAGTTGGAGGTGATGGGTAAGTCTTCGTGCTGACCTCCCAGCCCCCCTACACTGTATGTAGCTCTAGTTCATAACAGCATAGCATCTACAGTCAGGCCCCCACCACTCCCACAACTTCACCTCATTAGGGGCTGGAGAGACGGTTCCACAGTTAGGAGCACTGGCTGCTGTTTTAGAGGACCCAGGCTTGATTCGAAGTGCTCATGTTGCAACCCACAACTAGCTGTAACTCCAGTTCCAGGGTATCTGACACCCTCTTCTGGCCTCTGGCAGCATTAGGCATGCATGTGGTGTACAAACATACTCAGACAACGTTTATACACATATAACTTTAAAAGTCTTTAAAGTGAGCATCACTAACTTGCTTTTACTGAACCATAAACATAGGAAAAGGACTTATTTCAGAGTTTCCAACAGCAATCTTAGTTTGCATGGATTCTGACCTGGTGATTAGCACAATTCGGCCACAATCTTGAGGCTACAAGATTGCTAGGAAGCAGAGACGGGGAGAGACAGGGACCAGGAGTAACCTTCAAAGGTAAGCTCCCAGTGACTGTCTTCCTCCAGCTATGGCCTACTTCCTAAACTTTCCACCACTTACTTCCCAGAATAGCATCCCCAACAGAGACAACTGTTGAAAACACAAGCTTGTGGTGTGTACAGTTCGTACTTAAAGGAAAACATGGAGTCGGAGATGGGGGAGCACATGACACAATCCAGTCAGGAACCAATTCAGAAAAGATTTCCCGAAGAAAGTATTTCCCCTTGTTAGATTTCTTGTGATCATGACCTCAAAAGACTTGTGTTAATTGTTTTCCTCCTTCCCATTCTAAGAGGAGAATACCTGGGCATCAGGAAAGAAGAACAGAGACAGAGAGAAATTGAGAGGAAAGTCTCAACATTTGAATATGTGCTCACATGCCTCTGAACCTAAAACAGCCCATTTTAGTGTGTTTAGGAGCCATTAAGAGGTCCCAACACCATATACCATCAGCTAGTTGGAAGTAGACAGGAGCAGTGGGCTTCTTGTTTACAGATAGGAGCAGCTGTTTACAATCCGAGATCCGAATTCATAGCCAGTTCTTCTTCCTCCTTCTCCTCTTCCTCCTCCTCCTCCTCCTCCTCCTCCTCCCCAGAGTTCCACATGGTTACGAATGTGGAAAACCTGAGACATTTATATCCATCAATTCCAATTTCTGTCATTCCAGTATCTGGGTTTCTTTTTCATTTTTATTTTATTTATTTTTAAAGATTTATTTTTTTATGTATATGAGTGCTCTATCTGCATGTACACATTCATGCCAGAAGAGGGCATCAGATCCCATTACAGATGGTTGGGAGCCACCTTGTGGTTGCTGGGAATTGAACCCAGAACCTCTGGAAGAACAGACAGTGCTTTTTTTTTTTTTTTTTGAATATTTATTTATTTCTATTCAAAGGGAATTATTTTTATTACATATCTCCTTGATAGACATTTAAAACCAAAATGTTCACTGATATAAATAAATATAAAAGCCAGGCAGTTGTGGCTCACGCCTGTAATCCCAGCACTTTGGGAGGCAGAGGCAGGCAGATTTCTGAGTTCTAGGCCAGTCTGGTCTACAGAGTGAGTTCCAGGACAGCCAGGGCTACACAGAGAAACCTGTCTTGAAAAAACCAAATCCAAAAGACAAACAAAAAACTATAAAATAAATATAAATAGGTTTATCTTAATATTACAAAAGAAGATGATTTACAATTTGGCTATGAACATGTCACGTCAGAAGTACAAAATCTGCTCATATCTAGATGATACGCTACCACCAGACACTATTATACAAATGACCAGTCAGTGAAGACAACTTCCTAAGGCATTTTTACTGGTGAAAACAAAACAAGATTTCCCTGTGAGTGTGGAGAAAGAGGAACACTCCTCCACTGCTGGTGGGGTTGCAAATTGGTACAACCACTCTGGAAATCAGTCTGGCGGTTCTTCTGAAAACTGGGCACCTCACTTCCAGAAGATCCTGCTATACCACTCCTGGGCATATACCCAGAGGATTCCCCACCATGTAATAAGGATACTTGCTCTACTATGTTCATAGCAGCCCAATTTATAATTGCCAGAAGCTGGAAAGAACCCAGGTATCCCTCAACAGAAGAGTGGATGCAAAAAATGTGGTATATCTACACAATGGAGTACTATTCAGCCATTAGAAACAATGAATTCATGAAATTCTTAGGCAAATGGATGGAGCTAGAGAACATCATACTAAGTGAGGTAACCCAGACTCAAAAGGTGAATCATGGTATGCAATCACTAATAAGTGGATATTAACCTAGAAAACTGGAATACCCAAAACATAACCCACACATCAAATGAGGTACAAGAAGAAAGGAGGAGTGGCCCCTTGTTCTGGAAAGACTCAGTGAAGCAGTATTTGGCAAAACCAGAACGGGGAAGTGGGAAGGGGTAGGTGGGAGGACAGGGGAAGAGAAAGGGGCTTATGGGACTTTCTGGGAGTGGGGGGCTAGAAAAGGGGAAATCATTTCAAATGTAAATAAAAAATTATATCGAATAAAAAAAAAAAGATTTCCCTGAGAGCAAACTGCATTGTATCCTTCTTAAAAGCAGTGAACTATTCCTGACTCAGATCTGTGTGTTCAAAGGTAGATTAATAAAGGTGGTCTCCAATCATATCCTCTTCATTTGCCATCAACTAAGCCAAAAGGCTCAACATTCTTCATATCTATCTATCCATCCACCTATATCCATCCATCCATTGATGATGTTTGTTTGTTACTACAGAGTCTCAGGTATTCCAGGCTGACCTGAAACTATCTAGGTAACACAGAATGACCTTGAACCTCTGATTTTCTTGCCTTCACCTCCCAAGTACTGGGATTATAAATATGTGCTGAAGAAGGAGCCTAGGGATTTAGGCTCTCGGGGCAAGCACTGTACTGAGTGAGCTATTTTCCAGTCTGCTGCTGGTTCGTTAGCATGCTCTGCCTTTACAACCTTTTGCCAACTCATTTTCATGGAGAGTAGAAATGAAAACACCTTCAGGTCAAGGGTTAAATTAGAATGTTCCACCTCTGTGGTGATTCTGCTTATAAGAAAGGAAATTTCATTCGGGGACTTGGTTTTACTTTTACAATCTAATCAGTATGTTTAGCTTCCCATTTTCGTTGTAAGCTAGACTAACAGGATAGATCTAGTCTAAGAAATCATGATTTCCTTCTTCCCATTCCTTCCCACACTTTTTAGAAGAGACCATACAATGTTGTGAATTTGTCTGGTTTTGAAATATTTTGAAATATTTGAAGATTTATATGCATCCAAAATACCATTTCAGACAAACACCTTTCTTCTTGCTTTGTTAACATTTCTAACACACCTTGAAGACGATGACAGCATGCAGAACAAACAACACTATTAAATTTATTGTATCCATTCTTCCTGGACAGTCTAACAAACTAGAAGTATTCTCAGTAGTTGTATATACTTTCTTCTTAACTCTTCGATGGCTATGTCAACTAGCCAATGAGTAATAGCATCGCATGCAAAACTATCAAGGTTATTAAACATGTATGTCCATATATAAAATGGTCACCACCTGAGTTAGGATCTCCTTTATCTTTAGATGTTCTTGTTGGGTAATGTACCGTTGCAGACAGTGCACTTAACCACTGAGCCATCTCTCCAGCTCCTCTTATTTATTTTATTTTAAGTGTGTGTGTGTGTGTGTGTGTGTGTGTGTGTGTGTGTGTGCATGTGGAGATCAGCAGACAGCCTAAGGGAACCAGTTGTCTCCCTCTACTGTCTGGGGCCTGGGGGTGGAGCTTCCATGTCAGGTGTGACTAGAAGTACTTTTACTGGTTGAGCATCTCACCAGCTCAACCTGTAATAGTATTTTCTTCCCAGTATACATGTTTTTTTAAAATTATTCATAAGCCACAGAAGCCCCTTCTCAAGCCCCTTCCTGGAAGTGTACCACAGAAACAGGGTTTGGTTTTTGTTTAAAGTCTCAGAAGCCAATTTTATTTCCTCCAATTGCTTTGCATATAATACTGCTTCCACACATTTCTTTTAAAGTCTCTGGAGTCTAAATGGTGAGAGAAGCAGAAGTACATTTGTCAAATAATAAGTGGCCAGAGAGATGGCTCAGCAGTTAAGAGCACTGACTGCTTTTCCATAGAGTCTGGGTGGCATCCCCAGCACCCACATAACAGCCACAAACATCTGTAATTCCAGGTCCAGGGGATTCAATGGTGTTCTGTTCTGACCTTTATGAGCCCCAAGCGTACATGTCGTGCACATACATACATACACTCAGGCAAAACTCCCATACACATAAAAATAAATGACAAAATCTTTAAAATTGTTAAATGTCCAGGACAGTAGTTAATGTTGTTATGCTTAATAAGTTAACATTTATTAATTATTAAGTTAATAAGCAATAAGATTAATAAAGTTTCTAGAAACTAATATTGGAGGCAAGATGATCTTAAACTTTTGGTTCTCCTGCTTGCATCTCCCAAGAGCTGGGATTATAGGCCTGTGTTTTAATTCGAGAGGCAAAACCAAAGCAAAAATTTTTTGTATACTGCTGGTGGGAGTGAGGGAGTGAACACAGGAAAAGCACTTAGGAGAGCAGTTTGGCTTTGCCTAGGAAGGATGGAACTCTTGTGCTACCACACAACTAAGATAGACCAGAACACCCAACCCTCCCTAAAGGTACTTAGCTGGTACTTAATTATCATTGGGCAACGTTTTATTTGAGAACTATGCCAATTTCATATTAGGTCTCTGTCAGTTATTCTTTAATGTGCGTGTCCCTTTAAATGATTAAAGATGTTAGAGCCTAGATTAGCCCTTTAATTGACAGCTGTCAAGCCCTTCAGGCAGCAGTAGCAGCAGCAGCAGCAGCAGCAGTTGCCTAGGAACCTGACTGAGTAGCCCCAAATCAGAAATGACTCGAACCAAGTGTAACTTCTGCGGTTGGGGGGCCCTGGTTCCTGTCTAGGACAACAGTGAACAAGATCACTGCTGTCCCCAAAGGTGTGCTGGGGTGGTAGCAACTGCAACAGAGCGTGGCAGCTCTGAGACACCTGCTTATTGGAGCAGCTAGACCACTGTTTTACACCTCACTGCTGTTCACAGAAACTTCAGTCCAGCCAGAGGTGCTGAGCAGAGACTTCTTTCCAGCTCCCAGAAACTGTCACCACGGTCACGTCCTCCTATGTGATGACAGCTTTGCTTTGGGAAACTTGGCTTCACTCTGTGTTGTGGTGGCTCTGAGACTTCATCCTGCTTTTTGACAGCTTCAGGTAACCCTTGTGTGACCTTGTCTGCAAGGACTGCAGGTGTCTCCCTCCCCCTCAGCAGCTCCCGGGCATCATAGCACCTCCTCTGTCCTTGACAGCTAGCGTTGCAGCCTTAGGTCCCAGGAAAGTCTTTCTGAATGGTTTCCTTGCCTGCTTGTGGGATGAACTGGCTGCTCCAAAGAGCAGAAAATTCTCAGGGCTGCCAACCGCAGGCACAGCCAGAAGCAGCAGCTAGAGGGCAGCGGAAGAGTTCTGAGAGCAGCAGGGAGCTCAGAAGGGGAAACATGGGGGCTGTAGGCTTAGTAAGAAGGCAAGATACCAAGGAGACCTGGAGACTATCGGCGAGTGAAAGCCCGCAGAGCCAGAAACTGCCGAAGGCAAGCGGCTGCAAAATGCTGCTAGCCCGAGATGCTGGAATTGTTGCGGGTACCTCCCAGTTACCAGAGTGGCCTAAAGCTGAGGGGCTGGGCACTGAAAGTTCAGAAATGTAACTCTAGCTGCAGTAAGTCTAGAGTCAGGCATCTGTGGGTCCCAAAGCTTAGAGCTACCAACCTGTGCCTGGCACACGGAGGCTGGGGCTGCCAGCCTGATCTCTACTGAATCAGCAAAAACAATGCTCAGCTGGTTGGTGATATAAACATTCCACTGTTGGGTATAGAGACTTATTTTCACATAGGCCAGTAGACACAACTACCCAGTAAGCGTTCATGCAGTGAAAAACAGCAAGGATGGGCCCAAAGAACCATCAAGACCATGGATTTAGATGGTGTTTTCACTGTGGGGATGAACTTTGATCCCCTGTCAATTTCTTCGCGTGGCTGGTCACGGTGTGGTGCAGCAAGCACTCAGGAGACTGAGGCAGTCATGGTGTTTTAGGCTGTGCCTTGCAGCTCTCACTATCCAGGTCGCCTGTCCTCATTAGGCCAATTTAAGGCAACAACGGCAGGAAAAGGAGAGTTACTCATTGTGACAGCCCTGGCAAGGGATCAAAAAGGCCCTATGCACCTCAAGTCCTTCAGTGTCTTGACATGAGATTTAGCTTTAGAAGGGAGATGAGGGCTACCTCTAGGCAAGCAGTTCTGGTCAAAGTATGGGCATGGCCACTAGCCTTGCTGCAGCTGCCGTCTCTTTCTTAAGGTGGTCTGGCAGGTGTCAGAACTGTGAGGTCTCTCCCTGAAAGATAAGGTCTGTGAGCCTTTCCCTTCTCCCAGATTGAGCCTCCCAGTAAAATTCCAATCTCTTGGGGGTTTATTGTTTCAATAGTCTGATACCCAAACTGAAGAGCAAAAGCTCCTCTTTAGAATATTTGTATCACCATAAGGAGCTAATCCTCGGCTATATAGCTCCTTCTCGGACAGCTTGGGTTACATATCAGTACACAGTCTCAAATAGGAAAAAACTGTCTGGATGCAGTTCAGGAGAGAGAATGAGTGTTGATCTTGAAATAAAAGATAATCTATTAAAATGAAAACTGCTTTTATAGTTTTTTTAAAAGAAAGATATGTATATGTACATAATTTAAATGTGTACCAAAGAAAAAGAATATGGAACACCAAGATTATCTTTTAAACTGCCCGAGGGCACTTCTGCCTTGAGATTCTTTGTAATAATGGACCACAGTTTCTCTTGGGTCTTTTTATATTACCTCCGTGCCTGCAACTCAGAAGTGTGCTACCGATGCTACGGGTTACATAACTTGAAAGCTCCCCACCCTTGCAACTGTCTGCCCTTCCGGCTGGCTTATCTGAGCCTCTCTGTCCTTGAGGTCGTGCCTTTGCAAAGACAGCCGCCAATGGAGACAAAGGGAGGCACTTCATTCCTCAAAGACACCTGGTCCTTGAGCAGAAATTAAAGGTGCTTTTCTAGCGACCACAGTTCAAGATATTTGGACATGAGGCAGTGCAGTGTTAATGTCGTTACATAATTTTCTCGAAGCCTAACATCAGCTTTTTAAGAGAATGAACACTTTTTAAAAAAATAACATTAAAAAAAGGTGAGTGGGTGACGGAGTCTTTCATATTCACTGTATACAGAGCTACAGCTCTAATTATGCCCCTTTAAGTAACTGCAATAGGAAGGCCTTGCATTGTGGGTCACTGGGAATACACTGAATCCAGGCCCACTAAGCCCTTTATTGAAAATTGTAGAGGCTTAAGTTAACAGTGCAGGGCTTTTGTGACTTAGAGAAACTTAACTGAGGAAGGGTTGTTTGCACCTGTAATTTGAGTAGCTGAAAGAGCTGTTTCCTGGGGTGGGGGTGGGTGGCTTAATTGTGTTGTGGCTGAATTTGGAGGCCGATTTACGGACTGCTATTGAAAAGTCATTTAAATCTGTCTTTACAGA
This sequence comes from Apodemus sylvaticus, assembly GCF_947179515.1. Lineage (NCBI taxonomy): Eukaryota > Metazoa > Chordata > Mammalia > Rodentia > Muridae > Apodemus > Apodemus sylvaticus. The sequence continues at coordinate 19,781,996 of NC_067477.1, read as the reverse complement.
GAAAAACCGAAAATGCTCGATTCTCCCATCAGCTCTGCTGCATTTCAAACTTCCCAGTAAACAGATCAGCTCAGAAACTTTGGAAAATCCCACCAGACCCCTCCCCTCCTGGAAGAAAAGCTCATAAAGAACATAGGCACACCTCCCCTCTGGAAGGGAGGGGCTGATTACATTCCTCAGACCACAGGGAGGAGGGACTGACCTTTGCCATCTGAGGGTAGGGGAGGTCCAGACTGTTGGCCACCTACAGACAAAGGAAGTCCTTGCCACCTCATTCCCTAAAGACCAATCAGTTTAAAAGTCACACTGTTTTGTCAATCACATTGTGCCTAAAGGCTGCTGCTCTTAGAACTGTATAAAGGCTCTCCGGAGGGGCTGAGTGGGGCGTTTTCTCTCTTCATGTCCAGGGCGACCCCAGCATGCTAGAACAATAAAATCCCCCTTGCTTTTGCACTGATTCCTGGCTCCACGTTGTTCACTTGGAGGGATCTCCGGTAAGTTAAGACTCGCCAGAGTCTTCCACCAGGATCAGGGATGAACTTAGCCAGGTTTCTCTGCATTAAGAACTTCCTCAGTTTCAGGGTGTTGTTTGTATTTTGTTTCCTTTTTTGGTTGTTTATTTGCTTTTTAAAGCCTGAGTTCTACTGTATTGTACCGATTGGCTCTGAATTCCTGGGCTCCAGCATCCTAGTTATCCTCTGTAATAGCTGCCTCTCCTCCCCTCTCCCCCACATCAGTGAGGAAAGAACTGGATAGAGGTGGAGTCCAGCATCCTACGTTATCCTCTGTATTAGCTGCCTCTCCTCCCCTCCCCCCCACATCAGTGAGGAAAGAGCTGGATAGAGGTGGAAGCTGAGAGGCATCACAATCAGCAGACCAGGGGCTGGAGAAAAGGCTCAGTGGAGAGTACTTTTCTTGCAGAGGACACAAGTTGAGTTTCCAGTGCCTACCTCAAGAGTTCACCACTGCCTATAACTCTAGCTCCAGGGGATCTGAATCTCTCTTCCAGCCTCCATGGGCACCCACAAACTAGTGCACATAAAAGCTAATCAAATGAGTTTAGAAAGATAAAAGTCATTATAGAGGAAGGTGGATCTCTACCATCCCCTCTGGCTACATGAAATAAAATAAAACGTATGTAAATGACTCTTAAAAGGGTCACAAGGTTCTAGGCAGGGGCCTCAAAGCCTTTGACCTTTCTTTAGAGCTGGCCCACTTCCAATATGAAAAGTGTTTTTCTCTTTTAATAAACTGTCTCTATTTCTACCACCTTTTTACACATCCCTGAACCGATTCTTTGTTCCAGGACATAACCAGCCTCCACTTGTAAGCCAGAACACTAGTGTGAATCAGGCCACACACCCCTGCCTCTCTCTAGGACAGTTAGAAGATGGGCTGAGACTGGACAGCTCTCAGTTTACAGTACCTGGCTCCTTTGTGCTCCTTGTCACCTATGCTATCTTGAACTAATCCTAGTGATGGGGAACTTCTGCCACATTTGAAAGGTTATACGAGTTAGACCAGACTTTACCTTTGTTCTGGGAATTCATCTGAGACTCACCATGAGGAACATGGGGTATTCTCTAGGCTGCTTTCTGAAGTGGCTCCACTATTCCATGCCTTTACATGGCTCATGGTGGTCCATTTCCTCTCTCTCCCTCTCCCTCCCCCTCCCCCAACTGAAGCTCCTCTCCAGGCTTCGAAGGGAAGACTCCTATTCCCTTTAAGGCTCCATCAAGTTTACACTTCTCCATATATGGAATTGTTTCTAATGCTCTTCCTCCCACCTTGAGATGTGCTCATAGCCCTGAGAGCCTTTCATTATAATAAACTTCATTCCTAAAGAGATTTCATGTGTTAGTTTTCCTTTACAGAGAGGCCACTGAGGCCTTTTCTTTTCTTTATTTTTACTATAAGAACCTGAAAATCCCAGCAGGTGCCTTCTGGAAAGGGCTTGTCTGTTTTCTCTAAGAGTGTAACCCCTGGTAAGCTGACCATGTTCCAGTGGAAGGCTACATATCCTACACATCCAAGACTATATGGGCAGCACAAAGTTGACTCGATGGGTTAAAAAAAAAGATGAAAAGTTGAGCAGGTAGGGAAAGGGCGTGAATCTGAGAAGATCTGGGGGAGGGAAATATGTAAGATTGAAATACAGTGTACAAAATTCCCACAGAACTGACATAAATAAATAAGGAAAAGTAAAAATGGGAACTGGGGAGATGACTCGGTGCTTTCTGCCAAGCCTAACCTTTACCTGAGTCTTCATGACAGAGAACAGAACAGACTCCTGCAAATTTCCTCTGATCTCCATGAAGGGGACATACAAGTACCTTTCAAAACAAACAAACTAACACAAAAATAAAATGGCTGGATATCATGGTACCTGCCTGTAATACCGGCACTCCAGAAACTAAAGAAGGAGAATCATGTGAGTAAGGCCAGCCTGGTCTATTTAGCAAGACTCTTGTCTTAATACACGTGTATGTATATCATATATATATATATATATACACACACATTTATAAGTCATATAATATACATAATATATTTCATATTTTACATATAACATTATCTATATAGATAATATATAAAATATACAGTATATAAATATAATAGATAAAAATAAAATGCTAGAAAATATAAGGGGAATGCCAGGACAGGGAAGCAGGAGTGAATGGATTGGTGAGCAGGGGGAGGGGGATGGGTTAGGAAAGGGGACAACATTTGAAATGTAAATAAAGAATTTATCTAATAGAAAAAATAAAAAATATGCAGTGGTGGGTTGAGTGGAGTGGTTCCCATAGGCTTATATATTCAAATTCTTAGTCCCTAGCTGGTGGAACTGTTTGGGAAGGATTAGAAGGAGAAGGTGTGTTACTGTGGGCAGTATTTGAAGTTTCAAAAGTCCACACCATTTCCTGTAGGGCCTTTAAAAAAAAAAAAAAAACCTACTGTAATAAAGATTCATAATGTTTCAACCTTCCTTATAGCCCACCAACCAAAGGTGGGGGGGAAGACAGTTAATAGGACATGGGGGGGGTGTGGACCTGTTTAGAAGGAGTTACATGGGGCAATTTCAATCTTCATTGTCTGTAGTCCAGTCCATTAGCAAAACACCAAACACGAATCAGCAGCAGGGGCTCCATCCAGAAGAAACTTTGATGATCCGTTGATCAGTACCAGTAGTGGAAGTGGCAAGAAGCTACTGGAACACCACACGTTCTCTCTACAAAGTCACAACAAGTGATGATCAGCCAAGAAAGCAAGGCAAACCAATTGGCATAGGCAAAGACCAGCAAAGACCAGCATCAGCAAAGTCCAATGAAGACCAGCAAAGAGTAGCAAGGTGAACCAATACCAGAGCATTGTCCACTGTCTCTTGGGTTATACTTTACCCTTTCCAAACATTATATGTCCTCTCAAGTGTCCACTCAATCAAAAAGATCACATGTACTTTCACAAGACAGCTTCCAGAAAAACACCATGTGTCTGTTCTCAGTAAAACATCCTCTCATAAGACAGTTTCCAGAAAAAAATCACATGACACAACCATGTCTCCAATGAAACCAGAAATTTCTACTTCAATTTCCAGTTGGTGTGCTCTGTCTCTGTCTCTGCCTCCTGGTATTGTCTCAAGTTTTGAGCTCTTGGTTACTGCTCCAATACCATGCCTGTCTGCCTGTCTGCCTGTCTGCCTGTCTGTCTGCCTGCCTGCTGCCTGCTGCCTGCTGCCTGCTGCCTGCTGCCTGCTGCCTGCTGCCTGCCTGCCTGCCTGCTGCCTGGCTGCCTGCTGCCTGCCTGCTGCCTGCTGCCTGCCTGCCTGCCTGCCTGCTGCCTGCCTGCTGCTGCCTGCCTGCCCGCTTGCCTGCTGTCTGCCTCCCATGCTGGTCATGGTCTCACCCTCTGAAACTATAAGCTGCAATAAACTCTTTCTTCTATAAGTTGTTTCATTCATGATGTCTTTTCACACCAATAAAAAAGTAACTAAAACACACACATGTAAAAAATGGAGTAATACCAAATGATTATATGATGATGATGATGAAGCAAACAACTTTACTAATATAACAATACTGGTAGCAGATGATATTCTAAAGACAGACACTTGTGCCTTCTCTTTTGATATCAGATTATTGAAACAATGGATCCCAAGGAACTGGGATTTCCCAGGAATTTCATGCTTAGAGAAAAAGGAACTTGTCTTTCCAGAAGAGATTTCAGACAGTTGTGATAACTTATCAGATGACCTTTTGTGAAGTGAGAGATGATACATTAGTGATAGGCAGGACTATGACCAGGCCTGCTTAGCTATGCATTCATCTTACCCTCTATTTAAGCTTAAGCCTAAGCCAAACCCTGAAGGATTGTGGTGTCATTGGGCGTTTGAATTTGTCCCTCTTGAATAAACTCTTCTTATTTTTCTTTTCAACTGGCCTCTTGAGAACAGGTGGACAAGCCTAGCTTGTTAAGGTTAACAGGGCCCAAGCTTTGACCTTAATAACTATGGTAACATCAACAGACTTTTCATCAAGATTCTTCTTGAAATCTAGCTCCAGCTGGTTTATGTCAGAACAGAAGGTATCTTTAAGGGTACAAGGAGTGGGGTTGGAGAGATGATCCAGTGGTTAAAAGCACTGGCTGCTCTTGCAGAGGACCCAGGTCCAATTGCCAGCACCCACATGGCAGCTCACAACCATCAGTAGCTACAATTCCTGGGGATTTAATGCCCTCTTCTGGCCTCGTCAGGCACAGACATATATGTAGGCAAAACACCCAGTTCTTTCCAGTGCCTTGACTTGCCGTAGCTATGGCAAATGTTGCCTCCTTTACAATCTTTCTTAACCTTGGGTTCCTCTGTGGAAAAACACTGTCGTTTTCCTGGGACCATGTGTTAGTCCCAGGGATAAGGCTTTCTCTTGGGTTCATAAGCCTATAATACCTTTTCCTAGATCCCATTTTTATTTTTATTTGTTGTTGAAAACTCTTAAAAAACTAAATTTAAAGCTACCTTGGAGTCCACTATCTCCTTTTTTCTTTTTTCGTTTTCTTTTTTTTTTTTTGGCTTTTCGAGACAGGGTTTCTCTGTGTAGCCTTGGCTGTCCTGGAACTCACTCTGTAGACCAGGCTGGCCTCGAACTCAGAAATCTGCCTGCCTCTGCCTCCCAAGTGCTGGGATTAAAAGCATGTACCACCACTGCTTGGCAATCATGGCAACTCTTAAAAAGGAAAACACTAAACTGGGGCTGGCTTGCAGTTCAGAGGTTTTGTCATTACGGCAGGAAACATGTTGACACACAGGTAGACATGGTGCTAGAGAGTCAGCTGAGAGTTCAAATCTGGATTGGCAGGCAGCAGGAAGAGACTGAGAGCCACTAAGCCTAGTTTGAGCTTCTGAGACCTAAAAGCCCACTCCCATTAACACTTCCTCCAACAAGGCCACACCTACTCCATCCAACAAGACCACACTTCCTAATAGTGCCACTCCCTATGGACCTAAGGAGGCCATTTTTGTTAAAACCACCATATCTGCTCACCTCTGTACATAAGCACGCTAAAGTACAAACTCAGTTACAGTCTTTGGAAGGCTGTAACCAAGTCAAACCAGAAGCAACAACTTGGATTTAAAATGCCCATTCTTCTTTAGTATCAGTTTGTCCAAGATACAGACCTTAAAAATGTAGGGTTTTAAAAATATCTATTTTTTAAATTTTATGTGACTGGTGCTTGTTTTGTCTCCAGGTCTGTGTACCACATGTGTGTGTCGTGCTTGAGGAGGTCTGCAGAGGGAGTAAAAGCTCCTTGAACTGGAGCTACAGATGATTGTAAGCTGCTTTGTAGGTGCTGGGAGTCAAACCCAGATTTGGAAGAGCAACCAGTGCTTTTAAATGCTGAGACATCTCTGCAGGCTTAATTCGATTAAAGCATGCGCATGTGAATTATCCTCCAAAGCCCCCCTCTTTTCTCGAATGAGTGTGCCTTCTTCAGCTGCTCCTCTCTTCCTGCTCTCCTCCTCTCACCCCCCCCCCCCCCAGGGGAAAAGGCAGAGAGAGTCGAGAGGACTAGCTGGGTGCTCACGGATGTTGGATGCCATGGGTGCAGGTCACAACCCCTGGATAGTGCAGTGCTTGAGAGCGTCCATCTACACGGCTCAGGAATGGTCCAGCAGCCCTGAGTCCAGGATGCATCCTGCTGCTGCCTCCACGCTGCCTCTCTGAGCTGCCGTGCTCTGGTAGCCTTCTCTGCCCTCCACGTTGACTTTGCTCCACGTCCACGCCTGCTAGTCTGTGTTACTATGCTTTGTTTGCTTCCAGTGTTCCGTATTCTCCCCGTTCTCATATTCTGTCTCATTTACACTCTCATCCTGAGGGTGTAGATTTATCTTCCAGGGTAGAAAGACATTCCTTTGAACATGTAGTCCAAAAGTAGAGGAGAGGGGATTGGGGGACCTGGCAATTTGTTCTTTTAACTTGGATGGCAGCACACACACACACACACACACACACACACACACACAGAGAGAGAGAGAGAGAGAGAGAGAGAGAGAGAGAGATTCATGCAATAAGTCTCTTCTCTTTCAAACTCAGTTGGCCCTTTTAAGAGCGTCTCATGGGCGGGAACCTGTTCCATTAAGGAGAATCTGGGAGATGAGTATGGTAGGTGCTTGTATCCCAGTCACAGGAAAGTCCTCCCCAGACAGCAACACCATTTCGTTCCTGGTCTTCCTAGTGATACAGTGAAATGGTAGTCCCATCTATAGCAACAGACAGACTGCAAAGAACAAAAAGGGCAAGGTACAGGACTCGGTCTGATAGCAGGAACTTGGGTACACTTCTTGATATAAGTGGCCATAAAAACAAGGATCTACACATAGGCAGAAGATTAAGACCAGCCACCACCAAGATGTTGAGGAATCCAAAGGAGCACCGGCCTTAAGAATCATTATACCCATATTGAACTGTGTCAGCATGATAAGATATCTGCTAGGGATGGGTATAATAAGCTTAGGCACTTGTGAGAAGTGGGTGTGCCTAAGTCTCTTTCCTCTGGGGGTGTAGAAGTATAGCAATTCAGATTTTCCCCATGCAAGGAACCTGTATCTTTGTTATGACGATTCTGCCTTTAGGGTAGTGCTGCTGCTGATTTTTATGATTATGGAAATATACTCAGTTTTTAGCTTTTCTTTACTAAGACTAGCCAGTCTTGTTAGATAGGATGACACATTCCCTTAACCCCAGCCCTCTGCTAGCTGAGGCAATAAGGTCTGCGTGAACACTACATATGGAGACTCTGTCTCAGAAGAAAAATAAAAGTTCTTGTTTCGTATATATCCTGCATGAGACCCACATAGGCCAGCAATGCCGCTCTCTAGAGCTGGGGGAACAGAATTTGCTTTGTTTATTAGCTGCCCAGCATATGGTCTATTAGTATAAGATACCGATAGAAAAGAACCTGAGTAGTTCCCCTTATTCATAGCCATGAATGGAAAGCCAAGAATTGTTAGATAGCTGGAGAAATCCTGCAGAGCCAAAAGGAATAGAGTTCACCCTAGAGAAAACACAACTGCAAAATTGAACAGAGGAGAATATTCAAACCTTTAAGTTAATATTCAGAGGGAAGTTGGAGGTGGTGGTGTATCTGTAAAATACTAACAGGTAACTCTTAAAAACGTAAAAGAAAAGAACTTTAAAATGTAAATCTAGGCAAGCACTCTGTTCCTGAGGTATGTATGATCTGAAGATGAAAAATTCAAGAGAAAGGACAAGAGGAAACAGCCTTAGAAACTCTGCAAAGTGCTGGAAAGGGGAAGAAAAACGAACAGTGAGAGAATAATTTAAAACCACAGGTGACTCACCAAGAGGAGCCCAGATTCTACCTAACAGGAATCTTAGATTAAGAGCAGAAAAGCAGACAATCATCCCTTGGAGTTAAAGTAAGATCCAGCTTGAAATGCCTGGTCTATTGCTAATTTATATGAATGAAAAAAGACATGTATGTTTGCAATTTCTGGAGAAGTCTCACAAGTCTAAAGAAAAACAAATCCTAAAAAGAAGAAAATAGGAGTTACATTAAATAATGGCAATACCTTATATGGTGGTATGAATGAAAATGCCCCTCATAGGCTCAGAGGGAGCAGCACTATTAGGAGGTGTGGCCTTGCTGGAGTAGGTGTGTCATTGGGGGTGGGCTTTGAGGTTTTAGATACTCAAGCCAGGCCCAGTGTCTCACACCCATCCTGATCTGGATGTAGAACTCTCAGCTACTTCTCCACTACCATATCTGCCTGCATGCTGCCATGCTTCCTTCCGCGATGATAATGGACTAAACCTTTGGCTTGTAAACCAGCTCCAATTAAATGTTTTCCTTTATAAGAGTTGCCATGGTCATGGTGTCTATCACAACAATAAAACATTGACTAAACACACTACATTGCCTTACTAGTTGCTTGAAAACCAAGGAGTAATGATTTAAAAAAAAATCATGGACTGAAGACATGGCCCAGTAGTTACAAGCACTTCTAGCACCCATATGGGGGATGGGGTAGGGAGTTACAACCTCCTATAACTCCAGTTCCGGCCCAGTGCCCTCTACTGGCTTCTGCTGGTGTACACACACACACACACACACACACACACACACACACAGAATAAATGTTTTTAAAATTGAGAAATCCCAAGGTATAATGATTTTGAATTGAGAATTCTTGTAAGCTCACTATATCAGAAACATAGATGAGCATGCTTGTGTTTTTCTACAATGTCAGAATTTATTGTTTAACAACAAATTCACGTGGTGTCTTAGGGTTTCATTGCTGTGAAGAGACACCAGGAGCAAGGCAACTTTTATAAGGACATTTAATTGGGGCTGGCTTACAGTTTCAGAGGTTTAGTCCATTATTATTCTGGCAGGAAGCATGGCAGCCTGTAGGCCGACATGGTGCTGGAGGAGCCAAGGATTCTACATCTTGATCCAAAGCCAGGCAGAAGAAGATTCTCTTCTGCAGGCAGCTACGAGAAGGCTCTCTCCACACTGAGTAGAGCGTGAGCATAGGAACTCAAAGCCAACACCCACGGCAACATACTTTCTCCAGCAAGGCCATACCTCCTCCAATAAAGCCACACTTCCTCCAATGAGGCCACATCTCCTAACAGTGTCATTCTCTATAGCCAAGAATTCAAACCACCACACACAATATGGTGACTTCATTGGGAGCAATTTTCTAGATGTCCCTGTTTTTCTTGATAGCCTAGGCCCAGGTAAATACACATCCTTTTTTCACAACCTCAGTTATTAATATTGACTCTCAGGTCACACATTACACACCATACAGTAAGTCTATCACCTGTGTATGCATATATGTATGTATGTATATATGTATGTATGTATGTACATTATAGAATGATAACAGAATGACTACAAAGTGTTAATATTTCAAGAGTTTTCACTGACAGAAATGCAAGTAGAACCCCTCACACTTGCCTGTGTGTGTATGTGTGTGTGTGTGTGTGTGTGTGTGTTTGTGCACAAGCTCTCACATGCACATGCATGTGGGGAGGGCATGGGGCATATACCTAACCAAACTAATCTGGAGAGGCTGTTGTGGCTGAAGGGTCAAAGCGAGCTATAAAGTTGAGTTCAGCTACAGAGATGAAAGGGCAGAATCAGATTCAGATAAAGGAATGGCTGAAGGGAACCTGGAGGAATGGGAGAGGGCACTTTGTGCAGGCTTTATCAGCAGTGCAGACCAAGTGCAGTTGATGTCTCTTCCTGTCCGTTCCTTGCCACACACTGGTGGTCACATGACAGGTTGGGAGAGCCATCACCCTCAGTACAAGATGTTGACCTCTTCATGAGGTCCAGATGAGGGAATCATACCCTGTCCTTGGTCTGCTGTCTCCCGTACATTATTTGGCCTGGTTTTTCTGATATGATTTTTGTATACCCATGTGTCTTATAGCTTCAATCCACTCCTAAAAATGTATAGAGTGACACAATACACTTTCTACTCCCCCCAAAAGTCATTTATTATCCCAGAGGTTACTTATGCAATAGGCGCACAAGAGAAATATTTACGATAATAAATTTCAAAACTTACAATCTATTCTATTTTTCCATTGAGGAATACAAATTTAGTGGCTGGTGATTTCCCATCCTCTCTTCTGGGCCCAGATTCTCTGTACCATGAATATTTTTTTAACATCATCATCATTATATTAAATGTATTCTTTTTTTTTTTTTTGACACAGGATTTCTCTGTGTCCTGGAACTTGCTCTGTAAATCAGGCTATCCTCGAACTCAGATCCACTTGCCTCTACCTTGGGATTGAAAGCATGCACCATCACTGCCTGGGTTAAAAAACTCGATTTTAGTCTTTTTTTCTCTTTCCTCTTTTAGTTCCCTTTCCTCCCTCATTCCCTTCTTGGCCCCTCTTTTTCTTCCTCCTTTCTTTCTCACATAGCTCAGGCTGGCCTCCTGCTGACCTTAGCCTAGAATGCATGGCCTTGACCTCCCAATCCCCCTGCTTCCAAACTAATGCTAGAATTACAGATGTGGTCCACCATGCATGGCTTTTCTCTGTTTGTTTGTTTTCATTGTTAAGAATTAGTTTATAGGGCCAGGTGGTGGTGGTGCACACCTTTAATCCCAGCACTTGGGAGGCAGAGGTAGGCGGATTTCTGAGTTCGAGGCCAGCCTGGTCTACAGAGTGAGTTCCAGGACAGCCAGGGCTATACAGAGAAACCCTGTCTTGAAAAAACCAAAAACCAACAAAAACAAAAAACAAAACAAAACAAAACAAAAAGAATTAGTTTACAGGTAAGAGTTATCACCAAGTAAAGCAAAGTTAAAATATACACATATTTTCTTTGCTCTGGTTTATAAACGGATGAGTTACAGCGGTTTTAGCTCAGTTACGCTTGTAACATGCATGGAGCCCAGAGTTGGACCACAAAAACCAATACCAGGAAGACTATCTTTGGAAGTTTTAATTCATATTCTAGAGCAATGCAAAAATGCTACGGTATCTGCCATTTACTAAAAACAACGGGCTATTGAGCAATGCCTATAGATGTTGGCTGCCAATAGATCAGTCACCTTACGTTAGAAAAAGAAAATCGGAAGATCCTGAGTGTGGCTTTGGGGCTGAATAGGTTTGGCAAAGAGTTGGGGAGCAGGCAGGAGGCTGGCCTTGGGAGGGTGACTGGGCACAGCCCAGGCAGCTGAGCAGCAGGGTGGGGTAAGAGCGCAAGCTCCACCCCCGAGGGCGCGAGAGGCTGGTGCGCATGCTCACACCAGCGCCCGCCCTCCCTCGGGCGCACGTGACCAACGGCCTTCGCCTCTGGCGCTGGTGTCTCCGCTGTGCTCCGCCTCCGCCGCCCTTTTCTGGCCTGCGATGTCTCGCCTGCTGCTGCTCTGCTCTTCGCTCCTCCGCCACCGTGCAGTCCTGTTCTTGAAGCCTGGCCACTCGGGCCGCCTCAGCCACTCAGAAAGCTCACAAAACCAAGTCCTGTCAGCCACGGTGAGGGAGAGCCCGCCTAACGGTTCAAATGGGTGGGGAGGGGGGAGGTGTGTGCGTGTGTGGTGTGTGTGATGTGTGTATGTGGTGTGTGTGTGTGTGTGGTGTGTGTGTTGGCAGCCTCAGTTGTGGGGTCACCTTGGATGGGGGTTCAGGGCGAGGGTGAGTCCCGGGCCTGGCCCTCCATTATGGGCTTAGAGGCACAGGGTCCTTGGTTCACTCCAGGGTAATTTACTGTTTTGTGGCCTAGCCATAGCATTTTCTCTAAAAATGGTGGAAATGCTAGACATCTTCGAACTTCCAGAGTCCAGAGTTCGGAAACTGGCAACTACTAAATGGAATAAATTGCCAAGCCTTTTTTTTTTTTTTTTTTTTTGGTTTTTTGGATTTGGTTTTTCCGAGACAGGGTTTCTCTGTGTAGCCCTGGCTGTCCTGGAGCTCACTCTGTAGACCAGACTGGCCTCGAATTCAGAAATCCGCCTGCCTCTGCCTCCCAGAGTGCTGGGATTACAAGTGCGCGCCACCACCGGCCGGCCTTTTTTTTTTAAAGGTCACGTGACAAATGTCACAGACTACTTATGTGCTGTGTGCACTGAAGCGCAGGTATCTGAAGAGGCCAGAGCTGTGGGATCTGGAGCTACAGTCGATTGTGACCTGCCTGACATAGGTTCTGGCAACCAAATTTAGCTTCTCTGCAAGAGTGGTAGAAGAGCCATCAAGAACGATCTTTAGCTGCGTGTATGAGGAAGGGGAAACACCCAGAGTTTTGTGCATAAAACCCCCAGAGCTGGTGTTCTTCTGCTGACCTCCATGCCTCTGTTCGTAAGCCACGTTATTAGGCAGTGGCTCATACTCATTAATACTCCTTTTCTTCTTTCCTAGGAATCCGCTGTCGGAATCATCGTGTTTTTTACCAGTTTTTACATCCCAGCTGCGTATGTGCTAAGCAATCTGAAGTATTTCAAAGGCGAGTAGGGCCAAGACGCTGAGGAGCAGCACCTCAGGTCCCAAAGGCTTTCAGGAAAGGCCGCTGCTCCTTTAAATGAGAAAAAGTGCCCGTTCGAACCTCTTGTGATGATGTAGTTTTATAACTGTGTGTCTGTGGTGTTCTGCACTTTCTTTTTCTTTTTTTGGACTGTGCATCATACAGATGGCAAACATAATCTGCTAAAGTGTTAAATAAAATGGAAACACTTGTTTGTGCTTAATATTGCTTTCCTTTTCACTTGTTTTGTTTTGACTTGAAATGCTAGGGATTCAACCCAGGGTCTCAAGTGTGGGAGGCACTCTACCACTGAGCTACAACCCCAGAGATTGTTTTCTGAACATCATTAAAGCTGACAAAAAGGCACTAATGAAAAATTTCACTGAGAAAGAAAATAAATGAGGATTGTTATGAAAGGTTGCACTTAGGGATTTCGAGCTACATCAAAAGTTTTGTGGATGTTGAATCTAATAACCTCAGCTACAAAAGAATAAACAGGCTTTGAGGCTGTGGTGGTTTGAATGAAAATAGCTCCCCTAGCCTCATAGGGAGTGGCACCATTAGGAGGTGTAACCTTGGTGGAGGAAGTGTGTCACTGGGGATGGGTTTTCAGGTTTCCAGTCCTCAAGCCTGGCCCAATGTCACTCTTTGCTGTCTGCTAAATGGAGGCAGAACTCTCACCTACCTGTCCACCGCCATGCTTCCCGACATGACAATGGAACACTCCTCCACTGCTGCTGGGGTTGCAAGCTGGTACAACCACTATGGAAATCAGTTTGGCGGTTCCTCAGAAAATTGGGCATAGTATTACCAGAGGACCCTGCTATACCACTCCTGGGCATATACCCAGGGGATTCCCCAGCACGTAATAAGGACACATGCTCCACTATGTTCATGCCTTATCTATAATAGCCAGAAGCTGAAAAGAACCCAAATGTCCCTCAGCGGAGGAATGGATACAGAAACATGGTACATTTACACAATGGAGTACTCTGCTATTAAAAAGAATGAATTAAAAATTCTTAAGCAAATGGATGGAGCTAGAAAATATCATCCTGAGTGAGGTAACTCAATCACAAAAGAACACACATGGTATGCACTCACTGATAAGTGGATATTAGCCCAGAAGCCTGTAATACCCAAGATACAATTCTGCCCAGAGTCAGCTCCAATGGCAGGTGTTCTTGTTGGTTCTTCTTGAGGCAGCAGGAGGGGGGAAGATGTCGGCAGGAGGGGGTGTGGGGGGTTAAGCTTTGGTCTTAGGAAATTCCAGGTAAGACTTTGTCTTATGAGATTCGGGGTAAGACTTTAAGGCCTTGTCTTTTGAGATATTTAGGGTTTCTGTATAAAAAACAGTTTGCTTACCTAAATCTAAGTTACTATGCTACTGTAGCTGGCCTGTCTTCTATGATCTTCTGAGACCAGAAACTGCAGTTTCTGGCATTTAGCACCTCTTCCTCAAACTGCAAAGGATTAAGTAAATTGCCTTTGTACTGTGTCTCTGCAGGACTGCTGGGCTCTAACTTTCAACCTGCTAGCCAGAAGTCGCAGGGAGAAAAGTGGGACACTTAGAGAAGTGGTTAATGAGTTTATTACTAAGTTGTAGAAAGTTTCCTTTGAAAACTTTCTAAAGGGAAAAGCAGAAAGATCCTAAGCAGGGAAGGGGAAAATTCTTCTAGGTGGGGAAAGGTAAAAAAGGTGTGTGTGTGTGAGTGTGTGTGTGTGTGTGTGTGTGTGAGTGTGTGTGTGTGTGTGAGAGAGAGAGACAGAGAGACAGAGAGACAGACCCAGAGACAGACAGGGAGAGACAGAGACAAAGGGAGGGAGAGCTTCTCCTTTGTCTTCAGTACTTACACATTTTTCAGAATACATGATCATGTTACAACATTCATCACAAGTTCACACAAAAATCAAATCATAAATCGAAATAGAGGTTTACAACAGAAAATGTTTATGCATATCCATTAGGAGTAATTAGCTAAACATTTGTTACCTGTCTGAGCTCTACAGGTTCACCTAAGGTTTAAAACCATAATTAAGTTATTAGTGAAGTTTTGTATAGATAAACCCAGTCAATATTTTATCTTCTGTCCTAGCACCTATAATAAATTGTTGGTTCCCTTTTTATGACATTTGGTTGTTTTACAACCTCTTGGAATGTGCTCTGAGTAGGAGAAAGTCTGGTTGCCATCTAAGAGCAGCTGGCGACTCTTGGGAGACTTGCAGGGTTCTCATTGCAGTTTTGACTATCCGAAAACTACACAACAGCAGTCCCACTATAAAAGAGCTTAATAATCACATATATAATTTTAGGAATTCTTATAGGATCATCTTTAAAACTAAAGTCATCTATTTGTCTATATAGCATCACTATAAGTTAGTATATCTTCATGGATCTGCAGAGATCTGCTCCAAAGGGGTGTGCGATTACTTATTGATTATTGTATATGTTTAATAATAACAGGAAAAGCATATTAATAGCAGGAATCTTTCCTAAAATTACTCCCTCACAGCCTTGCTTAATGAAGGCTCACCTGTCGCAGATTATATAATAATCCTAAACAGGCATTTCAGAATGTCACCTTCTAGTATATTAGCTTGTCCTATTATGGCTCCTGACACAATTCACAGACTAAATGAAGCTCAAGAAGAAGGAAGAACAAAGTATGGATACTTTGGTCCTTCTTAGAAGGGGGAACAAAATTCCCACAGGAGGAGATACAGAGACAAAGTGGAGCAGGACTGAGGGAAAGGCCATCCAGAGACTGCCCCTCCTAGGGATCCACCCCCTATACAGTTATAAAACCCAGACACTATTGTGGTTGCCAACATGTGATTGCTGACAGGAGCCTGATATAGCTGTCACCTGGGAAGCTCTGCCAGTGCATGCCTAATACAAAAGGGGACACTCTCAACCAACTATTGAACTGAGCACAGGGTCCCCAATGGAGAAACTAGAGAAAGGACCCAAGGATTTGAAGGGGTTTGCAGCGCCAGAGGAGGAACAACAAATATGAACCACCCAGTACCGCCAGAGCTCCCAGGGACTAAACCACTAACCAAACAGTACACATGGAGGAACCCATGGCTCCAGATATGCAGCAGAGGATAGCTGTAGTGGCTATTCCTGGTTGTCAACTTGACTATATCTGTAATGAACTACAATCTAGAATTGGAAGACTCACCTATGATCCTAATCTGGAAGCTCAGAGATATAAGTTTCTGACCTGGATCTTGGCGTGGAGATCTTGAAGCATAGTGGCTCTGAATTCCAGAAGATTAAGACAAGGAGATCTCTGAGTTCAAGATCATCTGGGATTAAAGGCATGGAGGCACACTCCTTTAATCTGGGCCACACCCTCTGTTGGAGACCTACAGCCTTTAATCTGGGCTACACCGTCTGCTGGAAATATATAAGGACATTGGAAGAAGGACGATTTACTCACTCTTCCTTGTCTGCTTGCCTCGTGGGACTGAGCAACTGCTAGATCCTTGAACTTCCATCCACAGCTGCTGCTGCCCATTTTTGGGGAGTTGGACTATAGACTGTAAGTTATCAACAAATTCCCTAACTATATAGAGACAGCCCATACATTCTGTGACTCTAGAGAACCCAAACTAATACACCATCTTACTTACTGTTTCTTCTATTGAGTCTGCCACTGCAACGTGGAAGTGTAAGCTCAATAAACCCTTTCCTCCCCAACTTGCTTCTTGGTCATGATGTCTGTGCAGGAATAGAAACTCTGACTAAGACAATAGCCTTGTTGGATATCAAAGGTCCTGATAAGGCTAGATGCCTCAGTATAGGGGAATGCCAGGACAGGGAAGGGGAAGTGGGTGGATTGGTGAGCAAGGGGAGGGGATGGGTTAGGGGTTTTTTGGGGGGGGGAACCAGGAAAGGAGACAACATTTGAAATATAAATAAAGAATATATCTAATAAAAAATGAAGATAAAAATAAAAAAGGAAGAAAAAAAGACTAAACCTCTGAACTGTAAGCCAGACCCAATTAAATGTTTTCCTATATTAGGAGTTGCTATGGTCACAGTGTCTCTTCAAACTAAGAGAAAGGTTTTACAAATTTAGCTATGTGTTTTTCATATTTTGCTGGTCCCATTTTTACTATGAGAAGACGTGTGTGTGTGTGTGTGTGTGTGTGTGTGTGTGTTCTGGGAATGAAACCCATGGCCTCTCCGTGCACTCCAGCCCTGAGTTTCAGTTCTGTAATGATTCATCTTTTCAAGGTTTGTCTACTACATTCATGTAGTCACTCTCCTAATTTCTAATTTTGTTATTCTTAATTATCTTGCAAGTGCTGGCACATTAGTTATATACACAGCTGTATTCATCATTTTTATTGTTGCAAATCCCAAGAGAAGAAGGGTAAAGAGGGAAAGACTTACTTTGGCTCGTGGTATCCATCCTGCTATGGGGCTAGTGAGGCAGGGGAGAGCATTCCACAGTCACGGTGGTGAGGAAACAGAAGGGCGCTGCTCAAAGTCAGTGGGGAGGAGAATATAACCTGAAGGCATACTTGGCTCAGCGCATACCTCCTCCAACAAGGCCCCAGCTTGATCTCCCAGTGATTCCTATTACTACGAATCCATCAAGGGATCAAGCCACTGATTAGATTGGAGCCTCCAATCCCTTCACAAAAGCCCATCAACTTGAGGTTATTGAGGGGGGAAATTTCATATTCAAACTAAAAATATCTTGTGTTTTTAATTTTACAAGTTATGTATTTGTGTGTACACGCCACAATGTAGAGGTCAGAGAACAACTTCTGGGGGTCAGTTTTCTTCGTTTACCACGTGGGTCCTGGGGGTTACACACGGGTTGCCAGGCTTGGTAGCAAGTGCCGTTAGTCACTGACCTCTCACTAGCCTGCCTGTGAGCTTCAGTTTACTGTGTAGTTATGGTGTGACTGCACAGCACTGTTCAACTCTAAGCCTTGATTTCCTTCTCTCTGTAATAGGGACTTAGAATTACTCTTTTGAAGGGAATTTGTGGAGATTAGTTAGCTTGTAAACAAAGATAA
The DNA here is from genome assembly GCF_947179515.1 of Apodemus sylvaticus. Taxonomy (NCBI): domain Eukaryota; kingdom Metazoa; phylum Chordata; class Mammalia; order Rodentia; family Muridae; genus Apodemus; species Apodemus sylvaticus. The sequence goes on along the minus strand of NC_067477.1, from coordinate 19,764,455 downwards.
AATAGTTTTCAGCATAGTGACTGCAAGTACATACAAGTTCTTGTTTGCAAATATCCATTTCACACATGCCATATTTTTGTGACATACCAAGAGCAATACAGGGCTCGAAACTTCATGGACATAAAGCTCTTAGAAAATTTGCACTTTGTTACTTTAGCATTATATTTCTGTTTCAAATTTTATATTGTGCACTAGGTGTGGTGTTACACAATTGTAGTCCTAGCACCAAAGAGGTTTTACTGAAGGATCTTAAACTTGAAGCCAATCTGGACTACAAAGTAAGAACCCTGGACTGCCTAGTTTTGTGTGTTAACTTGACACAGAGAATGCCTCAGTTGAGGAAATGCCTCCATGAGATCCAGCTGTAAGGCATTTTCTCAATTAGTTATCAAGAGGGGATAGCTCAGCCCATTGTGGGTGGGGCCATCCATGGCCTGGTAGTCCTGGATTCTATGAGAAAGCAGGCTGAGTAAGCCACATGAAACAAGCAGCATTCCCTGTCCCCTATGGCCTCTACATCAGCTCCTGCCTCCAGATTCCTGCCCTGCTTGAGTTCCTGTCCTGACTTCTTTTGATGTGAAACTATAAGCTGAAAAACCCTTTCTTCCCCAACTTGCTTTTTGGTCTTGGTGTTTCATTGCCATAGAAACCCTAAGACAAGATGGTACCAGGAGTGGGGTATCCTTGTGACAGCCTGACCAGGTTTTGGGGAGGACTGTAGAAGGACTTTGGAACTTTGGGCTAGAAGAGCCATTGGGTGGGTGTTGAGAGCTCAGGGGATCTTCTATAAGAGCTTGGAAGATAAGAATGTTGAGAGCAGTGCAGACACAAGTCAGTGAGAGGCCTGACTTGTGACATTTCAGAGGGAAAATTAAAGACTCTTTCAGGGCCATTTGCTATTTTGATTTAAGATTCTGTGGTTCTGGTTAGCTGGGGCTGAAGAATCAGCAGTGATTAACAAGATATTAGAACAACTGATGTGAAACCTCCACATTACTGGGACAATTGATGCTGGTTAGTTGGAGCCAAGAAATTAGCAGTGATTAAGAAAAGACCAGAAAAAAAAAAACCCAAACCCAGCAAGGAAAGGCCATCCAGAGACTGCCCCGCCTGGGGATCCATCCCAAATAAAGTCAACACTATTGTGGATGCTGGGATGTGTCTGCTGAAGGGAGCCTGATATGGCTGTCTCCTGAGAGACTCCACCAGAGCCTGACAAATACAGAGGCAGATGCTCGCAGCCAGCCATTGGACTGAGTGTGGGGTCCCTGAAGGAGGAGTTGGAGAGGCAGGGGGAGGAGGATGGGGGAAACCTGGAAATGGGAAAACATAAATATCCAATAAGAGAGAGAGAGAGAGAGAGAGAGAGAGAGAGCAGCATCACTGAGGTGAAATCTGGGAAGAGTTTTCTGAGAGCACAGAGAAGCTGTGTTCCAGAGATAGCCAGGACTTGATAATGTATAAGAGTCACCCAGGTGGTATTGATTTTGAAGACATGCAGGGATCACGGAGAGCAGCTGAGGCTTGGCACTGTGAGAGGTCAGGAGAGACTATTCATGAAGGTGCAGCCTCAGTGGCAGCTGAAGGCCCAGGACCCATGGGGTCATGCAAAGAAATTGAGGCTTGGCACCCAGGAGAGACTACTGATGAACGTACAGCACAGTTACAGCAGAAGACACAGCATTGTGGAGATGCCAGTACCACGAATGACCACCAAGAACAGCAGGAGCCACGGAGCTGAGCTGGCTAGAGCCTAGAAGACAGCTGTGTGCTAGAGAGGGCAGAGTCAGGGAAGTGTCCCAAGCCCCTCAGAGGAGTCCAGAAGATCATGATTTGTGACTATGCTCTGATTTTTCCCTCTCGAAGTAAGAAAATATCTTACTGGGTTAACTGTGGATAACCCACAGTTAAGAGACTTTAAATTTAAAAAAAACCTTTGGATTTTTAAAAAAGATTGGATGCTTTAAAGGGACTGAGCTTTTTGTTTTGTTTTGTTTTTTTCCCCGAGATAGGGTTTCTCTGTGTAGCCCTAGCTGTCCTGGAACTCACTCTGTAGACCAGGCTGGCCTCGAACTCAGAAATCCACCTGCCTCTGCCTCCCAAGAGCTGGGATTAAAGGCGTGGGCCACTACTGCCACCACCGCTGAACCCTTCTCACTCTCCTTGGCCTGCCCTTTCCTCTTTATGTTTATGTTCTTCATAAAACAAAAATTAATTAGCCTGTTAGTCCCCGGATTTTGCAGAGTGACATCACAGAACCACACTACTAGTGTTATTAGAAACACAGCCTCTTAGAATTCCTTCCAGGCTGCAAGTTTTTTTGCATTTCTTTCCTTCATTTTCTTTCATGGTGATCTGACATGGTGTTGTCTTTTTTAGTCTGTTTTTCTTCTGCTAAAGTCAAATACCTGAGGCTGCTTAGCTCAAAAGAGTTTTGTTTAATCCATTAGAGCAAAAGCTCCTACCAGGCACTGAAAAGTTCATCAGCTTTTATCCTCTTTTGGATACTAGTCCAAAGTGTATGCATCACTTGGGTCTCTCTCTCTTCCCCCCTGTCTCCCTCTCTCTTTCCCCCTCTTCCTCTTCCTCCTCCTCTCCCTCCCCTTCCCCCTCTCCAGCCCCTCCCCTCCCCCTGCCTCTCCCCTCCTCTTCCCCTTCTCCAGCCCCTCCCCTCCCCCTCCCCCTGCCTCCCCCGTCCTCTTCCCCTTCTCCAGCCCCTCCCTTCCCCCCCCCCACTGAATTTCCTTTCCCTTTCCACTATGAAGCAACTACATTGTAAACGTCACGTGTTTGGTTGGTTGGTTTTGTTTTCTCCTCATCTCCCTCCTCCAGGCAGCTGCCAAGATCTACAGCTTGTCTGCCTTGTAGTTTTTCTCTCAAACTCGAGTAAAATTGTCTTTAAACTTCTTTCTGAGCCCATCTAAATTTTTTTTATTAATAATGTTAAGATCCAAATAGGAAACATTTTCCCTGGTAACAGGATAACTCCTGCAGCAGAGGGAGAAACATTTGACACAGTAATAATCAAGATTTCTTCTCTATATTCATATCAAATACCAAACCATAGACCCGGGAAGTTCAGGGAACACAAAAATGGGATGAGTGCCAATGACAACACTGAGATGCATAGTTCTAAACTATAGGAAAATCAAAGATGAGGAATCTCTGGGAGCAGTGAGAGGGATGAACCATTTCATCTCTAGAGCAACAGAGAATGACAGCAATGGAGCTGGAGAGATGACTCAGTGGTTAGCGCTTGGTTTTTGTAGAGAACCAGGGTTAGTTCCCAGTACCCACATGGTGGCTCACAACCACTCACAACTCCAGCTCTAGGGGATCCGGTCTCCTCTTCTGACCTCCACAGGCACCAGACATGCACATAGTGCACACATACATTGATGTAAAAATAAATATGCATATGCATACATACATGAACACACATGTAAAAATAGACCCAAATAATAAAAATGACAACAAAGTTCTCAGAAACCATGATTTACGAGTGATGTTTGAATGTCAAGTTGAGCAGGAGTGAGTTTGTGATAGCTGAACTGCGTTGTCAACCTGACCAGCGTTCACCTAGGAGACACATCTCTGGGCATGTCTGCTAATGGGGTTTTCAGGGGGATTAAAATATGAAGGGAAGATCCTCTCTGGATGTGGGCCATGTCATCACATGGGCCATGGCCCTTGGCCCTGGACTGAATCCAAAGGAAAATAACAAAGTGAGCCAAGCGCTATTGGTTCGTTTTCTCCCTGACTGTAGTAGACACATTGCAAACAGCTGCCTCATGCTGCCTCCTTATCCAGAGCTGTCTTTGCTACTGTGCCCTTCCCAATGGTGAACTGTCTGGGAAGCTATGAAGCTACAAAGCTTTGACTGTTTTGTCGGGTATTTGTCTCAGCAAGTTAGTGAGATCTTACTTCAGAAGTAACCAAGGCCATTGGGAACTGCTAAGCAGGCTGTGACAAAGGACCCCCAAACCTATCAGTGGTCATAAAGACACCGCTGGTTGATGGCTTCTGTGGCATGTCCCTGGTATTTATGGGGTACTCTCTGGGCATGGTCACACAGCCATCAAGTTTACTAAACAATCCACTATGTACTTTGGCACCATGGACTATTTCTGGAAGACAGGACACCATGGGGCTGGGACATGGTTGCAGCTGTCATCGAGCAATCGTCCCATTACTTTGGGGTAGGGGCTACTCCGATGAGCACAGCCTGCAGCAGCCTCTTTCTCTGTCCTCGCCAGCCTCCCACCTAGAGCATTTCTGAGAATCTGTAATCCTCTAACAGGCGCCCCAGGTCCCCAGACTCCAGGAAATAAATGTTAGATCCCACAGCAGATGTTACTCAGCTCATGGCCATCTGCAGCCTTCTCAGCCTCTGCTCTTAGATTTGATTCTCTGATCATTGCTGCTACAGGGACAGATGGACACCCTACAGAGAGCCTGTCTGTGAATCTGTTGCCCTCTAACGGACTCCCCAGGTGCCTGGAGTCCAGGAGAATGGCAGGTACCTTAATACGTAATTTCCCAAAGGAAATTTACAGGGCCCAAACTAGACTTTGACCCTCAGCCTCAACTCCCCTCTCCCTTCCCTGGTGGCACAGGAATTAGAGAGAGCCTCACTACAAGCGGGTAACCTGGACTAACTATCAATCACGTGGCAAAGAGCTTCCCTCCTTTTTGGATACCTAGAAGAAGGAACCCCTACACTGCTTTGTGGGCCTGATCTCTCCTCATAACCCCTGCCATGCTGTTTCTCCATGGCATTAATAAATCTTTAATATGTTATCACAAAGGACAATCCCTCTTAGTGTCCCCCGGAGCAACCAAGCCCCCATGATCACTGTGTATTTCTTTGGATTTGGTTTTGAGAAGAAGCCACATCAGAAATCCCCCAGAGTATGTGTTTAGCTAGCCCCACTCTTTGTAGCCAGGATATGGTCTGGTGTGTTGACCAGAAGAATCATGTCCCCTAGAGAATAGATAAGTGCTCTCTGTAGATCTGCTTCCATGGCTTGAAAGAAATTGAAATGGTCAAGAAGTTTCTGAGTGGGGTCACCCCCAGTGTTTTAGGTTGCCAGAGATATGAGGTGTGAGAAATCTGGAAATTCAACTGCTGGTGAGAAGCAGGTTCTCCTGAAGGGCGTGGGGAGAAGGATAGTGGGAACAGAGGTCTTCATGGACTCGGTGAGACTCCTGCTTCGGTGACGTCTTGCTCCTGAAGTAAGTCGGTGTGACTTCTGAAAATTAAGCTCACCTGTGTCAGTTCAAGAGCTCTCAGAGAGTTTGGAAATGGAATAAGTAGCTTCTAGACTAGATAGCATTACGATGGTACCCGTGCTTGACCAATGGCCATACTCCACCCCAAATAGTCCTTGCTAAGAAGGTAATCTTAGCTTCTTGCCGGAGGCCTTTGCACATTTTCCACCAGCTGACCAGGAGCTGAAACCTCCAGTCCTTAGCTGAAAAAAACTCCATTAGTAACCAACGTGCCTTCTAATTGTGGGCTGCAAGAGCCAATTCAAAATGTATTACAGCTCTAATTCTAAAGCACGCAACTATGAGGTTTTGCAAAATGGCTGGTGGTTAGGTAAATATGTCAACTTGACTGGGTAAGGGATACTCAGATATTTTGTTACATGTTATTTCTGGGTATATCTAAGGGCATTTTTGGGGGAATGATTAACATTTGAATTGGTGGACCAAAGAAAACAGAAAGCTCTCAGCAATGTGGGTGGACATTATCCAATCTGTTTACATCTTGAATAAGACAAGAAAAAGGCATAGGAAGATTGAATTCCCTGAAGACCTGAGATAAGATTCCTAACTGTTATTAAAAACTGGACACAGCGGTTCATGAAGGGACTCCAGCACAACAAACATGGCTCCAACAGGCCTTGCCCTTCTCCCCCATTCTCTCTGCCTTGCTAAAAGCTGTTAGATTACATTCCTAAAGCCAGCCCTCATGGTCTGTTCCCTTATTTGGCCACTTCTCCTGAGGCTGACTACTAAGGTCAGGCCACCAAAGTACCAAAATCCAGCAATCAAAAGCCCCTTTGGCTCACCTTATTAACATGCCCAACAAAAATTAAACACCTCATCCTAGTGCAGGGCTTCCCCTCTTACCTTTATAAACTGCCATCTGCTTGGGGGCCATATTTATCTCCTCTCTATCCATAGAAGTCTTTTGTCCTCTGGGACAAATATCTCTCCCCACCTCCCTTGTTCCCTCCCTCTTCTCTCTCATCCTGCATCTCCTGTGATTGTCTCTTATTCCCTGCCCTCTATCCTTCTGGGACAAATAAATCTCCCTTATGCTGAGAAGTTGCTTTGGGGGTGTTTTGAGCCGACTAAGGCTTCTGCAGTTCATCTCAGGTTTTAAAGGAGCATGGTAATGGGTGGTCAGCCAATGCAAGCTGTGTCCAGAGCTGGGGGCAGAGAGGCTCTGCCTCAGAAGCTGAAGGTGGAGAGTGACTGAGGAACACACTTGCTGTTGCCACCTGGTTTCATACGTATGATTGTGGCCCTGCGTTCCTTATAAACCCACATATATAACCCCCCCAACAAAATACAGGTTGAAAAATATCTATTAAAATAAAAGGTATTGTAAAAATTTATATATAGGTCTTTGTATAGATATACATTTTAATTTCTCCAGACCCAGGAATCAAAATTAGCTTTTTAAATTGGTCCCTAACAAACAAACAAACAAACAAACAACAAAAAAACCCCAGGCTGTTTCTAGTTAGGTGTGATGGCATATGCCTTTAATCCCAGCACTCAAGAGGCAAAGGCAGACAGATCTTTGTAAGTTCGAGGCCAGCCTGGTCTACAAAGTGAGTCCAGAACAGCCAGGGCTATCACACAGAGAAACTCTGCCTTGAAAAAAATAAAAGGAAATAGGTTTCATCAGCAACACTCTATCGGAACGCATGCATGTCACTCATTTAGCGATTGTCTACTGTAGCCTTCACGCTGCACCCACATTGTTGAGAAGGTGTATCGCTGTGACCGACTAGCCCATCATACTCCCAATCTGGTCCTTTAGCAGAAAGTGTGCTGATGTGTGAGTCTGGTGAGCTAACCTCGATGGACCGTCCTGCCTGCTTCCCCAGAAAGGCGGCACTCTTTGATTTTTGCTCTTAGCGATGCATGGATGCTCCATTCGTACATTATCCCACTGTTATCTTTCCTCACTTCACATTTTGGTGGGTGCTCCTTCTAAAATGTGAGAACTGGCATGCTTGACTCTCTTCAAGCTCTATCTCAACACTTGCATTTAGAACTCAAGAATCAGAAAGAATCTGGAGTGTAACTTACTCATGTTGCTATAGAAAATGTTTTCTTCAGACACACCAAAAGAGGGCATCAGACCCCATTACGGATGGTTGTGAGCCGACATGTGGTTGCTGGAAGTTGAACTCAGGACCTCTGGAAGAGCAGTTGGTGCTCTTAGCTGCTGAGCCATCTCTCCAGCCCAAAATGAAAACATGCTGGTGGTCCAAAGTTAGGAGCAGAGATTATCTGATATGGTGGCACATGCTTCCGGTTGCCCAGGGGTTCATTAAATGTAACTTCAATATTTTTTTTTCAAACCTTATTTTTAGTGATGGTTCTTAAATGCGTTAATCTCCCTTGTAGCCCGCCACCCACCAGAGGTAGCCGGAAAGAAAGGATACAGAAGTGGACCTCTTTAGAAAGGATCTTTGGAGCAACTGCCGCCTGTGATGCTTGGAAACTGGCAGTTTAGCTCTTTGACAGCCTTCTTATTGATGTGGGGGTTTTATCTTATTGAGCCTGCATAGACTTTTATTGTGTAACTCTGTGAGGGTACAGTTTACATGGTAGAAGGAATACTTCCTGGCTTTCTTGGCATAAGCCTTAGGCGATGGGTAGCTTTAGCTTGCTATCTTGTTGATATTCCAGAAGGTCTGAGGTACCACATAAGAAGTCCAATTATCTAGAAGCCACCCTGGAGGTACTATTTATAGGCACACTGTGCCCAGACTTTCAAGCCAAGGTGCCAGACATGTTCATAATATCATCTTGGACCCTCCAGCCCATCCATCTGCTACTGAGTGATCAGGTAACAGTGGTAGATGCCGTGCTGAGCAGAAAATCATCCTGCTGAGTGAGCTCAGCCCAAATTCTTGACCAATGTAATTGTGAGCTATGGGGAAATGTTTAAGTCAGTAAGGAACAATTACTGATCATTATCTAACAGTAGATAAGCAGAGACTTAATGTGCATCAGGAGAGGAGGTTTTGAGATATATAGATTTGGGGTAAGAAAACTAATGTATATTTGGTTTGGTTTTGGGGGGGTGTTGTTTGTTTGTTTGTTTTTGGATTTGTTTTTTTTTGAGACAGTGTTTCTCTGTATAGCCCTGGATGTCCTGGAACTCACTCTGTAGACCAAGCTGGCCTCGAACTCAGAAATTCGTCTGCCTCTGCTTCCCAGAGTGCTGGAATTACAGGCGTGAGCCACCACCGCCCTGCTGTTTGCTTGTTTTGAGACAGGGTTTCACTGTGAAGACTTGGCTGTCCTGGAAATTCACTTTGTAGACCAGGCTGGTCTCAAACCTATAGAGATCCACCTGCCACTGAATCCCCAGTGCTGGGATTAAAGGCATGTGCCAGCACTGCCTGGCTAAGGTGTTTTTGTTGTTGTTTTGTTTTTTTTTCTTTATGTGCTATATCTTGTGTATAAGGGTTTTTTCCTTGTCTTTTCTCAGGTTTTTGTTTGTTTGTTTTGTTTTTCGAGACAGGGCTTCTTGGTGTAGCCCTGGCTGTCCTAGAACTCACTCTGTAGACCAGGCTGGCCTCAAACTCAGAAATCTGCTTATCTCTGCCACCCAAGTGCTGCGATTAAGGCATGTGCCATCACTGCCCGGCGTGTCTTTTCACAGTCTTAAGAAAATGCCTGCTGCTCATTGTGAATGCATACCAGAGTAGCATAGATCTGGTGTTTGGAAGAAAGGAGGTTGTTATAATAGCAATTACTTATCTATGTGCCTATACATCTATAACTTATAAGTATACATGCACATATATCTGTGGGTTCTGTGTAGACATATATGGTTAAAGTATATATTTAGGTAAATATGGGAAAGTTCGTTTGCTCAGAGCGCTCCACTCAATGGTGCAGGTAGCAAGCTGTGAAAACTGATTGATTTTTATTTTTAATTAGCAGACATCTTAAGATACTATTGAGTCCTATAGCAGGAACTGTTGGAGTTTCCAGTGGAAATCAAGATGGTTTTAGAAAGAGACAACCTCGTTTTCTCTTGGTCCCAGTGCACATATCATTGCATGATGGTCACTTAGGCCTTGTCTGCCAGAGCACCCTCCATCGTGAAAACTCACAAGAACAGCCCCATTTATTTTTACCTATGCCAGAGCAATACTAACTACATGGAAGTTTCAAGGGACCAGAAAGAGGATCCCTGTCACTTGGGATGTAGTTACTTGTTAGCAACAGTGAAATACATTTTAATTTTTAAACAGTTTAAATAATTGAGAAATAGCTGTAGTAATGATCAGGTATCCAGGCGTAGCATCCGTTAATTAATTGGAAATCACTAAACTTCACCAGTCTGAAATGAGGAGTGGACCACAGCTCATCCTGTGCCTGCCCATCACTATGCTAATGCCCTACACTTGTCCCCAGATGCCTTATGTACCAACTTGCTGGCAGAGACACCATTGTCCTTTGCAGTCTTGTCCGTTGGGGAGAGGTTGGAGCAAATGTCCTCAGGACTCGCATCAAGTTCCTCTCGGGAATTAGTACTGCCCTTCTCTTTAGGTGATTATGAGATTTTTTCAGTCAAGGAAGAGAATATTGTAAATTTTAACCTTTGGGAAACGTTTTATTGGTGGGTAGGGGACACCTCTTTGTTAAGAGTTACCACATATGCTAGCCATGAAACTGGGGTAAGTTAGTTACCAGAATTCTGCTTCTCCTTTGAAGCAGAATGTGTTTGTGGCACCGTCCTTTGTGGGAGCACTGAAAATAAAGAAGAATGGTGTGGAAATGTGAGGTTGTGTTGGTGTGTGGAAAAGCCATAAAGATAGCTATATATAATATATGATACATCTATCTATGCATCTGTTTCTATCTATCATGTGTGTGTGTATGTATGTATGTATCTAATAATTTATTGTCTCTGTCTCTATTGTATGTATGTATCTATCTATCTACTTATCTAATCATTTATCTATCATCTCTATTGTCTCTATCTTATCCATGTATCTACATATCTACTTATCTATCTATCTATCTATCTATCTATCTATCTATCTATCTATCTATCTGTGTCCTAGCTACTGTCACCAGGGTCAGAGAGAGTTCCTTTTGTAACTACTTAATCTCATTGTTAAAAGGATTTAAGAAATGACATGAAAGGGGCTAAAGGACAACTGGTTGAAAACAAACAGAGCAGAGAATCTGGAGATCTTAGTAGTTCCTTGGAAAAGATAGATGCTTTAATAATGTAGGATACAGGCTTGGAGGACAAGGCAGGTGCACTGTGAAATAAAACCTGGATGATCACAGCATTTGATCCTTCTGATTTTTATGGAAGGGTATGGTTGTCCTCCTAAGGTGACATGAACCTTGGGCAAAGAAGCAATGCTCCACACCTGTGTGCTCAATGCTTAATATTCCTTGGCTTAATGCTGTAGTCAGCTGTGATTTAACCGGTGTGGAGTAGTACTGGGGGCAGACACCTTTAAGGAAGGAAGAAAGACAAGCTAACTGGATTTATTGCTATCCATTTGCCTTTTAGTTTTATGGCAGCTGTTCCTAAGATTTTAGGGTCCGAGCCTAGGCTCTGGTGGCTCTGAGAGGCTCAGCCGCCTGAACTTAGAGCACAGACTACAGTGGCATCTGATGATAAAGAGCACAGAGAGGAGGTTTACTTCATGACCGCATCAGAAAGAGCAGCAAGCTAAGAGGTCCAGTGACCCCCAAATCCTGTGAGACTGACATGAAGTTTGCCTTTAAATAAAGGACAAGGAAGTACTCCTGGCCAGAGCTGTGTGAAGTCTCCTGGGAGACAAGTCCCACTTCTGGCTGTCACTGGGGCTTCAAAGGTCTGTTTCCCCAGCAGATTTCTGGGAAAATTTGGATTCTTTGAGGGCCAGAGTTTTAAGTAGTCTGGTAGTCAAAGAGTCTCTTCCTGTCCTCACTCCGGCGAGGAAGGAGGAAGGTACAGCAGGCAAGAACAATTAACAGCTTTTATTGCCTGAGGCTTACCTTTTAGCTTTGGGCTGGGAAGGAAGCACTAACTGTATTTATTGCCACCCATGTACCCTTTAGCTCTGAGGCCAGTTTAAAGCCCTTGCTGCTGGTTCACCTTCACTCCTGCAGTTAATTATAAGCAGCCTATGGCTTTCCCACTGACTTGGAAGGCGCTAGTGGTAGTTTATTATGAATAGCAATGGAAGGCTTGCGCTGAAATATTAGTTAGACGTAGCTTGGAGATTTTCCATGATCATGCTTGAAATCTGCCCATTTACTCACTCAGTAAAGATTTTCTGTCTACCAGCGTATTGCTGATCACTGGTCATGCTATTTGTCTCAGAGGACACGGATATAGTCATGATATTCATATGGCTGAGTGGGTGCCTTGGAAGGACATGACTGCAGAAGACAGTTTTATTCCCTTTCTTCCTGTCTAGTAGCCCTGATTACTATGTCCCTTGTAGCTGAGGCTACCCCATCAGCAGTACAGCAGACAGTGTATCATAGGCTTCCCATGTTATACCTTGGGTGTAGTTGGTTGGAGTAGGAGTTGTCCCATATGACCCAAGATGAACTAGGCCAATTAATAAGTATTTATTTTTTCCTTTTTCTTAAATATGAATTTAGACACAATATAGCAGAGTTGGTGTTAAGATTCAAATGCCAGAATGAATCGGTAAGCTGGAGAGACTCCAAGAGATCACATGAAAGCCAATCTTAGAAAAGACCCCATGGGATAGCAGTTGAGTCCAGGATAGGAGGGCAAAGGAATGCAGGACAATGATGTCATCTCTAGCGAGGAAGAGCGGGCATCCATGCACGGGCTGCTGTGTGTCATCTCCTTTTGCATCCAGAACTGCTTTATACCTGTACCTGGGCTTCTGTGTGTGTCTCTCTGGAATGTTATTGTTTCTTCAGGTGGAACCTTTATTAACTTTTGTTTTGTTTTATTCCACTTGAACGAGGTAGTATCTACCTTTGTTAGTTTCCTAAAGAAATAAAATGTATAGACTTAGTCAAGTGTGGTGGCATGTACCCTTAATCCCAGCACTTGGAAGGCAGGTAAATGTCTCTGAGTTTGAGGTAAGCCTTGTCTACATAGAGAGTTCTGTGCCAGTCAGAGCTATGTAGTAAGACTGTGTCTCAACCAAACAGGCAGACAAACTATTCATAGATAAATATTCATAGATAAATCATAGTATAAATTGATGAAGCTTGAAAGTAAATTTACCCTAGGCATAAATACCCCCAACCTCAAAGTCATCACTAAATTGCTAAATATGGAGAGTGTACTTTTAATGAGGTTGGTTTCTCTGAGGTTGGTGAATCATGGAGCTGTCTGCAGTTGGCCATACATGTTAAAATGTTCATGGTCTAAAGTCCAAATATTACCTTTCATGATGCAGGCATTCATAACACTCCTTATGTGGTGCATTTCAGAACTGAACAAAATGGAAAATTTCCCTGATGTCATTCCTACCCACATTAATATACAACTTGCATGGAAAATCCATTAAATGCTTGGAGGCTGCTTGAAACTCTAATATGCAGAAGCAAATTTTGTTTCTTTATTACATTTTTTTTAATTTTGAGAATTTCACACAAGCACTGAAATTCATCATTTTCATCTCTATTTCTCTCTACTCCAATTCCTCCTGTGTCCTCCCTCATTCCCCCTCAAGTTCATGACCTCTTTGTCTACAATTACTATTATCTCACATAGACACACACACATAGACACACACACACACACACACACACACACACACACACACACACACAAAGTTGTCAACACACACAGGAATTGGAAACCAGTTGAGGAATTGATTCCTTCAGATTTCCCTGTGGCCATACCTGTGAACTTTTATTTTTAATTGTTAGTCGATGTAGGCAAGCCCTGCCTCTTGTGTTTAATACCATTCCTAGGCAAGCCAGCCTGGGTTATATATGATGGTTAACTGAACAACCAAGGAGTGCAAGCCAGTAAGTAGTATTCCCCCACTGTTTATATTTTAATTCCTTGGCTCCCTTCCATGATGGACTGTAATCTGTGAGCCATAAACTCTCTCCTTTCCAAGTCATGGTATTTATCACAGCAACAGAAAGTAAAGTGTGACCCTCACCCCATATACACAGACAGTCGACTCTGTCCCTGTAGGCTCTGGAAACCTACTGGGCCTCTTTACTGTTGCTATTGTGTTTAAGGCTGACCAATTAGAATTGGATGACCTTTCAGGGCGGTTGTCCCGTAGAAGACTGGTTTTCCCTCTCCCAGCAGCCATGGGCTTTAGCTCTTCATCATGGAGTGGGGCCAAGTATATTTTATATTTTCCCCTATGTGAATTAGCATGCTGACTGTTGCCATTATACAGATCTTGTTCAGGTCAGCACATTCAAGGTTCTATAAATAAAACAATGTTAGTTTTCTCCAGAAAAACATCGGGGGGCATTAGGACATCATTTTGCCTCTTTTCTAGAAGGCGAGAAAGGACAGGCATTCTGGTGTTCTTTCCCACATTTGTTGGCATTCCAGAGATATTCCCTTCTTGAGAAATATCAACATGGGATAGTTCCATGTGCATGTCACAATTTCATTATATCCTCCCATAGTCTAAATTCAACCCCAAGATCAGATGACTCAGTTATACCACGCCTGAGCACGGATCCAAAGGCCTCTGTATCCCATGGCGGACACAGCTGCCTGTCTATGCTTATCACCCTAGAAGTCCATTAGTGGATGAATGGATAATGAAAATCTAGTATTGATTTTTCTTTGGTACCTTCCCACCAGGTTCCACAGTGTCTGTACCAGTTTATATTCTGACCATTATATAAAGCTTCATGTAGCTTCTAATCCTAGCCAGCGTTTGCTAGTGATTGCCTTGTGGCAATAGTCATTCTGATGGGGGCAAACGGTTTTAATTTGCATTTTCATGATAATGAAAATCTGTATCTAAGTTGCAAATTGTTTATTATTTTAAAGTGTGTGTGTATGTGTGTGTGTGTTTGTATATATAAGTGTAGGTGCTCAAAAAGGCCAGAGGTGTTCCACAGCCTGAAAGCAGAATTAGAGGCAGTTGTAAGCTGCCTGACATGGGTGCTGAGATTTGAAACTGGGTCTCCTAGAAGAGCAACACGTGCTCTTAACCACTGAACCATTTCTCCAGGCCCTTTACTGTACATTTTTGAGAATTTCTTTTCTTTTCTTTTTTTTTTTTTGGTTTTTCGAGACAGGGTTTCTCTGTAAAGCCCTGGCTGTCTTGGAACTCACTCTGTAGACCAGACTGGCCTTGAACTCAGAAATCCGTCTGCCTCTGCCTCCCAAGTGCTGGGATTAAAGGCGTGCGCCGCCGCCGCCGCCGCCGCCGCCGCCGCCGCCACCACCACCACCACCCGGCCATTTTTGAGATTTATTTCTTGCCTATTGGTATTTCGTCTTTAAACATTTTTGAGAACTTCATATACAAAGTTTTTCATGCATCTGCATCACTCTTGTCCCCTCAGTTCCTCCCATGTTTTCTCTCCAATAGTCATGACTTCTTCTTTAAGTATTATTGTTACACATGTATAAATATGTAAGTATACATATACAAACACATACATACGTAGATACAGCCCACTGAGCCCATTTAGTATGGTTTGTACGTATCCAGGGATGACCTCTGTATTTCTTCTTTTGAGACCTGTCTCTTTATTTCATTAGCCCATTTATTGATAGTATAGGTTTTTTTGTGCCTATTTAATTTGTTTTTGAGTCACATTCTCCCTGTAGTTGGCTGGAACTCTCATGTAGAGCCATCAGTCTAGTCTCAAAGTCCCAAACATCTGCCTGCTTCTGCCTCCCAAGTGCTGGGATTAAAGATGTGCACCACTCCACCTGGCTTTGTACAGTTAACTTTCGCAGTCCATTGCATACTGTACCCTGTCAGGTGTGTAGCTGGCAAAGATTTCTCCTACTTTATAAACTGTCTATTCACTCGACTATTTCCTTTGCTATGCAGAAGCCATTTTTGTTCTGTGAAATCCAATTTGTGCATTTCGAAGATTATTTCCTAAATTTCTGGAGTCCTTTTTGAAAAGACCTAAATCCTAAAGTGTTTTTGCTCATATTTTTTCTTATTATTGCTAAAGTTCCAGGCTGTATGTGAAGGCTCTAATCCATTTCTATTTTTGTACCAGATGAGAGGTACAGGCTGATTTTACTCTTTCATATGTGCACATACATGTTACCCTGGACCATTTTTTCCAATACATATTTTTGACACTTTGGTTGAAAATTAGGTGGCTGTCAGGGCTCAGGCTTGCTCTCAGGCAGCCCTTTACTCTCTGCCATTCAACTACAGGTTTGCATTTGTTACAGTGTTGCGGTTTTTGTTACTGTGGGTCCATTGTGATTTGAGATCAGGGACTGTTGTTAGCGTTGCTCTTTCTGCTTAAGATGGCTTTGGTTATCCTAGGTCTTCCATACTTCTATATGCATCTTAGAATGTTTTTTCCAAGTTTAGTAAAGAATGTAATTGAATTTTAATAGAGATTGTATTGACTATGTAGATGCTTTGGTTCTAGCCATCATGCCTTCCCTGCCAGATAGATTATATCACCTTAAAACTGTGAACCAGAATAAACCAGTTCTCATTGAGGTTGCTTATTGATCACAGTGGGGGAAAAAGTCATATACCATGTAAGAAAAGAAAAGACCCTGGTAATGTTGGCTCATTCCCATGCCAAATTAAGTGTTGGCTCACTTAATTAGACAGTTGTTGTGCAATCCCACAATTTGGGAAATAGAGGCAGGAAGATCAGGAGTTCAGGGTCACCCTCAGCTACATAGTATCTGAGGCCAGCCTGAGCTACAGGAGACCCTGTGTCTTAGTTACTTTTCACAGTTCCAAAGGGTAGCTGAGTCTGTGCCCATCACTGTAGAGATCATGGCAGCAGGCATTCAAACATGGTACTGGAGCAGTAGCTCAGATATTATATGTTGAGACAACAATCATGAGACAGAGAGAAAGAGGTTCACTGGGAATAGCGTAAGCTTTTGAAACTTCAAAGCCAGTCTACCTGACACAACTTTATAAGGCCACATCTCCTAATCCTTCCCAAACAGTTCCATCAGCTACAGAACAAGCATTCAAATATATGAGCCCACTGGGCCATTCACATTCAAACCACCACATCCTGCCTGGAAAAATAAGTATAATAAAGTCTCTTTTTCATCAAGCCGTGGACTTAAGAGAACTCAAAGGTAGAGGGCAGAGTGACACAAATTGCCTGCTGCTGCTGAATTTGTCTCCCTAGGGGAGACATAAAATAGTATTTACCCCTCTTCCTAGGGTCAAATTCTCCTCTGAGAATCAATGAGTTCATTAGGCTCGCTTAAAGAACAAGAGGTAAGGGGTTATGAGGAAGAGTGTAGATGGCCTTAAGGAAGCCACACTGGGAAGTCTGCAACCAACATGGATGACTGTATGGTTAGAGCCCTACCCTCAGTCCTTCCCAGTCTGTATACTTCTGGTTCCTGCCTGGGGCAACATGCAGTTAGGACAGGACTGTGTACAGCTGATTGGAGGGAATAGCTGGATCTTTGGGTGAGGGTCCATTATGTTTCCCTCCTTATCACCAACAAACCAAGCTGTGATGGATGATCTTTTACAAGTGGTCATAGTGGAGCTCGTGAGGATGGTGGCACTTTGAGGATAGTCCTATACAACACCTGTGCCATAGGAAACTGACAGAGAGTTTATAACTAGATGAAAAAAAACTACTCCTGCAGATTAATAAGGAAAAGAAGACAATTTGTCAAGATAGTTAGAGTTGAATTGGAGCTTCATGGGAAAGGAAGCCAAGTATAAAATAATCCCGTGAAATAGGCTCAATTTACTTGTAATTGGAAAATTGCAAATTAAAAGAGAACCTCCTACACAATTATCCGAAAAGCTTAAATTAAAAAGGCTGCAATGTCTAATATGGCCAAGGACGTATAGAAGTACTGGTGGAAGCATAAGTTGGCACAGTCATTTGAAAGTAGTTTAGCATGATTTGCTGAGGCTAAAGATAAAGCAAATGTATGAACAGCAATTTTAGACTTAGGTATGCACTCAACTAGATTAGTTACTTTTCTATTGCTGTATGTGGTGGCTTGAATGAAAATGGCTCCCATAGATAGGCTCAAAGGGAGTGGCACTATTAGGAGGGGTGGCCTTGTTGGAGTGGGTGTGGCCTTGCTGGAGTAGGTGTGGCCTTGTTGGAGTAGGTGTGGCCTTGCTGGAGTAGGTGTGGCCTTGTTGGAGTAGGTGTGGCCTTGCTGGAGAAAGTGGATCACTAGAGGTCTCAGATGCTCAAGCCAGCACCAGTGACTCACTCTCTTCCTGCTGCCTGACAATCTGGATAGAGAACTCTCAGGTACCACTCCAGCACCATGCTTCTCGACATGGCAATAATGGACTAAACCTCTGAAGTGTAAGCTAGCTCCAACTAAATGTTTCCTTATAAGAGTTGCCATGGTCAGTCATGACATCCATTCACAGCAATAGAAACCCTAACTAAGGCACTGTAATAAAGCACCACAACCAAGGTAATTTATAAAAGGAAGGGTTAATTTGGCTACAGTTCCAGAGGGAAAAGCATCTGTCATGGCTGGGAATCATGGCAGTAAGGTGTAGACATATCAGTTGGGGCAGAAGCCAGGATCTCAAGTCTTGAACTGCAGGTATGAAGAAGAGATAGCGAACTTGGACTTATACAAGTCTTTAAGCTCTCAAAGCCTACCCTACTTTCAGTGGCACACTTCCTCCAACAAGGCTGTACTTCCTAAACCTCCCAAACAGCATCATTGATTAGGGCCGAGTATTCAAATCCCCAAGTGTATGGAAGGCATTTCCCATTCAAACAATGGCATTCCACTGTCTGGCTCCCATAAGTCCTTGCCCATATCACCATGCAAAATGCATTTAGTATGGCATCAAAAGTTCCCATAGACTTTCAGTCTCAGATACTTTAAAGGTCCAGAGTCTTTTCTTAGGCTCAAGACAGTCTTTTAATTGTAACTCATAAAATCAAAAAAGCAAATTTCATACTCCTACATACAATGTCATAGGATATACATTACCATTCCAAAGAAGAGCAATAGGGACACAAGCAAGTACTGGGACAAAGCAAGACTGAAACCTATCTGGGCAAACACCAATTCTTAGATATGTCTGATATCTGAGATTTTAGTTTCAAAGGTCTTAGATGGCTCTGCCCGTCTAGCTTTGTCGCCTGCAGCATACATCTCTCTCGGGCTGGTTCTACTATCTATCTGCAGCATTCCATGATAGATGGTTTTGGCATCTGCAATATCTTGGTGTCTCCATGGTAACCCAGGCTTCATTTTCACAGCATCTCACAGCCTCTTGACCTATTAGGGTCTTCCGGCAGGGATTCCCTACCACATGCTGGTCGGCTCTCACAGCTCTCTGAAGCCAGGGAGGATGAATCTATGACTCATCTGTTCTTGCATTCTTCATGTCTCTAAAGCCCATGCCGCGAGGACAGCACTGCAGAGTGTGGATACAAGCTTGGCACGGACGCTCATCCTTTTGTATCACATTAGCAACACCTTTTGTTTGTTCTCGCTTTCTTTTCACAAGTGATCTCATTACGGATGGTTGTGAGCCATCATGTGATTGCTGGGATTTGAACTCAGGGCCTTCAGAAGAGCAGCCAGTGCTCTTAACCGCTGAGCCATCTCTCCAGCCCCACCAGGCCTCTTCTTAATGGTGTAAATCTCCTTAATGATTGTACCCTCTAGCCCATCCTTTGGCTGTAACATTAAATTTTCCAATGTTCCCTTTCTCTCTAAATTGTATGCTTTAAAAAGTTCTCTCTGCCTACTTGTTCTTTTTCATTGTAGACTTGCATGAGCATTGTCAGTCATGACTGCACCATAGATTCAGCGCTATGTTATTTTGAAATTTTCTCTACCAAAGAAATCAGTCCATGTATTAGTTATTTTTCTGTTGCTGTGATAAAACACTCTTTGACTAAGGCAGCTTAAGAGAAAATGTTTATTTGGGCGTTTGGTCCCAGAAGGGTAAGAGCTGTCATGGCAGGGAGACTTGGCATTGAGAGATGGGCATGTTCGGTGGAACAGAAAGCAAAGGACTCACTCTTGACGTGCAAGCACAAAGCATCATCAACACAAAATGGCACAAATCTTTAAACCCTCAAAGCCCACCCCGGTGACATATTCTTCCAGTAAGGCCACACATCTTAAACTTACCTGACCAGAGCCAGCAACTCCGGATCAAGTATTTAAACATTTGAGGCTATGGGGGACGTTTTTGTTCAAATCACCTGTCTTAGTCAGGGTTTCTATTCCTGCACAAACATCATGACCAAGAAGCAAGTTAGGGAGGAAAGGATTTATTCAGCTTACATTTCCACATTGCTGTTCATCACCAAAGGAAGTCAGGACTGGAACTCAAGCAGGTCAGGAAGCAGAAGCTGATGCAGAGGCCATGGGGGAATGTTACTTACTGGATTGCTTCCCCTGGCTTGCTCAGCTTGCTTTCTTATAGAATCCAAGACCACCAGCCCAGGGATGGCACCACCCACAATGGGCCCTCCACCCTTGATTACTAATTGAGAAAACACCCCACAGCTGGATCTCATGGAGGCATTTCCTCAAGGGAGGCTCCTTTCTCTGTGATAACTCCAGCCTGTGTCAAGTTGACACACAAAACCAGCCAGTATACCACCTTTTAACTAGCCTCTGGCAAGTTCTCAGGGAAAAGGGGCGAAGATGGCCAGATTCTTTTTCAAAATATCACAGGAATAGCCATGAAAGCAGTCGCTGTTAAAGTCCTTTCTTCCTTCTGAAATTTCTTGAGCCAGTGCTCTACAGTTGGCTTTGCCCTCAGCACCATTGCCTTATATCACAGGCTAGAAAGATCGCTGCTTATAGCATCCAATCATGCATCTCATCCAAGTTCCCAAGCTTTCCACATTCCACCACAGAACAGCAAGGTCAGGTTTATACCTGCACCTACAGTAATACCCAACTCCTGATACAACTCCTGTGTGAGTCACTTATTTGTTGCATGACAAAACACTGTGACTAAGGTCTCTGACTGAAGGAAGAGTTTTTCTAGGTTACCGGTTCCAGAAGGAAGAGAGTTTACCACGATGAGGAAGCAACCAACAGCAGGCACGGAGGTAGATCAGCATCCTTGATTACAAGAATAAAGCGGAAAGAAGAAGATGGAAGCAAAGCGAGGCTCTTAGCTCTTAAGTCTCAGCTCCAGCTGCACACTTCCTTTAGCAGAGTTGTACCACCTAAACCTCTGCAAACAGAGTCACCAAGTGGGGACCAACTGTTCACATCTCTATGTCCCCATAAGGGTCATAGGGTCATAGTTCATTCAAATGATGGCAGTGTGTATTATGTTTCAAGGTGAATTTTCCCTTCTTGTTTCTTAGCATTCACACACTGAATATCCCTCCCCCCCCCTCTCTCTCTCTCTCTCTCTCTCTCTCACACACACACACACACACACACAGCTAGTGACAAGGGTGATACTGAAAAAGCTAGAGAAGAATTATTTTCTTCCATCTTTAGCCACTGGAGTTTCCTGACAACTCCATTTTCTACTTCATTTTTCACCAGTACCAGCTGTTCTCTAAGAAATGTTTCCACAGGATAGGATTGCATAATCTTCCTGAAATATTCTTCTTTGAGGAATGACCACTCACATCTTGGGGATTACACCTAATAGATCCTCAAAGAAATGAAGAACCGAATCCTGCCTGCTCTTTTACCGTCAGTGGCAAGCTTCAAGGGCATGCAATCAATTCGACCTGAGCATTGACAGGGGCCAGAGAGGAAATTCCGGACATTAGTAAGCTCATAAAAATAATTGGGAAAAATTCTTCTAAAAACGATGTTGGCCATATGTTCAGACATAGTCTAGCGACTAATAAATTTTCCTTGATCTTCTGTTCTTTTAAGAACTCATTTGTATAAAGAGAGCAAAGAAAGCAATTACCCTCACAGTCAGATTTGTAACTGTTGAGAGGGACGTAGGGAGTTCTGACTGGGAGGGAGGGGGGAGTTCAATGCTTTTTGTAGTGGTGGCATGTTTTGTTTCTTGACTTGGGTGTGTATACATGGTATTAGTTTGATTAACCACCATTCATTAAGCTGTGCTTTTATGTTTTGCATGCAGCAGATCTGCCCTGGACATGGGGAATATCTTCCCAGCTCCTCAGTGGATGTCAGAAATCACAGATGGTGCTGCCCTGCATGTGATATCTTTTTTTTTCCTATACAGACATACTTATGGTAAAATTCAGTCTATAAATTAAGCATGAGATTATCAATATCAATTTCTTATAATACAGTTATTACAATGTACTGTAATAAAAATGAGGATGTGGGTTTTCTCATTTTAGAGAGAATCAAAGTGCATACATATGTATGTGTTTGCCTGCACATATAGATGTGCACTGTGTGAACACTACTGATGAGGGCCAGAAGAGGATGCCAGTTCTCTTGGAACTAGAGTGATGTTCAGTTTGTGAGCTACCATGTGGGTTCTGGGAACCAAATCTGGGTTCTCTGCAAGAGCAGTCAGCGCTCTTAACTGCGGAGTCATCGCTTAAGTCCCTGTATTCGTGTGTTTGAATAACAGCTGATGCAAATAATTAAAGTTGCACAAAAGCAAAGCCAAGATCAGAAGGAGGCCTGTCCTTTGCTGTATTTCTCAGTATTAATGGCTTTAAGGGAGATTCAGAAACAAGACTTCAATTTGGCTTATAATTATCTGTCTTAAGGAGGCACAATGTTGAATGCTCCTTTAAGCCCCTGGAAAATATCTTTTGATTTATTAGAATCAGCTTTATGAAGATTAAGGAGTGGTGGTTTTCTTGACATATGGATGTTTTTCTAAAGAAAGGATGTATAACCCAGACCCAGAAAGACAACCATTGAATATTTGCTCTCTTCAGAGATGCCTAGCACCAGACCTTCGCTACATATCCTGGAGCAACTGCAGAAACGAGGAGAGCACAAAGAGAACATTGCTGGGGGAAGGCAGCTGTGGGGGCAGCAGAGAGGGGGCTAGCAGGGCACAAGTGGTCTGACCAGGGGAAATGGGAAGGGGGGCCAAGATGAGGGAGGGCGGAGACAAGTACAGAGGAGGGAGGTGGGTAAAATAAGAGTAAGAATTTCTGGAAAAGCCATCGGGAATTATACTATTAACTGTTTATTTAAAAAAATGGATAATACATGTAAATCTGTGTATCAACAGATAATTTAAATGAAAATTTCTCATCAAATATCATCTAGTGAAACCTCCAACACCAGGCATGAGAAACCCTCTTTTGAATTGTTTGGTTAGGGTTGTCCAGAAGATTCCTCAAATTTTTGCAGACTATTGTGATTGCTCTTGGTTGCTCTTCAGAGGTAGAAGGTAGGTCTCTACGGTTAAAGGCACCATGCACTTCAGACACAGGGCCTAAATGGCCCTGAGCCGGAACAGACCTGAAAAGCCCCTCCCTCAGTATTAGCTTTCACGGTCCCAGAAGGTACCATGCAAGTCTTCAAAGGTGGGAAGGAACTAACAGTCCTACCAGCTGTGACACCTATAAACTACAACAACAGCAGTGAGGCACAATAGCCCTAAGGGTAAGTAGTGGCCTGCATACCTGGGTGGTGACCTATGGCTCTCTCATTGGAGTTAAGACCTGCTCTACAGGAGGGAAACCATGCCCTCTACTGGAAACCTAGCCATGGCTATTAAAGTCCTGGATCTTCAGGGAGAACCTACAGCCATAACTTTATGAAGTTATGTAATCCTCCACTACACTCTCAGTATTTGTCCTTGTGCTCACAGACAAGTGTAGTCCTCACTCCTTACCAAGCAAACTTCTTCTAGCAGCAGATGGGAGACCATTACAGAAAGCTACAACCAATAGAAATGCAGAGCCCAGTCCCAATGGATACAAAACAATTCCTGCACCCAAGGCTCAGGGAACATTGCAGGAGAGTTTACAGTGAGACTGTGTCTCCTAGTAATGCTAGAAGCCATACTGATAAAATCTGAGCAATATGACTGCCTAAATGTGAGTGGAACAAGAACAACAGTATCAGATTTGCTAAAGTGGGCTAGGAGGAGACCATATGGTTCCAACCTTACACAAAAGACTACAGGCAACTAGGGTTGATGAGAGTGGGAGAAACGTTCTCCCCCAGGGAAGAGCACACCAGTTGGTTTTCCAGTGCCAAACACTTACAGACTGGGCAGATTATTATTAGGAATACACACACACACACACACACACACACACACACACACAGGCATAACAACAAATAATTTAAAAAGAGATCATGGTTAGAAATTTGAAAAAGAATAAGTATGGATATATGGAAAGGTGTGGAGGGAAGAGGAAAATAATACAATTATAATCTCAAAAATAAATAATTTAAAAGAAAACATTAAAAATATAGAAAAAATAAACGAAGAGAAACTAAGAGACTATAAGAAGTGGTTATCTGTGATTCACCTGAGAAACAAAAAGATATAGGTGTGAAGATTGACATCTGAAAATGTGGACAGTTTTCCTGGGGAATTTTGAAAACGGGAGATTAAAATATTTTGTATTCTTTTAGAAAAAAAGAATGCATATCATTTTTGTGCTTAAATACTTGAGTCTAGAAATGTTCTTCATGGAGAGGGAAATAGGACCTGTTGCACACAGTGGCGTCAACTGTGTCTTTAGTGATTCTAAGACATAGTGATTAAACAGGACTGTTCTTGCCTTTAATGCCTTCCATTAATATTTTAGTGAGAATAAAGTTTATAGTTTCCCACAACTCACATAGGAAATAGGACTCCCTTTCTTTCTCCTTCCTGCCTTTTTTCTTCCTTAAAAAATTTATTTATTTGTGTATGTGTTTATGTATTTATTTATTTAGTATGTGCATGATTGCTCACAAGGGGTCACCCCACTCACTGTATCATAATAAAGCAATAGCAATGATATCTGTTGTTACAAAGAGTTTACAGTGTGCCACGTGCTCCTCCACAAATCTTACATGAGTTACCAAGTTTTGAACGTAAATACATAACTGGGCTCAGGAGCCCGTTTCAGGATGGAGAAGATGACCAGCACATGAACCAGATTTATTTATCTCCATCATCGGATGCTGTGTCTGTATGGTGCAGATGCTTACAAAGGTTTCAGCAGGCAAATTACCCAGATTGTCAAATCTCTACGAAGCATCTAGGATTTTCCCGAGTTTTATATTGTATATACTCTACGGGGCTGTCGGAGAGGTCACTAGGAAGTTTTGCAACTGAGAAGGAAAACTGCCCTTTGAACAGCAGCTGTGGTTTGCTAGGCAAGCGGTCAAAGGTTGCTGTGCATGCCCACTGACGTGAGGGCAGAAACGCTCTCACGTCAGTGAGACGGAAGGGTGCGTGTTGGGGTCAACAAGGGAATACACTTCAGACAGATTCAAGTTTCTCGGAGAAATGTTGTTTGAGAATGAAAATATCCTCAAGTGGAATGTTCTAGAACAGAGCCGTGGAAGGTCCCAAGAGAATGAAATAGAAGTGACAGGGGTCTTGGGCACTAGTCACGACAGATCTGCTAATTCTGCACAGTTTTTTCTCTTTTCTACCTGGAATTCTCATTGTCTTTGAAGTGGGAAAAAATGCCCATTTTATTATATCTTTACCACATGCCTAGTACCACGGTAAGCACTTTATATGTGAGTTTGATTTATTTCTTACATCAGACCTTTTGTGATAATGATGTCTATAGCCCACTTTACAAACAGAAGAGGTTTAGGGTTGAAATTGGTTCTTGTCATGGAACATCACAAATTGAGTTACCACTAGGACAATGGCTAGGGAATTTCTTTGTACTATAGATATTCTGTACATAAATTGTGTCTGTGTGTCTGTGTGTGTTCACATGTGTGTTGGGCATGTTTGTGAGAGTGTACATGTGTGCATACTTTCACATGGAAGCCAGGGCCGACTTCAGATGCGGTTCCTCAGGAGATGTTGCAGTTTGACTTGAGCTTGATAACCGGGTCTCTTCCTCCCCAGTGTTCAGATTGCAGGTGTGTATCACCATGTCAGGGACCCGGCTTAGATAAATAAATATGGTATAACGTGGCAGACATGTATAAGCTATATATGTAGCGTATGTAGGGAACTTTGGGTGTTGAAATGAAGAAGACATTTTTCTGGGATGAAGTGATCAGAGAAGAACTCATGACTGAAGCAGAGGCTGTGTAGGGAGGGAGAGGTAGATATTCAGGGCAGTCGTGTAGGAAAGAGATTGACAGAATAGAGACCTAATGGGGAAGGCACAAGGACAAATGTGAATGTATTGATAAGGTTCAGAGTCTTTGGCAATACAGCTTTTGAATGATTAAACCATGCTGGGAACTGCAAGAAGAATTGGTTAAAGAGGAATGAGAGAGGCATCTGGGAACCCCTAAGGAAGGGATTTCCTCGATCCAGACATGAGATCAAGAAGCAGTGTATGCGTATTGCACAGTTAAGTAGGGATGGAAAGAAATGAGCTCAGGGGTAGTTCTGAAAAGGAAGTGACGACCCCTGAGTCCCAGTCAAGTCACATGTGTGAAGGAAAACAAGTCTGGACAATGGTGACTGAGGCTGAGTGCCTGATGAGGAGAAAGAAAACCGGGTGGGTGTTGGAGAATAAAGCCCGGCTTATGTGTGCTGAGCTGACAGTGCTGATGGGGCGTCTTTATACAAACATCTCTCAAGCAGTTAAGAACACAAGCTTGAATCTTGACAGACTAGGACGAAAGGAACTGAAAATCCTCACCATGTAAGCAGAAGTAGACAAGCTATCCAGATGACAGTGAGACCACCCAAAAAGTCCAGGACCCCAAAGGCAGAGCGATGAGAAACAGCTCCTGTTTTTTGAAAGTAGGGG
The DNA here is from genome assembly GCF_947179515.1 of Apodemus sylvaticus. Taxonomy (NCBI): domain Eukaryota; kingdom Metazoa; phylum Chordata; class Mammalia; order Rodentia; family Muridae; genus Apodemus; species Apodemus sylvaticus. Next base: position 19,738,238 of record NC_067477.1, on the reverse strand, counting down.
ACGGACGATGAAGAAACAGATAACAGCACTTGTTGTCTCATGTTCCTGAGACCAGCTTGTCAAGCAGGAAGGTTTGTTTGGACTCAGTTAGGGGGATTTCAGTCAATGATGGAGCTGGAGGTGGCACGGCTTTCAGGACTGTAGCTGGGGCAGCACAACACGGTGTGTGTGTGTGTGTGTGTGTGTGTGTGTGTGTGATGGAGCGGAAATCCCTCCCTCCCATTCCTGTATCCCTTCCCCACCCGCTGGACTGGGAATGTGGCTCAGCATGTGAGATCCTGACTTTGCTTCCCAGAACTCAAAAACAATTGGGGTTGAGGCACTTCCTTCATGGTCTGGAGGCTGTGAGAAAGACAGAGGGGCTGGCATCCTACTGTCCCGTTCAAGAACATCCCCCAGTGACTTAAAGTCCTGGCACTAGATCCTACCCCTTAAAGCAGTGTTTCTCAACCCATGGTTTCAATCCCCCAAGACCATCAGAAAACACAGATATTTATAATGCAATTCAAAACAGTAGCAAAATTACTGTTATAGAGTAGCCAAAAAGTAATTTTTATTCTTGGGGGGGTCACCATAACATGAGGAACTAACTGCATTAAAGGGTCGCAGCATTAGGAAGATTGAGAAACACTGGTTTAAAGGACACTCTATTTCTTCAAGGCGCAGTGTGATGAAACAGTCCTTGAATATTTGTGTTTTTGGGAGATATTTAAAAACCAAAGCATAGTAAATGCTGCCTTCAAAAAAAAAATCATTCCATGCTCAGTCATGTTGCTCTGGACCCAGAGAATAATACATGGTTGAGTACTTATTATTCTGGTAGAGGACCCAGGTTCGATTCCCAGCATCCATATGGTGGCTAATAACTGTCTATAGCTCCAGTTCCAAAGGATCCCATGTCATCGTCTGACCTCCATTGTCACCAGGCAAGCATGTGGTGCACATACATACATGAAGGCAAAATACTCACACCCCAAAATAAAATAAATAAGCCCAGAAAACATTTCATAAGAAAGAGAAAAGGGTCTCAGCGAATGGTGGGTACTTTTGTGTAATGCGTGTAATTTAGAGTACACTGTAACCCAAGAAGTCAGAAAGACATGGATAATGCCTTGAGACTCAATTGAATCAGACTGCCTAATAACTGAATTCTATTTCCTGGTTGGGTATAGTCAGCACTCAGAAGGCAGAGATAGGTAGATGTTTGTGAGCTCAAAATCAGCCTGGTTCCAGGTTGGGCTGGTTCCTGGTCCAGCCAGGGCTATACAGGGAGACCATGTCTAAAAATAAAATTCATTTGTTTAATTATTTTGCAGTTCTGGGATGGGACCCAGGTCCTCCTATGTGCCTTATAAGGCTTAGCTCTGCCCCCCTTCGTCTCATGATCTGAGACTGTGTTTATATCAGTCTCTGGTGAACTCTCTCCTTGGCTAGCACAACCCCTGGTTTAACCAGGTTATGTCGGGAGCCAGGTGGAGACAAAGAGATGAACCAGAAAGTGCTGGATATGGAAAATGAGAACTGAAGAAAAGAAGGAAAGAAAAGAAAAAGAGAGCAAAAGACCTGGCACGAGGGGTGTCTAAGCCCAGATGACATAAGCTAACTTAATGGTAAGAACTGGAGCAAACAAAACAAGACAGGACACCCCAAGAGAATGTGAATTCACTACAAATAAAATGTGTGTGTGTGCCGGGCAGTGGTGGCGCATGTCTATAATCCCAGCACTCTGGGAGGCAGGGGCAGGCGGATTTCTGAGTTCGAGGCCAGCCTGGTCTACAGAGTGAGTTCCAGGACAGCTAGGGCTACACAGAGAAACCTTGTCTCGGAAAAGAAAAAAAAATCCAAAAAACCAAAAAAAAAAAAAATATGTGTGTGTGTGTGTGTGTGTGTGTGTGTATGTGTGTGTGTACACATGTTTATAAGAAGCTGCCAAAGACCTTAAAGCAAATGTGCTTGTACTGAGGTATGAGTAAAATTCATAAAGAGGAACAAATGTCATGAATGAATTGAAGCAGATATGAAACGGGAACAGGTAAATATGAACTATGTAATTAGGTCTGTGAAAAAGAAAACATTTACATCACTGAAATGGGAAATTAAATCACTGATATGCATAATAGATCGGATGCAAAAAGAGCCTTTGACTTCAGAGATAAATGTGGCTCAGTGGAGAGGCGCTCGCTGTCTAGTGTGTGTTAGCCCTGGGTCTGATCTGCAGCCCGGAAAAGGAGAGGAGGTGGGGGGAAGGAAGGAGGAGGAGGAGAAGGAGGAGGGGAAGGAGAGGAGAGAGAAGAAAAGAGGGAGATGGAAAAGAGGAGAGGGAGGGAGGGAGGGACGGAGGAGGGAGGGGAGGAGGGAGAAATGGGTTTTGAGTGATTCTCTCAGACTGCATCATGAGGCGTAAAAGGTAAAGAAGACAAAGGAGCAGTTGAAAGATAGCAGTAGAGCAAGACCGCCTGCAGGGTCAAATGCCAGCTGAAGAGTCAGCAAAGGGAGGAGATGGCAGGGAAGGGAAGCACGACAGAGCCCAGCACCTCCTCCTAGAGCCACGTTGGTTTCTGAGTCCTCAGATGATAGAAGAGGAACTTTCAGTACTGAGAAGGATAAAGAAAATCTACAAGAAGACATATGACATTAATGTGCGGAAAGTCAATAATCCACCCCAAAGTTGTAAAACGACTAAAGGGACAAGTTTAAAAATTTTTATCATCATCATCATCATCATCATCATCATCATCACCATCATCTCACCATCACCATCATCATTTTTGTTTTTGTTTGTTCTGAAATAGGGTGCTGGGATTAAAGGCATGTGTCATCATGCCTAGTTATGAATGTTGTTGTTGTTTTAAAAAACCAGAACGAGAGCAAACTTCTCACAAATAAAATATTGCAGAATGCAAAAAAAAAGCATCGAAGAAACAAAATAATTTTGAGCTAGAATAATTCAACCAACTAAATGCCGTCAAACGAGGGGTGAAAGAGAAATAAACACTCTCAGACTCAAAGGTCGGAGTTGGCCAGTCCTACGGCTTTTGTCATATTTATGTTAGAAAATGCCTAATCACACTTATTTAGTGTGTGTGTGCATGTGTGTGCGTGTGTATGTGTGTGTGTGTGTGTGGGCACGGGCGTGTGTGTGTGTGTGTGCGCGCGCGCGCGCGCGAGCGTGCGTGCGTGCGTGTGCGCATGCGTGTGTGTGCATGTGTGTGTGTGTGTGTGTGTGCATGTGTGTGAGTGATCAGAGGGTAACATGTGTGTGGGTTGGTGGTCTCCTTTCATGGAGTGGTGGATGATGACTCTCACGGTGGCAGGTTTGGTGGCAGACGCTGACCTCTGAGCCTGCTCTCCAGCCCCTTGTCCCTTTTACACAGAGGCAGTGGGAACCTACGGAGGGTGCGGTGGCCGAGGGACTGGGAGGGCAGTGGACCAGATGTGGTTCGTGTTGACGGGATCACCAGCGAGTCTCATTTACAAAGGCAGACCGAAACTCTCCCTAACAACAACACACTGGGGATTTGCATTCAGTTGAGAAGAAGTGATAAATATTATAGTTTGCTAGAAGGAGTCATAGCTGAGAATTTATTTTAAGAACCAAAACAACCAGTAAAAGACCAGAAGCCTTTCCAATCGGCAGAAGGAAAGGGACGTCGTGTTCAAGTTTTGTATATTAAAAGCACAATTACAGAATAAAGGGAAAAATGAAGGAATAATAAAGACCATGCAAAGCAAGAAGGTGAACACGAGGCGAGCATTTCCGAAGAAGCTGGAGACAGAGAGAGAGTCGGCCTGTTACTGACGGAGATCATGGGTCTAAAGGCAAAGCCTCGATCCTGTTGCTGATTAAAAGAGATAAGACTTAAAACCGCACAGATTCCGGGGAAATAAAGAGCTGAAAGGATACAGAAAGCAAACACAGATTCAGAAAGGCTGCCGTGGCCAGCGCACAAAGCAGAAGCTAGGGCGTGCTTGTTGGAAAGGAAGAATAAAGATGCAGCCGATTAACAGGAGAAGCCGCCAGGAAGATGTAACAATTAGACAGGTTTCCACTTAACAATGTAATCTTTAATTTACAAGCCTGTTCTTACTTATCTGTAGATAACGAGGCGGGCAGAATTATGAGGGGGAAATGAATAAAAACCATAATCCAATTGGGACAAACAGGTAAGTATACGGAAAATGAGCAGAGGCTGGAGAGCTCAGTGGTTAGGACGTTCCCTGCTTGTCTAGAGGAGCAATCTGGTCTCCAGCCCCAGGGCGTCTGACACCCTCTTCTGGCCTTCTCAGGCGCGCACATACACACACACACACACACACACACACACACACCACACACACACACACACACACACACACACACCACACTCAAAAAAGAAAACAAATTTTTTAAAAGCCACAAAAGAGCTAGAAAACCTCTATTTAAAATCCATGGGGCTGGATTTGTGTGTCTGCGTTACAGCACAGGCTAGCCTTGGACAAAGTCTTGGGTACAGTTTCTAGGACCACAAAAAACAAAGAAAGAAACAAACAAAAAACCCAAACCAAAACTGACTCTAATTTACTTATTTATTTTATATTTTATTTTGGTTTTTCTAGATAAAGTCTTTCTGTGTAGTCCTGGCTGTTTAGAACTCACACTGTAGACCAGGCCAGCCTCCAACTCATAAGAGATCCACCTGCTTCTACCAGTAAAATGCAGGGATTAAAGGCATGCACCACCATGATCAGCTTCTCTCTCTCTCTCTCTCTCTCTCTCTCTCTCTCTCTCTCTCTCTCTCTCTCTCTCTCTCTTTCTGTCAAGAGAAAATCAGACCATTAATTATAAAATGATTCAGAAACAAATGCACACGGCTAAGATGACAACACTGACAGGTAAATATGTAGCTACATTATGTAAATGTGTAGCACTTATGAGTATAAAGTGTCTTTCCTTATCCTTTTTGATAACTTTTGATTGAAAATCGATTTTATTCGATATTAGAATGGCTACTCCAGCTTGTTTCTTGGAATCATTTGCTTGGAAAATTGTTTTCCAACCTTTTACTCTGAGGTAGTGACTGCCTTTGCCACTGAGGTGCATTTCCTGTATGCAGCAAAATGCTGGGTCCTGTTTACGTATTTAGTCTGTTAGTCTATGTCTTTTTATTGGGGAATTGAGTCCATTGATTTAAGAAGGAATAGTGTTAAGGAATAGTGATTGTTGCTTTCTGTTATTTTTATGTTTATGTGGCTATCTTCTTTTGGGTTTGTTGAAAGTTACCTTCTTGCTCTTTCTAGGGTGTAGTTTCCCTCCTTATGTTGGAATTTTCCATCTCTTATCCTTCATAGGGCTGGATTTATGGAAAGATATCGTGTAAATTTGGTTTTGGCATGGAATATCTTGGTTTCTCCATCTATGATAATTGAGAGTTTTGTTGGGTACAGTAGCCTGGACTGGCATTTGTGTTCTCTTGGGGTATGGATAGCATCTGCCCAGGATCTTATTATAGCTTTCATAGTCTTCAGTGAGAAGTCTGGTATAATTCTGATAGATCTACCTTTATATGTTACTTGACCTTTCCCCCTTACTGCTTTTAATATTCTTTCTTTGTTTTGCGCATTTGGTATTTTAACTATTATGTGATGGGAGGAATTTCTTTTCTGGTCCAATCTATTTGGAGTTCTGTAGGCCTCCTGTATGTTTATGGGCATCTCTTTCTTTAGGTTAGGGAAGTTTTCTTCTATAATTTTGTTGAAGATATTTTCTGGTCCTTTAAGTTGGGAATCTTCACTCTCTTCTATACCTATTATCCTTAGGTTTGGTCTTCTTGTTGTATCTTGTATTTCCTGGATGTTTTGGGTTAGGAGCTTTTTGCATTTTGCATTTTCTTTGACTGTTGTGTCAATGTTTTCTATGGTATTTTCTGCACCCGAGATTCTCTCTTCTGTCTCTTGTATTCTGTTGGTGATGCTTGCATCTATGACTCCTGATATCTTTCCTAGGTTTCCTATCTCCAGCGTTGTCTCCCTATATGATTTCTTTGTAGTTTATACTTCCATTTTTAGATCCTGGATGGTTTTGTTCAATTCAGTTAGATTCCAGAGAGTCAAATAACCCTATTAAAAATGGGAAACAGAGCTAAACAAAGAATTCTCAACTGAGGAATATTGAATGGTTGAGAAGTACCTAAAGAAATGTTCAACATCCTTAGTCATCAGGGAAATGCAAATCAAAACAACCCTGAGATTCTATTTCACATCAGTCAGGATGGCTAAGATCAAAAATCAGTTGACAGCAGATGTTGGAGAGGATGTGGAGAAAAAGGAATACCCCTCCATTTCTGGTGGGATTGAATGCTGGTACAAACACTCTGGAAATCTGTTTGGTGATTCCTCAGAAAACTGGACATAGTACTACCTGAGGACCCAGATATACCACTCCTGAGCATATACCTAGATGATACTCCAACATGTAATAAGGACATATCCTCCACTATGTTCATAGCAGCCTTATTTATAATAGCCAGAAGCTGGAAAGTCCCTCAACAGGAGAATGGATACAGAAAATGTGGTATATATACACAATGGAATACTACTCAGCTATTAAAATGACTTCATGAAATTCGCAGGCAAATGAATGGAACTTGAAAATATCATCCTGAGGGAGGTAACTCATTCACAAAAGAATATACATGGTATGCACTCACTGATAAGTGGATATTAGCCCCAAAGTTTGGAACATCCAAGATTCAATTCACAGATCATATAAAGCCCAAGAGGAAGGAAGACTAAAGTGCCAATGCTTTATTGCTTGTTAGAAGGGGGAACAAAATACTCACAGGAGGAAATATGGAGACAAAGTGTGGAGCAGAGACAGAAGGAAAGGCCATCCAGAGACTGCCCCACCTGGGGATCCATCCCATATACAGTCACCAAACTCAGATGCCTCGAAGTGCTTGCTGACGGGAGCCTGATAAGGCTGTCTCCTGAGAGAGAGGCTCTGCCAGAGCCTGATAAATACAGAGGCAGATGCTCACAGCCTGAGCTCAGGGGCCCGGATGGAAGAGTTGGAGAAGGGACTGAGGGAGTTGAGGGGGTTTGCAGCTCCGTAGGGGGAGCAACAGTGTCAACCGGCCGGACCTGTCGGAGCTCGCGGGGACTGGACCACCAACCAAAGAGTTCACATGGAGGGGCCCATGGCTCCGGCCACATATGTGACAGAGGATGGCATTGTTGGACATCAGTGAAAGGAGAGGCCCTTGGGCCTGAGGGTGTTTGATTCCCCAGTGTAGGGGAATGCCAGGTTGGGAAGACAGGTGTGGGATGGATGTCCCTCATAGAGACAGGGAGAGGAAGAACGGGATAGGGGGTTTTGGAAAGGGGAAAACATTTGAAAATATCCAATAATAATAATAATAATAATAATAAAGAACTGTCCTGTTTAGCTGGAGACATAGACATGGATGAGGGGAAGGAGTTCGCTCCTACTTCCAAGAGCAGTGACGTTACAGCTGCTAAGACAGTGGTTCTCAACATGTGGGTGAGACGCCCCGGAGTCTGCACAGCAGATATTTACATCATGATTCAGAACAGTAGCAGAGTTACAGTTATGAAGTAGCAATGAAATATTTTTATGGTTGGGGGTCACCACAGCATGAGGAACTGTATTCAAGGGTTGCAGAAGGCTGAGAACCACTGTACTAATCTGATCTGCTGTTTTTGATGGTCTAGGACTGAGGGGACACTAGACTTTTAATGCTATATGGGGACAGTTGCAGGCCCATCCTACCTATTCTTTTTTTTTTTTTTCTCAGACAGCTATAATCTTAATGCTGTAACTGGATGAGAAAATTGTTAACCAGGATCACACTTTTCATGGCAGGTGGAACAATTCTGGAAAACAATTATCAAGTCAGTTCAGAAGTATTAATGAAAGATAGGATCAAGTTTATCCCGGGAATGTGACAGTCCTTTAGAAATCTATTAATATAACATATCTCATTAACTGATGAAGACATGATGACCTATTTCACAGATGATTTATTAAATTCAGTACAAGTTGGAGGTGCACCTGTAGATGTAGCTATACGGGAGGCTGAGGCAGGAGGATAGTTTCAGCTCAAATATTGAAGTCTAGTATGTTCAGTTCAGCAACATCTCAGCTCAAGAAACACAAACACAAAAATGACTCCACACAGACATCTGGTTTTCCTTCTTCACAGAGTTGAAGCTGTCACTTCTGCCCTCATAGTAAGAGAAAATGCCAAAGCGCACTGGCTGTTCCTAGATTTACCAGAGAATTGAGGCTAGAGTACGAACTGCATGGTGCAGGTTTTTCAGGGTTGTTGCTAGGAAATGCCAGACATCAGAGTACTTAACAACCACGGCACGAGGAAGCCATGCTTCTTCAAAGGCTTTGTGGAGGAAATTTGCTGGTGTAGTGCTTGTCTCCAGGACTTCAGTCATCGTGGCGCTCCCATAATCTCTCCCTCCATCTTCACAGGATCGCCCTTCTGGTGCGCATGCGCCTTGAAGACTTGCCAACCCATTATGGCCCTAACTTGATTACCTCTGAGAAGACGGTGTTTTCAAATGTGATCATATGGTGATGTTCTGGGTGAATATGTAAGTTTCAACACACATGTGCACACACATGCACACACACAATCGCCATCAATAAAGCAATACACAAACCCTGTATGAACACGTGAGCACAGAAACTCTCACTCTATTGAGTGAATGCATGAAACACTTTAATGGTTCCTGGTGAACTGCTCCAGTGGAGGGCAGACAACCTTGATATGCAATGGCGTTCGGCAGGTGCAGGCTTGGGGAGGCTCACATTCAGGTGCTTTTACCTCTAGAGCAGTGGTTCTTCATCTGTGGGTCAAGACCCCATTTTGGGGGTTACATATCAGATGGTCACCGGCTCCCTCATGGTGAGGGGCTAAGACAAGCATTCTGCTTCTAGCAGGGAAAAGGAGGACCAAGCACCCGAGGATCCAACTAGAATTGTACATTCTCCATAATGAAGGTTTTTTTTTTTTTCTCACGAAACAGCTTTATTCAAACCTTGCCCAAGCTCGGGACAGGCAATCAGATAGTTGGAGCTCATATCACACTTTTCTGCCTCACATAATGGTTGTGTAGGGGGTGGGGTGAGGGTTAAGAAACTTTTCTGTAGATTACAGTGAAAAGGACCCACTGAAAACAGGGATTTAAGCATCAGACTTAAAGCATCAGACGACTTCTCTCACGTAACACTTACCCACTATGTCAACAGGGCTCCAGTATATTAACTGGAATGTAAGTAAGAGAGTCAAGTCAGTCTATTTAAAGATTCTAGGGAAATGTAGATAACAAGGGAGGCATAGAAGGAAACTGAAGGCCTGACTCATACAGCTCCAGTTAACAGTAAACACCGCCTAACTCCTAAGTAAACACGAACCCTCACGCTAAATGCTCTTGACTTCAGTTCCTGTTACCCAATACATTTGATTACAAGGCATGTATTGTAATCGCTAGTGGTGGGTTACTCTTGCTCCCTGAGGCAATTAGCACAGATTCTTTCATTCAGTTCATGGTTCTGCAGTTTCCTGTCCAAAATTGAGCATCCGATGACTTGGGCCTCTGGTGAGGGTCCTGGACAGCAATGGAAGGAAGCATGTCAGAGTAAATTGTTTACTCCTGGACTGTGATAAGCAGAGATGACAAAACTAGACTCCACACTCCTCTTTGTGGACATACCCTCAGTGACCTAAGCTCCACCCATAATGTCCTCCTTCTAAAGGTCAATGACATGTCCCGGGAGAGTCGCCCCGGGGATGAAGACGTTAGTGCACAGGTCTCTAGAGGACACTGTTCGAATTTGAAGCAGGTCAGCATGCCGGAAGGAAAGAAATTACACAAGCTGAGAGGCAACGCAAAGCCCTGGGAGCAAACACAGATACGGCAGCTCAGGATGACGAGATTAAATGATGATTTGATTTAAAATGGGTATGATTGTCATGTTAAGGGACCTGCTAGAAGAGTGGACGACAGGAGAACAGATGGGTGATATGAGCAGAGAGCAGGAAGTTCCTTCTAAAGGAAATCCTAGAAATAAAAAGTCCATTGTGGGCAGCGCTTGCTGGACTGAGTGCTGGGTCCCCGATGGAGGAGTTAGAGAAGGGACTGAAGGAGCTGAGGGGGTTGCAGCCTCATGGAGGGAGCAACAGTGTCAACAGGCCAGACCGCTTGGAGCTCCTGGGGACTGGACCACCAACCAAAAAGTACACATGGAGGGACCATGGCGCTGGCCACATATGTGGCAGATGATGGCATTGTTGGACATCAGTGGGAGGAGAGGCCCTTGGGCCCGAGGGTGTTCAATGTCCCAGTGTAGGGGAATGCTAGGGCAGGAGGACGGGAGTGGGTGGGGGGGGGCGCACGCTCATTAAGGCAGGGGAAGGGGGATGGGATGGAGGTTTCCAAATGGGAGACCTGGAAAGGGGAAAACATTTGAAATGTAAATAAAGAAAATATCCAATAAAAAATAAACAGAAGAAAAAGCCCATTATTATAGAAATGAACAATGCCTTACTGAGTCATCTCCAGAATTCTAATTCACAAACTGAAGCTTCAAACTATGGATTTTGGTTAATGGGCTATTATCATTGGTTCAATTGCAACAAATGCAGTATGTTAGCAATAAAGTCTCTCTGTGTGTGGATCCATGTCTGAGTGTGTATATGTGTGCATATTTGTGCATGAGTGGCTTGTATGTCTGCATGTGTGTCTGCATGTGTATCTGTGCATGAGTGTGAATATGTGTATGTGTGTGCATGGATATGTGCTGATGTGTGTGTAGGGAACATGGATCATGTATATGGGGACTCTCCAGTCTATCTGCTCAATAAGCTCTTTATTAAAAATAACTTTCCATCATTAAAAGTCCATAGCTAAGTATAAGAAACACCTCCTCAGCACACTATAAAAATGTCCTCAAAAACCAGCAAATGTAGTTATGAGTCTTGGAAAAATAACTCCTAAAATTGGGAGTAGGAAAAGATGTCCCAGTACATTTATTCTGTATTATTCTGAAGTTCCTGTCCAAAGTAATGAGATTAAAGGAAGAACATAATAAGGAAGAGTGAAGTAGATTCTCTCATTATCTGTAGATGCCAAGTTTGTTGATGTGGGGCATTTCAGAAAAATGTAACAGGTATTAGAACTTGTAAGAAAGGTTGTCAGTCTCAGGTTAAAAATCATATATATATATATATATATGCGCCATATTCCAATAAAAATTAATTAAAGAGCCAGATGTAGTGGCATAAGTCTGTGATCCCAAGACTCATGAAGTTGAGGCAGGAGAATTGCCAAGAGTTCAAGGTCAACTTAGACATAGAGAGTTTTAGATACCTGGGATTACATGGTGAGACTCACCTCAAATAAATCAAAATAGAAAATTAGAAAATGCGGTATGAGGCACTGTCACATTCAAAATATAAATCAAAATGATAAAGTTCTTAGTAAGTAGCTTACAAACGGTTGGAAATGGGAAAATCTACAGCAAATGGTCAAAAAGTTAGATATAAGCCGGGTGGTGGTGGCGCACGCCTGTAATCCCAGAACTCTGGGAGGCAGAGGCAGGCGGATTTCTGAGTTTGATGCCAGCCTGGTCTATAGAGTGAGTTTCAGGACAGCCAGGGCTATACAGAGAAATCCTGTCTCTAAAAAGACAAAATCCAACAAAACAAAACAAAACAAAAAACAAACAAACAAATAAACAAAAAGCACCAAAACGCTAGATACAGAGAAAGAGAAATCTTATTCAAAGATGGTAACACTCAAGACACCAGCTATCCCTAAATGACTCTACAAACTGAACTAAATATCAGTAAAACTTTCAAGTTTTTCCATGTAATTTGGTAAGTTCATTGTAAAGTCAACCTGCCCTATAAATATTAACGATAAAGTTGGTTAAGACACTGTGGTTTCATGGATCTGCAGTCCATGCACTTGGGAAACTGGGGCAGGACCATCACATGCTTAAGGCCAGTCTAGCTAACTGAGTGAGACCCTATCTATCTTAGGTCCTGGGATTTGCACGGTAAGTGATTTAATGATTGATAATCCCAACTCTCTCATATGAATTTTTAAGACTGTTTTTGAGTAGTTTTTTTCCATGGGCTTTTAAAATTAAATTTTTTTCTCATACAATATTTTTATTCACATAATGTTTATCTCACAAAATGTTTTTATTTTCTTCTCCAGTTCTCAGATCCCTGACTCCCTATCTGCCCAACTTTATGTTCTTTTTCTCTTTTGAAAAAGCAACCTCTTCCCTAAAACCCCAGATACAAAACCAAAACAAACAAATAAACAAAACAAAAAACAAAATCAAGAATCACAAAGCTCCCACAAAACTGAAAAACCAAAACAGACAAAAGAATATTAGACAAAAAAAAAATTAGCTCAAACAAAGCATCATGAAATAAAAATCCACAAAAATACCCCTGAGGTTTTTATTGTTTTTTTGTTGGCCAACTACTCTTGGGCATGGACCTGCCCTGAAGTGTGGTTAGGGCAGTAACACTCCATTGGAGAAAACTAATTTTCCCTTTACCAGTGGTTATCAATCGCAAACACCTTCTTGGTGAGAGGTTGGACCCCACACCTACTTCCTCTTCATGGGACTCTGTCTGGATGGACCCTGTGCAGGTCTGTGCAGGCTCTGTGCATGCTGTCAAGGTCTCTTGTGAATCTACCTGTCGTGTCTGGAGGACTCGTTCCTTGGAGTCAACCTCCATCTCTGGATCTTTCTCCTTCTGCTTCCACACAGATCCCTGAACCTTAAGGAATGGTTTGATAAAGACATTTCATTTCAGTTGAATTATCCTAAATCTCTCATTCTCTACATAGTGTCCAGTCGTAGGTCTCTGTGCTAGTTCCCATTTACTGCAAGAAACCTCTCTGGTAAGTGCTGAGTGAAGCACCTATCTATGAGTCTAGCAGTATTTCATTAGGAGTCATTTTATTGTCATGTTCCTTTAGCAAAACAAACTAGTATTAGGTTGTCCTCTAGGCCCATGACATAACAAGTCTCAGGTTCTTGGTCATTGGAGCAGTGTCAGGTATTGATTCTGTCTCATGGAGGGGGCCTTAAATCCATTCAGAAACTGGTTGGTTGCTACCATAACATTTTGCCACTATTACATCTGCATATCCCGCAGGCAGGTCACTGCTAAAGGTTTCAGAGTTTGTATCTGGTTGACAGTAATGATTTCCTTTCTTCTCTGCTTCTATGCAGAGTATGTTCTGGTACCACAGTTGTTAGTCAGTGGGGGTGAAGCTATTAGTCTGGCACTAGCTTGAATGGAGAAATTTTGAATTCATAGAAAAACAAAAAAGAAATGGGTTGTAAAGCGATTGCTATAAGTCCCCTCTCCCTATAAAGCTATACCTTATACAAAGTATATTTAATGAAAATCAAACCTGGGCACATTGAATTTGAATGGAAGAAAACCAAAATGACAGTAAATGATCTTGAAAGCACACAGGGAAAACTGACACGGCCAATTAGAAATGGTGGAGATTGGAAGGCAGAGGCGACCACAACAAATCACCTTGGCTTTCCTCTGCCTAAAAATGCGTTTCTCTCTTTATTCTTAAGGTTTGATGCTGTCCTTTGTTTGGCTGCTGATTTTCTGTTGTTGTTGGTTCGAGTCTTGCTATACATCCCAGGCTGACGTAGAACTTGGTATCTTCCTGCCTGTGGTCCCGAGCCCAGGGCATGACTATTTATTTCCCATATGGCTACTCCTCTGCATTTTCATTATTTCCCTGTCAACATTCTAGAGCTGCTGGTGACAACTTCTGTTGTTGTCTCACAGGCCTGTAGGCTGTGTGCATTTCATTCTAATTGCCCCCCTTTCAGTGCTTCGGATTGGATAATTTTTATTGTAACCTGTTTAAACTTTTGTGTTTTTTCTGCATTTAATCACTAATCTTTGAAATTTTACATTCTCAAATGTTGTGTTGAGTTTTTTTTGCATTTATTTAGTGTGTGTGTGTGTGTGTATGTGTGCGTGCACATGTGCCATGTGATCAGAAGACAACTGGTGGGACTGGGTTCATTCCTTCTGCCATTTGGGCCCTGGACTTTACACTCAGGTCCTCAGGCTTGGGAACAAGTGCCTTAACTCACGCAGCTAACTCACTGGCCCCTCAAATTTTGTATTTTGAAATTCTGAAGTTTCTAGCTTAAACATAGTTTCTACTTCTCTGCTGACATGACTGTTTGTACAGTCATCATTTCTACCTCACTGTGCAGAAGGAGGTGGTTTAAAACTCCTGCCTGATGAGCGTGATTTCTGTATCATCTCGAAGTTCACTTTCTGTTTTCTTCTCTCTTCTTTTTCATTTTGATTTTATGAAACAGGTTCTTTCTCTATAGGTCACACTGACTTCAAATTTATTGTAGTAGCCCAGGCAGGTCTTAAATTCATAATCTTCCTCCTCCAGTCTCTTAACTCTGAGACTGTAAGTATGTACCCCATATCCAGTTGTCTGTCTGTCTGTCTCTTTTTCTTTCTCCCTCCCTCCCTCCCTCTTTTTTATACAATAGGTCATATTTCCTACTTTCTTTTCCTTCCTTTTTTCCTTCTTTTCATTTTCTCTTTGTTTGTTTGTTTGTTTGTTTGTTTCCTTCTTTCTCTTTCCTCTCCTTTATTTTACCATTCCAAGCATGGTGACACAGACGATTCTGTGTTCTACACCAGCCTGGGCTACATAGGAAGACTGAAAACAAGATCCCACCCCCCCAAAAAAACCCTCCACCAACTTCTGGGCTCACGTGATCCTACTGCCTCAGCTTTGGAACTATAGGAGTGCACTAAACCCTAGGCATCCTGTTTCTTTATATATCAAATATGTTTGAATTTTATCCTAAATATTGTGATTCTTATATTGTAGTGAGTCCGTGTTCTGCTATATTCTGACTATAGATTTTGTTCCCCTCCCCCAAATACTCCCAGGACCACCCATCTTCTCTTCTACCTAAATCCACATCCTTCTCTTACTAGAAAACAAAGAGGCATGTAAAAATAATTTAATTAAAATAAAAATTGGATAGGACAAAACAACGAAGCTGAAGAAAAAGTCAAAGAAAAGGGAGTGTTGACTTGAAAAAGTATTTCTTTAATGAGTTACATAAAAACTAACTCTTGGGGGCGTGGCAACAGGAATATTTGCTTAGCTCTTTTAACCCTAGTTTGGTAGTTGTGGTTTTCATGTAGCCCTGCATGTATGTGGTTCAGAAATCAGACAGAGATTTGGGTAGAGATAATTTGTGCATCCTTTGCTTTGGTTCCTTCTCATAATTCTCCCCTCACTGTCCACCAGCTGTGGGTCCTTTAAACTACATGGCTTGCTATTTCTGGTAAGAGATGCCTTGAGCATTCTAGCTAGGAGGGTGTTCAGGATCCTTCAGCCCAGCAAGGGAAACTCATCTGGAGTCATTTCTCTCTACCAAGTGTTGATGACTCTTGAGAATCTCTTCAATACTTTCAGAGAGTGTTTTGGTCTTTTATCTGGGGTTTATAATTATTGTCTGTGGGAAGACAGGTCTGAGAGAGTCATTTTATTTGGAAGGAGTCTAAATTGGTACAGTCACTTCAGTGAGGGACTTGACAATAGCTAGTGAAAATTGGACTTACCCTTGAAGACTATTCTCTTTGTACATAAGGACATATGTCACTGACCTTTGTTCTTTGCAAAAGAAAAATGTTGCAAATAACCTAAAATTCCAATCAACAAAATCATGAGTAAATTAATTGTGGGACATTTCTATAAATGATGAAACGGGCTGTAGGGAGGCTTAGTGGGTAAAGTACTTGCATGCAAGTGATAAGAACCTGATGTAGAATTGTCAGAACTTGACAGGCAGTGGTGGTGAAACCTTTAACCAGCCCTTGGAAGGCAGAAGCAGGCAGATCTTTGAGATTGAAGCCAGCTTGGTCTACAGAACAAGTTTCTGGACAGTCAGGGGTACACAGTCTTGTCTAGAAAAACAGAACAATGCCGGGTGGTGGTGGTGCACGCCTGTAATCCCAGCACTTGGGAGGCAGAGGCAGGCAGATTTCTGAGTTCAAGGCCAGCCTGGTCTACCGAGTGAGTTCCAGGACAGCCAGGACTACACAGAGAAACCCTGTCTCAAAAAACAACACCCCCCCCAAATAAACCCAAAGAAAGAAAGAAAGAAAGAAAGAAAGAAAGAAAGAAAGAAAGAAAGAAAGAAAGAAAAACAGAACAAAGTGAAACAAAACCAAGTAAAACAACAACAACAACAACAAAAAGAATAGCCAGAACTCATGAAAAGCTGGGTGTGGCAGCATGCCTGTGGTCCTGTAGTGAGACATGAAATAGGACGCAGGGCAGAGAATCCCTGCAGACTTGTTAGCCAGATGGCTTGTCATAAGCACATCTGAACAAGAGAACATACCTCAAACAACTTGGAAGGAGAGGACACACCCTGACTGCCCCTCACCGTGTACATCCGTGTCACACACATACAGAGAGTCAATAAGCTAGTGATTAATTGACATGATTAACTAAAAGTACCATGATAAGCAGGAAGATTTATAAATATATCTATATGTATATATGCATATGGGTAAATCACACATATATCTATACTTTGATACTTATATAAGCTTAAAATATGGGAACTAGATTCTAGGTATGTAGCTCATTTGGTGTTTGTCTAACCTGCATGAAGCCCTGGGCTCGATTACCAGCACTCCAAAAACCAAGTATGGTAGTGCATACTTAAAATCCTAACACCCGGGGGCTGGAGAGATGGCTCAGCGGTTAAGAGCACTGACTGCTCTTCTGAAGGTCCTGAGTTCAAATTCCAGCAACCACATGATGGCTCACAACCATCCATAATGAGATCTGATGCCCTCTTCTGGGGTGTCTGAAGACAGCGGCAGTGTGCTCACATATAATAAATAAATAAATAAATAAATAAATAAATAAATAAATCTAAAAAAAAAAATCCTAACACCCAGGAGGCGGAGGCTGGAGTCTCAGATGCTCAAGGTCATCCTTGGACACTTTATGAGCTAGAATCCAAGCTGAGATGCCTAGGACTGTCTAAATAAAATAAAACCTGCTTATCTATCACCTACCTACATACTTATGTATCTCTATACCTACCTATCTATGAGATAGGGCTGGGGACATAGCCCAGCAGCAGAGTGATTACTTGGTATGTGTGTGCAGGCACAAGAATAAAAGAATATACATTTCCAAAATTAAAAAAATCAATTGTATGTGTATGGATGTTACATATGTCTGTGTACCATGTGCACACAGTGCCTGTAGTTACCAGGTTTGGGGTCCTTGGAAGTGGAGTGGTTGTGAGAAGAGCCACAGGCACTCTTAACTAGTCAGCCATCTCTCCAGCCCCAAAACATGTATCTTTGTGGATCTAGGTAGAGAAGAATTTAAAAAAAATGTATTTAATTGCATGTGTATGTGGAGAGGGGACTTGTGCATGTGTGTGCAGGTGCCCATAAAGATCTGAGACATGAGACTCCCCCCTCCCCCCACCTCCCCGCCCCAGAGCAGCAGATGGTTGTGAGCCACCTGACATGGGTGCTAGGAACCAGACTTGGATCCTCTGGAATGGCAGTACGAGCTCTTAACTGCTGAGCAGTCTCTTCAGCCCTATGATAATTTTGATTATATCTATAAACTATTGTATTTTATTTCTAGAACATAAATATTGGGTAGAGTATAACAAAATATTAAGATCTGATATGGACCAGGTAATAATATTAGTTTTCATCCTATTAGTCACCATGCTTCATTTTAGAAGAAAGAGTTCATTTGGGTTTATGGTTCCCGAGGGTGAGAGTCTATAATGGTGAAGCAAAGGCATGTTGCAGGAGCAGGAAGGTGGGGGTTCACATCTTGAACCACAACAGGAAGCAGAGAGAGCAAACCTCAGGTGGCGGTTGCCTCTAATAACATGTTTCATGTAGCAAGGTCATACCTCCTAGACCTATCTAAACAGCACCACTGGCTTGGCACCAAGTAGTCAACTGCTGAACACTATGAGGAAATCTCATTAAAACCACCCCATTGGGCAAGCTGGGACTAGAACTCATGAATTTTAGCATGTTTGGCTAATACTCTACCACTTAGTTATAATCCCCACCATTTCAGTTCTTTTAAAAAAATAGAACTTTTTCTTTTTTTTATTGGATATTTTCTTTATTTACATTTCAAACATTATCCCCTTTTCTGATAGAACTTAATTTTTAAAAAGATTTACTTATGAGTACACCGTAGCTGTCTTCAGACATACCACAAGAGAGCATCGGATCCCATTACAGATGGCTGTGAGCCACCATGTGGTTGCATGGTTGCTGGGAATTGAATTCAGGACCTCTGGAAAAGCAGTCAGTGCTTTTGACTGCTGAGCCATCTCTCCAGCCCCATTTGAGTTCTTAAATTGACTTATTTTCTTTATCTTAAATATACATTTCCTTTTTCCAAACTTAATATTTCTAAAAAGGGCATAGTCATTTATTAATTATTGAATTACTTGCTTAATGAAACCATTAATGTGTGTATGTGTGTGTGTGTGTGTGTGTGTATTTGTGTGTGTTAGAAGGCCAAACTCCAGACCCCACATGTATTAGAGAAGGATTTTTCTACTGAGCTATTGTAGTGGCTACTCCTGGTTGTTAACTTGACTATATTTGGAATGAACTACAGTCCAGAATTGGAAGGCTCACCTGTGATCCTAATCTGGAGGCTCAGAGATACAAGTTTCTGACCTGGATCTTGGCATGGAGATCTTGAAGCATAGTGGCTATGAATTCCAGAAGATTAAGACAAGGAGATCTTCGCGTTCAAGGTCATCCAGGATTAAAGGCTCAGTGGCACACACCTTTAATCTGGGCCGCAACCTCTGTTGGAGACCTATAGCCTTTAATCTGGGCCAGACTCTCTGCAGGAGACCTATAAGGACATTGGAAGAAGGAAGACTCACTCACTCTTCCTTGCCTGCTTGCCTCGTGGGACTGAGCAACTACTAGATCCTTGGACTTCCATCCACAGCTGCTGCTGACCATTGTTGTTGAGTTGGACTACTGGCTGTTTAAGTCACTGACAAATTCCCTAACTATATAGAGACTACGCCTAAGTTCTGTTACTCTAGAGAATCCTGACTAATACAGCTATATACTCAGTCTTCCCTTTTATATTTCTATGTTTGAGGCATTTACTAACAATAGAAGGAAAATATTTGGAGAAAGATTTGAAGAACATTATATCATAGAAGTCAAATGAAAAGGGAGTTTTCTTTTAAGACTTATATATTTATTTTTATTATTTATATGAACACACTGTACCTGTCTTCAGACACAACAGAAGAAGGCATTGGATCCCATTACAGATGGTTGTGAGCCACCATGTAGTTGCTGGGAACTGAATTCAGAACCTCAGAAAGAGCGGTCAGCACTCTTAACTGCTGAACCATGTCTCCAGCCCCATGAAAAGAGAGTTTTAGAAAGAAACAGGGAGCTGGGCAGTGCTGGCACACGCCTTTAATCCCAGCACTTGGGAGGCAGAGACAGGCGGATTTCTGAGTTCGAGGCCAGCCTGGTCTACAGAGTGAGTTCCAGGACAGTCAGAACTATACAGAGAAACCCTGACCTGAAAAAAACAAAAACAAAAACAAAAAAGAAAGAAAAAGAAAGAAAGAAAGAAAGAAAGAAAGAAAGAAAGAAAGAAAGAGGGAGGTACTTCGAATGCTGGCCCCAAGAGAAAAAGTAACTGTCATGGGTAGCAAAGAATTATCAGAGACTCCTGCAAGCATCTGTTATGGCTAGGAGTGGACCTCAGGTAGGCATGGCAATGCAGCTAGTAGGTAGTGATGCAGTAGGATGGTCAGTCCAGATTTTCCAGGGCAGAAAAGTTCTCTATATGCTAGATAATTCACTTACCTAGAACAAATGGGAGCACTTACAACTACAGGCAGGACTTAGGAAGCAAAGACATTTTATGTGGCAAGGGAAAGAGCCACAATTTCTGCAATGGACAAAAAAGTAGTAAGAAAGGGTAAGGGCAGGGGTGGGGGAAAGGAAGGGGAAAAAAATGAAGATAAGGAAGACCTTGTATCCCTGAAGGAGTAAGTCAGAGCTTGTGCTGGGACGGAGAAACGGGGTGTGGAGATTGTCCAGGCTGGTGAATTAACCCTCACAAGTCAGAATCCTGAAGCAGTGAGAGTCAAAATAGTGCCCATGGTGTGCATGATTCGGGACTTTGCAAGGGCCTGAGAGAGAACTGATCTGAATGGACCAGAGGCCTGTGAACATTCTGAGCGGTACGGCCAACAACAACCGTTGTTCATGGGTGCATGGACGCTCTAGACTCTCACAGGTATACTCATTTAATCTTGACAACGACCTTTGATATGATTATCACACTACAGTGTTTGTTTTTATGAGAAAATCAAAACATAGGAAAGCGAAAGGTCTTGAGTGGGAACACGAAAGGCAGGTCTGACACCCAGATCCGGGTTCACCCAGGTGGACGTGACCTCAGCAGCAACTGGTTCTCAATGTGGAAATAGATGTTCAGTGACAAACAGCTGCCTCAGGCAGGGGCGGGGGATAATTTCCAAGGCAGAGTTCCTCTTTTGTAATGTGTTTGTCCAAGCTACTTTTTTTTTCCCTTTCAAATTTCAATTACCGTTTTCTTTATTAATGCCTCAAGTTTCCCAGAAATTTTGGAATAAATCCTTGAGCTTTCCTCTAATCACACAAAACGGTTTTCATTTTCTCAGAAATGTTCATTATATTCATATTTTGTTCAGAACCAATTCCATGTATTTTTATTTTATTTACTCAAGATGAACTGTTCACCATCGTTCTTCACAGAATCATCTATCTTTGCCTGAGACGGGGCTGTGGTCTAGGGAGTGAGCAATCGTAGAGCGCCAGAGTCTGGGCAGGTAGCTCAAGCTACCTACTAAGAATGCAGTCACAGGGGAATCCTCAAGAGTCAAATGGCTCTCCCTTCCTTTGCAGTCAAACAGCTCTGCAGTACTTGCACCACGGACAGCTCCCTAGACGGCTGTTTTCCAGGCCACTTGGAATACCTTGATAATTGTTCACAGCACTAGTTTTTAATAGTCAAAGAGCTGGATAATTAGTACATTTCTCAGAGAATTTACTATTAACTCCTTAACTATATATCATTCTTTCTGAGATGGAAGAGCATTGATTTTTTTTCATATTAAGAATCGCTCATCAACTTAACAGTTCCTATTGCTTTTCGCTAAACCAGTTTGCTATGCTTGTTGCCTCCCCACCCCCACGTCCTGGCCCCAGTTTTCCAGCTGAAAGATTTGAATGAAGATTGGCTCTAATGGCTGGCAGCTAAACTTACAGTTTCCGATTTTTAAAAGAACTCTCGCCTCTGTTGTATTATTTCACTACCCATTAATTCCGGGTGGCAGACCCGATTTTATTGTTCCCATTTTACAGATGGGGAAGAACCACAGTCTTAGGGGGAGCAAGCAATGGAACAGGGTCTGGGATCTGGTTCTTCCAAGCCCAGGCTTCCAATGCTTTTTTTACTTTGAGGTGGACTCGACAGAAGTCTTCCTATTAATATGCAAGTTGCCCTTTTGATCGCTTTGCTTTTCCATTTGTTTCTGCTTCCCAGAGAGAGAGAGAGGGGGCTTCCGATGGCGCCCAGGTTGGACTGCTTGCAAGAAGCACCCCTGGGTTCTTTCTGTCTCCAGTTTCTCCTCTTTCTTTTCTGTGGACCTTTACCATCTATGGAAATCTCCTCCTTTCCCTAGCTCCAACCCACACCCCTTCAAGTCTTCTCACAGCCCCCTGGCAGTGGGACCTCCCATCGCTGCTCAGCAGCAGGAGAGCCCATCCACCAGGGGAGACAGAGGGCACGGAGCGCAGCACGCCGGGAAGCCATGCAGAGGGTTACTTCTCCATTTCCTTCCTCGCAGTCCTCGGGAGCACCGTCGTCGCCCTCCGGCCCGGCTGTGTGCAGCCCGCCCCGGATCCGCCTCCCTGCCCTTCCTCCCGGAGGCTGAGACGCGCGTGGGACGCACCTGTGCTCCTCTCCGGTCACCGCGTCGAGGCGCCGGGGGCTGCTTCGCCCGCAGGATCTACGGGCCTGGAGAACGCCAATGGGGAGATCCAAATGGTCGGGGACTCCGGCACTTTAAGAGGCTTTTCTCTGGGAAACACCCGGCCCCTCCGTGCGCCTTATGAATGGAAATACTCCTCCCCCGGTCGAGCCCATTTTCCCATTTCACCAGGAGCCGCAGCTCGCTCTCTCCTTTCGGTCTCCCCGCCCACATCCACGCGGGCAGCTCCAGGAGGGGACGGACAGGAAGCCTTTGGCCGCCCATTAAATCCCACCCATTTCTCCGGGGGCGATTTCCTAACCTTCCGGGACCGAATTCTGCAATTTGATGTGCGTTTTGTCCGAATGGTAGCGACACGGGCCTAAGGGAGGGGGAAAGCGAGGGGGTGGGGGGTGGGGGGTATGCGCTCTTTTCCTCGCAACATCGCTGGCGGAGCGAGGGAGCTCACACGACACAGATTTTGGGGCAAAGCCTTTCCATCTGGACAGCACCATGTCCACCAAAGCGGAGCAGTGTAAGTAGCAGCCGGCCCGGCGTTCGGCCCGGCCTCCGGCTGGGAGCTATCGCAGCTGCGGCGTTTGCGGCTGCTGGGAGACCTTGGCATTGTGCTGGTGCGGGGGTGGGGGCTGAGGTTGGGGCGGGTGGCGGGTGGGGGGTGGAAGGAGGTGGGGGGAGGGTGGACGGCGGAGGCAGCGCGGCGCTGTCCCCGGTGCTGAAAAATAATGCAGTCTACTGGGGCTAGCAGTGGGGTTCTCCAGACCGAAGACCCCGCGAGATGAAATTAAAATGGGGTCATTCTCGGGAAAAAGAGGCCTCGTATCTTTCAGATAAACATTTCAGTATCTCTTGTTGGAGTGGGGGAAGGGGGGCAGCGGCAAATCAGGGGCGGGGAACTGTCAGTTGCAACCAAAGCCTGCCTGGCCTTCTGAGCATGCCCAGTTCCTGGTGCTGGAGCCATCGGGGAGTTTGAGTCTGCAGTTTCCACTTCGGGTGGAAGAGGCAAGAAGGGAGAGAGGGGGGCAGGGAACAGGGAGCAGGCTGAATTCTGCATTCAGTATAAAGAAAATTAACTCGTGCATAGCAACACTGCTCCTTGGAGCAGTTAACCTCCACTGTGTGGGGGGCTTACAAGACAGTGAAAGGGGCACTGGGAAAATGATCTAATTGATTTAATGATTTTTCCAAAGAGCAGGCTTTCTTTGTAGGGCAGCTTACACAAACTCTAATAGCACAGGAGGAATTTGGTTGTACCAATAATGACTGACTCTGTGCTTGGCTGCTAACAACATGGTAACTCCATACGGACGGAGAATGTTTCCAGCATGATCCCCATAGTAACTCCTATTGCCAGGTGTACTAGTAGGCCTTGGGCATGCACTTGGTATGTTGGTTGATTTGATTGCTTACCTGAGTGCACTTGAGGGATTCAGAAACTTGAGCTTTTGGCTGTAAATAAATGATCATTTTAATAAGCAATCAGTTGGTATTTCATACATGAGTATCTAGAACTTATTTTCTAAATGATTCTTTGTTTCTTCCAAAGCAGTACACCTTTATTCTGATAATGCTGTCACTTCCTAAGCCTGTGCAATTCTTCTCTGGAATGGTACTAGCATGGATTTGGAATGTGTTAGATACAATGCTGTATACCATTTATCCACCACATAAGACTGAATGGCTGAAGATCACACGATGTCTGGACTGAGGCTTCTTTAGAAATTGTGTGTCCGCTTTCCCCCAGAGCTTTCGCCATGATTTTGAAATCCAGACCATCTGGGTGTAAATGTTAGTTCTGCCTCTGTTTGACCTTGGGCAAGATAACTGATCCCTCCAAACTTCATTTCCCCCTCCGTCGATCTGGGGTGAAGCAACTGATAGTGTGGTTGTGATAATAAGTGAGAAAATACACACAAATATTTCATGATCCCAGCATATAGCATATAACCAATATATGACAGCGACAGTGCTGCCATATATTAGTCCCCATGTCAATTGTCTACCTCTTCTAAATAGTAAAAAAAAAAGTTCCCTGTGATTCTTTTTTGCCTGTTTCCAAAAGTCAAATGTACCCTCGAAGTTAAATTCTGTTTCTACAGAGACCTTAAAAAATAATTGGATGCACTTATTTTACAGTATATGTAACAGAATTAGCACAGAAATTCCTTCTTGAGGACAACATTAGTGCTCCTGAAAACTTTATTATACTCTGGTTGTCAGGAAGCCCCACCACCTGTCATTTTATTCTGTAACATATTATATAAGTGTTTTTAGGTTAAAGCCAGTGGACATCACTGTCCCCTTACGGTTCTCTCTTCCCTGTGTTGTATTTGGATGTCTGTCTCATGTTTTGTTTTGCCTCTTTCCTGGGCAGTCAATTCTAGGATGGAAAAAAAAATCTAGATCAGGGCTTGGCTGTGTAGTGCAATTTGTGGACTGAAACACAACTATTTTATACTTGTTTGCAAAACAGATGATTTCGCCTACAGAGAATGAACTGGACATGTTTTAGTTTGGGCTAAAACATGTGGATTTGAGCTGTGCATGCCCTTCTGATGACCTGTGAGACCTGGGTCAATTAGCTTAATAGTTTTGTGCCTTAGAATCTTATCTAAAGTAGGGAATAACAGTAATAGCTACCATTGGAGGGCAAAGGGGATACATAAAAGGATGCTGTTTGGGGCCTTATAGACATATTTTGCATTCAGAATTAGGAATTTTTTGCTTTTCCTCCTTTACGCACTAACACGGATGGATGTGATGTGCACTTCAGAAAACAGAGCAACAGCAGGAAAATCAGCATAGTGGATGACGGCAAATAGCATTTACTAAAGCGAAGTTGCAGATTGCAGTTTAAACTTGGACTTGGTAGGAGTCCAGCTATTTGGAGAAGAGAAAGAAGAAAGGACCAGAAGGAAGATTTTTTTTCTCTCTCTTGTACTGGGTGTGAAGATCACCAGAGGGAAGAGGAGAGACAGGGGAAGTCCTTTTCTCCTCTGCAGTCAGGAGCATGCACAGTACAGTTTTCTTAAGAGTCAAGCAGGGGAAGGATTAGGCTTAATATAATGTAACAAGATTATTCTATTACTCTTTTTCTTGGAGCCTCTTGAGAAGTGAAGGTTCCACATACAGGAAGTAGATAGAGTTTGGTTGAAGCAGCAAGAGGAAGTACTTGCCTTTCAACCCAAACAGATTACGTTTGCCTCTGAAGTGTAGGGTATTAGAGAGCTGGGGCACACGGTCTTTATTTTGTACGCAGTAGCATTTTCTTATATGCGGTAAACAACAAATGCAAGACAGGTCAGTTTTAGTGAAGATGTAGTTTGAGCCAGTGTGAAGCCTCCAGTCTCTGTGCTGTCTGCAGAGCTTGCCTGAAAACAGGAGGTGAAAGCTCCCAGCATTTTCTCAGGCACCTGCAGAAGAGCCTCTTTGTGGTCCCCAACTTCTCTTACAGAGCCTATTGTGGTGAAGATGTTTATACAGCACATGTAGACATGGGAATGGGTCGTGATCTATCTAGGTTTCTCAAACGGATTCTATCACCCCTCCCCTAACTTTTTCTTTCTGTTGGTAGTTAGCGATAACCACCCTGGAATGTGTGTGTGTGTGTGTGTGTGTGTGGTTGCTTTTTAGCACAAAGCTTTGCTTTTGACAATGGCAGAAGTTAAGTCTTGGGGCTCTAATGACAGATTATGGCATTGGTTTGAATCTTGACTCTGCCTCTTGCAAGCTCTGTGACCTTGAACAAGTCAGTTTAACTCATCTGAGCTTTGGTTGAATCTTTTATAACGTTGTGAAGATGGAAGAAGATGGCCTATGAGAAATGCTTAGCACAGAAAGCTGGCCCACGGTGTGGAGTGGAGAGATGTGGCCTGCTTTTATCATCAAAAATAAAACCATGTGCTTGCTACCAAAGTGGAGGTGGCATATAAACTTTGAGTCTAGCTTTCCAGAATGCAGCAATTTTTAAAAAAAATAAGTGGTAGTATTTAAATGGGACACAGACTATTGGACGAGACTGTACTTCTTGTCTCTTCTGCATGGGGACTCCTGGAGTTGATCTTTCTAGCAAAAGGCTGTCTGGTTATCTACATAGAACTGTTTTAAGGTGTGAGCTTCCTATCTGCCATCCTTTGTGTTGTGATGACAGTGTGACAGTTAGTAAACACGAATCCTGTGTCTGAACACCCATCATAATGTCTGCCAAATTTGGAAATCAGGCACTAATAATTTAAACTCAAGATACCTAATTATGTAATAGAAATGTGTGTTATTTTTAATGTGTTCATTAACTGTATCTTTGTCTTAATAACTAGACATAATTTTGACTACGTTAGAGGCATTTAGAGAAATTTAAGTTATATTTATGCATGTGTGATTGTGTGTATGTGTGTACTTGCACACCATGGGATGCCTCTCCAGGTTAGAGGACAACTTTCAGGAGCCTTTCCTGTCTACTATGTGAGTGAGAGGACTGAACTCTGCTGTCAGGCCTGGTGGCAAGAAATTTTATCTTTCCCCATTGAGCCATCTTGCAGGCTGCAGACAAGTTCTTTTAAACTGAGCGGTTTAAGGTTGAAGCTGTTCCTTCCTAGGCAAGCCCAAACCTCCTGCTGCATAAATCAATAGACACATTCCTTTTTTTTTTTTTTTGGTACATGATAAAGTCACCAGGATAGAAAAGCATTCTTCCTTTGAACACAGGACTGCAATCTGCAGTCTTGAAAAAAAATCTTTGCATAACACCACAGAATAGCTTCTGGCAGGGGAAATGCTTGTTTTTTTGTTTTTGTTTGTTCATATACGCAACAATTAGTGATTTGTGATTGTAAAGCGAACACTGGTTTTTAGTTTATGTTTTACATGACTGGCTCCTCTGTGTTATCTGATACTAGTTAATGCCTTCCTGAAGCCCCCCCCCCCCCCCCCCATGTTCTGTCTATCCCTATTCAGACTTTTTTTTCTTTTTAGGGCTATGATTTGTTTTTAAAATATTTACCCAAATTTCCATATTTAATCCAGTCTCCTTCTCCCCGCCTCCCCAATAATATCAGCTATCTCCCTAATGTTTATTACTCCCCAATATAGCCTTCTAGTCCAAGAGTGTATCTTGAACTAGATGCCCCTACATCTCTACAGGCATCTAGCATGCAGATAAACAGACTCGCTGTATTGTCTCAAAGTGGTACATTAAAAAAAAAATGTTCATCTCGGTGAGAGGCGCCGTTTGTTTTAGTCAGACAATTACGAGTCTTCCAAGGTTTGCACTCTTCACAGTAACTCTTTAGAAAGTCACGAAGTTCTTCCTCTTCTGGCTCACCCGGCATCATATCTGTTTTATAGTTTCACTGTGCTTGCAGTGGGCTGAGTGTTTAATTCTGTCCGCACACCATGCTCTTTGTCCAAAATGTTCTTTCCCTCCATGGTCCTTGGTGTAGCGTGGCTGATGCTGACTTAATGCTGAGCATTTAGCTCAGATGCTCTGCCCCCTGTCTATCTCCTCTGTGTGTACTTAGACGCCACACTGGATTCCAGCAATTAGCTTGACCATTAGTTCCCTTAATTTACTTGCTGTGCCTATTATATTGTGTGCTTACCATAGCTCCTGGATGTGTCACGTTGCTGGTGCACATTTTACACAAAAACTGTTTCTCGAAGAAATAAAAATGATTGAGGGTGGATGAAAAAAATTTTTCTTTTGGTGTGGAAGGATTACATAATGAAGTTCTTGAATATGGTTTTATGCTTTACTTTGTATTATTATGAAATTTGGCTCTCTCTCCGATGTGAATATTGCATAAAAATATGTTTTTCAAATGGATTTATAATTGTCAAAAATACTTGAGAATATAGTTGCTTAATCAAATGTTGTAGTGTTTATATAACAAGTGACATTTTTATTGAATATTGAATATGATTTTGATTCTTTCTAATTAGCTAAAATTTCCTTTTATTATGTTTAGCACAATAATTATGATTCCTAATTGGTAGGCTGCCTTAGTCCACAACCAGCCAATTGGTTTTTGTAAGATAAAGTGGCAGTACATCAGAAGGCTGAGATCCTTTGAGATGTAGTTTTCTATGGATCCTGTTCAAGTTCTATGCACCGATTGTCCAGCTGTGTGTAAGACTGATATTGAATTCTTTTGTGCTGTCATGATGTGTTAGAACCATGGCTCTCAACTTTCCTAACTCTGTGATCCTTCAATACAGATTTTCATGTTGTATTGGTACCCAACCGTAAAAGTACTTTCATTGCTACTTTATAACTGTAATTTTGCTGCTGTTATGAATTGCAATGTAAATATTTTTGGAGATAGAGGTTTGCTGAAAGGTTTGAGACCCACTGGTTGAAAACCACCATGTTAGATGTTCATGTGCATTTATCTCATATACTCTGGAGAGATACGGCAACTCCACGGAAATGAGCAATGCTGGTTTATATGTGAAGTCTACTGCACCAGAAATTGTGTAGAACTAGCTAGCATGTACTCACCAATAGTCTAGCTTTCAGTGGTGGGTAAAGTGCAACCATTTTCTGTAGCTTTTTCCATCTCAAGCATTCTATTTCTGTCCTGGCTATCTGTCCTTCTAACCCTTTGAACAGCATATATATTGTCATGAGTCTCATTTTATATTTGACCTTGGATTAAACGTAGGGAAGTGTCCAACACCTCGAGGTATCTTTCGTTTTCATCAATCCAAGAGACTGACACATGAATAAAATTCAAAGGATGTGTGTACACATATACATTGATGTACACGTAGTGTTATTTTAATTGTAAGAACAAATAGGCTTGCCTTAGAAGTAGAAAAAGATGATAACTAATGATCATATAACCAATTTGCCATAAAGGGTCATATTTATTTGGGGCTGGGGAGATGGCTCAATCATAATCCACATTAAAAAAAGCACACACACACACACACACACACACACACACACCAGATAAAATAAAATAAAATAAAATAAAATAAAATAACATAATATAAGGTAAGGTAAACTAAAAGCCGGGCATGGTGGTTTGCACTTTAATTCCTGCACTAGAGGGGTGAGATGGTATATTCCAGGGCTTGCTGGTCTGCCATTGTGGCCTTTTTGGTAAGCTCTAGGTCACTGAGAGACAGGGTGGATGAACCTCTATAGATGAACAATCTATGAAGCTGTCCTTTAGTCCGCACATGCACCCCTACACACAAGTCTCCCCTGTTCTGCTCCACAAAAGAGTTAGTTATTTACATTTGATTCTTAACCTTTCACAGGAAGATTAGATATTTATTGTTTCTGCCTTCTTATGCCAAAGGCAGTTTGGTATATATCACTTCTAATGTTAACTTTGAGAGAGAAGGATTAATATCCTGGTACTCTGATGCTGTCTCAAATATGCCTTAGGTACACCACTTGCTCTTCTTGCCACTGCCAATTAGTTATGGAATTTAGGGTAACATTTCTTTATTACGACAGCCTTCTAACATACCTTCCCGGTCTGCTTCTGACAGCAGATCTCAGTTGTCAGTTTGGCATACCTGTGAAGTGGGAACTTTATTTGAGAAAATTCTTTCACTATATTGGGCTGTGGGCAAGCCTGTGGGGGGAATGTTCTTGATTGATGATTGATGTGGGGAGGTTCAGCTGGTATGGGTGGTGTCATCGTCCCTGGTCAGGAAGGCCTGGGGTGTAAGATGGCTAGCTGAGTAAGCCAGAGGAACATGCCAGTAAGCAGTGTTCCTCTGTGGTCTCTATTTCAGTTCCTGCTTCCGGGATCCTGCTTGAGTTCCTGTCTTGTGTTCCCTTGATGATGGGCTGTACCATTTAAGCCAAATTAATCCTTTCCTTCTGCAAGTTCTTTCTGGCAAGTGCTTTATCACAGCAATGCAAAGCAAATTAGAGCACTGCTGTTCTCTCCGTCAAATGTATTGTACAGCAGCCTGCACGACCCATCAAAAATACAGAGACTTGCCTGTCAGTGCCCTCAGCTTTAAAACCCGTGGGTAACTGACCATCACCACTGACCTCCGTCAGAGCTCTCCTACTTAGGGCATGGAACGAGCACTTTCTACAGAGTCGAACACTGAAATGTATGTAGGGTAACTGCTTTTCCGTGATAGCATAACAAAGTTCCCAGAAACATTCCACCACTTAAAAAATCATATTCCAGGTCTTCCTCACTTCCTCCCTTTAAGGTGGAAGTATAAAAGGACTCATGACCTATGCACTCACCTAGTCAGTGCAGAGCACAGGAATCTTTCTCTCCAAATATGAATATTCCTTTAGCTTGGCTCATAATAAAGGCAAGCCTATGGGCTGACTACTTCCGCCAGCTGTGATCCATAGAAATAACTTAAACCTATTAGTCTTCATCCTCTACCTGTGCAGCTGAAGGGAAAAAGAAGAAAGGAAGGAAGGAAGAAAGAAAGGAGGAGAGAGAGAGAGTGTGGGGTTGTGTGTGTGGCCATGTCTCCATCTTCTGCAGCTTCTGTAGAAATTATCAGAACCTGGATGGCTTAAAACAGCAATATCAAATACAGCCCAGACAGTTGGTGTTTTTGTTTGTCTTCTTCCGCAAAGTGGGTCTCATGATGCAGCATCCTGTAGTCTAGAGCTTGCCATTCTGCCCTTGCATTTCAGGTACCGGGGTGACAGGTGTATACCAACACATGTGATTTCTTGTCTTTTTTTTTTTTTTTTTAACTTTCATAAGAACACATTGGTATTTCTCTCTTAAGTAAGATTTTTTTTTTAGATCCTGGTAATATCCAGTAACAAAATATCTTTCTATCAATTGTTTATTAGGTTAAAATACTTATTTTATTTTTACTTTACATGTATTGTGAGTACTTGCATGGATGTGCATGTACCACTTGCGTGCTCGGTGCCTAAGGAGGACAGACCTATTGGATTCCCTGAAACTGAAGTTACAGGTAGTTTCAAGCCACCACGTAGGTCCTGGGAAATGAATCCTGGTCCTCTGCAAGAATAACAAGTGTCTTTAATCCCTTAGTCTTCTGTCCAGTGTCTGAAGTCTATCTATCTATTATCTGTCTATCTATCTATCTATCTATCTATCTATCTATCTATCTATCTATCATCTGTCTGTCTGTCTGTCTACCTATCTATCCATCCATCCATCCATCCATCCATAAGCATGATCGAGTATTGAGTTAAATTCCTTTTGTGCATCTGTTGCAAGCATATGATGTCTTTTAACTTTATTATATTTAGAAAACTTTGAGAAATTTTGTATTAATAGTAATTGGTTGGTTGGTCAGCAGGGTTTGGAGGCGGTAGGGTAGGGGTGAGCTCTCGTCAGGATTTGGGAACAAGCTTCTGGTCAGGATTGCAGGTGAGTTTGGGACACTTTGTCTCGCTCTGCAGCACAGTAGTACTGAGACTGCTCATTCTTAAAGGCTTTCTACTAGGGTGAAATTTGGTATGTTTTATTTCTCACAACAATAACAATACATTTCACATATGTTTTCTGTTTTGTTTGTATGGGGTCATGTGGAAGTCCCTATGAACTCAAAAGTCCTCTGGCTTGGTATTTGCTTCTCTTGATCATTTTTAGTGTGGTGTGTTTATGCTTTCTCCCTGGGTCTCCTGCCCATTAATTTCAGCCTTTTTTATTCCTTGTTTTTTTATTTTTCATTTAAAAATTTATTTATTTATTTGTGAGTTTTGAGTTTCTATTAATTTAATTTTTATCAACATGTGCATTTCTTATATTTTTTGATATTTCCTTTGGTTGTAGCTTACAGATTTCTGGTCACAGATTAGAGATATTATCGTTATTTTCAAGAAATTCTGCAATAGAACTCATGCTTTGCCAAGAGCCATTTATAATATAACTTCCAACATGGTTGGGCATTTTGTTTTTCAGTTTTGTTATTGATTTTATTGCTCTGTATTCCAAGGATGGTGAGCTGCCATTATTATTTAAAACCTTCAGGTTTTCTTGGTTTTGCCCATGTTCCATGTGCACTTGAAAGACTGCCGTAATGTCTATCACTGATCAGAACATCACACTTGACAGATATCTACATGATTGATTTTGATTAGCTCTTCTGCACTCTATTGATTATTAGTGCACTTGACTGGATTGGGAGAGGGATGTGGAGGTCTTTTTGATTAGTGTGTTTCTGGCTGTTCCTGCATCATTGAGTGTTGCTGCTCATGGAAGGTATTCTCGTTCTATTGGGTGCAAAAACACCCGTGACCAGAGCCTTCACTGTGAACGTTGTCTTCTGCATCGTGGCACACACATGCACATCTGGGACTACTTGGTGGCCTTCTCAGGCATCAGATGGTGGTCCTGTTTGCGTCTTCGTTTGCTTGTTTGCTTGGTACATTGTCTTGCTTTTAACTCCTTTGAGTTTCTTTGTTTTAGGTACATCTTTTCTATTCTGTATAGGGTTAGATTTTTCTTTATTAGCTAATCTGAAAATCCCATTCTTTCAGTAGGTGAGTTAAGCCCATTTATATTTGCTGATATGATTAATATGTTTGGCTTAGTTCTATCATTCATTTATTATTATTTTTTTACATATTTTATATCTAAGGCTTTTTCATATGGAGTGGGTTTTTAATTTTCTTAATTATTCTAGCCATTGAATTTATATTAATTTCTTAATGTGGGGCAATTAGCTCCTGTGTTTGGGGGGGCTAATTATTTCTCTACATTGAACAATATTGAAATTATTTGTAGCCTCTACTTGCCCAGTATCTGATATAAATATCTGATATAAATAATATCTCTTTATTAATAATTAATGTCTATTTGTCGTATCTACATGCACTATTTATTCCCCAGGCTTTTCAGCTTTTTACTAATTGTACAGTTGTTTCTGTGTTCTTTCCCTATAGTTATGTCTCATCCTTGCTTTGAGGGCTCACTAACAGTACCCACCACTTATTTTTTCTAATAGATTCTACCAGAAGGGATCACAGACTCACTATGCCCTGAGTTTTGACAGATTTATGAGGGTTTGTTTATAGCCTTGTACTTGAAGACTAGGTTGGGTAGATATAAAACTCTTGACTTATACTTCCCATATTCAAGGGCCTTGAATTTGTTAATTTTTTTTCCTTTGGGGTTTAAGAATTGGTAAATACTCTAGTGCCAGTATTATTTCCCTTTTCTTGCTTAGTGTTTTTGTCTGTTTGCCCAGATGACCTCCCCCCCCCCCTTTGAAATAGCTTTAACATGATTTGACGTGATTCGTTGTTGGCTGTGTTGGAGTCATTGTTGTGTGGCCTTTCGATACTCAATTTCAAGATATTTTAGGAAAATATCTTGAAACTATTGTTTTCTCCTATTTTTGGCTTTTTTCTCATGATTCATATCTTATGTATGCATTTCTTTTAAAACATTTATTTATATGTATGAGTCCTTTTCCTGCACACTCATCTGTGTGCCATGTGCATGCATGGTACTCATGGAGGCCAGAAGAGGGCACTGGATCCCTGGAAGCAGAGTTACAGATGGTTTGTGAACCATTGTGTAGGTGCAAGGAATTGAACATGGCTCCTCTGGAAGAACAGCCAGAACTCAAGGTGCTATCTCTCCAGCCACTACATTGTATTTTTAAAAATTATCTTCTGAGTAGATCATTTTCTGTTGTTTAAAAAATCTATATGTTTTTTATCTTTAAAAATATTTATTTATTTTGTATGTGTTTATGTGAGTCTATAGGCATCTGTGTATTTGTGCATGCATGGATGTCAGAAAAACCTCCAGGCATCCACTATCATTCTTCATGTATTCCTCTGAGGCAGGGCGTAGAGGGATCCAGCAATAAGGCTGCTCCAGCAGGGCGTCACATCCAAAGATATGATCTGGCTGGAATGCAGACACATCACACACCTTTAATCCCTCTGATTAGAATACAGACATGCCCTTAGCACACATCTTTGATCTCTCTGGCTGCAATGTAGACATGCCTTTAGTGTAGAGCTTTAATTCCAAACAAATGCCATCTAATTGGGGGGCAGACAAAGCGATGAATCAGAGAAAATTTGACAGGATGAGTCAGAGATAGGATATGCCCAACTCTAACAAGGACAGGAAAGAGAGGCTACTTAAGGGCAGTGAGGGAGAGAGAGAGAGTCAATTGCATTCAGCTGAGTTGAGTTGAGTTTGGGTGCAGTTGTGCTCAGTTCGGTTTGGAGTAGTTCAGTTCATGGAGTTCAGAGGCAGTCTTTCCAAGCAGAGTAGTTCAGTCAGAAGCTAAGAGAAGCCAATTTAAATCAGTCAGCTTGGAGAGGCATTTGAGTCAGAAGAGCTGAGTTCAGAACCAGCTGGCCAAAGTTCAGAAAGTACTAGAAAGGGTGAGATTATTTAGTAATATGTGTCAGAGGCTGAAACATTCTAGGTCTAGGTTAGCAGAGGAAGGCCGGAAGCTGAAGCCTTCAAGGTTTAGACTCGCAGAAGATTATATTGTACAGAGGTTAGAAGCATCCAGGTGTAGGCCCCGGGAGACTTAGAACAGGGATATGCTCTGGGATCAGCAAAAACCCTGTATTCATAGAGTTTGGGTACGGCTCTCATCTTATCCCTTCATCTCAGAAAATAAAAGTGACATTTATGTATATAGCCGGGTCTCTCCTTGAACCTTGGGCTTACAATTTCTCAGTTAGGTTAGAGGCCAGCAAGCCACATTGATCTTCCTGTCACTGGTCCCCCCCAGAAGAGGTTAAAAGTACCTTCAGGGACATCTAGCTTGTGCAAGTCCTGGGATCTGAGCTCTAGTCCTCATAATTATTCTGTAAACCTTTATTGATGAGCTATCTCTCCAGGCTTGTACTTTAAAAAACTACTGGCACAATATGCCTTTATTGGTCACTTTTGAACTGGTGTATTTGTGGTGATTCTGCACATATATTCATGAGTGTATCTACTTAGCCCATAACTTGAAATGTTAAATATAGATAAAAATGGATACCATTTAGTTGAGTATTGTTATCTCATGATTACCATCTTATTATATGCATAAGCATTAGCTTATAATCATAAGCATTTGACTATATCATTCTGTTTTGTTCTGTTTGCCAATTTTGGAAATAGCTTCATACTGTAAAATCAATCTGTCTTCAAAATCTTAGCTGGATAGATTTTCCTAAATTTATACATGCATGAAGGCGCTACCACAGTCAGAGTAACAGGTCCCTCACCATAGAGGAGTGCTTGTACTTTTGACCATGATCTGTTCCTTTTACCCCAGGTCCAGAGGGACACTCACTTGTATCTGTCATGGAATATTGCCTTTTGTAGAATTTCACATGAATGGAGTTGTTCCATCACTTAACCATCCATATTTATCTTTCGCTTTTCTGTTTTCTTGTTCAGCTGAGACAACCAGTTACGTTATAAGGAGGAAAGGGTTTTAAAAGTCATTGCCTGTGTTTGTTTGGGGCTGTGCTGAGCCAGCCATGTAGCCGAGAAAGCTGCTTAGCTCATGGCATCAAGGAACAAAGAGAGGAGAACCTGGGTCCCTAGCGGTTCCTACTCGGGCACACACCAATGGCCTAATGAAGGTCCCGCCTCCTCCTGAAAGTGCCACAGGCCGGTCACCTTTGGGGAACTCCTATCTGAACTAGAGCAGGCCTTGATTAGCACAATGTTTTTGAAGGTCACCTGTGTCATTCGCCTTTGTGGCTCTGAAGTATGTTGTGGCATGTGCACACTGCCCTTCATTCACACATTCCCCGTTCAGTAGCTATTTAGATAGTTCCCAGCTCTTAGACCTCGTGAATGGTGCTGCTGCGAATGCTGGTTTATGTGCTTCATGTGGGATTTAGTTTCATTTTTCTGTTTTCTGAGCCTGCATCTTACTATGGATTCCATGCTGGTCTGAAGCTCACTACGTGGTCTAGATTGGCCTTGAATTTACAGTAATTCTTCTGCCTCAGCTTTTCAAGTGCTGGGATTGTAGACGTGGCCCAAGTGCCTGGCTTTGGACATATGTTTCACTTGGTGTGTGTGTGTGTGTTGCATGTACATGACTATATAAACATACGTGTGTGCACATTTAGAGGCCAAGCAGGATGTCTGGGTGAAGCCTGTTGCTCTGTCTTATTTCCTTCAGGCAGGGCCTCTCACTGCACCAGAAGCTAGGCTGGCAGGCTGGTGAGCTCTTGGGATTCTCCTGTTTCTACTCTCAATGCTGAGGTTGCAGGCACAAGCAGATGTGCCTGGCTTTTTATGTGGGTGCTAGAGATTTGAACTCAGGTCCCAATGCTTACACTGAGTCATATTCCTTCCCTCTGTTTACACCATTTAGGTTTAATATCTGGAATAGAATTGCTTGATAGTTTGATAAATGAATCTTGATGTTAAAAGATACCACCCTACCCTTTTATAAAATGGTTGTAATGTTTTTGCACTCTCACCAGAAATGTAGGAGAGGGTTCCAGCATCCTTGCCTATACTTAATATTCTCGATCATTTTAATCTTAACCTTTCTAGTCAGGGCATAACGGAATCTTCTGTGGTTTTAGCTAGCATTTCTCAGAGAGCTAGTGACATGCAGCATCTTTTCTCGTGCTTATTGGCCATTGGGTATCTTCTTCTGGGCAATGCCTGTTCTAATCCTGTGGCCATTTTAATTGAAATTTTCAGTTTTATTGAGTCATAAGAGTTTTGTGTAAGCTCTAGGCTCAAGTACACTTTCCTGAAAAGTTTGCCTCCAGTATGTAGCTTACCTTTGGGTTTTATTAACTATGTCTTTTAAAAAAATGAGTGTGTGTGTGTGTGTGTGTGTGTATGTGTGTTCACATGTGTGTGCAGAAGTGTGTGCACGTGTGTGGAGGTCAGAGGACAACCTTGGCTGTTAGCCTCAGGAAGGCCATCCCCCTCCTTTGAGACAGAGTCAGCGATTGGCTTGGCGGCTCACCAGTTATACTAGACTGTGTAGCCTGTACCTTCAGGGACCTGCTGTCTCTGCTTCCCCAGCGCTGGGATCACAAGTGTGTGCCACCACACCTGGCACTGGACTCAGGTCCTCATGCTCTTGAGCAAGCATTTTGCCAAGCGAGGCATCTCCTCCATCCCTAACTGTGACTTTAAATATTTCCTTGTTACTTATACAAATTTTTCTTTTATCATTTTTGCTTTGATATCCTATTCAAGATTTTTTTTTCCTCATCATGGTCACAAATATTTTCTCCAACGTTGTGTAGAAGTTAAATTGTTTTTCCTCTAACTTTCAGGTCTGTGAATACTTTAGAGTCAATTTCCATGTGTGGTGTGAGGTGAGGTTTGAGGTTTATTGTTTCTTCATACAATATCCATTCATTCAGGCTCCATTTGCTATGAAAACCATCTTGTCTTTATTGAAGTCCCTGGAGACCTTTGCAGAGAATCAGTGAACCATGGATGTGTAGCTTTGTCTCAGTGTTCCATTCTGTTTATCCATCTGAGCCTCTCTCTTTAGTCTAAGACTCACTGACTTTGCAAGCCTGTGTCTGACATTCTTTTTCAAACTTGTTTCAGCTTCTTTGCTTTACATCTAGGTTTTTAAAGTCTTGGGGAAATACACACACACACACACACACACACACACACACACACACACACACACAGGAAAACACACTTGGGGAGATCTTATTGAATTGCCCTTTTCAATATTCTGTCTTTAATTAAATGTTCTCCTAAGTACTTTGGTGAATGGAGTTGTTTTCTCAATTTTGTTTCTGGGGGCGTGGCTTGTAGCTCAGTGGTAGGGTGCATATGGGGCACTTGCAAGTCTCTGGGTTCCATCTTCATGTCTAACAGAACAAAGCAAGCCTGACATGGGGGCTCATTCCTATAAGTCCAGTGCAAGGGAACTAATGTAGGATGCTTGGGAGCTCCTGGGATAGCCTGGGATACATTTGGGTTCCAGGCTATCCTGAGCTACAGTATTAACCCCTGTCTTAAAAAAAAAAAAGAAAAACAAACAAACAAACCCCAGGCAGTGGTGGCACATGCCTTTAATTCCAGCATTTGGGAGGCAGAGGCAGGCAAATCTTTAAACTTGAGGCAAGGCTTGTCTACAGAGGGAGTTCCAGGACTACACAGAGAATCCTGTCTTGAAAAAACTAAACCAAACTAAAGGAAACAACCCCCCACACACACACAATCCATAATAAACAACTGCAACATATCCTGCCAAGGGTCTAGGGAGATGGCTCAGGCTGGGAATTACCTGCCACACAGGCATGAGTTGGGATTTCTAACAGTCATGTAAAAAGGTGGTCCTCATGGCACACACTCGTAACCCCAGTACAATTGCAGCAGAGATGGGAAGATGCTTGGGACCTATTGGCCATCCAATTAGGCCAATTAGTAAACTCCAGGTTCAGTGAGAAACTACCTCAAAGCAAATAAGATGGAGAAAGACAGGAGAGGAAATCCAGTGCCAGCCTCTGGCCTCCACATCCATGCACAGGAATGTGTATGTGTGCACAGGTGTGCATCCATAGACAACAACACATGAACACATGAACACACACACACACACACACACACACACACACACACACACCAAGAGCTAAAGCAAAGGATAAGCCACCAACACTAACAACATCAGAAGTTTGTTTTCTAAGTGCAGTTGTTGTTTGAGTGTCCGGCACTGAATTCTGGCTGCTTTTGTGTTTTCACTGGCTTCCGGGCCACGTTTGCTTGTTAGGCTTAGCAGCTTGGTTTGGAAGTTATTTGAGGTTTTCAAGATACATGATCATGTGTCTTTCCTCTGTTACCTTTTATTTCTTTTAATTGCCTAATTGCACTGGCTCAGAACTTGGGAACAAGGTTAAATAGAAACGGTATGGGTGGGTGTTCCTACGCTGCTCTGTTTTCTTTGCCACTGCCCGCTCTGAGCCTCTCTCAGGATTAGACTAGCCTTGGATTACTGAAATAAACCCTGCTTGGTTAGAATCTATGTCCTTTTAAAACTTTGTTGAATCCAGTTTGCTAATAATTTGTTAAGGATTTTCCTACCTGAAAAATAGTGATACACATAATCTCTGTCTGTCTGTCTGTCTGTCTGTCTGTCTCTCTCTCTCTCTCTCTCTCTCTCTCTCAGTGTCTGCTGCTATATACCTCTAACACAGATTTCTTTTGTGACCTGAAAGAAGTAGGCATGTCTTCCCAACAGCACACACTCAGTTAATTCTGCAGAGCTGAACGTTCTCCCATCTGGCTCCTTTTTTGACACTGTCACCTTAGAGATCCCAGAGTTCCGGAACAATTTCCTCAATTATGCCCCCTCCCCACCCTCATATGCCAATCCAAGGCCTGTGTGGCTTCACCAGAGCCCTCCAGGTGGCCATCTACACACCGGAGCCCTGCAACTCTCCTCGGGTTTTATTAGTTTGATTGAGCCTTTTACAGAACCTCGGGGAAACAGGCTTGCTGGTTTCTTATGAAGGGCATTGCAAAGATTTCAGATGAAGGGATGCCCAGGGCTGAGGCGTGGGGGAAGGGGCACAGGGCTCCCATGCTCCTTCTGAGCTCGACACTTTCCAGAAACCTTCCTGTGCTCAGCTGTCTGGAAGCTGTGAGAACCTGTCCTTTTGTGCTTTGCTAGCGACCTCGTTGCATAAGCGTTAGTGAGGCTGACATATGCTCAGGACTGAAGAAGGTGCCGCATGTCTCCCAGATATGAGCAGGACTCCTCAGGAAACTGGGTGTTCTCATACCTACTCCGATAAAATATGCCAGGCGATTTCTAAATGTCCAGCTCTGAGATAGAAAAAGGAGGGGAGATTATGGAAATCTTAGGTTTTTTTCCTATGTCTGATTGTTGAGAGAAAAAGCAATAGGTTGAGACAGAGAAAGATATATGCACGTATGTATATATGTATGCAGGTATGCAGGTATGCATATGTATATGTGTGTGTATATATATGTATATGTGTATACACACACACGCACACACACATAGTTTGTGAAGTCTGCTTCTTCACTCTCAATGTTGCCTCAAGAAGCTCATGCTCTTGACTGCTGAGCCATCGCTCTAGCCCTTACCTCCCTTATAAAGCTGTTTAAACGCCACACATTTCCTTGTAAGTCCCGTGTTAAGAGAATCCTCTTGTCCTATCTTTTCTGTTTGTTTATATTTTTTTGGGCAGGGTCTCGCTGGCTTTGAACATGGCTGTGATGTGGTCCTTCTGCCTTTGTGGCTTGAACTCTGAGAGAACAGGTGTGTGCCACCATGTTGGCCCATAGATTTTGATAAGTTATATTTTCATTATTGTTCAGCTCAGAATATTTTCTAATGTCACTGGTTTGTTTATTAAACTATTTTTGAGCCTGAGAGTTCTTTGGCAATGAGCTTAATTCCAAATATTTGGGATTTCCCTGGGCACTCCCATTATTTTTTGTTTCTAAAATCATTCATCATTTCGCTCTGACACAGAGAACACATTTTGCATACTTTGACTCTTTTTAACTTTTATTTGTTTTAGGATCCTAAATATTGTCCATGCTGATAAACATTTCTTGTATAATTGAGGAGAGCACTATTGCAATTGAGTGATATATTAAAGTCTACTATCTTTTCTATGAATTTTGACTTATTTTATCCGTCAGTTATTGACTAAAGTATGTTGCAACCTTTCCCTCTGTTTATGTGATTTTTTTCTTTAAATCTATCAGCTTTTCTTTTGCGTGTTTGCAGCTGTGCTATTGGCTTCATAGGCGATGTTTTCCTGTTCGTTGTCCTTTTCATTGTCAGGAGGTCTGTGCTTGGCTTCTGTTAATGGCTGCTGTATAGGATATTGATATTGTCACTATGGTCTGCTTTTGCTGGTTGTTGGTGTGATAGATTTTTCCATCCATGCCTTCCCAACATTCCAGACTTTACTTTCCACGAAAAACTGCCCTTGGTGTTGGCAGTGAGCTGAGGTGCCCAGGCTAGCTTGAACAGAATGAAGATTCCGGGGAGTGGTTGGAAACATCATTGTGCTTCATTCTCTCTATTATTGTCCAGTTTGAGATCAGTAGTTGGGCTGGAGATGTGCGGCTGTGAGGGCAGGGTGCTTGCCTGCTGGCGTGAACTTCGGTGTCCAGTCACCAGTGCTGGATAAGCTGGGTGTGGTAGCACATGCCTGTGACCCCAACACTTGAGGATTCAAGAGTCTTAGGAGTTCAAGGTCATCCTTAGCTACAGAGACAGTTT
The DNA here is from genome assembly GCF_947179515.1 of Apodemus sylvaticus. Lineage (NCBI taxonomy): Eukaryota > Metazoa > Chordata > Mammalia > Rodentia > Muridae > Apodemus > Apodemus sylvaticus. Next base: position 19,696,927 of record NC_067477.1, on the reverse strand, counting down.
AAGGCTAGCCTAGACTACATAACATCCTGTTTTAGAAAAAATAACCCCACAAATGTTTGCTTTAGCAATGATAATGTACAATTCATTTACGATAGTTAAAAACATGTAAATGTACTGATTGTATAAAAATCTTGCAACCCAATAGGCTTATGTCTCTGTTTTATAATTGTTTTGGTAATAATGCCTATACATGTTATAAGCTCCCCAAAGCAACATTATAGCTTTAATTTTCAAGTTACATGATTAGTAAAGAAATTAAGAGAAAAAAGTTTATTTTTGTTGTTTTGTCTAAGTTTTTCAATTTTTGAGAGGCTCCCTCCATCCCCCTCTCCCCCCTCCCTTCCCTTCTCCCTCTCCCTTCCCTTCTCCTTCTACCTCTCCCTCCCTTTCATCTTCTCTTTCTCTCCCTCCCTTTCCCCTCCCCTCCCTTTCCCCTTCCCCCTCTTTCCTTCCCCCCATTTCCCTCCCCTTCCCCCATCCCCACCCCTCCCCCTCTCTTCCTCCTCTCCCTCTCCCTCTCTCCCTCTCCCTTCCCCTCCTCCCTCTCCCCCTCTCTCTCCCTCCTTTCCTCCATTCCTTGTTTTCTCCCCTTTTAACTGGGAAGTTACTTTTATTTTTTCTCATGAAGATTCAAGTTTCCACCTGATCTCATTTCTCATTTGTCCAACCAGCTGCTTTGATTTGATTTTTTTTTTTTTTTTTGGTAGTATAAATCTGCTTGTGACCAAACTTTTAACCTTCTTTTTATCCAAAGAGATCTTTATTTTGCTCTTAACCTTTCATCATGGTTGGTTTTTCCTGAATACTGCATTCTGATTTAGCAGTTTTCTTTAACGTAGAGATGCCATTCCATCCATCCCTCGTGATTGCAGAGCGCATCGGCACGAATGCTGCAGTTTATGGCGTTTGTGTAAAGTTAATGGAGTTGATGTAAAGCTCTTTTTGTCTCAAGGCTTTCAAGGCTGCTTTATCTTTGTTTATTTTACCGGTTCAGGGACTGTGTGTTTTCCACTGGCTTGGGTTCCCAATGTGTTTACTCCTGTGTGTATGTTGTCTCTGAAAATGTCTGTCTTTTAGCAGAACTGGGGAATCTTTCATGACTAGTGCTTCAAACACTCCTGCCCACTGTTCCATTGGCTCCCTCTGATGGGCTCACTGAACCTGCATCATGGTCTCCAGTCTCACCCAGCAGGCCTCTGATATTCCACATCCCCCAAACTCCCAATTCTTTTTCTTATTTTTCACCTAGGACACTTTCTATTAATCACCCCTCCGTTTGTGTTCAGCTGCTTAGCCCATCTGGTGAATTTTTTTTTTTTTTTTTTTTTGGTCCCAATCTGCAGTTTTGTTTTTCAGCTCTAGAATTTTGATCTTGTTTTTCTTTTATTTACTTTTTAAAAAAGGACGTTTTAAATTTTGCCTACCATTGTTGTGTCTGTGTGAGTGGGTGCGTGGCGGTCAGAGGGCAACTTTCGAGAGCTGTCGCTCTGTTGCTGTGGGCTCTGAGAGCTTCTGCCTGCCTTACCTGCTTTTGTTCCCTTTTTCTGTGGAGACTTCCCGTTTCTCTGGTGAGAGTTTTATGCACTGAGAGTGTGTTGTATTTCATCTAGGACAGGTGTAGGGATGGCACTGGAATCTGTTTTATTTTTTGACAGTTGTTTCTTTTCAGGGTTGAACTAGGCTGACTTCCTTTTCTTCTGAGAATGTGTCATTATTCTGCTTTTTTGTTTGGTTTATTTGAAGCATTGCTGGATCTCATGAATACTAAGTTGCGGAGACTTTGAGTTTTCTTATCTCCTGCCTATGAATGTTGTTTATTTTGGTAGGTCATTTTATTTCCCAGTTAGAAGTGACTTGCAATCTCAGCCCCTCCCTTCCTCCCTCGGTCCCTCCCTCCCTTTCCAGATCTCCCACTCTCCATCCCTTTTCTGTTTTTTTCTTATGACAGGGTCTTACTCTAGAGTCCAGGCTGGTTTGAAACTCTTCAGTCTGAAGCCCAGGCTGTCCTTGAACTCCTGACAGTCCCCTTGCCTCAGCCTCGGAAGTGCTGGGCGTGATCTACCCAACTCAACTTGAATGGCAGACTCTTGTTTTCTCAGCAGCTTCCTGATCTGCACAGGACACTGGCCTCTAGCTGAGCTACCCTTTGCCTGTTTCTCAGAGGACAGTGAGAGACTAGACGCCTAGGGTGTGAGGACTGTGAGTGAGGTAGGTGTCTAAGGCTTGAGGACTGCCTCTCCCACTTTCTCCCTTTACAGTTCCACCACTTGTCTTAGCATTTACAGTCTGCCAACTTTCTTTTTCTAATTCCCCAGTCCAGAAAGATTGTGAGTTTGGTTTTTTTTTTTTTTTTTTTTTTTTTTTTGGTCTGCCCCTACAGTGTAGGCTGTCTCCAAGTCACTGCCTGGAGGTGGGAACTGACTTCCTGCCTCCTCTCATCCTCCTTGGGAACTTTGGCCCCATGTTCTGTCGCTTTCTTGTGTGAGTGATTTGTTTGTTTGCTTGTTTGTTTATTTAATTGTGGAAAGAGGCAGGCTCCTTGGTCGAGGCTTTTATGATCATAACCAAAAGCCACTTTGCTTCTTTTTAATTTTTAAGACTTTCAGGGGAAAGGGGGGCGGTAAGTGAGATCACTCAGTGGGTAAAGGTACTTCTGGAGAAAACTTGGTGTTCGATCCTTGGAACACATAGAAAGGTGGAAGGAGAGGACCACCTCCACAAAGTTGTCCTATGACCACCACAGGGATGCTCTGGTCCGTGTGCCGGGAAACACATGTACACATGTCTCTTTCTCTCTCTCTCTCTCTCTCTCTCTCTCTTTCTCTCTCTCTCTCCCTCTCCATCTCCCTCCCTCCCTCTTTACCTCCCTCCCCCCCCCACACACACCAATAAAACATGAAATAAAAGGAATTTCTCTTTTTGTGCTTTACTTAAGCGCTGTTGCTGTTCTTTGTGCTTTTTAGCTTTACATTTTTGACTGAAGTCATTTTGACTGATGTAGTTTTCAGTATTGAAATATTTACCTTATTTTTCCTCTCAAGAGTTGTTTTTATTATTTCTCTTTTATCTGGCCACCTAACTTTAGTATTTTTAGCAATACAGATATAGTAATTTTCTTAATTATTTTGAGCTTGTTTAGAAATATTAAAGTGTGCTGTAGGTTTTTATCTGCTTGATGGACAGACCTTGCTGCTTCTTTGTTTTTAATGATTTGTTTTTGAGTTGGTAAAATTTATATGTGCAATATAAAATTTGAAAATTATATTGTGGGGCGTTTAGCTAGAGCTGCTTAGCAGATGGACTACCTCATATCCATTTTCCCTATGACTTTCTCTCTTCTTATTATGAATTTGTTTTTTATTATTTATACATATTAATATATGGTATTTTTTGTTACTCAGTTTTTAGGTTAAATAAGTGTTCCCAGTGGTTCTTTTGATTTTTAAAAATTTAAAATTATTCTTTGTTTATTTTGTTTCTTGAGACAGTTTCTCTGTATGTCCCGGATGTTTTAGAATTTGTTTTGTAGACCAGGCTGACTTCGAACTCACAGCGATCTGCCTGCCTCTGCCTCCTGAGTGCTAAGATTAAAGGTGTGCGCCACCATTGCCTGGCTTATGTGCATTCATGTGTGTCCCTTTGTGGTTTTGTATGTGTGAGTGCTGATACCCTCAGACCTTAGAGACAATGGGTCCCCCTGGAGCTGCCTGACATGGGCGCTGGGACCAAAATGGTGTCCTGTCAAGGAACAATAGACGCTCTTAGCCACCCACACGTTTTTTTTCTCGGGTCCCATTTGTCTTCTTTCGCCCTTGTCTTTTCTGAGTTTTCCTTTAGCCTCCTTTGCCCACTTCCTCTTGTCTGCCCCCTCTCTGCCCGCCAGTACTTCCACGTGTGCTCCACCCCCACCGCCATCCTCCTCGCCCTGGTCCAGGGCCTTTACACTGTTCCACCTTCTTTCGGTTCCCAGTGGCTTTGCCTCAGTGAGAGCAGGATTCCGAGGGAGGGTTTCCGCTTGCGAGTGTTTGGACCGGAAGTCTGCCTCTTTGCTTTGAGCTCTTGCCTCACGCATGAACAGCCCTTCACTGCCCGACGGCTCTCTTCAGATCAGTCAACTACATTTCCAGTAGTACCTATTGACCATTTGGGAGGGTCCTTGTCCTGAGGACCACCGACTCCTCTCTCGTGTCTTCTGTATGACACGAAATGCTGATGACCTACACACATGTAGCTGTCACCAGCCTGTCCTTGCCCTGTGCATTTGGTTTGGGGGATGCCTTCTTCCCTGCTTTGCTACATATTGTCAGTGGTCTTTGCTGTTCTTATCCCCATAGGCTTGCCTGGTTTTAATGGAAAACACACTGGGTGCTGCCGCCAGGACCCTCTTCCCAGAACCCTCCTCCTCTTGTGGCATATTTTGGTGAACTTTCTGGACATTCAAGTCTTTTTCTCTAGGGTTTAATATCATTTCTTGGCTAGATGACAGTTACCTTTAGAAGTAGATCTGTGTCTGACCACCTACTCCTGTGTCTGGGCCCAAAGGTGGCCACAAACAACAGCCCTTCATTCTTTAATAAAAGAATGATCCACTAAGGTTGTACAGGAGCCACTTGTACGACTGAATCTTCCTTAGACCACCAGGTCTCGCTTGAGTTGATTAGTATAGGTCTGGGCGGCACATACTCAGGATGGAACAGTGAAGAGGAGCCGGGGGATAATGACCAGGACAATTAGGAAGATACGTTTATAGGAAGTGAGGACAAAGTCACAGGTAGGTACCCAGAAAATGCAGAAATGTTGTTTTGCGATCTGGGTGCAGTATGGGGAAGTGTATACACGTAATTGTAAGCTCCATCTCATATTATGAAGATAGACTATGCGGTCTCTGGGTCATGGCCTGAAGTCATCCTTGAGAGCCCCTCCTTTGGAGGTAACTAACCAAGTCAGCAAGTTTTAAAGAGGGAGACACCCTGCTTGGGGCTTTGCAGCGCGGTCGTATGAGAAGAGTTACATTGGATTTTTTGTTTGTTTGTTTAAGCTCACTTTTTACCTTCAGTGCTTAGAAGTAGCTCAAAATAGAACACTTTTGTGGGGTGAATGAGTGTCCTCAGCTGCTGGAGGACGATGTGGAAGAGGGTAGGAACTTCACCGGCTTAAGAACAGATGAAAGTCAGGCCCATGCTTGCCCGGGCAGTGCATACTGGGTTAAAAGCACAGCATATTGGGTATGGGGACTCTAAGTGACTGCAATTTTTGTCTGTCTTTTCTGTTGTTGTTGTTTTGTTTTGTTTTGTTTTTGGTGCTTTTGAGACAGGGTTTCTCTGTGTAGCCCTGGCTGTCCTGGAACTCACTCTGTAGACCAGGCTGGCCTCAAACTCAGAAATCCACCTGCCTCTGCCTCCCAAGTGCTGGAATTAAAGGCATGCATCACCACCGCCCGGCATCTTTGATCTTTCTTAAGCACTGCAGTATTTTGAGAAATATCAAGCTGCGTATAGTATCTTTTTTTTTGTCTTTAGTTTCTGACATCTTGTAGTGATATACACTGTCTACTTTTCTTCCTTGTGATGGACCCCTCTAAACATTATTATTGTTGTTGTTGTTATTATTATTATTATTATCATCAATATTATTATTATGTGTGTGGGGCACATGGGCCATGGTCACAGGACTGCTTTGTATGGTCAGCTAGCTCTGTCCTTCCACCTTTGCCTGGGTCCTAAGGATTAAACTCGGTCCCCAGGTTTCAGTGGTAAGCGCCTTTACCTGCGGAGTCATCTTGCTAGTCCATGGTGAGCCCTTTTAATCTGCTTTTACCTAAACATTCCTTAATTTCATTTAGTGGCTTCACCTCCTCTGGCTTTTTAACTTTTGGTTTGTATGCCTTTTCTGGTACTTCTAATTCAAGTTCAGTCTCCCCGATCTATTGTTTTCCCCTCATTTCATGGCCCTGTCTTTTTGCTGTACCTGGGGGGAATTTTTCCCAACTGTGTCTTTTAGTCTTGCTGTTGATTGTTTCTAAAATCATGTTTCAGTGTTCAATAACTCTCTTTTCTTGTCATTTTCTGTGTGTTATTTTTGGAAAGCTCACCAATGTTTATTTATAACCAGAGTGCTGCCCTTGGTGATATTTATAACAGTTTTTAATTTTTTATTTGTTTATCTTATGTGTATGAGTATTTTGCTTGCATGTATGATATGTATGTCTGGTGACCACAGGGGCCAGAAGAATGTGTTGGGTCCCTGGGGCTGGAGTTACAGACAGTTGGGAATTACCATGTGGATGGATGGTGGGGATTGAACTTGGGTCCTGGAAGGACAGCCAGTGCTCTTAACCTCTGAGTCATCTCTTCAGCTCCTTATAGGATTTTTAATTAATTAATCAACTATTAATTAATTAGTGTGTGTGTGTGTGTGTGTGTGTGTGCGCGCGCGCGCGCGCACAGGTGCATTCACCTATGTATGCTTGTATAGAAGAGGTGAAGGTCCAGCATCAAGGGTCTTCCTTTATCACTCTCTAGCTTGTTCTTTGAGACAGCATCTCATGGAGCCTAGGGCTTGTCATTGTTTGTCATTGTTTGTTTGTCATTGTTTGTCTGGGCAGTGGGCTGTAGAGATCTACTTGTCTCGGCCTCCCAACCTCAAGGAACCTGTCTTGTGACACCATCCCAGGCTTAGCATCTGAACTCTGGCCCTCCTACTTGTGTGGAAATATCTCCCCAGCACCTATAATATCACACACACACACACACACACACACACACACACACACACACACTCAGTATTTCTTTTTCTACTTAGATTTCCATTCCTCAAGGTAATTTGCTGTTTCTTCTGCCCCGTCTTTTCTTTATGTGACCATCCACTCAGATTTAGGCTTAGCTTTAAGATGCTGAAGAGGCATGCTGGTGGACCATTAACAGGAGGATCTCTTGATGTCACTGTTTTTAGGTCAGATTGATAGGAGGAGGGAGTAAAAGCAGACCTCCAACTTCTAACCTGAAGGTTGAGGCTGTTAGATGCTGAGATGGAGGGTTAGCTTAGCGCCGTGGTCAGCATTTGTAGTTCATTGAACTGGCTGATCGCCTTGGCTTTGGTGCGTTACCCCTATCCGCAGATGAGCATAGTCTCCATTTGAGTCCTCAGAGGCATGGTGTTGCTAGGTAGTGAGCTTCCGATCCTGCCAGGATGGGAGAAAAGTCCTTCCAGAGATGTTAAGGACAGATGATTTAGCCTTCTGATAACTCCTAACTGTTCTCTACCGTATCTTTTAAAAACCTTGTTTTGCCTCCTGTCCTTTTCTCTCATCTGTAGGTGCAGAGTTCTGTGGTGTGGCCAGTGTGCCTTAGGGAATTCTGAGATGCGCCTTCATTTTTCCTCCTCTTTGCTGCAGCTGTCCTGGGATCCAACTTCCTCCAGCTTGCCAAATCACATGCTTCCTACCTATCAGCTTCCAAGATCTCCAGATTTTGCATCTCCTTCTTTCTGTTCTCTTTCACACACACACACACACACACACACACACACCCTTATGTGCGTGCATACACACACACACATCCTTATGTGCGTGCATACACACACACACACACACAAAGCACACTCACATATATCCTTATAATGTATGCAAGTGACCTTCCAGTGAGCATGATAAATGACATCTTAATTCAGAACCCCCCCTCTGCCACACACACACACTCATCTCATCTTCTAAGACTTACTTAAGAATCATCTCTTCAGAGATCCGGTCCCAAAGTCACTTTATGCAAAAGACATACCTTCACTTTGTCTTCATTCCCTGTTTAATCCCTTATATATTTCTTTTTTTTTAAAGATTTATTTATTATATGTAAGTACACTTTAGCTGTCTCCAGAAGGAGGGAGTCAGATCCCATTATAGATGGTTGTAAGCTACCATGTGGTTGCTGAGATTTGAACTCAAGACCTTTGGAAGAGCAGTCAGTGCTCTTAACTGCTGAGCCATCCCTCCAGCCCCTATATATTTCTTTACAGACCTTTAAAGACCACTGTCTTGTTTTTATCTGTGCATGAGGTTGGCAGTGAGTATTGTCTTGTGTACTGTTGAGCATTGATGGAAGTTGCCTGAGAGAAAGAACAAATTATATATGGATGGCATGCATTTTTAAAACCGACAACAATGTTTTCAGTTTTCTTATTTGTTAAAAAAAAAAAAAGGACAGAGAAGAAGTAAAGCCAGTGCCTGCCTCATAGAACTGTCTTGAAATTTACAAGAGTCAAATGGACAAAGTGCTCCAGACACTGCCGGGGACATGGGGCTGCTATAGAAATGCTAGTTATGTTTCTTAAAAATGGTCGCCAATAAGCTGGGCTCTTCTATTTAATAGGGGTTCCATTTTGGTGGAGTGAATTTCCCTGCAGAATGGTGTGAATTACTCCCTGGTATTGCATTGTCTGCTCCAAATCATGGTGCATCTGAGTTTTAACTCCAGACTCATCATGGCTCTCCAGTTGGATTTGGGCATTGTCATGGAAGACAGTTTGTTTCCCCAGGAAAGTGGAATCCCACAGATTCCCCGTGGTTGTTCGCAGCACGGCCAGACGTTTGAGGACTATGGTGGCTGCAGTTCAGGCTCTTCTTATTTAGATGGTTTGGGAAGAGCTTAGTGGAGTTGGTTTTTGGCAGTGGTATTTTCCTTTGAAAGTGAATGATACAGAAGGGTGGCCTTCATTTTTCTCCTATCCATCATGCCGGGAAAGTGAAGACGGCAGAAGCCTGGAGCATCTGGTCGCGCTGTGTTCACATCAGGAAGCAGAGGCATGAATGCTGGGCTGCTCAGCTCCCCCTCCACCTATAGACCCCAGGATCCCCCCACCCCCGCCACAGGAGCGGCCTTACCCACAACTAAGACCTGGGTCTTCCCACCAACAATGAACTTAATCAACATTATCTCTCACAAGCATGTTTACCATGTCCCAGGTGGCTCTGTTTTTTTTTTTTATCAAGCAGACTCTAACCCTGATAGTGGTTGGCAATTCAGATTTTTCTTGAGCATTTAACTTTTCTGTAGAAATGTAAAGAGCATCACAGAGTCAGTATTCTGTCATCTCTGAAATTAATTCTACTAAAGATCTCTTAAAACTCTAGTTTTGTTATTTGTTTTTTGTTTTTGTTTTTCATTAGGGAGCAAAGTGCAATTTAGAAGAGAGATCATAGCACCTTGTAGTGTCTGTTTGATAAATCTGTACTTGTGGATTTGTGCTGTTATGGAGAGACCGGTAGTAGCTCTTGTGTTTTTCTCCCACGAAAGCTCGCATATAGTATCCAGGTGTCTTGTCGCATCAGTTGGGGACCACAATGGTTGAGTCTCGTGATGCTTTGGAAGGTGCTTAGTAATAGGGCTTCAGATTCTGCCAGTTTGAAATCTTGGCATTTGGAAGCTGCTCAGTTAACCAAGTACTATAATCTGGCCCTGTTGTGTTAGACAGGATGGGACCCTATTCCTTTCAGTGCTCCCCGACCATCAACCCTCTGGTCTAAGAATTGCATCTCCCGAATTCCTCTCTCCACCATATGGAGAGGTAAATCTGACTCACCAGCGTTCTTAGTTCAAGCTCTCCCGACCAGCAGAGCACTAGGCACTGACTTAGCAACCTTGAGTAAGTGGCTCTTCCCTCTCTAATTGCAAGTGTCTCATTTCCAGCAAGTGAAATGTTTCTGTGTTTATGTTCCCCCCAAGACAAGAGGTTAATTTACGACTTACAAATTCATATGTGGAAGCTCGCTGAGTGGCTTTAATCAGCTGCATACTTTTAATGAGCTAAAAAAATGTGCAGTGAGCCATAGCTGGTTCTAGCATCTCTTACTAGGTGGTGTAACAGAAAATGGCTCTCTGGTTTACTTCTCTTGCTACCTCAGAGTGACCCACGGAGTTCCTATCAACTAGCTTTCTTACTGAAAATGTGGGAGTAAGATAGTCATTATTTTCAGTGTTTACTAGCATTATGCAGTGCACATCAGAATTGAGAACTGTCATTGTACTTTTCTGTGATCTTCTAGAGGATAGGGCAGGGGTTGTGGTTGTGTGGCAGTAATCGTTGCTTTGTTAGCACCTCAAAGTTTTTAGTTAATCAATGTCTGTTAAATGAATAAGTACACGCGCGGGTCTTCTGCTTTGAGCTTGCTTTGCTGCGTATGTTTAAGTTTTCCTAAACTTCCAATGTCGTCTTCTTCCGTTTACATCTTCAATGCTCTAAACCTAACTGGACAATGTTGATGGAAATATGTTGAAGAATGTAAACAATTAAACAAACACAGTGTTTAGTGGCTGGAGTTCTGTGACGAGGAACGGGGATGCCCTTTGTTGACCTTTCTTGTCTGCTGACTTGCCAGGTAAAGCTGGTCACCTGGAGCTTACATGGACTGAAGAATATGTGTGCGAGGGTCTGGAGGAGCCTGAGGAGGCAGGGTGTGGCACCTGACATCTTCGCTGCTTTGGCACTCTGTCTGTTTCCTTTGCCTTTACCCTTTCTGCATGTCTTTTGTGAGGTCTTGCTTTTCAGTGAGGATGACCTTCCTCTAAGGGGGAGCGTCAGTCTTTGATCAAGGATTTGCACAGGACCCTGCATGCCCAGCAGAGTTCTCAGGCAAGGCTTTGTTCCTTTGTCCCCAACCTCCATTTTAATTTTTTGAGTATCTCCATCATTAACTACATTTGTGTATTATCTTCTGTTTAAAGGACAGAACATTAGCCTAGGGAAGGAAAAGGAAGGGAGGGGAGAAAGTCTGTAGTAGCCAATTAGAATTGAAACATTCTTTCATTGTATGCCAGTCACTGTGCTACAGAATTGCTATATACAACCCCACGCGATAAAAACAATTGTCCTCCTTGTATAGATTAGGGAATTCACTCTGAGTGAAGTTCATTGCCTTGTCTACGTTCTCACAGCTAGTACATAGGGAGCCAAAATTCGAGCGAAGACTGGTATCTACTTGCTTTTCTCATCACTGTGATAGAATAAATGACAGAAGTGACTCAAGGAAGGGGAGATTTGTCTTGGCTTCTGGTTTCAAAAGAACCCTAGGTCATCCCGCTGGGAAATACAAAGTGACTGGTTTGGTTGTTGGCAGCTCATGTGCCCAGGGAAGGCTTGCCACAGATGTGAGACTGGACGGTTGAAAGTGTAAGAAAGGAGTCAGGGGCATTAGTCCCTTTCAAAGGCCGCCTCTGGGGTTCCATTTCCACAGGCCAGGCTCCTCTTCCAAAGAGCTACAGCAGCATGGGGGCACGTGTTCAAGTACTGAGCCTGTAGCCAGGCAGGGTGGTGCATGCACAAGTGGCCAGTCTGCTCTGCATAGTAGGTACCAGGACAACCAGGCTGCACAGTGAAACCTTATCACAAACAAACAAACAAACAAACAAACAAACCAAACCAAAGCCAGAGGAGGGGCATTCAAGCCACGGCATTCTGCTCTGGTCACCAAAATGCATCCAGTGACAACTTTAGAAGTCCACACAGTCTTCTTCGCGGTCCCAAATGGTTTAAAAAAAATCTAGGCTCCAAGCAAATTGTTAACTGTGAGTCCCTGCAAAAAGAAGCAAATGAAACACCCAAGCAGACATCACGTACTTCCAAGTGTATAATGGCGCAGAGCGAACACAGCATTCCTGTTTCAAAAGGAAGAGATCAGAGCATAGCTGGGAAACATGGGGTTAAAGCAAGACTGGAGTCCAGCAGGGCAAACAGAGTTGTAACCTGGAGGACGCATGCTCAGCACGTGAGGCATGTGGTGCACTGAGGCGCAGCTCAGTGGGCTGCGGTAGCCCTGCTCCTGAGCCGGCCATTGGCAGCACACGTGAGCTGTCTCTTGGGGGGGGGGGGTTATCACTCTCTATTATTTAATTCAGATCATGTCTATACCCCCAAATAGTGATGGATTTAGGGGTTTTGAGAAGAAAGTGATACAAAGGGTCCTTGTGATGAGTACTAGAAAGAAGGGGCAGAAAACCTTAGTTACACCTTCGATTTAACTAGAATTCACGAAAGGACTAGAAACTTTAAACTGCTTCATTGTACTGAGTTATGTGTTACATTTACTTGCTTATGCAGCAAATGTAAATTCAGAGCCAGACACTTACAATATGCTGCATATACGACATTAAAAGCGATGCTTCTGATAGTCCAGTGTGGAGACAGCTATTGAGTTATTGGCAACACCACGCAGTGGTAAGCGCCAGAGAGAAGCCAGGACTGTGAAAGCTCAGATAACTTTGGCGAAGTGGATGTGTGCTAGGATAGGTTAGCTGTCTACAGGAGACATGGTTGACCTGAAACTTGGGGAACTCTTTTGGGAGCCTCCATGCAGAGAGGTAGCGATTGCATTTGTGAACAGAATGATGTTTAAGGAAGAACGTCATGTGGGCTTTTGCAAGTTAGAATGGTTGAGGTGAGATACACAGGGGGAGAGCAGGAAACTATTCTTCCTGGACTTCATATGTTAATAGAATTTCAATGAACAGAAAATGAAAAACATTTGAATTCTGGAGAGATTGCTGTGGATGTCATACTGAAAAAGGATCAGGGTGCAATCAGACAGATTATTACAGCAATTTATCTCAGAAGGAGATTGTGCACATTTAATTCAGGTGATATTGCGAGGAGGGAGAAGAAAATAGATCTTGAGAGATGATTTCATGTTAGAACCAATACGACTTCGAAAAAATTCTCATTTCTATTAATACAAAACAAGTAAACAAAGACAGATATGCAGCGATAATTAAGGCAGACATCCTATTCTGTAACCTATTCTTGACCAAGAAGACAATAAGGTACCAGACACAACTGTTGCTTATCCCCTGTGGTGATTATAGCAAGCCGATTTGAGAACTATGTCTAGATACTTTTTATTTATGTTTATAGTTTCTTTTAAAAATGTTTTACATTTATTTACTTATTTGTTTAGTCTGTCTTTTTGGGTATATGCATATGTGTGCCGTAGTGCATATTTGGAAGCCAGGGGATGGCCCTGTGGAGTTGGTTCCTTTCTTTCTTCCCAGCTGGTTATGGGGCCTGGGGATGGAATAAGCCCTAGGGCACGATGACAAGTGTCTTTACCCACTGAGCCACCATGCCAGCTCCCATGCCTGTTATTCCTTAATGAAATATTAAACTGGCAAGAAGGTAGTTTAAAAAGGGACCACACCAAATCCATTGGCAAGTTTACACAGTACAAGAAGAAACTGATTAAAATTAAGGTAGAATCAGAACGAAGACTATCAGATTTACAACATTACTAATAAAGATTGGCAAAGATTGTACTGGAAATGCTATTTTAACTCTCATTAGGAATCAAACAACATGAAGCAAGAACCGCCCCCCAAATCAAGATATTAACTGGCTTGTTAAAAATGAGAGCCCATAGTCCATCTAGGGCTCTCTGCAGGGCATTCTGAAACCACAACACTCAGCCTGTTAGAACAAGAATCGGAGAAAAACAGAGCGAGTATTCAAATATAACAAAGAAGTTATAAAACATTTGAAATATTTATCAAGAGAAAGTTTTTGAGTTCTGTTGGAACAAGGGAAGGAAATTAACCATAAAAGAATACTGCATTCTTTATGTAATTTATATAATAACTTGTACTTGGAAATAATTTGTACAAAAATAGCAGAATACTTAAATTTAAGTTTAAAGAAATTTAAAGAATTTGGAGTATGTACAGGAGGCAGGATAGCTGACATTTAAGCCACTGCTACTGCTGACTGTCCTCCATGTACAGATCCGGAGGGGTTTACAACGAAAAGTGAGGACAGGTCTACCTTCATGGACTGAGAAGTGTTTGGGAAAATGGATTTGCAAACATATGACTAACTGGAGTGATCCAGATCAGCTTACAGTTACTGACAAATGCGTGTAATGAAGTGATTCCATTAGAGAGTGGCCCTCTGCATGCTCAGAAAAGGAGCAGTTGATAATGTCTAGTTAATTAGAAGGCTTCAGGAATGATGGAAAAGAGTCTTAAGAGCTAGTGATGTGGTCTTAAGGTGGATTCCGAAGGATGAACATCATTTGAGTTTTCAAGGAAAGGATAGACTAGTGAAGCAGATATATTGAGTTGTGTGTTTCTGAAATATATATTGGAAATTTAGTCTAATAGCCCATCTGCTTGCTACAGTGTTCTTTAATGGGATATTGAAAATGAGAAGAGCTGGGTGGTGGTGGCGCATGCCTTTAATCCCAGCACTTGGGAGGCAGAGGCAGGCAGATTTCTGAGTTCGGGGCCAGCCTGGTCTACAGAGTGAGTTCCAGGACAGTCAGGCCTACACAGAGAAACCATGTCTTGGAAAAAAATAAAAAAAGAAGAAAAAGAGAAGGATTAGGAGAATATTATTTCATACATATCCATTGAATGTTCCCAAAACACTAAAATTAGAGTTAGTTCTCAACTAGCGAACAGGGTGGTGTGGAAAAAGTATGGCTCTAGGTCTGCTAAGTGACCATTTCTACCGAGTACTAGCTCTGTGGCTAAGGGCAGATCACTTACTTCTGGGGTACTTTGATTTAGTAAACTAAGTGGGAAGTGATATAACACAAAAGCTTTTACAACACACACATACACACACATGCACACACTAATACACTCATACATAAAATTGTCGATACTCAGTGATGTTATCAATGCTAATGATGTTTACATCTTTCTAAAGAACATTTTATTAACTATCCCAAATAACTTTTATTTGTTCTTTTAAAGCAATTTATTTTATTTTGATTCATGTAGCCCAGGGTGACCACAAACTTGGTGTGTAGGATGGTCTTTTGTGTGCCAGGGTTTTGCTTGTGTGCCTCTGGGCGAAGGGTAGAAGAGAGTGTCATATCTGTGAGAAGTGGAGTTACAAATAGTTGTGAGCTGCCATGTGGGTGCTGGGAAACAAACCCTGATCTTCTGGGAGAGTAGCCAGTGCTCTTACCTGCTGAGCCAACACTCCAGCCCTGATTATGAACCCTTGATTCTGCTGTTGGCTCCTTTCAAGTGCTGGAATTATAGGTACACACTACCAAATCTCACCTCCCCAATCATTGCAAAGCATTCCATAGTTGTGTATTTCATATTGTCTACATTGAAAATTGATTCTAAGGAAATACAAAGGCATGTTCAGGTATTAAGGGGGCATTCTTCTGCAGCATTAGAGATGTATTTTATTTTAAAATTATATGTATATGCATGTGCATGTGTATGTGTATGTGTATATGTCACATGTGTGTAGGCACCTGTGGAGAAGAGGGCATCAGGTACCCTGGCTCTGGAATTAGAGGCAAGCTAACTGCTGTGGGTGCAGGGAACCTGACTCATGTCCTTTTCAAGAGCAGCGTTGGCTGGCCTTCCCTAAACCATCGCTCCAGCCTCTTTATTGCTTCACACAGAATAGTGGACCCACCCCAAGCCTCACAAACATCAATAGATCATTGGTGAAATAAATTAAGATTTACTTACAAAAAAAAAAGAAGTTACAGAGTGATTGAAATGATGTATAAATCTATTTCTGATGTATGGGGGAAATACATTCTCTCTCTCTCTCTCTCTCTATATATATATACACACACACACACACACACACACACACACATGTATATATATTCATATATACACATGCACAGAAAATTTTTCAAGAAAGGCTCACACACTGAAATGCCATGTATGGTTAAACAGAAGCCTTTATGTGATTTTTATATCCTCGTGCTCATCTGATGATTTTTCTTAACTTTGTTGATAGCCTGGACAATTAAACATTTGAAATTAGTACTGGATCATTTTCAAGACATTTAGTGACATAGGAATATGTTTAAGGTTAAAAAGCAGATTTGAAACTTGTGTGTTACACAATCCTAGTTTTGTTGAAACACTTTTATGTCTACAACCGAGTTTTTCTTCTGTGTTTTGTGTCTTAAAAACAAAACAATGTAGCATCTAAGAAGTAAAGGCGCAGAGAGTTGAGACTGGATTGGGGCATGCTCAGTGAAAGCTAGTACCTTCTTTGTGAGATAAACCTCTTACAGCCGTTTTGCGTTTGCTCATTTTTGTCTTGCTTTGGCAGTTGGCTTTCTGGGCTGTAAAGGACACAGAGTTTAATGGCTGAAAACAGCCACTGTCTTGCTGAGCACCTCTTTGTCTCCCCCTCCCCTTTACCAGGACTCTGCACAGGCAGTCCTTACGAGGCCCTCGGGGCTCTGCAGTGGTGAGCACATCTGCACATGCCCACTTGGAAGAGGTAGCGAGCTGTCATCTGAACAAATACACAGTTACAAGTTGTGTTAGCTATTGGGGGTTGGGGTGGGGAATACCCTAACTGGTGTATTATAGAGAGAGAAAAGGAAGTGTGGATCAGGGAATCAGCTCAGACCGGAACACTGGCAAGGCCCCTTTGAGCAAGTGGGACGGAAAGCCACTTCTGAGGTGCGAATGGACCTCAGACACTCAGGACGCGGGGACGAGAACTCAGGGAAGTGGGCGAGCACATACATAGTTTTCGTGCAAAAAGAAATAGCTTCATATGAGAAACTGAGCAAGCGCAACTGGCGCAGCTGTAGGGGGCGAGGTCAGGCCGGAAGCGGGTGGAAAGAAGTTTGGGTTTTACTCCCAGGGCAGTGGGCGGCAGACGATTATGTGACACAGCTTTAAAAGGCCTCTCAGGCTTCTCCAAGGAGAAAGAAGTGGGCCAGAGAATCTGGAAGATGAGCTGGGATTGAGTCTGTCTGGGGACGGTGGCAAGCCACGGAGGAGGACGGAGGAAGATACTTTAAAGGAGGTATCTTTCGGTGGTTGTGTTTGTAGGAGATTGTGATGGACTAGCTTAGAGGTAGACAGCATGAGGATGCTGTTCATCCTTTGTGTGAACTTGGTAGATCCCATAGATGGTAGCAGGGTTTTATTTGAGGGTGGGTGGGGAGGGAAGGATTATTTAGCATTGGATGGGTTTACTCTGAGGTCCCTTTGAGATTCCTCAGTGAAAAAACTTGATAAGAGGTCTATTGTTCCTGTTAGATAAGCATCTGTGATGGAGATGTGCATGTCAGACTGTTGGGACCATGGATAGAACTGGCAGCCCCATGGGTGCATGGGATTGCTTAGGGAGAGAAAATAAGGGTCTGTGGTTGAGCCCTGATAATTTCCAAAATGCTAGAAGCATCGAGGTGGCAAAGCACCGTAGGAGGGATGTTTCTCAAAGGTAGAAGTCTGGGGGAATATGGTGTTAGGGAAACCAAGGGAAGAGAGTTTCAAAGAAGTGGGACAGGTGGACTGATGTATGGGAGAGCTGAAAGGGTTACTAATGCCATGGGTGACTGGGAAGTGTCATCGGGTGTGGCACTCTGGGTGCTGGAGAGAGAGAGAGAGGGTTACCAGAAAACTAGATTCAGGGCAGTGGTGATGGTGGGAGCCAGACAGGGTGAATGAGAGGACTGGAGGGAGAGAGAGAGAGAGAGAGAGAGAGAGAGAGAGAGAGAGAGAGAGAAGGACAGGAGGACAGGGCAGGAAGAGGGACAGGGAGAGAAAGAAGAGGCAGAACAACATGCAGAAGCAGAGACACACAGAAGCACACACACACACACACACACTCAGAGGAGATTATATCTACAACTCTTAATCTTAATAATTTAAGCTCTGAAGGCAGAAGCCAGTAGTTGCAGCGAAGGGAGGAGGAGGAGGACTAGGGGAAGGTGTTGTGTATTTCCCTCTGACAACAGAGATTCTAGTTAGTGAGGGTGTCTTAATAAAGACGGAGAGGTGAATGGTGTAGGGACAGGTGGTGGATGGCGGGCTCTCATGATGACCTTGGTGCTTGGTAGCAGGAGGAATGAGACACAAGTCAGCTCGTGTTATCTACGGCAAGTGAGTATGTTCCGGGCGCTGTGCTAAGTAACCGGGAACTGACTCTCGGGCGTGAACCTCTCCATCTTACAGATGAGGAAACCAAGGTTTAGTAGAGAGGAGCAGGAAGTATTAATTCAGGGCTCACACCTTTCTTCCTATCACTTAGAGACTTTCCTCTGTGTTGGTGTATTCAATTTCTCCAGCTGCCACGAAGCACCACAGATGGATCTGCTAAAACAGCAGACATTTATTTTCTCACAGTTCTGAAGACTCTCAGTTCAAGATCAAGGTGTTGGCAGATTTGCTTTCTCCTGAGGCCTCTTTCCTTACCTCACAGATGGCCACTTTCTCACCTGTCCTCACTGGGCCCTTCCTCTCCCCTCCCCCATTCCTGATGTCTCTTGTGTGTCCCAATCTTCTTACAAGGACACAAAGAAGATGGTATTCAAAGAGCACACGGCTGTAATAGCTTCATTTGAACTTGGTCACCTCTTTTAAAGGCCTTATCTCCAGCTACACTCACCTTTTGAGGTCAGGATTTCAATTTTGAATTTAAGGGAATGCGATTTATGACAGATGACTTCTTATGGAATAAGGCTTGGCCAGGTCACTCAGAACATTCTGACGATGTAACTAGAGCAGAACAGAGCGAAAGACTGCCGGACACATGTGGTCCTGAGATCAGCTGTGTTTGGAGATGATTCACATGCATCTGGTCTGCCAGGGATCGGAAGCTGCAGTTACAGTGCAGTACATGTGTGGGCTTAAGAGCAAGACTTCTGAGCTTTGATGAGGTGTTGGGTCCTCCTGGGTTTACAAACCAGCCAAAACATCCTCTCTTCTGTACAATGTTGAATGCAAATGACCTTTAGTTACATCTTTAGCACAATTACAGGCTACTACTTGTCAGAGACGGTTCTGATTATTTTCTTTCCCTTTCCTCCTCCTCTTCCTCACCTTCATCATTTTTTTTTTAAAAGGGCTCAGGTGTTTTGCCTAAATTTAAGTGCATCGTGTGTGCCTAGTGCTCGTGGAGGCCAGCAGAGGGCGTCAGATTTCCTGGCACTGGAGTTATACATGGTTGTGAGCGGCCATGCGGATGCTGGGAGTCAAGAACAAGTCCTCTGGGAGAGCAGCCAGGGCTTTTAATTTTAATTTTTTAATTGCTGAGTCATCTCTCCAGTCCTCTCATTCTTTTCAAGTAGTCAAAAGAAGTAGTCAAGAAGACATCTATGAGGGCTGAAGTTTTGTTGGTCTCCCAATATAGAAAGTAATTTGAACATTTCCCAACCTGTTGTGTAAACTGTCTTTCATGATGGCGGACTTATTCATCTTTACCCTTTTCTTTCTTCTTGAACCTTTATTTACTGGTAACTTCCTGAGTATTTATTAGGTATCTGGAATCTAAGAATATAAGAATCCATATATATATATATATACACATATATGTATATATATATTACTATATATATATATGTTATGCACACACACACACACACACACACACACAGAGAGAGAGAGAGAGAGAGAGAGAGAGAGAGAGAGAGAGAGGCGTTGCCAAGTGCTAAAGATGTTCTTAAGATATTAACTCATTGTCCATTTAAGTCCAGTGGCTGTTGGGTACCCACTTAGCACTAGGCACTGTCTTAAGACTGGGATAGAAACATCAGTAAGATGGCTCTCAGCGTCCACAATTTAATATAGAGAAATAAATGGTGAGTGAACAGAGATAGCTCTATGTGAACATGTAAATGACGCAACGATCTCAAAGGAGGAAGTGGCCGGAGCGTCTGCTTTCCCCTGCGTGTTTGGAAACCCATTGAAAAGAGCTGTTACTGCATCTTAACAGAAGTCTCTATAAAAAGCACATCCATTCATCTCATAAACACGTCTGAATGCTTGCAATCATTGTGCAATGATGGTTTTAAAGCTCTTGAATCATGAGCGAGCCATTGAGTTGGGGGGATCTTTGACTTTTCTCCTCATTTCAGCTTATTGTCCTCATCCTGAACTATCAACTTCCTTTTTAGGTAGTAGAAGGATGAACGATATTCCTGAAATTCTCCATAGAGACCTGTCGAGTGTTAAAACCTGAGAAAGGTCACAGAAATAAAATATCATTGTGATAGTGGATGAGAGAAAATATAAGGTGGCCTGGCCTATATGCCAGATATTGGGAGCTTAGACCTATACATTAACACGAGTTCTCTTGTAATGTCATTATTAAAGTTATGATGCATGACAGGTCAAAGACATTTGGAAGAAAATGGATTTTACTGATTATGTAATTGATATATTTTCTGGTATTACCTATTTATAGTTTATCTCAGAAAATTTGTTTATAACCAAATCCTGTGGGTTAAATGAAATAATAGATATTGAAGTTAATGCTGTCTTTGGAGATGACGATAGAGGCCTTTTATATGCAATGTAAACTTATTTCATTGGGAAAATGCTGAGAAGCAGAAAGGAGGAAGGGCAAGTGTGAGCCATGGACCCTGTAGACTTCAGATGAGCGATTAGCCCGACAACTGCTGGCAATTGTTTTGATGTCGTATAATGAATATTTACTGTGTGCATGCTGGCTTAATCGCAGAACTGTCATAGTGGAAAAAGCACTGGATCACAAGTCAGGAGAGCTAATCGCTACCCACCTGTGTGCCTCCTTTTCCCACCTTTAAGATGAAATGGTCTAGGGAAAGGGCTCTGAGGTTCTCCCTGTTGACGCTTACTGTTCTGTGGTTCTCCGTCGCACACCTGTCAAAAGCATTTTGACTTTCTTTAAGTTGCTTAAGCCAGCGTTTCGGTTAGATGCAACCAGGAGCTTATTCCCACTGGCTGTTGGGAACAGCAAAACCTTGCTTCTCCGGGACTCGATATGTCTTCTGCTAACCGCTGACAGTGAGCCATACCGCCTAAAAGGCTCCCTGGGTAGCCTTAAAGATTGAAAGGACAAACGGACATTATTGAGAACTCTGTGGAAGAGGAGACCAGAGAGACGTTGATCATCATGGCTCCTTGGGATTTGCAAAGAGGAAGGACTAGAGCTGGGCCATTCACTACAGCCAGGTCAAAGGTCAGGTCAGGAATGTGGACAATGCTGGTGACTCCAGGTAGGTGTAGGAGGGTATATACACATGCTTAGTCCCTCCTGTCTTGAGACTGGGAAACCAATCTCAGAAAGCTATTAGGATGGTTCCTATTTTATACAATTCATTGAAAGAAAAATGTGATCTTTGTTGTTTTTGTTTTTAATACCACATAGTCACTGTGTTCTTGACACTCAACAAGTCAATATATTCTCACCGTAGTCATGCAGCTAGGCATTCATTAAACACACTTTCATAATCACTACTGAGTTAAAGAAAACCTGATTTTAATTGATACCATTGCATAATGGACACCCAACTTTTTGGGTTTTTTTCCTTCATATCAACTGTAACTCTCTAGTGACAGAGATTTATGTTTATTATTATTTTGCTAATTGGAAGCTAATCTGGAGATAATGAGGAAGAGATTAGAATAATGCTCCCCATAGTGATTGAAAAGGAATAGACAGTTCATGTAGGGATATCAATCCACATAACTAAAAATAAGTTTAAGTCTTGAATGCAGTTTAAAGAAATTAAGTGTTTCCTATTAGGGTTTCTATCATGGAATTCCAGGAAAATTTACATGTTTTCAAAAGTATGAATTGAGTTCTTGTTTGTAGTTATTCCCTGTGTGTTTGATACATATTACAAGAAGGTCCTTCTTTTTTTCCTCTTTTTTTTTCTTTTTGCTTTTATCTAGTTGCTTCCAAGATCCGGTACTTGCAGGAATATCATAACCGAGTTCTCCACAACATTTATCCCGTACCATCAGGAACAGATATTGCAAACACCCTGAAGTACTTCTCTCAGACCTTGTTAAGGTAAGCCTTAAATACCCTTGACTTTGAGAGAGTTATTAGTTAGTACTGTTGAATGTATTGGGACCTAATTTCACACTGAATTGAAAGTCTTAAAAGGCCTTAGTTTTCTAGTGCTCTGACAGAAGAGTCTGGACTCCAGTCCTCTGGGTGAGTCTGGCATATCAGATCCCAGCTTACTTGGAAACAGGGTGGCACAGCTGTAGCCTGCCTCCTCTGTTGTGTGTTTTTTCAGGAGACCTACAGATGCTTCAAAAAAAAAAAGAGTCATATGTTTGACATGAATAGCATAAGGTTAAGGTGTGCAATTAAAATTGAGAATGAGAAACACTTTGCATTTAAAAGAAACAGAGAGCTTCATGGCAATTTAGGTTTGTTGCTAGTACATCCTGGTTCTCTGATTGGCACAGTAACAGCAGCTGCTTCCACCCTGCACATCACAGCTGATCTTAGGTGTAAGGAGGACAAGGGGACAACAGCTCAGGAGCTCTCCTTACTGTCTGCTTTTACTACAGGACGGAGGGCCATTCCCCTCACCCTTGCTACTGATGTAAACAAGCAAAGACAGGACTTTTCCAGCAGCATAGCTAGCTGTCTTTGACAAAGTTGAAGAATCGTGAATATTTTACTGACCATTCCATCTCAGTGCTTGGTCTCCCCATTGCCACAGGTCCTCTGTGAATCTGCTTCTGGACTTGCTGCCATTTCTAACTTTAGACAGCAGCAGTTCTGTAAATCAGGTATGGAAGGACACACTCTGGAGTGACTGCAGTGGAACCAGGCGTTTCCCTGGTCTGTCACTTTTGTCCTCAGACAGGCTGACCACAGACAGAGAGAAACATACTGCGCACATCCAGTTGCTGATCTTCTGTGTCAATATCTACCATTCATCTTTGGATATCTTCTCATCTTTAGAGTCTTTACTATCCCTGTCCTAGTGTGAAGGGATTCTATTTATTGGCTTGGTGATGTCAGTCAAGCATTCACAGTTGGTTTAAGACCCTAGGGCAGGCCATTTCCCCATTTCAAAAGAGACAGAATAGTTATTAGGCTTTCATGGTAATAATCAGATGAATGTGTGAACAGAGGCATCCTATTCCGTCTTCTACATTTTCCTTTTGCTTTTGTGAAGAAATTATGACTTCTCTGATGGCTTCAGAGTTTAGCACTCATGGCTTTGCATCTCTGCCAATAAGTTAGGAAATTTAGGATACTGTTTTAAGTTATGTGTGCCAGTCATGAGGGTTCTGCTTTGGTCATTAGGATGAGGTCACGGTGACAGCATCTTCATGATGGAACTGGTGTTAAGGTAGTCTCTTCAAGTGGCTATTATAACTGAGCATGGTCCACTTTAAAGGAGAGTCAATTTCAACAGCTGCTAGTGGTGACAGTGCCAATAACTGTCATCAGCATAGTAACGTTGTCATTCTACCTATATTTCTTTACATCAAGTTCTGCTCTTAACTCTTTAAGTGTGACACTTCCTTTAATCCCCTGTAATTAGGTAAAGGTACTATTGTACCCAGTTCACAGATAACGAAACTAAGTTACAAGAACAGTTCAGTAAGTTGCTCAGTGTTACATATGTAGCAGTATTGGAGTCATTAGGTCATCGGTGATCCTAATTCACAGCACACATCATTATACCCGTGCCCTGCTGCTATTCTCTAGTCATTGTCACACAGCGGGGACACTTCTTAATAAAATCTTGATCCAGCCTTTCGGAACACCAACGGCTATTATATAAAGTCCGTGGAGTGGCTTTGGCTGTCTGTGAAATCAAGGGAAGAAAGGGACTGTGTAGTGTAGAGATTTGCCATCTATTCGGAATTTTTGTTAAACTGAGATGAGCTCAGTTACAGCTGTCTCAGTTCCCAGCTGTCTCAGTTCCACCTTGCCCTCACAAGGTAGCTGCAGGCGGTGGATCAGAGAAAGGCTGGCAGACTCTGTTGCTAACTACATAGTGTGCATGTGCACAGGACACTGAGGCTTGTAATGTATCACAGATGGGACTTGAATAGGAATATTTATAGGTCAACTATTTGGTCCTATGAGTTTCTATCTTCTCTATGTCTACTGAAGCTTTTTCCGCCCCCAAAAGCAAACAAACCAAAAAACCCTACCAAACAAAACAACAACAAAACCTAAAACCCTAGAAATAGAAAACTTTTAAATCTAAAACTTTTAACTCTTGTTCTATATATTGAACCAGGTTAGAAGCCCTTTGGCTGTTGGCAGCTGCATTCATTTAAATTATATTCAGATTTCTCTTAAAAAAGCTAGTTGAAAGTTTAAGTCACATGAGATGAAGTAAGTGTTTGGCTCTTTGATCAGACATCTCTACCACAAACAAGGCGGTTCCCTTGGCTCTGGTGTAATTTTTACATTCGGAATTACTTGCTGCCTCCAGAACTCAGGTTCTTGCAAAGAAACATTGATGACAAAACTAGGGGCTGTGGCTCATGTCTGAAATCTCCAAACTAGGGACACTTTGTATGGGTTTGGAAAGGCTGGGGTTGGCCTAGATGTTTAATGTCAGTCAGTTTATTCTACAGGAGGAGAGAGATTGACTAGAAGATCAGCTGTGGTGTCTGCATAAGATAATTAGTTTGCTGGGGTTCTCTCAAATCTAGTTGGATGAGTCCTCTGCGTTATCCAGCATATTAAGCCCTTGTGCACAGAGCAGGTTTTGTCCTATAACAGGGGACCCATTGAATTGACTTGTGTGAAATTTCAGCCAGCACAGGCATTGTCGGGAGTCTATCCTGTCTCAAGGAGTGACCGAAGGTCCCAGGTAGATTACACATTACAATGAGTTGTGCTCATTTTAGTTGAACAGGATCCCAAGTCTGGCAGTGGATAATTTAGCAGAGCTTTACCACAGAAGTTGTTTTGCTTGTTTGCTTTTTAGCATTAGGGGTGGGATGAAGATTGGCTAGTCTAACCTTCTCAGTGCATACAGCTCACATTGTGATCACATTTAGATCATCCAAGGACTTTAATCTTGTCTTTTACCAGCTGGATGCTCATATGTTCCTAGTTTCCTTCCTGCTTCAGACTTGTTGATGGAAATCTTCCTTTGTGTCTCTCTTCTGGTGTTCTTGGAACCGCTAGAATGTAAATCTTTACATTTGCTACCAACTTGTTAGAAAACATGAATATATTTTAAAAGGAGATTCTACTCTCAGTCCAGTAGTCTTAATTAAATAAGAGTTTCTAAGGAGACACATGCACACACTCAATTTGAAATCCACATACAGTTTTAGATCCTGGCACAGTCAATTTGTTTAGTGCATAGATACAACATACATGTCAAAATTCTTAATTGTGTAGAAAGTCAATTTGATGTATTAATTTTCGGTACAAGAAAGGCTCGGGGGCACTCAATCACCTTGCCTACCTGGCCATAGGGGACTCTTCTCTTCTTGACAACAGAAGCCAGTGCTCACAAAGAGGGCTTAATGAGGGAAAAGAAAAGTGATAATTTGGCTGCAATGTCTGACTCTTCTGACAGGGCATTCCTAATATTCTTTTGGTTGAGTCTATAAATAGACCTTTGCGAAAGAATTTCAAATGTGGAAATCTTTGGTCATTCCCAAGTTAAACAGTTTGGTTGGGGAAATAAGAATTTTTTCTCTGAATAAACTTCATGAAACATCATAAAACCACAGTGCATTGTACATTGATTCATGAGCCCTTCCTGAGTTTTCCCACAAATGAACACATTTCCTTACATTGAGACATGAATGGTAATTTAAAACTGGTTTCATGGATAACTCATTTCCACCATTTTTTTTCCTCAACCTCACCTACTTTGCTAAATCTGAAGGCAGCAAAAGAAAGCTTTACTGTTTCCATGTTGACATTCTTCCCTCTCTGAATGTAGGACACTGTGGTTGCTGTCACTTGGGACTCCCACATGTACAGGAGGGGAAAATATAACAGCAATAGCCTCCAAAGTTATTCACTAATGCCTGTCACAGTCCACCCAGCTTGGAGTACTAGTCATGTGGAGTCAATCACATGTCATATTTCCCCCACCAAGGAGGTGGTTGGCCAGACTTTAAATACTACACATTTATGATATTCACTAATTTTTAATTGATCAAGGGATAGTATTATTTTCTTGAGAGGATGCTGGCAGCTAGCCAACTTATGCCAAAATTTGGGAAACTATATTGACATATCCATCTTATGATTGTAAAGGAATTTCAGGAGGATAGACTCTTGTAAGACTGAAAAGAAAAATGTTGGTGACTGGGCTTATCAATAATATGACATGTAAAGATGGTAATCTGAAGAGTAATTTGATTCTGTGGGAAACTATAATGTCTGATGCAAATAAAAATGTTCCTTATAATAGATGTAGGCAGATCATGCGAGGTGGAATACTTCCAACCCATTGTACAGTGTGAGGGTACAAAGCCCGATATAGCACACACTTAAAAAGGTAAATTAATTCCCTTTTAACAAAAACAAATACAGCACCTCCTACGTTCTTTCTTGCTAAGAAGTATTACATAAGTATTCTGAAATTATCTTTATTATCAATTGTTTTCCCTTGGACACTGGGTAACAGAAGACAGAGGAAATCGAGGTAATTTAGGCACATAGGAAATAAAAAGCATGTAGTCATCTCTTTTACATTGTAACATATATCTGCGCTAAGAGTAAATAAAAAACAGTATCAACTTGATGTAACAAGCATGCCAACACTAACCAGTTTTTCACGTCACTGTGATACATAGATGCCACACCATTAGCTGAGCATTTAGTAATGGATGCACACAAGTAAGTATAAAAGAAGGTTATCTTCATGAAACGAAGCATTGCATAACTGATTTCTATTTTGGCTAACAAATAACTGTACTACAGGAAAGCACTTTAGTGCCATAGACGTCTTAGTGCATAATGGTTGCCTACTAATAAATAACATAATCTAATTTAAAAAACCTAAGCATTTGGCTAAGTAGTAATTACTTTAAGTTTTAAACCAACAACTTTTTTGCCTTATAAATTTTATTAAAAGTTCTGTAGACTTAAGTGGAGACTAAAAGCAAAACTATTTTAGAGATTACTTTTACTCCCCTTAAACTTTTTTCTTAACTTTCTGAATTATCCTTTCTCTAGTGTTTAGTGAGTTTTGTTGAATAATAAAGTAAGTAACAGCAGTGACATAAGATCTTGTTGTATGATGTACAGCTTTTTAATAGATGATACCTGCCTAGCTTTTAGAGTTTTCAAGGTAACTATTTAATAAACTACTGCTTGTATTCATAAAATAAAATGTTTCCTCCCCAACACGCCAAATTAAAACACACACACACACACACACACACACACACACACACTAACATTAGTTCACCAACACATGCTATGGGCCATTTACTATATATTATTTTATAGCTTTTCCAATGTAGTTTAGTTAACACTTTAGAAATATGTATTATTTCTAAGTTCATATGCCTGTTTAAACTTCATTATCTCAAATGATACTGACAGAATGTCATGAAACAGTATCATAATATACATATAGACATTATTTTGATGCAATAAACATGTGATTTTTAAGAGTTTCTTAATAAACGCACATGTTTATTCTTTGCTAAACCATGTTTCTGCAAGTGCCATACCTATATTTTGCAAGTTTCTGCTCACACTACGAGCTAGTATTGCTGACAAGGTCGCTTTGGAAGCTCCCTATAATTAGGAACGAGACCCCTCACAGATGAAGCTAAGCCGGCATTGCGCCAGAGAAACCTTTCCTTCGCCCAGTTGACAAACTGTGAAACATGGGTCTGGCACTGAAACATGCATTTTTATATTTTTGCTCCTTATAAACCAGATAACACATGAGATGCAAATGCAGCTTCCACAAAGTCCACCTGTGTTGTTGGCACCTGGGGCACGCCGCTGTGCGCCAGCACTGGCTATGCAGACCGTGCCACTGTGGCGATTGCATCTTATGTGGGATGTATCTGGTGTTTTATCTATTTGTTTTAGAGTGTCATTTCAATGTAATGTGCTGTTCTTTGTGTCTTTGTTGTCTCTTTTTTTTCTTTGTCCCCCCAACAGCATTTTGTCCCGCACAGGGAAGAAGGAAAACCAAGATGCCTCCAATTTGACAGTGCCCATGACCATGTGTCTTTTTCCCGTGCCATTCCCACTCACCCCATCTCTAAGACCGCAGGTCAGTTCCATCAACCCTACTGTTACTCGCTCCCTCCTTTGCAGCGTCCTGCGAGATGCACCCTCAGAACGCGGCCCGCAAAGTCGTGATGCTCAGTTGTCAGAGTACCCCTCTTTGGACTACCAAGGCCTCTACGTGACTTTGGTGACTCTCCTGGATCTAGTTCCTTTACTACAGCATGGCCAACACGGTGAGCACTCTTACTGAAGTCTTTGGAGATGTCCTGTCTGTTTATGAATATTTACGATGCCGGGCGGTGGGGTGGGAGAATGTCTTTGCTGTTGTAAATCTATCGAAGGGTTTTATGCGTTCGAAGCCTTCCTGACAATGAAACTTTATCATGATACTTCCCATCCTGATGTACCTCATGGCCTGGATAACCAGGGTTGCTATCCAGGGGTTTGCATGGGAGACAATGGACAGGAGACAGGAGGATATAGCAAACAGCTCCTTCCCCTGAGCAGTTTATCATGAGACTCTCTGGCAAAACTACAGTTGAGAAGCTGAGTTTAAAACCTTGCCCTAGAAAATGTAAGAGGCAGGCTCTGATCCTTGACTGATTCTGGGAGTTTCAGGGGCAAATCAAAGTTTCTCTCTGGGACTCATTTTTTTTTCCTGATAAAAGAAATGCTCAAGGAGTCTTCCAAATTTATCTAACAACCAGCAATTACTGCAAACCACTGGGGCCCAGATGTTTTAGCACACGGTGTGTCAGTGGAGTTTAGGGTGGCGACCCATCCGGCCTTGTCTTTCTTTACCTTGGTTTCTCTCTTCCTGCAGTTCATACAGAGGAAGCCTGTGATGTCTTCTTAGCCATCCCAGATGGATTTGGACTAATAAAATTAAAAACTGTATGGGGAGTAGAGATCTGTGTGGGTTTTTTTTTTAAAGTGCTTTAGAAACCTGAGATATCTTTAAACTAAGTCTAAAACTTTGTAAATGTCTTTAATACATTTGCCATTTGGTCTCTGGAAGTATGATAAGTTTCATTGTACAGAAAAGCTAGCTATGAAAACCGGTGGGTGGGGGTTATTTTATTTTTTTCATAGAGCTACTTGTCTGTCCTAAAAGAATGCTTAGTGACTGATTTAGTATTAAGTGTTCATAATTAAAACGTCTTAAATCGTTTACTTTGATAAAATGATGAAATGGCTATTACTGGGTTTGCTTTTCTTGGGTTTACAATGTCGTATTATCGTGAAAACAAAAGTGGAACTCTGTAATGTTGCTTATCGTGAATCCCTTTGCTGTCGTAAACCTACGTAGCCTCTTGTACTACAATCTTCTCCCAGTCAGAACCAGACTGTGGGGACTTACTGGTTGTCAATTGACACATCTGCTGAGACTCACTGGAACCTTTGCTCTGTGTTACCCAGCCTTAAACGCAATATGAACTTACGTGTCCCTTGGAAGGTCCACTGGGTTAGGGTAGATGCCCTTTTATTTTTAAGATCTCCTGATTGTGGTATTTCACTTGATAAATGGCAATCCATATAATGTGTGAATCTTGACAATGATTTATGTTTTTGCTTTCATGCCTATGCCTGCTTTGTGACCTTATCTTGATATTTATTTATTGTGTTCTTGTTCTGCATAATAAAGCTTAGGAGCTAGGATAAAACTCCCCAGTTCGATCTAGTGACTGATCTAGAAAATCCAGAGAGCACCATTTTGCTCGGGGCTGTCTGTCAAAACCGGGTCATGAGGTAACTCGGAATGCACAGTTCTTCAGTGAGAGTCACTGAGCTGTGGTCCTGCCAGCTGATGTTGTGAGGCTTCTTCAGTGAGCTGAGCGGAGAATGACTGATTTCTCCAGGCTTAGAGGCTCTGTGCTCACTGTGGCCTATAGGAATGAGCCGGAGCAGTTCTCATCAGATCTCAGTGTCCTTGGGTGGAAAATACCCCAGGTGGACTTCCAGGCCCTTTTGGTGCTACTAGTCTGTAATTAGGCTTCTCAGCTGAAGCCTATAAAGGCTCAGTGCTTGTAGCTGAGGTGTCTCTTATGCATGATCTTATGTAATTCACACTAAAACACCTGTGAATTTTCCACCCATTGGTCTGAGCTCAAAGGCAATGGGCCCTGGGTCTCCAGGCTGCACCTTGACCACATTATCAGTTGACAAGGCACATTAACTCTCATGACTATCAGAAATAATTTTAGGAATGTACATGTTTCTGGAAGACAAATGTAGGACAAAGCAGACCAGAGTCTAAGACTTTGATATGTTAATGAATACAGAAGTGATCTATCTTCATGTCAAGCCTTGGCTGATGGCCTATACTTTGAGAGGTTCAAACATCACAATGTGCATCAAATGTAATGGATTTATTCTTCATACATCCTAAGCTAAATAGTTGTGGTTTGTTTTGAAGGTCCTCTATTTTCACGTCTCATGCAGGTAACATGCTAGTGCTATTAATGGCAATAAGTAGTAGCTAATGTTTCTGGAGTACATGCTATGCTATGCTGAGCTCTTTGTATTTATCTCATCTAAACCTTCTACGGAGCCAGGTAGGTATTGTTATTATATGCATTTTTAGTGTTTTGAGAGATTATTTCGAGGGAGGCTGACTTTCTGGAGAGTTAACAACTAACTATACAGGATTGTGTGACACCACCAGTTCAAACTTCCTTTCTCTGAAGCACACAGGATCTGGAGGTTACAAAGTATCTCACCGCCGAGACTTCACTGTTGCTGGACCAGTGTGGCTTGGTCCGTAGAGCAGAAATAGCCAAGTTTTATTTCTAATACTGCCTTGGATTTTTCTGAAAATCCTAGTGGGCATATCACTGTGTTTCGGCTATCTTTATGAAATGCAATGGAGCTTTTAAAAACAAGATGGAGGGATGTCACATTTTCACTTTTCACTTGGAAAGTGCTTTGAGATTAATGGAATCAGTGGGGGTCATCTGAACAGCGAGGCTTATAGATGACTGATAGATACACTGTTGAGCCACTCACAGAACAGATTTATTTCTTAATATGTTCACCAATCAAATGCTATGTACATCGCACGTTTACTTAGCAGCATGTTTCAGAACTCTCAGCAGGAAGGGAACAATAGCTGCTTTTGTAATTTAAAACCAGCTTATTAAAACTTAAAATACAAGGTTAGCATATTTTGTCAGTGGCACAATCTTCAGTGGCTGACTACTTCTTTTTGTTTTGTAGATCTTGGACAGTCAATATTTTATACGACCACGTGTTTGCTCCCCTTTCTCAATGATGATGTTCTGAGCACTTTGCCCTATACGATGATCTCAACGCTAGCCACCTTTCCTCCATTTCTTCACAAGGATATTATTGAATATCTTAGCACATCTTTTCTACCAATGGCTATATGTAAGTTCAATCTCACCTAATCCTGTATTATCTTTGTATATTGTACAAATAGAAATTGTGTTTACTGGTACAGGCACTTCATTTTTCAGGATTATAATGGAATCACTTGGGATGTAACATACTATGATCTACATTCCATCGGCTCAGCATTTACATTATGTTAGAAGTCGACAACATGAAAGATAATTATACCTTAGAATCATTGTATTCACTCAGTTTGCCCTTAGGAATAGGAAGAAAGAATGTGTCAAAGCATTCTGTGTTTCCTACATAGAAATTACAGTGTCTTCTTCCACATTAGGAAGAAGGTGGACAGAGTGTTGCATGGTGTGAAAACTATTCTCTTGTGTATGTGAAGGCAGTTGAGTGGAATGGGAATAGCAGAAGAAAGGGGGCATATATGGAGTCTGGTCCCAGCCCTGTCCCAGATTGCTATAGGGTGCTGTGCAGCTCAGTTTACGTGACTAACATCTGATTCAGTGCTAAAGCCTGGATCAACTTTCCTTCTCAGTATTTTGATGACAAAATGAGTCAAAACTTATGGTACACTTTGAAAAAAACCCAGAGCCCATGGCTCCTGTGCAAGATACAGTCACAAGTCTGGGACCGTCTGGGACCAGTCTTGTATGTATGTATGTGTATGTATGTATGTATGTATGTATGTATGTATTTATGTTTTTGGAGGCAGGGTCTCTTCGGTCCATGTTGCCCTGGAACTAGATTGGCTATGTAGTCAAGAATGGCTTTGAATTCTTCATCTGCTGTCTTGGACTCCTGAGTGCTGGGATTGTGTCTGTGCCACTGTACCTGACTTTTATAGATAAAATTCTGCAGGCTTCACAGAATTGAAAGCAAAGAGAAGGCTGAGTTGTAGCTTTTATGATGATGGCCTCTAAAGCATTCTTTTTTTATTTTCATTTATTTATTTATTTATTTATTTATTTATTTATTTATTTATTTGGTTTTTTGTAACAGGGTTTCTCTGTATAGCCCTGGCTATCCTGGAACTCACTCTGTAGACCAGGCTGGCCTCGAGCTCAGAAATCTGCCTGCCTCTGCCTCCCAAGTGCTGGGATTAAAGGCGTGCACCACCACTGCCCAGCTTTAGAGATGGACTGTGGATTAACCTGTTACAAGGAGTAAACTGAAAAAATATGATGGCTTTAGAATTCAACAAATCTCGGCAAATCTCAGCTCTGCCACTGGCTCGCTATGTGAACTTAGGCAGATGATGTAATCTTTGATTTTTGTCTGTAAACTAATAATCATAGGTGCTCTGTGAATAATCATAGCTGCCTCAGGCATAGTAATTGTAACTGCACCTTGAGGTGAAGGTTTAGTCTGGGGCACTGGTAGGTGCCACCTCTGGACCTGGCACACAGTGGGCCTTACTTATTTCTTCTCACACCTTTTTTTTTATTTTAAAGGTAGGTACATAGTGTTTTTCTATATAACCTGCTTGGTCTAGTACTATGTCACTCATAGCTATCCTCCTGCCTCAGCCTCCCCAATCCTGGGAATGCATGCCTGTGGGGTGCCACACCAACTTTCCTTATCTTGATTTTTTTTTTAAAGATAAAATAGCTCTATGGGTCATGTCTAGCATCGATGCTAGTCATATTAATGTCTTGTACTTATGCCCTTATTAAAGTTGCTGCTGTGCATCAACAAGTGGCCAATACGTGTATCTTTTCGGCTGCGTTATCTATTTTGTTTTAATGTTCATTGTTGTTTTGACTGCATGTATGTCCATGTGAGGGTGTTGGATTATCTGGAACCATAACTATAGAGAGCTGTGAGTTGCCCCGTGGGTGGTGCTTGGATTTGAACTCTAGATGCCTAGAAAAGCAGCAAGTGCTCTTAACCACTGAGCCATCTCTTTAGTTCCCTTTAGCTTATCTTGTAGCCAAGTTTAATCTAGGTACAGAACTGTGATTTTAATGTGTTTTTAGCAAGGAATCTGACCCCTATCCTAATCATTTTGCAATGGGGGAAAATGGGCGGGCTGACCACATCATTCTGGGTTGAAGGATATTGCATTTCTTTACCTTGTATTCTCACGAGCCAGGGCTCGGTTGTGGATATAGTCTTAGAATTTTGTGATCTTACTTTTTAAATAAACAACGTCAACTGTTAAACATACGAACAGGAATCTTTTAAGGCCATGTCTTCCTAATAGTGATCTAGTTCACCGTGCCTCTAGCTCTTAGATTAAGTTAGCAACTTGGGGAGAGACATGAATGAGCTTCTGACATTGTACTGAATTGATCAGTATTTTCGGCTCCTTTTTTTCAGAGCTGGTGACTAATTGCTTCTTAATTAGAGGTCCCCAGACATAAACCTTGTCATAGAATCCTTGCTTTACACAAATGTCAGAAGCAAATGAGCATTAAATCTGAGTGAGGCGAATCTAAAAAAAGATGTGGATTTCTGTATTTATTACTGGAATAACTTGATATCCATTGGAAGGTATGATCTAGTCACTTCACACCTCTGGGACTTAGTGACTTTTCAACCTTAAAGGGGGGCAGTTTCGGAAAACAAGTTGGCTCTCCCTGGTTCATTGTGGCTTAATAATTCTAGGTTGAATAATATTAATGTTATTTTATATAACAGGCACATACCTCTGTCTAACCCAGGGGTGGACCTGGCTCCTGTGTGTGTTTTGACACTCTGGTCTTGGTCTGTTAGCTCAGCCTTGACTGCTTAGCACCTCCTGATAGTTCAATAGTAGTTGATATTTGTCATCTTTAAGTCTTTGAAATATAGTGGCAGTCTCTACACTCCTTTAGATGACTGAGGCTTTTTATTTTTATTTTTTATTTTTGTACATAGTCCCAAAGACAGAAGGGAGGTGCTTTCAGATTCCTGTTAAAATAGTCTGAGATGAGGATGTGCCTCTCATTATTTTATTCACTGTTTTGGGTAGTTATTGCAATATCTAAAGCTTCTAATGGAAACAGGACAGGGACTTATAACTTGGTTGAGAATATTTTTATTTCAGTACAGATGTGTTAGGATCAAAGGCGCTGCATTTTCTGGATGCTTGATACTCTAAGCCAGAAGGACTTGCTGGAAGTCAAGGTGCAGTTTTAATTATAAAATTAACAGCACTTGGAAGGCTGAAGCCCGAGGATCACTACAAGTTCAATGCCACTGAGACCCTGTTGCAAACAAGAAAGCGCAACGCTAAACACTACGGACAGGAAAATGTTAAAAAGTGTCTCTTTGGTCTGGTATTCCTATAGTGAATGGATAGCATGGATCATTTTTAAATGATTGTCATTAATGATTATATAATGAATGATTATATAACTCATGATTATATAATTAATGATCATATCATTGTATTACTTCGATGAGGCAGTTTTGACTTTGAAGTGGATCCAGTTCTTCAAACCAAACATTGGCTGTATAGCAGATAGGCTGCTCACGCCCTCTCTGCTGCCCTACTAATTGCTTATGCTTTTATTTTTAAATAACTCCTTTTGAGGTCTTCTAGCCTATCAATTTATTATAAAATTCTCCTTGACGTTTTTAACTTATTTCATAAATAAAATATAGCTCTCTTAATTCCATATGTATGGAATCTACTTTGTTTATGAAGAGATAATAAAAGAGTTACAAAGAACTGCAAAAAAAATCATTTGCACATCACCATGGAAACCTCTCTCTTTTCCAATAAAGAACTTATGATTTATGGACCCAGTTGAAACATGAATATCTAGAGGATGATACTTTGGTGTAGGTCTAAGTGCCCATTAATATAGGCTGCTTATTTTGTAGGAAGAAATAATATTGAAGAATTGAGGCACCCTGGTCCGTGTCTGCTATCTAATACAGCTTTCCTATCTTGCATTTCCTTAGCCACTGACCCTCAGGAAAAAAGAAAGGATCATTCAGATCTTTGAGTTGACTTTAAAACAATATATGACTTCACTGATTATCTGGTTTCAGGCTCTAGGCCAAGCACCTTTTACTGTTTGGTTCTGGCTACTACATGAGACATGTGGTATAGTGTTATGTTCTCTGTGTGGTCCTGGCTGTCCTGGAACTCACTCTGTAGATCAGGCTGGCCTCAAGCTTAGAGATCCACCTGCCTCTGTTGCTGAATGCTGGGATTAAAGGCGTGCACCACCACTACCGGGCTTAGTTTTATGGTCTTATGAAGATTAATCTTACACAGACAAACGACAGTAAAAGACAAGCTATTGATGCGGTGTGAATAATCACTATAATGTCTATTCCCATTTTACTTACTCTCTAATGAGGTAGGTGCTGCTGTGAGAGCTGTCTGGGATCACAATTCATTGGGGGCAGAATTATAGTTCTTTGGTTGTTGACAGCTCTCTTTCCCTAATTTAACTTTTATTTTCTAAGCTATAAAATTGTCACTAATTATAACTCCTCCTGTCTACATCCTATCTTTGCTGTGAGACCATGAGAAGAAAGCCATGTGAGACTTGAATTTGAACATTCTATGATGTTGTGCAAATATGTAATGGATCAAATGCACAGGCAAATCATAGATATAGTAATTAAGTCACACTGCAGCAAACACTGACACTCGTCTGCCGAGATTGCTCGCATTCTTCAGAGGAGTCACTCTCCTACACACTAAGGCCGTCCAGGTGAGGCCAGACCTTCCATGGTGTATGTGATAGCCCACAGAAAACCACAACAGGGTTTGCTCTTCCTGTTCCTGCGCAGTTAGGCATCTAGCTTCCGTGTCTCCTCACTAACCCAATCGGCAAGCATTTTAATGAGTCTTGGGACTCTGGTCCTCTCTCTAAATGTAGCTGATGCTTTCTGAAGTCACGGCTCTCTCTTAACAGAGACCGTCCCTCATGGGGCACTGTCCAAGGCCTGTGACAGGAGATGCTGCTTCGCTATCCAGATGCTATCTGGCCAATGTAGGAAGTGACTATGTCACATATCCTAGGAGATTTTCACCCTAGGTGACTTCCTTGTCTTTATTGTTTAGAAGACTATATGGACAAAGGTTTTATTTCTGTGTATACTATCTCAGACTGTGTCTTACAATAGTTACTTGGATCAGTCTAATGGCTTCAGACCTGGTCTTTCTACTTCCCTGGTTAGGCTTCCAATCACCTATTCGTTACCCCAAACCCAGAGCCACCTTCCAAACATGTAGATTAAATCATGTTATTTCCTTCCTCCAAACCATCCAGCTTCCTGTCACTCTTACCGTCGAGTTCAGTGGCCTTATTTAGTTGACTTCAGTGACCTTATTTAGCTCACAAGAACCTGTGTGTGCTGGCTGTGGCCAACCTCTCTGCTTTTGTCATCATATTGTATTGTCACACGACCAATTTGCATGTCCACCAGCCTTTCTGATTTTACAAAGGCATCATCAGGCTCTCGTGCTTGCTGTAAATGATTTCCCTCATCTCAGAGCCCTTCTAAATAAATGCCCTCGTTACGTGTTTCCTTTAGGTCTCAGTTCAAGTACCATATATTTCAAAGAAAGGTGCATGTGTGTGCATGTGCGTGCATGCGTGTGTATGTGTGTGTGTGTGTGTGTGTGTGTGTGTGTGTGTGTGACTGAGAGAGATGGGGGAGAGAGACAGACAGACAGAGATTCATGGGAGGTCAAAGGGCCACATTTGGGTGTCAGTTTTCTGCCCCTTGTTGAGGCATCACCTTCTTTATTGCCCCCACTATCTCTCTGTGTGCTCCAGGCTAGGCGGCCCAAGGTTTCTCATGGCTTCTCCAGTCTCTGCCTGCTTTCTGGCTGTAGGGGTTTCTGGGTCTTCAGACGCAAGCCACTGTTTCTAGCTTCTGTGGGCTCTGGGCGGAGTTTGTATTGTCAGGCCCATGCATCCAGAGCTTCCACTCCCTGGGCCATGCCCCGGACACTCCAAGGATCATATCTTTGGAGACGGTCCCTTCTAATCTAATGCAGAACGTCCCATTATCTTGTCTCTGCTTCCTCGCCCAGCTTCCCGCTTCTCCCTGGCAGATGTTTGTACTTTTCTGCGGAACAACACTGTCCACAGAACTTTCTCTGATAATGGAAATGCATCATAAAGTTCTATGCTGCTTCAGACTGTAGGCGCTAGCATATAGGGTTGCTAAGCATGTATGATGTGTCTAGTGAGGTTGAAGAATGTAATTCTAAATTTTATTTAATCTTAGATAATATACATAGCCACCTACAAGGGCCCAGAATGGTGCCTGGTGCATTTCTATGAAAATGGTAGTGTTGATTGACTAAGTGAGTGACTGGAGCATTAGCTATGATCGTCCTTGTCTTGGACTGTCATTGTCCCCTGGGATAGTGCTGGTGCTTTCCTGCAGCTGGCTCAACTCTCACTTATAAAATGGCTTTCATTATCTGCTTACTTTTAAAGGCAAGAATCGTACAAGAACCTCACATACGGCACATTATCAAATGCAAGCACTTGTTAAGGGATTGGTACTGTTCATGGGAGGAAGGCATGGCGGTATTTTTTTGTTCTGGTGCTACTGGGGGAACAGCAGAGAGGCCTGGAAACTTTAAATTATATTTCCTGAGGACAGTCGCCTTTTCCCTTTAATTTTTATGTGTTTTTGGGTTTTTTTTGTGCTCTCATGGGATCGAGCTGCATATCTGTTTACATCATGCCTTTTAAACAAGATTCAGTAAATGATGTGTGTTTGTGCATGCTTATTAAATTAGAGCCATGGTGATTTTATTTGGTCTTGTAGAAGGCTTTGAAATTGCAAGATGCCGTCTGTTTATATAAGTATTGGAGCCAATTTCCTGGGGCTTGTGTCCTAGGGGAACTCTTGGCTTTATGGATGGCCATACTTGAGGGACAGCATAGATTTGCAGAGGTAACAGGGACATCCAAAGGTCGCTAAGCCATCTGGGCAGTTCTCCAAACAGACTTCACTTAAATCATCCGAGACATTTGGGCATCTCTCCCATTTTTAAAGGCCTCCGGGCACAGTGGCCCTCAACCTCTTTGAACAGTTTTCATTGTTGAAAAATGCTTATTATTAAAAAGTTTGAGTTGAATTTAAGTAAAGGTGAAAACACTTGTCACCGAAAGACTACACATGTGGTGAGAGAGAGAGACAGAGATGGAGGGGGATTGAGGAAGGGGGAGAGGAGAGGAAAGGAGACCAGATGAGAGGAGAGGGGATGAGAGGGAGGAGGGGATAAGAAGGGAGGGGGGAGAAAAGATGAAAAAACGAAGAGGAGACAGACAGACTGACATTCTTCTGTTTTTATGTTGGAGTTGGCATTCCTTTCCTCCCTTCTTCAACAAAGGGCACAGGAGTATTGTATATGTGCTCACCCTTCCAAGCGCTGGGTGCTGGCCTGGGCATCCCTTGTTTCCCTCTCTCCCCTCTTACAGAATTCCTCCAAGGCAGATCCAAGGCTGGCCTGCTGAGACTCACCCCACGTGCTTATCAATTGAACAGAGTTTCCCATTCCTCACGCAGTGGGCTGAGCTAGGATCTCTAGGAGTGGACCTTATGGGGCTGAATATGAAAAGGCTAAAGATGGAGAGTGTTTGATCCGAAGTTCTTCCCTCAGTTTATCCCTCTTGATTAGTCATCCTCGCGTATCTCTGTATCGATTCTTGTCTAACTATCAGCACTTGTTGACAGTGATTCGTCAAACAGATCTATGGACCTAAATACCACCTGCCCTGGGAGTCACACACACGCAGCTGTAGTGATTAATAAAAGCAGACTCAGGCTAGCAGAACTCGGATGGGGGACCTGTTTTGTTTGTTTGTGTTTCTCAAGCCTGTTGCAAAGATCACTGTCCTTTATGGCACCAGAAGCTCTTAATGTAGAAATGAAATAGAATCCCGTTAAACTTTCATCGTCTCGGCTGTTGCCGGGCAACCCTTCATAAGCACTTTGACATTTCTGTTTACTGGGTGCCTTATTGCATTGTCTTGTTCCTTATGGATGTAAATGAGATGTGCTCCTCACACACTGTACATCAATATAAAATAAAATAAAGCAGAGTTTGAGATTATCTGCCTTTTGCTGGCTGGCTGGCTGCATCAGTGGTCCTTACTGTGTAGAAACAGTGACCACTGCTGAGTCTTCACCACGCACTGTTTCTTTGTGCTTGACAGCTTGATATATAGGCGTATCTATAAGAGGTTTCTCCTGCTTGTTTAGTTATCTTTGTGGAAAAAAGGAATTCATTTAACATTTTAATCTTAATAAAAGTCTTCCTTTTGTAGGGGTCCTCTCTCAATTATTGCTGGGATAAAAATATCCTTTGGTGAAAATGTGTTGTACTAAATAACTTTCACCAGTGCTAATTTTGAGTACTTATGGAGCTACGGAGTCTATTCCATTAAAAAGAGATGATTTTAATATAGTGTTTGATGCCATCGTGAACAGGCCACTTAAAGATGTGTTAAAACCAGTGTGCAAGTGGGTATCATGATTATACAACAATTAGGGGAATTTTGAAGACTATTTGCTTTGCAATTGTGGACATTTGTTGGCATAGGATAAATGTTATTCACAGTTATTCACAGCTTCAAAAAAAGTGCTTTGTTTCAAACAACCCAGCTCGATGAGAAGAGGGTAAACTTCGGAAAGCCGAAATTGATTCTCATGATAATGAAGACAGCTGTGTAGTGACCTATAAGCACTGAAAATCATCTAAAAGCCAACGTGATCATTTTTACGATTTGTTATTTAAGATTTCTATGTCTAATTGAATATGATGCTATATGTTATGTGGAGCTTCTTTGCCTAGCTCTAAGTGTTAGTGTTAATATGTTCTAGTTGGGCTCCCATTCTCTTATGAGGTCAACCATTAAAATGTTTATATGCCCTTTAAATTTGGGACTAGAGATCACTCCTTTTTTTTTTTTTTTTTTTTTTTTTTTTTTTTTTACAGTGGCATGCAATGGTAGCATTTGTAAGCAAGAAGTTTTGTGGTTTTATCTCAATTGATTTCTATTGGCTTAGGGGCTGGGGATGTGGCTTAGTTGGTAGTGTTTTCTTAACAAGGACAAGGCTCTGGGGTTGATCACCAGCATTACATAGACTGTGTGTAGTTTGTGCCTGCCTGTATCCCCAGCTCTGAATAGTAGAAGCAGGAGGATCAGGAATTCAGGGTCATCCTGAGTACATAGAACGTCTCAGCTACAAAAGACACCATCTTAAAACAGAAATAAAGGAAGAAGATGTCGGTAGTTCCTCAGTTCATTTGGAACTTTCTCAGGAAGCTCTTTCAAGGATCTTTGTAAGGGAACAAGTATGAACTCATATCTAGAAACTGATTTGCATCTAATCGGAGAATTTTGGTTTCAGTGGGTTCCTCCAGGAGAGAAGGCGTTCCGGCCCATGTTAACCTCTCTGCATCCTCCATGCTAATGATTGCAATGCAGTACACCTCTAACCCAGGTAAGTGACCAGCTTCTACACTATCACAAGGCGACACTCAACAAACTTCTGCTTCTCCGTTCACGTGCGAGCTTCTCCAGGCAGAACGGACAAGAGATGTGTTAAACACAGACTTCTGAGTTAAAATCAATTTGTCTGTTGCCAGTAGCGATGATTTGGTTTGCTAGGGAACATTTTAGAGTGTCTGAGGATTAAGTTTCAGATGACTGGAAAGTAATGTCTATATAGATAACACTAAGGCTGGTGTGCTGCTTTCTGCCTATGTGCTTAGCACTTGGGAAGTTGAGGCAGGACAATTGTTCTTAGTTGCAGACCAGTCTGGCCTATTTAGTGAGATCTGGTTTTACACACACACACACACACACACACTACATGTATTGATTCATATGCATATATATACATGTGTATTGTATATATTTACTGTACTTTAACCACTAATGATAACCAATTATTTGGGGATATTTGCTTTGCTAATGCCACAGAAATATTTCTAAATATAAATCTTTTACCAAGTTTCAGGTTTTTCATGGAAGAAATTAATGAAAAGGGATAGAAAAAAAGCAATACTCTTCTAATTGTAGGAGAGAAAACAGTGGTTTCCTGTGGCCTTCTCCTTCACTAT
The DNA here is from genome assembly GCF_947179515.1 of Apodemus sylvaticus. Lineage (NCBI taxonomy): Eukaryota > Metazoa > Chordata > Mammalia > Rodentia > Muridae > Apodemus > Apodemus sylvaticus. The sequence goes on along the minus strand of NC_067477.1, from coordinate 19,655,616 downwards.
CCTAAAAGTTGTATTTGAGTTGAGTGGCAGAGGGGTGATACCCCTTCTGCTTCTGCATCTCAGATCACCTGTGGTATTGGCTGGACTTGCCCATCGTGTTGGGGTTTGCCAGGGTGACAGCAAATGAATCTGGAGGAACTGACCTCCAAGGCAGTTAGGTCACCACTGAAGTGCTGTGTAAGCTGTGAACTCTGGTTTTATTTTCATTTAATGTTTGTTTAGGAAATGACAACATTTTATGACCTAGTGTTTAGTCTATTTAAGTAGCATAATAATTGAGTTTTTGATTTTAAAACTTTGAAAGTAATATTTTTTATTGATTTGCTGAGAATTTCATACAATGTGTTTTGTTCATATTCACTATATAGTTCAGTCCTAGTGTCACCCTGTGTATAGTTTTGGTTGTTGTCTTGTTGTTAGATGGAGCCTATATTGCCCAGGCTGACCTCCTGGGTTAAGACAGCTTTCTGTCTTCAGCCTCCTAAGTCACTGGAATCAAGGCAGACGCTGGCTTCTAGCCTCTGTTTTAATTCACTTGTGCTCCCATAAAAAGGCTTTAAAACAACGAATACTTAAAGTTCTGGAAGCCAGGAACTTGAAGACCAAGGTCCTAGCAGACTCATTGTCTGGTGAAGGCTTAATTCCCTGGTGCGTAGGGGGCCATGTTCCTCTCACAAAGGAAGGAGGAAACGGTTCTCTGGAGCTGCCGTTATATAGACACTGTCACATTTGTTGGGGTGCAGTCCTCATGACCTCAATGGCTCCTAAAGACCCTGCCTCCTAATATTATTACATTGGGGTCTAGGATCTAACATGGGTGTTTGAGAACACGGATATTTGATTTCCCAGTATTCTACCTCCATCTCCCTAATTTCACATCCTTTCACACCTGAAACACATTAATTCCATCTTGGCAATCCTGCAAGCCTTAATTCATCCTATTATCAGCTCAAAAACCCGAGGTCCAACGGTTCGTATAAATACCATCCAGATCCATGACTGTCGGATTTGAGGCGTGATTCATCCCAGAATGCTCTGCTCTTCTATATGTCATGTATTTCCAAAACACAACTGTGAGGGCTGGGGCTGCAGCTCCACGGCAGAGCACTTGCTTCTCATAGGCCAGCTGAGGGTTAAGTCCCTAAACAGAAGCAGACAGACGTGTAAACAATAAAGTACACAGGTGGGTCAGCCAGCGAGGAGATAGCCCCGCCCCAAAGGCAGAAGGGTCAAGTTCAAAACTCAGCATCAAACCTTAGCCCTGTACATCTTCTTCAACTTGATACTGTTCCTTCTAGACGCTCTGTGGAGGCAGTCCTATTTTCTCCGTTGTTGCTGGATAAGGGTTTGGTTCCAAGGCTTTTGTAGTGACCCTGACACTATAGCACTAGGCAGCCTGGCCTCCATTGGTCCGCTGGGAGTTACCTTAGTGGGGGCTTCCTGTGGTGGCTGCCCTCACATCTACCTCCACTTCATCTTACAGTCTGGGGTCTGGTGCCCATGGCTTTTTAGGGTACCCTTTCAACTTTAAGTGGGTCTATCCATGTGCCCACAGCTTTGTTGAATGCAGTGCAAGCTACTCTGGGGCCCAAAGACCTGCAATCCGATGGGTAAAGAATAAGGCATCAGAGTGCAGGAACGAGGTAAAGGCTGTAATGGGAGGCCCTCTACTTTCTTGTGGGCCCCTAGAAGCCATTCTGTCCTTGGCTCCTTGTTCTCCAGGCCTGTGATGGGAGGAAGCCTGTGATGACTTCTAAGTTGCCTTTGGGGGTGTTGGACTACAGTGCCTGGCTTTTCTGGTGAAGGATGATTGATGTGTTTCCTAGCTCCCAGTGGTCCCTCCTGAAGAGTTTGCAGACTTTCACCTAGTTTCTTCTTTGATGAGCAATTCTGATTGAAATAATTTCTTTCCCCTGGAATTTTACTATAAACACTCAGAAAACAATAGCAAAAACAAAAATAAAAACACAAACCAGGTCACTGAGCATTTGCAGAAGGATTTCCTCAGCCAGTTTCATCTCGCCCATAGTCTCTCCCTTCTGTAGAACACCAAGAGGTCAACGTAATTTGACCATGTTCTCTGTCACTTTATGACAAGGGTGGCCTTTTCTCCAGTTGGCCATTGCATGTTCCTGTTTCTGCCTGACACCTCCTCAGAATCGCCTCTACTGTTCACTTGCTTGTGTGTGTGTGTGTGTGTGTGTGTGTGTGTGTTTTAAACCAACATCCAGTCTAGCCTGCTTCCAGAACTGTGAAGCTTTGCTCTTCTCTTCCTAAGACCTCACCTAGTTGTCTTTAATAGTCATTCAGGGTGACAGCAACTTTTTCAGAATGTACCTCAGAACGCTCCCTACAATTACCTAATGCTAAAGCAGCTTCCACATTTTTACTATTTGTTCCAATAGCACCCCAAGTCTTAGCACTAGTTCCCTGCTTCAGTATATTTTGAGGTTATATTAGTCCTTTGTTTCGTTGCCGTGGCAAAATACCCAACAAGGAACTCAAGGGAGTCGGGGAGTTGTTTTGACTTGCCGTTTAAGGCATGCACACCACACTGGCAGGGAAGCCATGTGCAGGACTGTGAGGCATGTTGTATCCACAGTCAGGAAGGGCGAGAGGTGGATGCTGGGGTTTCTGTTGTCATCCCTGAAGTGGCTCCTCCCACATTTTCCCTCCCTCAGCTGAATCTCTGGTAGCATCCCTAGAGACAGACAGCAGTTTGTCTTCTAGGTAATGCTAAATCACATTCATGAGCTATCCAGATTAGCTCTGACAGGGATCCTTTAACAGGCACCGTAATGTGAGTGGCTTATGTGATTAAACGCTTATTTCTCATGGTTTCAGAGTGTAGGGAATTTATTTTGAGGTTGTTGATAGATCTGAGTGTCTGGTAGGGGCCCATTCCCTGGTTCATTAGCAGATTTGTTCTGTCCTTGCGTAGAAGAAAGCTCATGAGGATTCTTTGGAGTCTTTAAAGAAAGGAACGATAAAGGGCTGGAGAGATGGCTTAGCAGTTAAGAGTCCATTGTGCTCTTCCAGAGGACCCAAGTTCAGTTCCCAGCACATATTGCACAGCTCACAATTGTCTGTAACTTCAGCTCCAGGGTATCCAGCACCTTCTTCTTGCCTCTGTAAGAACATTATGTGTATATTAAATACGCATAATTTAATAATGATAATACTATCACTGCTAATAAAATATCAAAAAACAAGGTCACTAAACCTACTCATGGGGCCTCTGACTTCACAACCAAAGGACACCCTAAAGCCCAACCTCCTAATGATGTCACTCTGGGGAGTAGAATTTAATATGTGGATTGTGAGAGATATATTCTGTCTACAACATATACATCATGTATAACATCTCTGGGACAATTATGTGAATTTAATTAAAATGTTTACTTTAGGGCAAGCTTAATCTTACACTGCTTACCTTAAAAGGCCATCAAAATATGACTCATATTTATTGTATTTTATATTCTGAAAGGATGCATCTTTTAGACACTAGTGAGTTAAAGTGTTATCAGGAAGAGTGGACCCTGCTATTGGGCAGCAATAGGGCAGAGTGGACATTTTGAGGTTACATGAATGTGGATTGGTTTCTGGACCTGGGTCCAGGGACTTCATTCCAAGGAAGAACCAATGTCTGAATGGCAGGGAAAAAGTAAGAGTTTATTCATTGGCAAAATAATGAAGAGGGGAGCCTGTACTCACAAATCAGTTTCTTTACCATGAGGAGTGGGGTTCCATATACAGGACAATGGTGGCATAAAAGAAGAATGTTTTTATCTTCTCTGTTATGAGGCAGACCCTTCCAGAACCTTCTTCGAAACTGCTTTGCTTTGCCTTTCCTTTCCTTTCCTTTCCTTTCCTTTCCTTTCTTTCCTTTCTTTCCTTTCCTTTCCCTTTCTTTTCTTTTCTCTTCATGGTCTGGTGGTTCCAGTCATGGGGACTGGTAGATGTCTTTAACTTTGATGGGAGAAAAGAGAGACCAGGCAAATCCAGGGAAAGTTAAATAACCCTGTATTGTATTTCTGGACACAAGTGTCGCCAGTGGTCAACATATTCATTCATAGACTCTCACCTGAAGACCCAGGTGGGAGGGATGGACACAGCATGGAGACGGAAGCCATGCCTCTTTACCTCTCCCAGACATCAACAGGCACAGAAGAAGAGTTAGGGTTTTAGACAAATTGGCTTTCAAGACTTGGAACAATAATTCAGGTGACTGTTACTGTAACCCAGACAAAGAAGTATCATTCTCAGGGGGAAACATGCCAGAAGCAGCCTTCTTAGCTGCCTAGCTTCTAAGTGAGTGATGTTTAAGTGAACCACAGGCTCTGGAAGCTACCAGGTTTGCTTTGATTTTACCCCAGTATCACCATTGAAGAGATTTGTGGGGACTGATTTGGCCCTAACAAACCATTTAATACATGATCTGACTCTGAGTGCTTCAGAGGACAGTTTTCTGAGCTCCTTTGCAAAAGACACATTGTTGCAGCCCTGAACAAGTTTACAGCCTCATGGCTGAGTTTTCTCACAGTGAAATAGGACGATTCTTCTTGCTATTTATTAACATGTTGTTAAGATCAACAAGTTAAAAACATGAGTGCACATGCTTGCTTGGCCTTGGTGTTCTGACCGGGATGGTGTAAGTGCTGGGTAGATAACAGGAACTGCTATAATGTAGTATTTTCCTCCTGGACTTGAATTGATAGAAAACTGCTGTGATCATACAGAAACACCTCTTTCATTTTCAAATCTGCTCACAGGATAATGTTTATAGCCAACGAACTATCCTGTGTTGGGGATTACATTTCTGACTCAAAACGAGTCTTGTGATATGGGAAACAGGTAAGAAGGGAGGGGACTTCCACCAGGGTCACTTTGGGGTCAACTGCATGCAGGTATGCTCAAACTTCTGATGGGGCAAGATGATCGTGCTGCCTTCTACAAAGCTCGCATTGTTGTATCATTCTCCAAAACAAAACAACCAATCAGTCATCCAAACAACCAACCAAACAAAAAATCCACCCAAAATTCCATAAAAACTGGTTTTGTAATGTTTTAAGTAAGTTTTTTTTTTAAAATCATTCTACTGTTTAAATTTTGGTGGAATGGGTAGTGAAGCAACAAGTGACCCCTTGGTTTTGCAGCCGATTGTTTATTTCAGATTAGACATCAGGGGCTGGAGACACCTCTCCAGTGTTCAGTGGTGAAGCGCACACGTTGCTCTGCCAGAGGTCTCTGGCTCCTAGCACTCACACCAGGACTCACATTGCCTATAACTCTAGCTCCTAAGGGGATCTTATACCTCTGGCCTCCACTGGTACTCGCACACATGTGTACATATCCACCCCACACATATGTATGAATAATTCATAATAAAATAAATCTTAAAGATGAAAAGGGCACTTCCTTAAGCAGCTGACTCCTGCGTGCAGGGCTTTCTGCCAGGGATTGTGGCAGCAGTGTGAGACCACTCGGACATGTAAGGCTCTGTATTTCTTTGGGAAGACGAAGTGTATTCCCATAAATCATCACCAATGTGGGGTATCCAGGCATGGTGGCATCTGCAGCCCCAACATTAGCAAAGCAGAGGATCCCTGTACATTTGAGGCCAGGTCAGCCAGGGGCCACAGAGTGAGACGTCTTTCACAAAACAGATAATAAACATAGAGCAAGCTGTGCAAAGCACCCATTAAATACTATAGGCCGTCAACTTATCAGGGGAGGACCCTGGGAATTGAAATAATCAGGAACAGCTTCATTGAGCAAAGAAACTGTGGATTAGGTTTTGCTCGATAGACTAAGTGGGGCATTTTGGAGGGGACACAGTTTGAACAGAGGTCCTCTCTAGGTCTGTTCACAGGACAGGCAGTGGAATGCTCTGAATGGGGTCTGTAATCTACACTGCAGAAGACCAGATGTTGTATAAGACCAAGTGCCCTGGGACACTTGCCCCTTCAATGTTGGCACAAGAATAGAGACTCCTCAGTGAAGCCACAAGAGGAGAGATTTAAAAAGTAGAGAGCAGCACCAAATGTGTATTAGTTTGGGTTCTCTAGAGTCACAGAATATATGGATAGTCTTTTTATATAGTTAGGGAATTTGTCGATGACTTACAGTTTATAGTCCAACTCCCCAACAATGGCCAGCAACAGCTGTGGATGGAAGTCCAAGGATCTAGCAGTTTCTCAGTCCCACGAGGCAAGCAGGCAAGGAAGAGTGAGAGTAAATCTTCCTTCTTCCAATGTCCTTATATATCTCCAGCAGAGGGTGTAGCCCAGATTAAAGGCTGTAGGTCTCCAACAGAGGGTGTGGCCCAGATTACAGGTGTGTGGGTCTCCAGCAGAGGATGTGGCCCAGATTAAAGGTGTGTGCCTTCATGCCTTTAATCCCAGATGATCTTGAACTCAGAGATCTCCTTGTCTTAATCTTCTGAAATTCATAGCCACTATGCTTCAAGATCTCTATGCCAAGATCCAGGTCAGAAACTTATATCTCTGAGCCTCCAGATTAGGATCATAGGTGAGCCTTCCAATTCTAGATTGTAGTTCATTCCAGATATAGTCAAGTTGACAACCAGGAATAGCCACTACAAAATGCTTCTGAAGAACCAGAAAAAATTCAGATGAAACATGTCTGCGGGATGCGAATGGCACAGAAGTCTGCAGTGCAGAGATTCCGTTTTGGGATGGACATGGAAAGTAACTCACGGAGAGAACCAAACACTAACCTGCCTAGTATGAATGTTGTTCTTTTGCAAGTGAATACAGGCAAATCAAAGAAGCACGCTGCTGTGTAGTTCTACCAGGTTCCCCGCAGAAGACTCCATTGTGAAAATATCACATGCTTTGAACACGAGAAATGGAGAAATCAAGTTGGTACCAGTATGACGTTTCTTCCATGGTTAGCTTTCATAGTACTAAAGGGTGCTATATGATAGGTTTCTAGGGTTAAAAAAAAATCGACAATTTTATCCAGCTATGAACCCTGTGAACTACCACAATGGGCAAGATAGGCCCATGTGTGTGATAGTGGCACAAATATGGAGGTAACCAACTGTTTTCAGATTGGATTTAAGATCCAAGACACAGGAGGAAATGCATGCCTGCAACTGTAAACTTGACTAATAATAAGGGGCTAGAGAGTTCCCAGGCCTCGGGCAGGAACCTACTGCTATTGTTTTGCTAAATGGACATGGTATCACGCTGCCCTCTGAATCATATTTTTATGCCTATTAATCAGAACAGCTCTTAGACATCAGAGAAAATGTTTTCCTTGGGATGAACTGTGGGTAATGTTGACACTCACAATTGGTCAAAGTGCAGAGTACAGGTGTGGAGTGCTCAGCCACACACGGGACATCTATATGCTCCTCCCTCCTGAGGCTCAGGGACCATCGTGGAAGACAGGCCAAATTGGGCTGATTTCCCTGTTGCTGCAATTAATAAACCTAGAAGTGGAATTATATTGTTATTGTCTGTAAGCATAATTTGTTGTAGTTCTCAGGAGTTTATATTTAGGCAGAATCATGTTATGGCTAAAAGGACAAGAGAGCGTGTGAGAGCTGTAGGTCAGGGAAGGCTGGGCTGAACTGTCTTCTGGATGTGACGGGCCTACTACACTCAACAACTCACGGAAGATCAAGCCAGTTGTGCTGGAGAGGTGGCTCAGTAGTTAAGGCACTTGCTGCTCTACAGAGGATCTCAGCACCCAAGTGGTGGCTCAGAATTGCCACCAGTTTCAGAGACTCTGGAATTCTTTTCTGGCTTCTGTGACTACCTCGAACATACAGTGCACATGCATACATACATGCATAAATACATACATGCATGCAAGCACATACATATACATATATATGTCCAAACATACAAACACATAAAATACACAAATGTCTCTAAAAAGACAAGCCATTTAGCATTCAAACATGGGGAGAGAGAGGCTCACAAGGCCCCACCCATACCTGAGTAGCAATTGACCATTGTTGGCTTCTGTGGAGAGTCAGTTTGCTTTAAGGGTGTGGCTCCTGATGGATTGAGCATGACTTACTCAGTGGCCCCATACCCATGGGTATATGGACAGCAAAAATTGGACTTGAGGGACTATTATAAAAAAGGGGAGGGGTGGAAAGTCAGGAGTGGGTCTGGGAGGAGTTAGGGGGAGAAATAAGGGGAGAATGTGATCAGATTGCATTGTGGAAAATTCTCAAAGGATTAATAAAAATATTTCACTTAAAACAAACTGAGCCAGGCAGTGGTGGCGCACGCCTGTAATTTCAGCACTCTGGGAGGCAGAGGCAGGTGGATTTCTGAGTTCGAGGCCAGTCTGCTCTACAGACAGTTCCAGGACAGCCAGGGCTATACAGAGAAACCCTGTCTCGAAAAAAACCAAATAAAAAAAAAACCAAAAAACAAAAAACAAACAAACTGAAAACCAAAAACCAAATTCCCTATCACTGGGACTCAGTTCCAGTCAGCAACATCTGCCCGGAGCTTCTGAGATGGATTTTTTCTTTATGATGAGAGGGTAGGGTTATTGATCAAGTGGTAAAATTTCTGTGTTACTTAGTAGTTTTCAGCCTTGGGGTGGGGATAGGAAAATCGGCACCAGTTTCCTAATTTCACATGGCCTGGTGTTTGTGAAGTAACATGCGTGGATCGCTCAGCACAATATATGACAAAGAAGGAGTTCACTCAAAGATGATGAGCTTGCATATGACCTCATAGTAAGGCTTTTCCTTCTTAGCTGCATTGGTCCAAGTTTACATTATTCATATTTGCAAAGTACTTCTGAATGGCTTTGGAATAAAGCTTGGTAAAGCTAAGGGCTGGTATGATTTCTAAAAGTGTGATAAATACCTTCCAATTCAATGATTAAAGTGAAAATGGATGGTGAAGTGATTTAGTATATCTCCAAGGATGATTTTTCTGGCATTTACATTTCATTATAAATTATATTTTCTACCTTACAGTGTATCATTGTCAATTATTGGAATGTCTCATGAAGTATAAACAAGAGGTCTGGAAAGTAAGTTTTGGGTCAAGATCAACCCATATTTACTAACTGGATTTATATAAATGTTAACAATTACATATTATGACTGCTGCTTTGATCAAATTTATACTAGTCTTATAATTTTGATGTGATTAACATATACTTTATTTTTACTGGTAAAATTATCACTTAGAGTAGAAATCAAACTTCAAGAACAGAACTTCTTGACAGAATAATTGAATGTATCTTATTCACGGAATTAGGCAAATATTACAGTGCGTGACAGTATGATTTTAATGTAAAATTGCTTAAGAATTGTATTTTTTCAAATAGCAGACAAGAATTGTTAAGAAATGTTATTAGGAAAATATTTTTTAAGCATTGTTTGGTGTGTGGGCATACACTGTTGTAAAAATCTTTCTTTAATTTGAATCTCATTAGAGGATTAATGGACAGTGCACTTTTGAACCCTCCTTGGGGGCACCTTTTATAGGACAAATAAACACATGAATAAATGAAGAAAATGATATGCCAGCACAATTTAATCTGTAGAGTGCACCTGGATGATGGGATCCAGGGAAATGACCTGCCTTCTCCATTAGAATTCTCTATTAGGATTTCTACTGCTTTGGCTATATTGGTGAGTGATTGTTATTTCTATTTGAGGTTGCTGAGCCAATGCGTGTCCCTTCCTCCTGCAGGATCTTTTGTATGTGATTGCCTATGGGCCCTCACAGGTGAAGCCTCCTGCAGTACAGATGCTTTTCCACTACTGGCCCAACCTGAAGCCTCCCGGAGCAATAAGCGAGTACAGGGGCTTACAATACACAGGTAAGGGGAGCAGAGCTCTGTGGCGGCCCACGTTCTTCCGCGCCTCACCTTATCTTAGAAAAACCGTATTAGATGGTTTGGCACTGTCCTTTCGGACACTGGGTTTCAAAAGAAGCCAATAAGTCCATGCTATTAGGGGAGGTTGAGGTGGGAAGATCAGTTGAGCCCAGGAATTTGGGGAGCCATCTTAGGCAACATAGGAAGATCTCATCTCTTAAGATACTCAAGCGTGGTGCTGTGAACATATGGTAATCTGCAAGCATATGGTAATCCCAGCACTTGAGAGGTGGAGGCAGGAGGATCAGAAGTGCAAAGTCAGTCTTGACTACAAATCAGGTTTGAAGTCATCATGAACTAAAGGAGAACCCATTTCAAAACAAAACACAACCCAAAGAAAAATAAGAAAAAAAAAACAACAAAACCCCTTAATTATACTAATTAAGATGTTTATGACTTCATAGCAGATTGCCTATGCCCCTATCCAAAAGGCCCACGTCTTACCTACTACTAAAGTTAATTACTACCAAACCAGAAGTGATGGAAGCAAGGCTGGCTATTTACTATCACTTAGCAGAAGCCCCAGCTGCCTATTTCTGTCCTTGTGAGAGGCCTGGCTGTGTTTTCAGTGTCACCAGAACAGTCTCATCATGACAATGAAACAGTGACATTAAATGCAATGATACAGTTGGGCATAGTGGCCTACGCTTATGACCTTAGCACCCTGTAGGCTGACATTAAAGACTCTAGAATTCAAGGCCAGCCACAGAGTGGATTATAAGACAGCCTGAGCTATATGAAAACCTTAAAAAAAAAACATTAAAATAGTGACAGATATCTACCAAAAAACTCAAAAAAAAAAAAAAAGACAGACAGACAGACAGACTGGCTGGCACAAGGTTCTAGGTTGCTGCTTATATCACAAAGTATAAGAAAATCTCAGTGGCTAATGGATTTTCTGGTGTCCATGCACACCTCCCCTCAATGGTGTTATACATGTTTTACACTGCAGAAGGCAGATTCCAAGTGGTATAGCCTAGGATAAGAAGGGGCAGCAGCGGTTTATGCAGAAAAGGCAGACAGAATTCATTGAATTGTTTTTTATTATTTTTTCTATTATCAATAGTAGAGAATATTTCACTGTTGTGAGATGAATAATTTGAATGTAAATGCCAATGTGAAATGGCTGATATACTTGATGCCGACCCTTTTTTGTAGGGTCCCGGATAAGCTCTCCTGTGATGTTTGAATGGGTGATTAATACCAGTGATATCTATTTATACAATAACTATCTGATGAGGTAGCTATGTTTCAGGCATTGTAGTTTTGTTATTGACATAGGAACCAACACAAAAGCAGCCTTCATTAAATTGAATATAGCCTAGATACAGAAATTCAGTTTATTTGGCAAGTATTCATGGAGTATCTAGATATGGAAATTCATTTTATTCAACAAATATTTATGGGGTGTCTACTGCTAGCCAGGTGTTTCTCTGTGTTTCAGTGAGGAAATCAAAACACCTTATAGTCATTAGCTCCTTGGAGCTTTCAAGCTAATTGTGTGTGTGTGGGGGGGGGGGGGGGGAATCCAGAGATTGTTTTCTAGGGCTAAGTACTAAGGGAGAGCCAAAACAAATCTGTGGGAACCATGGGAGGGCTCCCAGCCCATCCTGGCCATTGGCAAGCTGGTGGCTGAGGCTGTAACAGGTTCATAGCTAGACATGGGAAGAGAAGAACCGTGAGTGCACAAAACGAGAGTTTGACATAGAAGAGACTTCAGGTAGAAGGGCTGGTGAGAAGGTTGCCACAGACAGCTCAGCCATGTTCAGAACTGGAAAATTATAAGTCAATTAGACAATGAAGTGAGGAGGCTGGCAGAAGGCTGGCAGAACCTCCGAAAGACTTGGGGCTGTTTTCTTACAACAGAGGGGTTTCCTCCTGTAGGCTCTGGTGAGACTCACTGACCAGAGCATCCCCAATCTCACCTGCTGACAGTCATTTCCATGCTAAGATCAGAGCCATCCTTTCTAGTTCTCTTGGACTCATGGAGAGATAGCTTCACTCACAGTTCATCCTTGTAGTCATGTGTTGCCTTCCCTGTTCACTGCTGAGACCCACGTGCTACTTGGTAGCCAGGTTCTAGCCTCGGTGATAAGCGGCTCTCTTAGAATTCCCACGCTAATAGACCATGAGGGAGACACAAAGTCATCACTGTGGTCTGTGTATTGCTGTGCATCTGGCAACAGCTGCCTATTGGATGTTGTTCTTGCAGTTGTGAATGTTGAGATTTCCCTGCTGGTACTGTCATCATTCTTGCTTTGACCAGGTAGCCATGCTGTTGAAGTGTAGCTTCTCTGACATTTCTAGGAGATACAATCTCACAGCTGATTTGGGGTTCCCTGGCTCTTTTACAAATGTTGAATCATTCTTCTGAGATGTTCCCTGATCATTAGGTGCAGGGATTAATTATATTACAGAGATGTCGGTTGAGGCAAGGCACTTCCCAATGGGTTGTTCTCTGCTTTGTGACCAGTTGTAGTTTTCTATGGTGTGACTATCTGTTGAAAGAAGTTTCTTCAATGAGATTTACCAAGCAAAGAGGTCCCTAAACTCACTTAATCTCTAATGAGTGCATGGTTTGTATGCAAAGCCAGAGATCTATGTCAGGCGCCTTCTGCTATCCCTCCTTACTTTATTGTCTGCAATAGGCATTTGCTCTGAGTCTGGATGCTCTTGTAGACTGGCTGGTCAGCAATGCTGTGCTGTCCTTCTGCCTCTACCTCTCCCGCATGCAGCCTTGCCTGACTTTTTACATGGAGGCTGGGGATCCAAACTCAGGTTCCTTTGCTTCTGCAGTAAGCACTTCACTGAATGGGCCACCCACCTCCCACACTGTTCCTCGCCTTTTATTATAAAAATTACCAACACAGGAGCTGTGAGTACTGGCTGCTCTTCTGGAGGTCTTGGTTTTAATTCCCACACCAGCTATGGTAGCTCAAAACCACATGTAATTCCAGTTCCAGAAGATCTGATGCTCTCTTCTGGCCTCAGTGGGCACCAGGCACCCATAGCAAGTAAAACATCCATGTAAAACACCCATACAAATAAAATGAAACAAAAGAGAAATTATACAGTGAGTTTCTCATTACAGCATACCAAATAGCAAATGAGTTAGTCTTTGTAGCAAAGTTGTTATTTAGTTTCCATTTAAGTACATTTCTAGACAGCACAGAGAGAATGGGAGGGGCCCTGGAAGGCTAAGCTTGATCTGGGGCATCAGACATAGCACACACCCAAGATAGTGGACTTTCAAGGTGAGTCTGTGAGAGGCTGGACCAGAGCTTTCTGTGGTGCTTTCCCATCATACGTTCTTTCTTCTCTTTAACTATTTTGATGTTCTATGTACACAATGAGAATCTTGTAAGACCTGTAAGGCTTTGCTGGTGCATTGGATACATGCAGAAAGCCCCAAGTAAGCCTGTGTGGGGTCCGTCCCAGTGTGCTTCAGCATGAGCTCTTCCTTCCAACAGCAGAGGGTCAGGTTTGCCTGAGTGTGTACTTTTATAAAAATTGAAGTGTCCCTTGTGTGTGTCTATGTGTGTGTGTGTGTGTGTGTGTGTGTATCTGTGTGCTAAGGATAACTGTTGTCTGTTTACACAGTCCATAAATTGCATGTGCCGCAATTTTCCTTTCTTCTCTACTATTACCAAATGTTTGGGTTGTTCTTAATTTTTGGTTGTTGAGATAGTGCTACTCTGAGCATTTTTGAAATGTCTTTGATATGAAACACACACACACACACACACATACACACACACACACACATATCTTTATCCCTACAGTGGACCAGTTGGGCTAAAGGGTATACATGTACTCAACTCTAATAAACAACTTCCCAGTTCAGTTTTGCTAACACACGCTCTTATTAGGATTGTATATTTATTTATTGTGGTAGCTGTTAAACATTATTTTATGTATCATACCATTATAGAGCAATAAACTATATTTCCTTTCTAATCTACAAGACTTTTATGGCTTCTTTTTAATCTGTGATTTAACATCAGCATCAGTCATATTAACTGTACAGAGGACTTTCAGCATGACATTGCTACACATGCTTACAATGGCAAGTCGCATTTTTATTTACCAACTTATTATTACAGTTTTATTCAGAAAGTTATTGTCTTAGTCAATGTTCTGTTGCTGTGAAGAGACACTATACCCATGGCAACTCTTATAAAGGATAACATTTAAGTGGGACTAGCTTACAGTTCTGACGTTTAATCCACTGTCATCTGGCAGAAAGCATGGCACCACACTGGCAGACATGCTAGACAGGGGCTGACAGTTCTATATCTGGATCCGCAGGTAGCAGGAGTGGAGAGAGAGAGAGAGAGAGAGAGAGAGAGAGAGAGAGAGAGAGAGAGAGAGAGAGAGAGAGAGAGAGAGAGAGAGAGAGAGAGAGAGGAGAGAGAGAGAGAGAGAGAGGAAAGAGAGAGAAAGAGAGAGAGAGAGAGAGAGAGAGAGAGAGAGAGAGAGAGAGAGAGAGAGAGAGAGAGAGAGAGAGAGAGAGAGAGATGGACTGGCTTAGGTTTTTTGGATTTTTCGAGACAGGGTTTCTCTGTATAGCCCTGGCTTTCCTGGAACTCACTCTGTAGACCAGCCTGGCCTTGAACTCAGAAATCTGCGTGCCTCTGCCTTCCAAGTGCTGGGATTAAAGGCGTGTGCCTGGCTGGCTTTAAAAATTCTGAAGCCCAGTCCCAATCAGCAAGGCCACACCTAGCCCAACAAGGCCACACCCACCCCAACAAGGCCACACCTACTCCAACAAGGCCACACCTACTCCAACAAGGTCACACTTCCTTATCCCTGTCAAGTACTGCTACCTCCTGATGACCAAGGATTCAAATATATGAATGTATGGGAGCAATTCCAATGCCAACCAGCACAGTTACTGTCTGTCCCTAGTGCTTGAAATGATTTCCCTTAGAAATTCCAATGATTCATCTTACAAAAGCTTGTAATAGAGCTGTAGTTGATTTTTTGTGAAGGATCCAGTTTCAGTCTTGTACATGTGGATATCTGCTTTCCCGAGCATCACTTGTTAAAGATGTCTCTTTTGTTTTTGTTAAGCAATGTATGCCTTTAGGTATCTTTTCCCACAATAAAACAGTTAATGGTGCTTGGGTTAAACTCTGTGTCTTCTGTTCTACCCCCACTGTTGCTATGGCAACGCTCTGCTGGTTTCGTTACTATGGATCTGGGGTGTAGCTTGAAGTCAGTATTGTGATGTCTCCAGTATTACTCTATTTGCTTAGCAATGCTTTTGGCTGTTTTCATAGGTTTTCGTGTTCCCATATGAATTTAGGATTGATTTTTCTAGATCTGGGAAGGGTCTCATTGGCGTTTGATGGAGATTGTATTGAGTTTTGTGTATGAGTATTTGATAATATGGCTGTTCACAGAGTATTCTCCTGATCTTTGAACATCGAGTGCTTTCTATTTTTCAAATGTCTAATATATCTTTCTTGATGTTTTATAGTTTTCTTTGTAGGGAACTGTCACGCCATTGATCAAGTTTATGCCTACGTGTTCTACTTTGGTTTTGAGGCCTCTGTGATAAGGATTGTTTAACTAGTCTCTTTTTCTAGGAATTTACTGTTGATGTAGAAAGCTACTAAAGTTTTTAAATGTTGATTTTTTTATGCCTTGAAACTTTAATGAAAGTATATTGAACAAATCTAAGATTACTTTTTGTATGTGTGGATTCTTTAGGGTCTTTTAAGAGGAGGTTATATCATTGTCAGATAGGTATAATTTAATTTCTCCGCTCCCTTTTGTGCCTTCTCTTTCTCCTGAAGAGAAGAGCCACTATCGCTCTGGCTCAGTTTTTAAACATTATCACAAGAGGGAAGATGGAGGGCAATTGATTCTAACTTTTGAGTTTAAATGAAATGTTTTCTGTTCTCCCCCTCTGTGATATGTTGGCCATATGTCTGCCAGGATGTCCTTAGTTCCACTGAGCTATGATCTTTCTATTCCCCTGTTCGGCATAGTTTTTAATCCCTAGGGAGTGCTGGCCCTTGTCAAAGATCGTTTTCTGAGATGATGGTCCCTTGTTGCTCAGGCTAAACCTGTGCTGTTCTAAGTTCCTGCACCGTTTGTTCTTTGACCTGTAGATAACTGATAAGGAGAAGCAGTAGCTTTCTTCTTCTGTGGTCAGATAACATATCTTGTACTATATAATATATTAATTTTTGTATGTACGTGTTTACATGTATGTGGTATGTACATGTGTAAATGCTCATGTGTGTTCATGTGTGCATACATATGTGGTGCATGTGAGTGTGGATGTAAGAGGTTGATATCATGCTTCTTCCTCAATAACTCTCCATGTTTTTGTTTTTGTTTTTTGTTTTTTTGAAACCTAGTCTCACTAGATAGCCCTGGCTTACCTGGAACTCATTATGTAGACCAGGCTGGCCTCAAATTCAGAGTCATCTACATGCCTCTGCCTCCCAAGTATGGGAATTAAAAGTATGTATGCTGTGCCTGGCTCTACCTTACTGTTTGAGCCAGGATCTTTCACTGAACTTGAAAACTCTGATTTGGCTCCACACTGACTGGCCAGGAATCCCCAGGTATCCTCCTGTCTCTCTGCCACCAACTCTGGAATAGCAGGCACACTTTGCTGCGTTTGGCTTTTTTATTTAAGTGCTGGGATCAAATTCAGACCACTCTTCTTGCATAGCAAACACTTTATTGACTGATCCAACTTCACAGTCCTACATTATTTATTTATTTAAAAAAACTTCCTTTAGGGCTGAACATATAAATATTTCTGTGTATTTAAAACAACATGTACAATAGTCTACATGAAATAAACCAGATTTATTACTTGTCTGGTTCAAACCTATATTGCCATTGCATTTTTAACTTAAATTATTATTTTATGTGTGTGAGTGTTTTGCTGGCATGTATATTTGTGTATCACATGTCTACGTGGTGCCCAAGAGGGCCAGAAGAAGGCATCAGATTCCCTAGTATTGGAGTTACAGACAGTTGTGTGCTGCCAGGTGTGCTCCGGGAGCCAAACTCCGGTCCTCTGCAAGAGCAGCCAGTGCTCTTAACCACTGAGCCACCTCTCCAGCCCTGTCACTACATGGTGTTCACCCTCTCCAGCATTTCTAAGAGGGAAGCCCTGAAGGTTTTTGTTGTTGTTGTTGCTGTTGTTTTTGTTTTTGTTTTTGTTTTTACTGTGATTGTGGATTTGTCTAATTCCTCCTTCTTCTGGTCTATTTACTTTTGATAGTTTGAGATGGTACTAGTAGGTATATGCACATTGCAAATTTAGAATTCAGTCTCTTCCAGGCAAATTGAAGTTCTTAGCATTTTTGAATGGATTTTTTTTTATCATTCATGATTCTTTCAACGTTATAATTTATGTTGTCATAAGCTAATGTAGCTGTGCAGGCTTTTGAAAGTGTTTGTGTACTATTAACTTTTTCCATCATTTTACTTTCAACCTTTTATATTCTTATATAAAGAGCTGGCCGGCTTTCTCTATCCATCCCCCGACTCCATCTTTCTAGTGCTGCTTTAGAGGCAGCCCATGCACACACCTGGCATTCAGAAGGATTGGGGGGGTTTGAACTCTGGTCTTCATGCTGTATGGCAGCTACTTAAGCCACTGAGCCATTTGAGTTTTGAAAATAATGCACTTTTTTTGTTTCCTTTAATGTTAATCTACTGGGGATAATTTTTATCTCTTTGTATTTATTTGAAAAATATCGTCTTACATTTGTTTGTTTGTTTGTTTGTTTAGATTTTTGAGAGAGGTTACTGTGCACACCCAACAGGCCTAGAGTGTAAGATCGTAAATGTATTTTCTCTATGTATACAGTTTAAAACTGGTATTCATTTTATTTATAAACCTTGAAAGTATGTTATGAGCTTTATTTTTGTTCCTGCTATTGCTATTTGGATGCACATTATTGATTATTGCTAATTTAGAGGTAAACAACCCTCATTTGTTTATTTATTTATTTACTTACTTCTTTACTTATTCATCCATTTGGCTCTGCCATATCCAGTTCTGTTATTTCTACTTGCCTTTCATGGCACTTCATAGGACTCCTCAGTCTGACAATTGACACCTTGTCAGTTTTAGAAAGTGCCAGGTTTATCTTCTGTTGGGTGTTGATATGGTACTTACTGAAGGTATCACCTGGGCTGCTGGATCAGTGTTAGCCAATGCATCATGCTCTTGTAGTCACCACAAATACAAACAACAAGCAAGCAAGCAAGCAACAACAACAACAAAAAAAAAAACTACAGAAAATAATGGCATGTTTCTTCAGGTCCAAACCCATCTCTTGTGCCTGTGATCAGTCCCTGACATGATTTTAATAGAATTGATGCGTTCATCTAATTCAGGTATATATGCAAATAAGATGGAAGAGTATTCACTTTTCCTGTCCAGCTTCACTCATCCACACAGTAGTACTGAGCTTAATCTACATCATTAACGACATTAATTCTTTTCATTCTCCAGATGTCCTATTTTATCAATAGTTGTGCTACTTTCAACGTTTTTGCAGATATGTGAAACTGCTGTGAACATCTTACACAGTTCAATGATTTGTGTAGTAGTTGACGACTGACCTTTTTTTAATTTAAAATGTATCATTGTTGCATGTGTATGTGCCTGATAAGTACATATAGGTTCATGGGCCATGGCTTGTGTGTAGAGCTCAGAGAACGTTATAGTCAGTTCTATCCTTTATGTGGATTCCGGGGCTCAAACTTAGATCTCCAGGCTGGCTTGGGGAGCACCTGTGTGTCTCTGCCTTGCATACAGACTCTCTGTGCCAGCTCTTCCCAAGCCTTGTACCCACTTACTGCCAGCTTCCTTCTCGGTTCCCTGATCTGAGACCCTCAGAGCAGAAGGTCTGGTGAACGGAAGCAGAAGAACAGACACTGCTGCATGCGCGTAACTGTAACTGCAGGGGTGTCTCGCCGGGGTGTTAGCTGTTGGGATTTGCATATATCGATCAGCTTCAGGACAGCTCATTTCCCGTTACTTAAAGCCCTTATCTTGAAATTTTATCGTAATGTTCATATAAACTGAAATAAATCAAAACCAGAGAAGACAGATAAAGGTTATGTTTTTATGACTTCATCTTTTAATACTTCCTGGAGCTGAATTTTATCTATTTCTCTCTCTCTTTTAAAAAGATTAGTAGAGGATGCTTAGACTGTGGATTTTAACGTTAGAATGATTTCTATTTATCTGTTATAAATGACCAGTTTCCTCTCAATTTTACAGTTGCTGAATTTTACAAAACCAACAGGTTTTGATATGCAGTATTTTTATTAATGATTTTTGTAACGTTTTTGTTGTTATGTGTATGTGTGGTAATCTTGCATGAATGTCTGTGCTCCACATCCATGCCTGGTGTTCATGGAAGCCAAAAGAGTGCATATCTCCTGCAACCAGAGTTACAGATGGTTGTAAGCTGTCTGATATAGGTGCTGGGAATTGAACCCAGGTCTTCTGGAAGGACAGCCTATATTCTTAGCTACTGAGGCATCTCTCTAGATTTCATGTGCTATATTTTTATTAATACACATTCAGATTATTTTAATTTTGTATTATTCGATTTTTCTTTGTGATGCGTATAGGAGTACTGTTTAATTTCTACATCTTTGAGTTATAGCTAGCTTTACTTTTTTTACCTTAATTTCATTGTGATTAGTACATGTTGATTTTTCTCATTTAACATTATTTAGTTGTGTCAGTTTGCTGTTTCTAAGGTGAAATCATTGTAGTGTTTAATATAATACCCTTTTTATTTGCATCTTTCAAAATTGTTCCTGCTATTTGGTATTTAATAGTCTTCTCATGGTTGGAGTGTGATTGTCTCTGTATTCACTTTGCTTGGGATCTGCTGAGCTTTTAGGGTCTGTGGTTTTATGCCTCTTGTTAGTATCACAAGAACTTGGATGCCGCCCTATCTAGATAGTCTTTCCTTTTCTCATCCAGAGACTCTAAAAGTATTTAATATTACCTCCAGGGATTTTTATAGGCTTTATTGTTTTGAAGGGGGGCACAGAGGGTGTTTGAGGACATGGCTCAATTGATAACGTGCTTGCTGCACAGGAATGAGGGTCCATTTGTTTACCAGTCCCAGCTCTCAGGTGACAAGCTGGGTGGAATGAGCTATGTGACCCCTGTGCTGAGGACGCAGTCACAGGAGCTCTCTGGGGGGAGGAGGAGGGAGTCAGCTCTAGCTCCAGTGAGGAACCCTGTCTCCAAGCATGAGGTGAAAAATGACTAAAGAAGAGACTAATGTTGACTTCTGTCATATGTGTATACACCCAGACACAGACACAAAGTCTCCCATAAAAGCATGAGAGCAACACACACACACACACACACACACACACACACACACACACACACACACACCAAGCAGTACTTTAGTTAGAACTGTCTTTTAGTTCATCAAGCCATTCTTTCTTCTTGCTGTGTCCAATGTTTTTGAAAGACCACCTACTGAATTACTGATTTGATGTGTTCTGTTTCTTTTAGTACTTCTACGTAGAATTTTCATTTCTCTGTTGGAGTTTTCATTTTAACAATCTGTCTATAGTTTAAAAATAAACCTAAAGTAATTATTTTAAAAATCCTTATTCTTAATTCCAAATGAGTCTAGGTATTCTTTTCATACCCCACCCCTGTTATGGGGTACAATTTCTATGTCTTTTGTATATTTCATAACATTTTTATTGTCTTCGTGTCTGGAACTTGACATCTCAGTCGAGGTTGACCCTGACCTCTTGGTCATTCTTTTGCCAGTTGCCAAGTCTTTGCATTACATGTGTGCCACTGAACTGAAAAGAAAAATCTTCAGAAATGGAATGTATTTTTTTGTTTCTTTCTTTGAGCTTGAGCATATTAAAAATGTCTTCCTATGGCTTTACATGAAAAAAATATTCTTCTCTGTGAAAGACATGTAAACATTTGTTCATTGTTTTCTGGCATTTAGAATCATGGAAGAAGAATTTTAGACCACTGTGATTTTGTCGGAGAAATCTTTTTATTTTTCATTTGTTTTTAAAGTTTTCATGAACATGTGAGATTTAATATTTTTGCCTTGATTTTCTTGATTGTAATGCGAAGCACTTTAAAATTTTACGTTTATTTATTAATTTTGTTTGTGTGTATATATGTACATGTGACTATACCAGAGTACACATGTGGCAGTCAGGGGACAGCTTGTGGGAATTGAGTTTCTCCTACCATGTGAATTCTAGGGCTCGAACTCCGGTCCTCCTGCTTGGTGGCAAGCCCCTTTACCCACTGAGCTATCTCACTGGCTTCCAACAAAGTGCTTTCAATGTACAAATTTGGATACTTTTCAAATTTTTTTCTCTAATGAAGTGCGAATTATTGCTTTTCTTCCAATTTTTTGGAATACCAAGGGTTATTAAGTCAAAATTTTTTCTTTTGTCATCTGTAGCAATATTACCACTAATTCACATATTTATTTCTTCTCTAGATTCTTAGCTTTTCAGTCTCGCTTACACTCATATAACTTACTACATATGCTAACCCAGGATCAGTTCTAATAGTATATAGTGGCTGCGCAACACAGTAATCCCACATTCAAAGGCAGTAGTAATACTTACATATAAACTAATCTGTGTTAATACATAGATACATAGTAATGCATAGTAACACATAGATACTTAGTAGTACACAGTAATACATAGATACATAGTAATATGTGGTAATAGATACATAGTAATAGATAGTAATATGTGGCAATACATAGAAACATAGTAATACATAGATACATAGTAATATGTGGTAATACATAGATTCATAGCAATACATAGACACACAGTAATACAGATATTTAGGAACACATAGATATTTAACAATACATAGCAACATAGTAGCACATAAATACATAGTAATGCATAGACACATAATAAGGGTCTTGTCTCAAACAGTTTCTTTCTAATTCTGCCTTTTTGTTTTTAGTTTGTGTACATTTTAATCATGCCTTACCCAAATCCATTTTTGTTCCATTCTGTTAGTCTCTCCTGAGGCTGAATTTCTATGAGTTTCGGCATCTGATTTGGAGAGGCTGTGTGTTCTGCTGCACACAGCTTTCACATTTTTTCTTAGAATCTGCTCTTCCATAGAGTAGATTATTTTCAGACATGTTTCTTCTCAGCCTTTTATATGTTTTCTTTCCTTTAATGCATGTTTTGCTTGATCTTTCATTTTTGTTCTTTTGATTTTTATTTCTGGTGTTCAGAATTGGACCCAGGTTTTCAAGGCCCCAATATCCATAACCTAAACAGGAGTTTTACATTTTCATATATTAAAATTGATTGGTATCTTCTTTTACTAAGATTATAGAGAAATTACCTTTTGTTCCCCATCTTCCCTAGTGTAGCATTAAGGATCAAATCCAGGGCCTTGTGTATGTCAGATAAAATTACTATCCAGGCCCATAACTCTCCGAATTTACCCCGAGTTAGGGATGTGGTCTCGCTAAGGCTGACCTGAACTCACTCTAATGCCTTGACTGGCCTTGAACTTCTCCTTCTGCCTCCTGAGGTCATCGAGATCACAGGTCTGCATCAAGAGACCCATCAAGACTTTCTCCTATACAACTAGAAGTTTGATGTTTTACACTATGATCCATTTAGAATGGACATTTGGTATAGAGTGAGAAGAGAAGGAAAAATTTCCCCCTAAAAAGGCCAAGTTATCCCAACTCAAGTCGTTGAAGAAAATTATCTTTTTCACATTGAATTGATTTTGGTTTTCTTCTTTGGAAGGCAATTAATTGTTCACATGGTTTTCAGGTCTATTTGTAGAACTGTGTATTTTGTCCTACATCTCTTCTAGTGCCATAACTACATCCTATTACTCCACTCTGTAGTATAGAGGACCTGAGTTTTAATCCCAAGCACTCATGTAAAACATCAGGCATGGTCATGCATGCCTGTGGTTTCAGTGTTAGGGAAGCAGATGGGGGTTGGGGTGCAGAGGATCTCTGAAGCTTGCCAACTGGCCAGTTTTGCTAAATTGGTGAGGTCCAGGATCAGGGAAGACCTTGTCTCAAAACATACAATGGAGACCATAAAAACTGAGGAAGACAAGTGATGTTGATCTCTCCCCATCATGCATGTGTACATGTGCTCGCATGCACACACACACTCATGCATGTACATGTGTAAACACACATGAAATATACACATAACTACACCCCACACAATAAAGTATATTTTAAAAATCATGTGATATTCGTTGCATCTTCATGGATCTTGTCCTTTCTATAAAATAATCTGCTTTGATTTTTGAATAAGAACTGGAATATTGACCCAAAACCACCAGGAGAGAGCTGGGCTCCCAGGAGTACAGACATGCCTGTGAGCACAGTAAGACCACCACTTCTTCCAAGGGACCTGCCCAGAGCCATCAGGACACAGGAACAGAGGAGCAGCCTGGGACAGAATCCTTCTGGTTTCTATCTGCACCAAATACTGTTTCCATACCCAAATACTGTTGGGAGAGAGCTGGTCGCCCAGGAGTACTGACACAGAGGCCTGTAGGAGAGACAAGCTACAGTCAGAGACAGCAAGACCAGCTAACACTAGAGATAACCAAATGGTGAAAGGCAAGGGCAAGAACATAAGCAACAGAAACCAAGGCTACTTGACATCATCAGAACCCAGTTCTCCCACCACAGTGATCACTGCATACCCCCAACACACCAGAAAAGCAAGACTCTTATTTAAAATCACATCTCATGATGATGATAGAGAACATTAAGAAGGACATAAATAACTAACTCCCTTAAAGAAATACAGGAGAACACAGGTAATCAGCTTGAAGCCCTTAAAGAGAAAACAAAAATCCCTGAAAGAATTGCAGGAAAACACAACCAAACAGGTGTTTTTTTCTAGGGTGTAGTTTCCCTCCTTGTGTTGGTGGTTTCCATCTCTTATCATTTGTAGGATTGTAGGAATTGAACAAAACCATCCAGTATCTAAAAGTGGAAATAGAAACAATAAAGAAATCACAACCTTGAAGATAGAAAGCCTAGGAAAGAGATTAGGAGTCATAGATGCAAGCATCACCAACAGAATACAAGAGATAGAAGAGAGAATCTCAGGTGCAGAAGATACCATAGAAAACATGGACACAACAGTCAAAGAAAATGCAAAATGCAAAAAGCTCCTAACCTAAATCATCCAGTAAGTCCAGGACACAATGAGAAGGATAATAGGTATAGAAGAGAGTGAAGATTCCCAACTTAAAGGCCAGTAAATATCTTCAGCAAAATTTTAGAAGAAAACTTCCCTAAAGAAAGAGATGCCCATAAACATACTAGAGGCCTACAGAACTCCAAGTAGATTGGACCAGAAAAGAAATCCCTCTGATCACATAATAGTTGAAACACCAAATCCACAAATCAAAGAAAGAATATTAAAAGCAGTAAGGGAAAAAGGTCAAGTAACATATGAAGGCAGCTCTATCGGAACTATACCAGACCTCTCATCAAAGACTATGAAAGCTAGAAGATCCTGGGCAGATCTCATACAGATCCTAAGAGAACACAAATGCCAGCCCAGGATACTATACCCAGCAAAACTCTCAATTACCATAGATGGAGGAACCAAGATATTCCATGACAAACCCAAATTTACACAACATCTTTCAACAAATCCAGCCTTACAAATAATAAGAGATGGAAAACACCAATACAAGGAGGGAAACTACACCCTGGAAAAAACAAGAAAGTAATCTTCTTTCAACAAACTCATAAGAAGATAGCCACACAAACATAAAAATAGTATAAAATTAAGAGGAAGCAACAATCACTATTCTTTAATATCTCTTAACATCAATGGACTCAATTCCCCAATAAAAAGACATGAATAACAGACTGGATACATAAACAGGACCCAAGACTTTGCTGCATACAGGAAATGCACCTCAGTGTCAAAGAAAGACACTACCTCAGCATAAAACAATTTTCCAAACAAATGGTCCCAAGAAACAAGGTGGAGTAGCCATTCTAATATCGAATAAAAGCAACTTTCAGCCAAAAGTTTTCAAAAAGGATAAGGAAGGACAATTCATACTCATCAAAGGAAAAATCTACCAAGAAGAACTTTCAATTCTGAACATCTATGCTCCAAATGCAAGGGCATCCACATTCATAAAAGAAACTGTACTAAAGCTCAAGGCACACATTATACCTCACACAATAATAGTGGGAGACTTCAATACCCCACTCTCATCAATGGACAGATCATGGAAATACAAACTAAACAGAGACACATTGAAACTAACATAAGTTATGGACCAAATGGATTCAACAGATATCTATAGAACATTTCATCCTAAAACAAAAGAATATACCTTCTCAGCACCTCATGGTACCTTCTCCAAAACTGACCATATACTCGTCACAAAACAGGTCTCAAAAGATACAAGAAGGTTGAAATAATCCCATTATCCTATCAGATCACTATGGACTAAGGGTGTTCTTTAATAGAAACAAAAACAACAGAAAGCCCACATACACCTGGAAGCTGAACAATGCTCTATTCAATGTTAACTTGGTCAAGGAAGAAATAAAGAAATTAAAGCCGTTTTAGAATTTAATGAAAATGAAGGAAAGACACCCAAACTTATGGGACACAATGAAAGCAGTGCTAAGAGGAAAATTCAGCTCTGAGTGCCTCCAAAAAGAAATTGGAGAGAGCATACACTAGCAGCTTGACAGCACACCTGAAAGCTCTAGAACAAAAAGAAGCAAATACACCCAAGAGGAGTAGACACAGGAAATAATCAAACTCGGGCTGAAATCAACCAGGTAGAAACAAAGAGAGCCATACAAAGAATCAACAAAACCAGGAGCTGGTTCTTTGAGAAAATCAACAAGATAGATAAACCCTTAGCCAGACTAACCAAAGGGCACAGAGACAGTATCCCAATTAACAAAATCAGAAATGAAAAGGGAGATATAACAACAGAAGCTGAGTAAATTAAAAACATCATCAGATCCTACTACAAAACATATATTCAACAAAATTGGAAAATCCGGATGAAATGGATAATTTTCTAGACAGATAGCAGATACTAAAGTTAAATAAGGATCAGATAAATCATCCAAACTTTCCCATAACTCCTAAAGAAACAGAAGTAGTCATTAAAAGTCTCCCAACCAAAAAAATCAACCAACCAACCAACCAACAACAACAACAACAAAAAAAAAAAAAAACAAAAAAAACAGAACCACATGGTTTTAGTGCAGAATTCTATCAGACCTTCAAGGAAGACCTAATACCAATACTCTTCAAACTATTCCACAGATTAGAAACAGAAGGAACACTACCCAATTCATTCTCTGAGGCACAGTTAAGGTGAGTATTCGCCCTTAGGAATGGAATGGTTTCGGTTTCTTTCTAATCAGGAACTTTTCACAATTTCCTTTCATAGAGGACTTCATAAAAGATATTTTCTACGTCTATCATGTTTAATGTTCCAAATAGATTTTAAAAACTAAAAAAAAAAAAAAAAAAAGAACTCGAATATTTCACTGAATAAACAGGCTAATTTGAAAATATTGATGTTTTTCAACACTGAGTCTTTTAATCTACAGATATATAACATTTCCCACTTGTTTTGGTATTTACATTTTTTTCTTTCAGCAATGTTCCCCCATCTTTTGTGTATAGCAGTCACAATTGTTTGTTAAAAATTACTTGTAGTATTGTATAGCCTGGATTGTTACGGTAAATTGTGCTAAAACTTAATCTTCTATTTGTTTGTTGCTAATGAGTACAAACAACTTCATTTTGAAGTGAACTTTATACCTGAAACTTTGACAAGGTTCCGTGCTAGTTTTCCTGTCTTACATGTGAGTTTCTTAAGATTTCGTTTCCTAAAAACTATTATGTGCTCTGAAAACAAAGATACCCCCCCCCACCTTCCAGTGTCTTTGGGTGTGGTGTGCCTGCGTGTATGTATGCCCACATATGTGGGGGTGCATGTGGGTACTCCTTAGTTCAGAGGCCCCAGGTTCGCCTCAGTCTTCCTTGGTTTTTCCTCCCCATTATTCGCTGAGGCAGGGGCTCTAAGTCAAACCCAGAGCTCACAGATAAGGCTAACCTTACTAGGCAGCTTTTCCTAGGGCTCCCCTTATCTCCACTGCCAAGCCAGGAGTTACAGCCCCCCCCCCAACCTGCACCCCTGCTTACATGAGTTCTGTGGATTGGAACCCCACACACTTGAGTGGCAGGTGCTTTAACTGCCCAGCTCTCCCCTCAGGCCAATGAGGATACTTTTAAATTCCGTTTCCTTTTTAATCCATGCCTACCTACCTCTGTTTCAGTCTCTCCCTGTGTCCTTCATTTTTTGCACCTGTCTTTTTCTCCCTTCCTTCTGTAATACCTTGGACAGTACAAGTGTTTGACAGACAGGCAGGGGTGAGCATCCTCGCTCTCCCCAGCTGTGGGCGGGGAATGCATGAAGGCTTCATTTACCATTAAACATGATGCTAGCAATGATTTTCCAAAGATGCTTTTCTTAAACATCAGATTAAGGCAATTCTGGTCTGTTCTTCGCGGAGATTGTTAATGAGTGGAGATCAGTGGGGATAAATGTTTCCTCTTTCTGCTGAGCTGACCATATGACCTCCTCTTTTTTATGCCCCTGATATGGCAAATTACACTGATTTGATTTGCATTTTCAAACCAACTGTGAATTTCTGGGATAAACTCCATATTTTTATGCTGTATTTTATTGCCAATTTTTTTGTTAAATATTGTTGAAGCTGTATTTATGTGGGACTTTCATAGTTTTTTAATTGTCATGTTTCAAGTGGCCTTGTTGACAGAGGAACACCAGCCTCGTGGAATGAGTGGAGTCTTGGCACTTCTCTTTTCTGAGTCTGTATCGGTATTCTTATACAAAATCCTAGCCATCTGGACTCAGGTTTTTGTTTTTCAGGGAGATTTTCTGTTGTGAATTTAATTTCCTTAACAGTTGTAGGGCTACTTGCAGTCCACAGTTCTCACTGAGACGTATTTTAAAATTGTGTCTATTTGAAGAATATGAACATTTCATCCAATTAATAGATCCGTTGGTGTCAGTGTGTCTGTAGTCTTTCCCTACTTTCATTTCAGACATTGGTATCTTATATATGATCTCATGATTATTTTTTCCTCTTCTCCAGACTGGTTAGAAAGCTTATCAAATTCATTGATATTTTTCCCCAAGGAACTGGCTTTTGGTTTTATCCCTTTTCTGAACTGTTTCTTTGATTTCAGTTTTATTAACGTCTGTTAGTGTCTGCATGGTTTCCTTCCTCTCTCTAATACTGCACTTGATTTTGTATCGTCCCATCTTCATAAAAAAACAGCATAAATGTCCCTAGACCTTTTGTGTTTTTACCATGAGAATCTGAAGCTATAAATTTCCCCTTTAATGTTGTTTCCAATGCATTCTCATGAAATTGATGCATATGTCAGGAATTTGTTATATCCTGGTACCGAACACTTTCTAACAATTTTTGTGAATGTTTTACATGAGTTGCACCTTGGGCTAATATTTTTTCATCTCCTTTACCCCACGACTGTCTCTTATTTCTCCTCTACCTGCCACTTTCTTTTCCCAGATGGCTCCTCTTCTGCTCCAGAGTCTTTTCTCTGATGAGTTCAGGAGTTCAGGAGGGTTTCTCACATGTGCAAGGGGAGGGGTGTGGGAGAGAGAGAAGTAGAAGCTGGTTGAGGCCACGGGGAGAGAAAGGGAACGAGAGAGAGAGAGAGAGAGAGAGAGAGAGAGAGAGAGAGAGAGAGAGAGAGAGAAGAGCAAGAAAGAGTAAGAGAGAGGGGAGGGGGCAAACAGCCTCTCTTACAGTGGGCTGGGCCTACCTGGCTGTTACCAGGTAACCGTGGGGAGGGGCACACAGACTGTGGGGGTAGAATCCAGACAATACCAGGAGCTTGGGGCATTGCCCTATGTGACTGGTTACCACAGGATTATGGAGTTGAGGGCCTCGTGTCAGAAGCCTAGTTTCTGGGAGCATGACCAAGGGATCTCCGGAAGTTAAGCCTTGCTCATCCAGAACACAGACTGCCTTTCATGGTCCCACATGTATGGGTGTGTGTGGTGTGGTGTGTGGTGTGTATATATGTGTGCACGTGTGGTATGTGTGGTGTGGTATGTAGTGTGTGCATATGTGCGCATATGCCTATGGGTGTGTGCTATAGATGTTGCAGTTACACCTGAGCATTCAGCAGACACCTTTTCTCATCACTTTTACTTGTACATCCATTATGAGTCTTTTCAGTTACCTCTGTCCATTGCAAATGAAAGAGTCTCCAACCAATGCTGATGGCAGCCCTAGCCTATGGACATAAACATAGTTATTTTGAAGGCACTCTGATGGGCACATCATGTGCATTTAACAAAACAACAGGGGCTGGAGAGATGGTGCAGAGGTCATGAGCACTTGGCTGATCTTCCAGAGTACCCAGGTTCAGTTCCCAGCACCCACATGGCAGCTCACAACTGTCTATAACTCCAGTTCCAGGAGGTCTGACATCCACACACACACACACACACAAGCAAGGAGAACACCGATGCACATAAAATAAAAATAAATGATAAACAACAACAATAAAAACCAAAACAACAGCTCTAGCTTTCCCACTAGCACTTACGACCCTCTGCCACCTCTCAGCTGCAGGCTTTTGACTGTGTTTGCAACAGCAGATGTGAGGATGTGAATTTCCTCCCGTGGAGTGGGCCTTAAATGCAATCAGGAAGTGGTTGACTACACTCATAACAGACTTGGAACCATTTGCATGCTGTCTGGCTCGTTAATACTGTGCCCAGGGCACAGGGCTGGGTCAGCCTGCTGCTGCTAGCTTCCTGGTGCAGTCTGCTGAGCCCCTCCCAGCACTGTGACCCTGGAGGCAGGAAGGAAGCTTCTGGACCAGTGTTAGCTTAACTTCTCCATGTCTTGCATTGTTTTTAAGAAAAACATCAGTGGTTGCTCTTATCTTTAGGCCTCTTTTAGTGAGGTATCTTTTGTTCTATATGGCTGCTTTAAAAGTTTTCGGCTTTTTTCCACATTTTTGATTTGATTTGATTAATTGATTTTAACAAGTTTTGGTGTGTTTTTCCATTGCTGAATCTTGACTAGAACCTCTTGAGTGTCTATGAACTGTGGGTTAATAATTCCCATCAAAGTTGAAAAATTACTTAAGGGGACTGTCCTAGAACCTGTCCTTAGCTCAATGGCACTGGTAAAAATGGATGAAAAAAAAAACAACCCAAAAATAACAAACCAAAGGAATTGGTTCTCTCATACGTCCCCATCATCCACAGAGCAGAGGTCATTAGATTCCTGATCTAGTTTCATGGCTACCACATATGCTAATCTGTTTCTACCAGTGCCACACCAGCTGATATGTTTTACATATGACCTACTCTCATAATAGATGGGTTTAGAGAGGTCAGCAGATGTCACTGTGTATGCTTTGACTTGTGGTGACTGGAGTTCAGTAGAAAGAAGGACTGAAGAGTCATTGTGAAACTCAGAAGGAAGACTTCTGTAATGGATTAGTTATGTCTTTCACGAGTTTGGGTTGGAGAAATAGGGTGTTTGTCCTACATACTTGCAACAGTGTACAGTTTAAAGGGAGTTGTGAAGCTTCCCTGACTGTAGAAGGAAACTCACTGCCAGTCTTCTCAGTCACCTTGTCTTTACTACCCATTGGAAATGAATAGGATTATTATGTAATCCCTAAACTCCAGTGATTTTTGTTTATTTACTCATTTTTCCCTTTCAAAGCAGATATGAAACTGTGATTAGAATACTATTTCCTGTTCCCCTTTAAAATTAATTGACCAGTTGCCCTGTAAAGTTAGAATATGGCAGTTCAGAGAGGGCCCTACTTTGAAGCATACAAACATTTTACACCATTTAAATGACAGCGTGCTGTTAATTGCATTAGACTGTGTAAAGGGCAGTTACTGGTCTATCTCAGATCACTTGTCCCCCCCCCCCCAGCTCTTTATATATTGAGTTAGGGACTTGTGTACAGGTATCGACAGACTAGCTGAGACTCAGTGCTTCAGACAGGAAACTCATCTTCCAGCCTCCATATGAAGACGATGGGATGGGAACTGGAATGGTGGAGAATCCCTTCTGACCCATCATCTTGTTTCTGTTAAGCTTCTGGTGCCAAAAGCACGGGGCATTGTGCACAGTGCCCCACAGTGAGATGAACCCAGGTTAGGAACTTAGTGTTGCAGCTTCTAGCCTCAGCTTGCACCAGTTTGTGACCATCCTGGGCAACTTAACCTTCTAAAATTTAACTTAATGTGTGACATGAGCTTAATAACTTGTTGCACCTACCTGCAGAACTGTTGGGGAATCCAGTGAAAATATCTTTGGGTCACCTTGAGAACTTGGCAGTGTTGTGTACTGTGAGACTGATGGTCCTGTATTTTGCACTGGTTTTCCTTCCCAGGGAAAGTGGGCAGCGTCACCCTACCTTGACCTGATTTTGCATCTATTCTTTTCCGCAAAGGTGATTGATTCTGTTGGGATGCTATCTGATGCTATGTTTATTTAGGAGAAAGGAAAGTCGTGCGAGCTATTGGCTGTGTTTTTTATGGGAGTGTAAGCTACCTCAAGGAGAGATCTTCACTGCCTCTCTTTTGCTTTTTAGCTTGGAATCCCATCCACTGCCAGCACATCGAATGTCACAATGCAATCAACAAGCCGGCTGTGAAGGTACTGTGCCCCAAGCCTCGTCTGCACCTGAGCTCTCAGCAACCTGCTCAGTGAAGGAGCGAGTTGCCTGCAGCTCTGTAAAGCTCTGAGGGTCCGTCTTGAGCACTTCTGTGTTCAACGCTGCCAGGACAGCATTTGGCCAAGAGTAACAGTGGTCTCTGTGAGTTTGGGCTGTGAATTCACAGCCAAGGGCAGTATGGCATTGAGCTAATTATCCAAAGAATCCTGACAAACACATCTTTAACTGACAAACTCCGTCTTTCACTGGCTTTAAACCAATACATTCGGAAATCCTCCCCTCTCTGCTGAGCCCTTCCGAGGGTCTGTGATTAGGACTGTTCGACTCCAAACTGTAAGACATAGACACATTTGTTAAGTCTTAGTGCAGATCGTGTATGTGGGAGAATTGACTCAGTGGTTTTGGGTTAGCATGCACACAGCAGATCACTTTAGAGCTAAGGGAATGATTTCCTGGTGCCAAGTAGCTGGAGAGGCCAGTGGGTGGTTTGCATAAAACTAGAGACAGAGCAAGGTGCTCTCTCAGCCTGGCTTCTCTACAAATGTTGTTCAATCTCATCGAAACTATGAGTCTTAGAGGATGGATATTCAGAGGCACAGCCACATGTTTTAACAAACAAAACTGCTGGTAGTAGAGTTGTGGGATTTAGGACACATGAGGGTGGCTTGACCAGGGACAGGGTTTGTGTGAGTTAATGTCGCCCTGCCGAGAGCTGGTGCTGGCTGAATTTAGGAGCATTTACGGGCTCTTTAGAGAAACTGGTGTTACTGGAGTTCAGTTCCCTTGTCTAGCTAACTGTGTTGGTGCCCACATAATAGAAAACTAGCACCAGCACTTTACAGGAACAAGGAAGAGGGAGCATGGGATTTGGTAACTGTAAGGGACCAACAGTCGTGGGCAAGGAGCGGTGGTGACAACATCTCCGTCATCTAGCAGACGCATTCCTTGTCTGCTCATATCTGGCCCTTACTGTGACCAAAAACCGAAAGGCTCCAGAGAAAGAGCAGAAGCGAGTGAGTCAGGGACTGGAGTGCAGGCTCTGCAAGGTGCGCATTTTCCTACATAACCCCATTCTGATCTTCAGAAGATGTGGGGTTCAAGGTCTTTGTCTTTGTCGCAAGGGCGTTGCCGTAAGCGCGTGGTGGGTCATGTGGTTCGTGGAGTCTGTAGCTTCTCACAGCGAAGTCCAAGGGTTCCTCCTGCTTATGTTTTGGCGTTTTTTTCCTTCTTTCTTTTTGCCTGGTACAGGTTTCTCCAGTTATTTCTCCCTTGCTTTTATGACAGACTGAATTCTCAAGAGGCTTCTGGCATCCTGGTTAGTAATGCTTTCTGGCCATCTAATCACAGAAAGGAGAAATTAGATTTTCTCCTCTTCTAGGCAGACAGCCCAGCCCACATATCTGGGTTGACCTTACTTTTTATGCCAAAAGCCAGTCCTGGAGGCCAGGCACAGCCAGCCTGCTTTGGTATTTTTTTTTTCTTTTTTGAGATGAAATTCACATAGAAATTGTTTAAATTTAAAACTACTTGAAAGTAAACACTTGGCATTTAGTACGCTCAAATATTTGCAGCCACCACCTTGATCTGCTAGGGAGACGCTTTCATTACACTTCATTACACGCTTTCTCCCTTATACACACACACACACACACACACATTCACACACACACACACACACACACACACACACACACACACACACACACATATATATATTTTTTTCACTTAAAAAAAACTATCATTCTGGACAATGCTTTCACGCTTGTTGCTGTGTTTTGCATTATAGTGGGCCTGGCTCAGTGGTGCTTCTTCGCAGACTGGCTTTTCCTAATGGCCCACCACCCCTGGGACACACAGATGCAGGGTCTCCAACACCGGATGCGTCTATCATTCTGCTAATTGGGAAGGAAAGCAGAGGGGCTGCATAGTGTGACACAGATTCAATTTATTTAGAGACAGGTTCACATTTGAAGTGAAAACAACAACAAAATGACCTCTCGGAATGAGGATTGTTTGGTTTTAGACCCGGGGGGCAAGGGACTGAGGTGGCTGTTTTACATACCAAAGCAGATGTGGCCTTCAGGTCCTCCCAGCCGCCCCTCCCCCAGAGGCTCCTCCCTATATAATCCAGACCCATTACCACTGAGCACTCTGTCTCTGCCTCCCCCTCTCTCTTTTCCTCTCTCTCTCTCTCTCTCTCTCTCTCTCTCTCTCTCTCTCTCTCTCTCTCTCTCTCTCTCTCTCTCTCTCTCTCCTTTCCTCCCCCTCCCTTTCCCTTCCTCCCTCCCCCCCCAGGCCAGTGAACTTGCTCAAGAACAGCTTCCCAATAAATCTGCCTTTAATATAATGTATTCTGGCTTGAATTGGGTCATTTCACTGATGGAGAAATAGTCTATCATGGATGAGGCAATGATATGAGTTATTTGAAAATTTTTCTTTATCTGTGTTCCTGAGCCTGTACATAGGGCATAGATTATAAGCTGGTTTGTTGTTGTTTTTCTTTTCTTTTTTTCTTTCAAGACAGGGTTTCTCTGTGTAGCCCTGGCTGTCCTGGAACTCACTCTGTAGACCAGGCTGGCCTTGAAATCCACCTGCCTCTGCCTCCCAAGTGCTAGGATTAAAGGCATGGACCACGTTGCCAGGCCTGTTTTGTTTTGAAGCCAGGGTCTCATCCTATGACTGTGCTTGGCTGCGCACTCACTGTGTAGACCAGGCTGGCCTCAAACTCCAAGCTGTCCTCCTGCCTCTGCTTCTTGAATGCTTCGATTAAAGAATTTTTTTTAAATGCAACAGCCAGACACAAACATATTAGTTCAACAGACCCAGCTAGACGTGCTAATTAAGAAACATAACAGGTTAAGAGTCAGGCAGCCAGTCTCTAATGACTGTCTTTCTCACATCCCAGAAATTTTTCCTTTTGAGTGGAAAGGAAAACTTAGCTTTATCTGGCAGACATGTCGGTGACTTATTGGGAAAGAGCACGAAGTAACGGTGCTCAGGACATCCACGTGGGGTGCACGGAGATGCTGGGGGTGCAGATGAACCCTCAGCAGAGCCCACTCTGTCACAGACATGCTAGTCTGAGGCTTTAATGGTTCGCCCAAGGGAATGGCACTTTTTAAGTAACAGCCAACCGTCGCCATAGAGATGGGGTGAAAACATGTCAGAACTTAAAGTCTTATATCACATTCCACTGTGAGTTATTCCTGGTTCCATTTAAAGTTCACTTTATGAAACTGGCTGAAGCCCAGGGAATTATGTAAGAAAGGGTCAGCAAACCTCATATCATTGCTAATGTGGCTGCTGCTAATGTGGCCACTGTTAACTGTGAATAAAGTTTTGTTGGAATGCGTCTGCTTACAGAGCGATTGCGTTTATGCAATACCCATAGTTATTCTCTGAGCATTTGTAGAAAACCTGCCAGTGTCTCAGACCAAACAGTAGTTAGTTACTGTGTCTAAGAACCCATTACATTTACATAGGACATATTTCACATTATATTGCTAGCATTAGCTACTATGCAATTTATGAACTTTGTTGGCTTAATTATTCAAATCTAGCAATTTTGATCACTAAAATGACCCAAGATTTAAGCTTTGAGTTTTAGGTGGGGTTATCAATGTCAGTCACATTCCTCCTTCAAATCGGTGAAAACAGCTGAAGACAGAGATGCTCCGGAAGAGTTTGAGAAGCAGGCTTATTACCTGTGCATGCTAAATCGTAGGCATGTTATTCTTGAGTGCAAGCACAGAATGCAGGATGGGTTTTGGAAAAGCTAGAGATTTTAATGGATGGAGAGCTGAAGCAGTTAGCTACCTGAACATTGACTGATTTAAAACATCTAAGCATCCTGACACTCAACTATAGCATGAAGCACAATACTCCTCAATAACTAGAAGGCATGGGGGTAAGCAACCTGCTGGCTGGGGTTGGGGGAAAGTGAAATGGAGCCCTGCCTGAGTCAGAGCTAAGCTTCAGGAGTGAGGAAAGGTGCCCCTCCGAGCTAGATTTCCTATGACTGCTTCCATTGCCAGCATTTTGCTGTCAACTAATGATTTTGAAATCTTAATGATGGAGTTTCCTTTTCTTAAAGAGAGACTGCTCTGTTTGTCACTCGTGTACCGCCTCCTAGCAGCCTGATAACAGGAGGATCTCTCAGCATTGTGGCAGGAGGGAGGATTTCGTGACATTGTTACTTGAATTGCAAATTGCAAATAGAGGAACCCTGGCAGCGCCATTTACATCCGCAGCGTGGGCTCCTGGGTAGAGAAGGTGGTTTACACAGGAATGGGTTTTTCTAAAACAGTTTACTCTGCCTTGTTCTTGTTGAGCTATGTGGCTCATAGGCTGGGGATGTGGTCCGCAGGAGCAGGAGAGGTGACCCTGTCTCATCTTTTGTTGCAGATGTGTATAGACCCGTCCTTGTCAGTAGCTTTGGGTGATAAGCCACCTCCACTGTATCTCTGTGAAGAATGCAGCGAGAGGATTTCAGGGTAGGTACGAGTCAGACCAATCAGACAGCAGCCGGAAGTTGTTCGCACGTGGGTTGGTTACTCAGCTTCCCTGCCAGCCTTCGCTCTGGTGTTCAGAGGTTAGTCCGTCCGACCTTTAACACAGCCAGCTGTTAGATCCGATTTCAGTTTTCAGAAGTTGCCACATCTGTCTCCAGAGGTCTCAAGAGGGCAATTCAGCACAGTGGCGCAGCTCTGCTTTTGAAGTAGCCCCAGTAAGGCTGCAGGGAAAGCTTGACGCTATAAGAAATTGTAGTTTCCAAACAGTGTGTCCTCCCTCCCGCAGTCCCTTTGGCCATGTTAGTTTTATGATCTCACTTGCTTTGTCTATATCACCCCGAGTTTTGGTCGGCATAACTAACATCTGAAAGCATTGTCTGAATACAACTGAATGTGAGGAAATACCTGTAATTTATAGATTGTTTGAGATGGATGCATCAGATGCCTTAAAAGTTTATGATAGTGCTCTTAATTACACTGCCGATGGAAAGCTTTGATCAGAAGTGTATCATACACAGGTATGCATGCACAAGGGGGACATCTGACGAAGCTCAGAAACTAATTTCGTTTTTTCTTCCTAGGGACCACAGCGAGTGGTTGATTGATGTTCTCCTGCCACAAGGTAAGGTTTTCTCCGGAAAGGGTGGAAAATGAGTAATCGTGACTAATGACACGGTTGATTTATCTCCTTTTGTGCTATTTTATAAAGACAGCAACCAAGCCTCCGGTTTTAGGAATATGCACTGACCCGAGGCACTCCATCACTGTCTTGTTTATGTCTAAACACTTAACGACAAGGGAAGGAGCTTTCAATGCTACCAAAAATTAAGGTTAGATATCACAATTAGTGTTATGTATGGCTACAGTCCTGCTGAGTTGTGTCTTGAGGAATTTTCTGTGTGCGGAACAGATGCCGCCACGCTTGTTGTGGAGGTCGGAGAGGGGGCGACGATCCTTTTTCCTGTTGCCCTTGTTATTGACTGTATTTTGGGATGAGGGGACAACTTTTAATTGCTCTGAGAGCCTGTCTCCCAATCAGTAAGATGGGGGGTAAGTGTATCTAATGCCTTTTAATGAAAAGATTAGAGTTGTGGTGGTCCCCGAAGCCTGCAGCCTGTTAGTGTCTGGAAGCTGTGTGTTAGGAGTTGATAGGTTGCCCACAGAGAAGAGGGTCGTGCAGCCCGCCTACCTGGGCTTCATCAAGAAGCAAAAAGAAGGAAGGCAGAGGACGGACATGGGTGGGGAAGCTGGAGGTTTTGACCCCGCTCAAGAACACAGCAAGGATTGTGACTACAGGCACAGGTAGCAGAGGGACTAGCAGAAGAGGCCATGGGAAATCTGATGCAAAAACTGATAGCAGCATTTGGCTATTTACCTGGAGGTGTGACATTAACATGAGATTATTTAATGCATACAGTAGATAATCAAAGAGTTGTTTAAAGTGAGTTTTAAATACTGACTTATACATTTTACTGATTTGGGCCTGGAAAACACCTTCCTCTAATCTTTTGAGTTAGTGTAACACAGAATGTTCTATAAATAAAGTGTCAGTCCATTTCATGGGGCCTTACTATTTTAAGGGAAAATGGTGATGGATTCTTGGAAAAAATTTATTTTCTACTACTCTCAAGATATGAGTCTCCATGGAAACACAAAATGCAAACTGGAAAGAATTCTTATGCATTCATTAAGGTCAATCTCATTAGTAGACAGCAGTTTGGCTGCCTTGCTCCAAAGGATCTACTCATATCTGACAAGAGATTTTTCATAAGGAACCACAGGGTACTTTACCCTAGTTAAGACGGATAGCTCAAGTCAGAGTAGACTAAGATGAGTGTCTCCTCTAGCCTGGACAGTTCAGACCATCTCCTGCTGGTACGCTAAGCTCTGCCCATCACTTCACTTAGCTGTCACAGAAAGAGCAGTGAACAGGAGCCCAGAGTCCTTGGCTGCTCTGGAGGCTTCATTGCCCGTTGCGTCTCTGATCCCCAGAAAGCCTTCTGAGTGTTACTGTCCGCTGAACGACAAGACAAAATGAGCCGCTTTAACCTGACCGACTTCCTTAGCATATTTGGGGTTACATTAGATGAGAGAGCATGAGGCATAGTTACAGCATGGCATAAGACCTTAAAATGATGAGGACATGAGAAGGAGATGCCTTATGCTTTTGAGGGCCAAATAGAGGCCAGTAAAGGTAGATGGTAGCTTATGAGGCAAACCCAACACTTTTGATGACGTCCATTGGTTTACGTTATTAAGACTGTATTTTTTTTTCTATTACCCTTCTTGGTTGCCCTTCTTTAAAACGGGCTCTCTTGCTTTGTTGATATTTTGTGTGCCTTCCCCTTTACAGCTGAAATATCTGCTATATGTCAGAAAAAGGTAAGTGCAAACCATCTGTGTGACGGGCATGATTCTCCTGTGTTTGTGTGTAAGCTCATCCGTCGACATCTGCCTCATTTCTGCTCCATGGTTTCCCACTGTGCCCACATCAGTGTATCTGTGAAGGACGTGAGGGAGTGCCGCACGCGTGTGAGATTGTGACATCCACGTGGTCTCCCAGTCCATGGCTGCTTCTGCTCTCCGTCATATGCTCAGTGTCTTCGCTCAGTACTCTGAATTGGAAGCATGCGTGTAGTTCTGGGGAAGAGGCTAACCACAAACAGGTGTGAGTGACAATTAATCCATGGGATTTAAATTTAGGAAGCCGTGTTTCCGATGTGCTAAAAATCTTTAATGCATATAGCTTAATATATGTCAAAAATATGCCCACAACAAGTACATGTAAAAAATATTCATTCAGGTAGAAGTTGGATGTATGTTTAGTTAAATATTCCTCAGGCAAAACTGCCTTCTGCCATTTTCATGGTTCCTTTGGGCCATTCCATTTATGCCCCTCTCCTGGTTTTTAGTAGTTGAAAACTAAGGAAACAGTATGGTCTTATGATAAAAGCTTTGCCCTGTTGGTTGAGGACACTGGATTCTGGCCCACTCTATCCTGAAATGTACTGGTTACCAGTAACAATTATTTGACTGCAACTTTGTGGTTTTGCAGTTTGGCTAATGAACTCCTCTGGGCTTCTCTATGCTCCTGGCTGTTGTTGGTATGTGGCAGGGGAGTCCCTGGTGTGGAATGGAAAAGACTGACTGATCACAGATGGTCTGATGATCACATATTATATATGGTTGCTTAGGTGAATGGTTGGGATGACAGAGGTGTCTGGACTTCCCTCTTCCCTTGAGAAGTTTCATCCTCTAGAAGGTTAGGCTAGGCTTGTGCACTTTCTAAATGATCCAGAAAGAAAGTTGCAAGGCCTCTCATGACAGAAGCTCAGAAGTCACAAAACATCAGTTCTGCTGCATGCCACTGGGTAAAGCAACTGGAAGATCATCACAGTGTGTAGGAATCTGTGTAACTGATTAAAGCAGTGAATAGTTAGGGTTCCTTTGCTACAATGAAGCACCAGGGCCAAAAGCAAGTCGGGGAGGAAAGGGTTTATTTGGCTTACATGTCCAGCTCACTGTTGATCGTTGAATGTATCTAGGTCAGGAACTCAAACAGGGCAGGAGCTGATGCAGAAACCACGGAAGGGCACTTCTTACTGGCTTGTTCCTCATGGTTCATGCAGTCTGGTTTCTTAAAGAACCTACGACCATCAGCCCAGGGATGGCACTGCTCACCTCAGTCACTAATCACTAAAACCCCATCTTATGGATGCATTTTCTCAATTGAGGTTCCTTCCTTTCAAATGACTCTAGGTGAGTCAGGCTGACATAAATTAGCCAGAAGAATTGATTGCTTGTCAACTTGAGACACAAACCCATCTTTATTAAGTTATAACCTTTCCTTTCTTGTTCATCCCCAAGACCACAAATTAACATCAACATCACAAAATTAAAGCAACGTTCAATGTCTGGGACCCCCTCCAAAGGGCTTGAGTCACTTCTCCAGCTCTGCCCTCTCTAGCACACAGCTTGTCTTCTAGGCTCTGGCCTGATCCACTCCTTGGTGGTCATCCCATGATTCTGGAATTTCCAAAATGCTGGGGTCTTCTGTTGCAACTGGGATGTCATCAGTAACCTCACCTAGGCTCTCTTCTCGGTGCCAAGCCTCCACTTTGCATGACCCCTTCAGCCTCCAGCCTTCAAATGCCACCAAGGCTGCACCTTCACCAATGGCCTCTCTTGGCCTCTTACAGTGCCAAGGCTCAGCTGTTCTCCATGACCCCTTCATGCCTTCAAAACCAATACTACCTGGGTGACTATTAGACCATCAGTTGGCTACCAGCACA
The DNA here is from genome assembly GCF_947179515.1 of Apodemus sylvaticus. Classification (NCBI taxonomy): domain Eukaryota; kingdom Metazoa; phylum Chordata; class Mammalia; order Rodentia; family Muridae; genus Apodemus; species Apodemus sylvaticus. The sequence continues at coordinate 19,615,118 of NC_067477.1, read as the reverse complement.
AGGTACCACCTTAGCCACCTCTGTGTTTGCTGTGTGCTGACTCTCAGGAAACATGTCTCAGAAGATTTCGCCTCAACAATGCTGGTTCTTTTTTTAATCATCGCTAATTTCTCAGCTCCAGCTGACCCACATCAAGTATCCCAGTAAAGCAAGGGTTTCACTTTAGTGGTTCTGGTATCTTGTTAATCACAGCTGATTTTTCAGCTCCAGCCAACCAGAACCACATACCCCTAATTCAAAATAACAAGTGGGTCTGATAGACTTTAAACTTCTCTCTGAAACTTCACACACCAGGGCTCCATCTTCTGCATTCCTTCAGCATTCCAAGCTCCTACAGAATAACTTACCAAGCACTGAATACTCAATGGCTCTTCCTCCACAAAGTTCCAAAGTCCTTCTACAATCCTCCCTAGGACAGTATGGTCAAGTCTGTCATAGAAATACTCCACAGTCCTGGTACCAACTTCTGTTAGTTAGGGTTACTATTGCTAGGATGAAACATTATGACCAAAAGCAAATTGTGGGTGAAAGGGTTAATTTGGCTTACCTGTCTACATCACTGTTCATCATTGAAGGAAGCCAAAATAGAAACTCTAACAGGGCAGGAACCTGGAGACTGGAGCTGGTGCAGAGGACACCGAGGGGTGCTGCTTACTGGCTTGTTCCTCGTGACTTGCTCAGCCTGCTTTCTTATAGAACCCAGGACCACCATCCCAAGGATGGTTTCACCCACAATGGGTCGGGCCCTCTCCCACTGATCACTAATTAAGAAATGCTCTATAGCCAGATCTTATGGAGGAATTTTCTCAACCGAGACACCCTCTTTTCGTAAGACTCTAGATTTTGTCAAGTCGATATAAAATTAGCCAGGACAAGAAGATTTAGCATCCCACTCTTTGCTCTCAGGATCATCCAAGCCTGAAAGCATTCTTCATCTTAGACCTCTGTTCACTCTGACGGAATCCATGAGAAGCACTGGCTTTTATGTGCCCATCACAGAGCTCTTTCATTAAACTCATTAGACAAACATACATGCCCTTGAGATACGCCCTGCTATACCTTTAACTCTCTGTGAGGCTTCTGGGAACAGTGCCTTGCAGTCTCAACTCTTTATTATTTAGTAATGAGGATAGTGGTGTCTGCCCTTAAAAGCTGCAGCTCTTTGCCTAAAAGAGCCTATGATGTAGCACACTCATTCCGAGTCTTAATAAATGGCTTTGTCTCTAACCCTGTCATCATTTCTTTCCCTGAGATCACATTTTCCTGATGGGGCCCTGGATTTAGTGTTTACCCAGGAACTTTTTTTTTTGCCTTGAGAATCCTAAATCACCAACTGGGAAGAGTGTCCTAGGTTCAATATTTTCTCTTTAAACTCTGCTTGTAAGTAGAGTAATTCATTCAGCTTTTCTCTCATAGTTACACTTTGTGTGTGTGTGTGTGTGTGTATGTGTGTGTGTGTGTATGTGTGTGTGTGTATATGTGTGTGTGTATATGTGTGTGTGTGTATGTGTGTGTATGTGTGTGTGTATATGTGTGTGTGTGTATATATATATGTGTGTGTGTGTGTGCATGCGCACAACTGTGCTTACCTGCATGTGGAGCCCAAAGACTGCCATGAGATATCTCCCTCTATTGCTCTCTATGTTTTGAGACAGACGCCCAGGGAATCTGGAGTCTATGGTTTCAGCTAGACTTGTTGGCCAGTGAGACTCTCATGTCCACTCGTCTCCCCACCACCCCCAGATCTGGGTCTTATGGATATATAACATTGAACCCCACTTTTACATAGCTCCTGGGCATCATAATCTTGAATAGCAAGCCTTTGACCTACTGAGCAATCTCCCCAGTGCCCCCTCAATAAGGATACTCAGATAAAATAAGAATACCCACGTAAAACTTTCTTCAGTAGACCCTGAAATCCTCATGCCACTTTTCCTGCTTCCATGACCAGGGCAGTGTCGTGGCCAAATGTTTTCCTGCTGGCTGTGCTCCTTTCTCTTGACCTCAGAATGCTTTCTTTATTTCCTCTGAGCTCTTCATGCAGCTAAAGGACCATGTCTTCCAGACTTTACAGCTTTGTAGATTACATAACTAGCCACTCAGTGTAGACGGTCTACCACAACCAGCCACTCAGTGTGGATGGTCTGTGACCGTGGCCACTCAGTGTGGACAGTCTAGCACAGCAGCCACTCAGCGTGGACTGTCTGTCTTTCATGGCAGTCATTTGATGTGGATAGTCTATCCTAGTAACCACTTAGTGTGGTCTGTCTACCATGGTAGTGCCACACTGCCAGGCACACAATTCTCCTCCAAACTCATAGTGACTCTACATCTGTGAGCAGGAGGGGCATTTGTGATGAACCTTGATTCTCTGGATGGGGACTCAAACAGTATGTGCCAGCGATGACCTGTGATGTGTAGGACAATGGTCACAGTGAAACTTTGGGGGGGCTCCTTGGATGGGGAGTATGGTTCATGCAAGAAGGAACAGAAAGAGTCACACATTCCCAACCCAGAGGAAGAGACACAGCCTCTACTTCTCACTTCAGGGAGAGTCCTTCTGACCACAGTGTTTCTGTTCCTTCTTGCCTTGTAGTATCCCACCCCCCCAAGTGCTTCTGCCATTTGGGGACCATCTATCAGGAGGCCTTCATCAGAGCCTAGCTGTTGCCTCTGCCAAGCCTTTGAAGATCCATCATAAGAAGCTTGATATCTGGAGCCATGTGTATTTTGTCATAGCAGTGAAAAACCAATGACCACGCCAGAGCGTGTGGAGAGGGCAGGTGCAGAGGCTGGGGAGAGAGGGCGCACAGTTGAGCGCATCCGGTTAAAGAAGACTCTTGACGTCAGCACTTCTGCCTTCCAGCAGTTTGAGTCATTGTTCTTTAGCCCCTGAGCATCACAGAGCAGAGCAGAGCAGAGCAGAGCCATCCTGCTTCTGTTGCATGAGAGTCTCCAACTTGGAGAATCCAGGCACATAACCAAAATGGCTAAGGTTCTGATTGGCTCATTATGCAGCCGGAGGAAACAGAGTCAGTTCTGTGATTGTTTTAAAGTTTTCAAAGGAGCATTTATTATGTTCATCTTCTCCTTCCTCCTCCCTCTCAGTGCTGGCATCTTGGTTTTGATGAATCTCTTCGGAGACCTCCTTTCCAAAGGACTCAGTCCCTGTTAGGTGGCTCCTGCCCTCTCATGCCTGACCAGGTGCAGCCTACCCAGGCGATTTGGCTCCTTCACCATTCAGTCACATGCGCATACTCATTAGGTGCCGTATATATTTTATTTTATTGCAGATAGCAGCTATCCTGGGTGTTTCACTACTACAAAATAAAAGTCCCTTTCCCCTTTCCTTCCTGCCTTTCTCTCCTTCCCTTCTCCCCTCCCTTGCTTTCTCCCCACTCCCCACCTATTCCCTTCTCCCCCCCCCCCTTTGCCATGCCAGGGACAGAGCTCATGCGTATGCAGCAGTCTATCCTGAAGAACAACTCATCTAGCTCACCTCTTTTCTAGCTTTCAAAGACCAGCTTCCCATTACCTTTCCCGCCTCCCCCAGGGAGAACCGTTTAGCTCCTGGCTCCTTTCTAGATCCCACCTCCTGCCCGGCACCAGCTGCAGTGGCTCTTAGTGTGTGTTCTAGTGTGCATCCCACTTCTGGAGTTCCTCGTCACCCCGACTAAGGCCCAGCCACACATCACATCTTTGTATGATGACTACTTACTTGTTTACAATAAACGGTAGCTTCGTAATTCAGCCTCGGGTTGACTGGGCAGCTCATGTCCTCACACATGGAGACAGTTAGTTGGAAGGTGTCTGGAGGGTGGCTGCTCCTACTTTCCATGTTGTCATGCCTGTGACATGCTGGGTCATCTGGAATGGCCCAGATACTAGGTGTCTGAACACTCTCCTGAATGTTGTGTACTGAGGTTCCTGAGGTAACAGTGTTCCATCAGACTCAGATGGGCAAAGCCTCCTGAAGAGAAACTCAGGAGTCACGTGCCAACCGTTACATGGGCTACATTCAAAGCAAGCCCGCAACACCATCTCTGACTTAAGACAGTGGGAGAAAGACTCGACTGGCTAAGAGATTAAGCTAGAAGGCCTCTAGAGAGCAGAGCCTGGTCTCAGGCATGGCCCAAGTGTCACCATCTGTCTGGGCGTGACTACGGGAAAGAAGTGAGGAAAAGAAGGTAGCAGTCAGTTCTTAATGACAGCCCGTACAGCTAAGGACTTACCTGAGGACTTAGGATTACACCAGGTGCTTAGTGGATGTTTACAAATCCTATCATTGCACTCACTAGATGAGTCTGCACCTACTGATTCTGCTTGATGTAACTGCTGCCTGCGTTGTTTATACGGCTGAATGTTTGGAGACATTGGGAGCGTGTTTTTCCTCCTCTCTGTATCTCAAGGCATTTGGAATGTTCTATATGAACCATAGAAAAATCTCACACTGAGTGTAGATAATCACGGTAAATGAAGTTTTCTTTCTTGCACATAGTAGCACAGCAAAAGAGTTTTAAAAAAAAAAGAAAGAAAGAAAAGAATCAAAAGACGGTGCTAGGATTTGGGGAGTACCTGGGCAGTTGAAAAGAGGGTGGGTAAACAGCTGACCAGAAACTCCAGGACTGGATTGTGGTGAATGATGGAATCACACCCACAGCCTGTTATTTATGTAACAGTGAAAATTTCAAAGGAACATAAAGCCAATTAGAATTGTCGAGGTCCATTTGGGCTGCTACAGAATGTCATAGGCTGGGTACCTGCAAACAACACATGTTTATTGGAAAGTCCAAGTTCAAGGCACTGGTAAATTTGACGTGTGGGAGGGCCTGCTCAGCAAACACGCCATCTTCTTGTGGCGCGTTGTTTATAGCCAGCTTTCTTCCCGCCCCTTTCATGGGGGCCCCAGGTCCACTGCTGAGGCTCTGCCATCATGATTTGCTTACCTCCCGACGGCTCTGGCCCCCTAGCAGTACCATGTGGGGGGTAAGATTTCAACATGGGGGCTCAGGGGTGCGGTTTGGAGTAAGAGTCCAGGCCACAGCAGCAGCTATGAGGGGAGAAAGGCCACTAAGCATGGACGCTGAGCAGTACTGCCCTGCTGCTAGAACCATGTCGATTGGAGGGCGGGCAGGAGGCGCTCTACACCAATGAGAACACACAGGATCAGAGCTCAGAAAGAGAAAGGTCGTTGCGTGAACTTTCCCCAGGGACATACCGATGTCTCCTCTCCCCAGACAGGGCACCCACAACAGACCGACGTAGTATTCCCTCAAAATCCATAGCCTTATGAATAGAGATGGCTGAGAGGTCTCATAAAGGAGCTTGGGTGACCGCAAGCAGCTCTACCACCAGAAGTCTAACCCTGGCATGAGTGACAACCTCCCTATAGGTAGAGTCCCCTCTTGAGTAAATATGCCACTCTCTACTCTGGCATTTTCTGAGAGCATAAACATGTGCAACTAGGGAAGAATTGCCTAGAGCTATCCGGAAGTGCAGGAGAAGTGGCTAGACACTCAGGTAAAGGTCTAGCGACGCCCCACCGCCCCATCCCTCCTTCTATGAGGGAATGTCCCCAGCCTGCGGGCCTGGTCTTTAAGATCTCATTCAGAGGTCACAGCTGTTCTGTGGACAGTGAGAACCGTTCTGTTCCGTGCACAGCGCTCAAGGCATCCGCGAACAGGGAAAAGTCGGCGCTGACTCGGATGCCAGAAACAGGAAAACCACAAGGATTCTTAGTAGAAGAATCACAAGACATCTCAACAGCTTATTTAAGAGATTAGTAAGCACATATTATAAATATTTTAAAGTCTATGGCCATAAACACACAGCTGCAGTCTGTTGGAAAAGCTGCGCCTGTGGAAAGTGTAGAGACTTAAATATCCCCATCTTGTTTGCCCTGAGTCGTGTTAAGAAAATGGGGATTTTTCTAACACTAGCATCCACAGTCAGTAGCCTCCTACCTGAAGAAATGAACTGGTCGTCCCCACTGACAGTTTGCTGCATCGCTGACATGCTGAGGGAGAGTTTGTGTTGCAGCTGTCCTCCTGACTCCCCTGGGGCTTCTGTCAGGAGGCCTCCCCACTCTCCACAAACTCTGAGTTGCTAAAAGCCCAGGGTCTTATTTGTCCTTGAATTGATCCTATCTGTGGAGCTCTCCGGCTTTGTCTGACAACATCAGGATGCTTCCTGCTCCCTCAGAGTTCCTAAGACCACTTCCCACAGAGGCCACCCAACTTCCCTGCCTCTTGTCAGGGCAGCCACGATGACACTATCCCCGCTCCCCACCCCCACCGCCTGAGATGAAAAGGCATCTCCTTCTGCTGCACCTCTGTTCTCCTTCCTTGGCTCTGTCTGTTGATCCCTCTGCTGTGGTTGGTGTTGTGACCAGCTCTGTGACTAGGTCTAGTTGTGCTTTGATGTGTCCTTGTGGTGCTGATTCTATGCTCAGTAAGCCTTTGGAGAGGTGGGAGTGGAGAAGGCCCTGCTACAGAGCCATCAGCCCAGTGTAGCGTAACCTCCGCCTGCCCTTGAATGCCGAGGACAGGTGAACTGCAGGGGAAATCGACTCTGAGCGGCAGATAAACTAATTTTTAAAAGCCTTGTGCTGGAAGTTGAAATGTTTCCCTCCTGACTCTGGGGTGCTGTGGCGTGCGTTCTCTACATCACAGTTCTACGTTTTCAGTCTTAATTTCTATTGAGAAAATCTTAAGCCTTAGATTCAATCAATCCAGCTTCCTAATGCAGTTCCATTGCTTTCTAGACCATAGCTAACCCTATCCACTAGAATCAAACACCTCTGGGTGGCTAGACAACACCTTGCATTTTGGAAACCCGGTCACTTCCCGTGGCCCCTTGAGGTTCTATTGCTGCGGGTGTTTATCCAACTTTGTCTCAGAAGCCAGCTTTAATTGGCTTTGCTTTCTCTGCTTCCAGAACTGCAGCTCCCATGTCAGAAGGGCAGTGGTCACCTGCTTTTCCGCAGGGTGCTGTGGTCGCCACGGAAACAGGCCTGTTCGGTACTGCAAAAGGTGCCACTCGAACCACCACAGTAATGAGGTGGGGGCCACCGCAGAGACTCACCTCTACCAGACCTCTCCACCCCCCATCAACACCCGGGAGTGTGGGGCGGAGGAGCTGGTCTGCGCTGTGGAGGCAGTGATCAGGTAACCATGGCTTCCCCTGTGTGCCTTTGAACTCGACTTGCGCATGCGCCAAGAGAGCAAGCAGATCCACTCCAGTTTCTCCTACTCTTTGTAGTCAAGCCATGATGTTTTAGTAAAATGTAAGACTTCAATAAATAGTTTGATTGGATGATAATCATGTACAAGGCCTTGTGCTAGGTACTTGGGAGACACAAGTGTCCTTCAGTTACCTAAGCCGGGACGAAAGAAAGGAAACCTTTAATTTAGTAGGCTCTGGTGAGCGCAGGGTAGCAGCTGGCAGAGGAAGCTGGTGTTAGGGTGGTGGGGTGTTAGGGTGGTGTAGCCGAGGCTGGAGCATCACAGTATTAGCCAGGAGGAGAATTGCAGAGCCGTATGCATGCTTCCGTGCCTGCCAGTACAGAGGTGCAGGGATCCAGGTAGCAGCAGAGCTGAGGTGAACTTCAAAGCTGAGGGATTCAGATGACCATCTACCAGGAGAAAGCAACGTTTTGCACCCCATCCTCCAGATGTGCTCTTTTCTGATATTATCCAAAGTCACAAGATCATTAAAAATTAAATAATACCTAAATATACAATTTTTAAGGAGACTTTGTCTTTTCTCTTACACCAGTGACAAACCATTATAGAATTATGATGATTTCTAAATAGCACACAGGAAACAAAGATCAAAATGCAGATGTGCAGTTCCGTACATGCCCTAGTTGTTTCCCGTGTATGTTTTATTTCTATGACCACAGACATAATGAATCTGTGGTTCTGCGCTAATATCCAATCTGCTCTTTCCATGTTGTGCTGCGGTTTTATATTTACCGCTTTCGAGTCCATGTGCAAAACTCACAGGAGAGATGGCTCAGTGTGTAAGAGCATGAGGACCTGAGTCTGAATCACAGAACCCATTGTAAAAGACTGGGCATGATCACACAGGCCTGTCATGACATCACTGGGGAACCAGGACAGGCAGGTCCTGACAGTGTGGGGCCTGTAAGCCTAAGCAAGGCGGGCTTCCAGTTCAACAGGATCCTCACTAAACAGAATGGTCAGAGAGCAATGGACGCCCAGCGTCCTTCTCTGGCCTTTGCAGGTTCACACCCAAGTGTATATACCCATATCCCCAACTCACATGTATATACCACACACCATACCACACACACACACACACACACACACACACACACACACACACACACAGAGAGAGAGAGAGAGAGAGAGAGAGAGAGAGAGAGAGAGAGAGAGAGAAAGTGTAATCATTTGTTTTTCTCTGCCATTGTTTATTTATATGGCTTTCATTTTTTTAATATTTTTATAAACCACTTTTTGATATTTTGTGCACAGGGCTCTTCCTATATAGTCTCAGGTGGGTTAGCTGGTTAAAGAGTTTAAATATTTTCACAATGTGTTACCAAATTACTTTTGAAAGCGTGAGTATCCGTTTGCAGTGCTAACAGTGCCACCTGCTTTTGCTGATCCCTCGCTAAGAGTTGTTATTATTACTTTTTACCTGCTACTTGCTCAGCAAGCTTGGAGAGGAGCCACTCCCTTGCTTCCGGAGCCTCGAACACTGATACCCACTCTTCTTCCAACCGGGTGTAAATGACCAGTCCTGCCTTGTGTGGGGTGGCCACATCAGCCTGCTTGGAGGAAGGAGACTCTTGGCTTATCTTTGAGATAGGGGAAATAGTAGGGAAATGAAACCAGGGTTTCTGGGTAAATGACAGGGACTCAGAAGAGGGTCACCACAATGCTCGAGGCTCACAGGGCAATCAATCCTTCCAAGGTCCTGTGGTCCAGGATGCGTCTTGTGTATCGTCTCACCTGTCCTCCTCTTCCTTGGGCAGCTTGTTGAAAGAAGCAGAGTTCCACGCAGAGCAGAGGGAGCACGAGTTGAACCGACGGCGGCAGCTGGGCCTCTCTTCCTCCCACCACTCCCTGGACAACACCGACTTTGATAACAAAGACGACGACAAGCATGATCAGAGGCTGCTTAGTCAGTTCGGAATATGGTTCTTAGTAAGGAAAAGACTCCAGACACTCCCCGCTTTCCTCTTCCTCACCCCTGCACTGTATCTGACAAGGGATCACTCCTGAAAGGAGACAGCAAATAGCGAAGGGATGGTTGGGGGGTGGTTAATACCTTGGGGTAGCAGCTCTCAACTCTGGGTTGTTCGTTATTTTATCCAAGAATGTCTTTCAAAAGTTATAATGTCCATGTTTGTCCCCAGAATCCTGGGCACTTTTCTGTTTTAATTATAAAGAAATTTATTTTTACAACCAATTTTTGGTACACGTATAAGCTTATCACTTACTAAAGATGAAGGAAGCTAATATAACGAGATGGATAAACCTGCTTGTTTTTATGGAAACAATTAAATATTGGCAGAATAAGTGATACTCGAGGATGCAGAACATCTTTAAGGTTTTTCAGGGTGAATCAATATTTTTGATTTTATAATTGTCAGCGCTCCCCCTCCACATAATTTGATTTTAACAACCAAGGCAGCAAGCACTTAACACAGTGCCAAGGCCTGGTCTCCCTGGAGCTCACCTCCCTCCCAAGATGCAATGAGGGCTGCTAGAGCAGGCTGTAAAGTACCAGGTTTAATATGAGGCACAGGAGATTTACATTTTATCATTTATGAACATGAGGAACCTTTTGAATAGTTAGAGGGTCTGTGGTAAACATATATACCTATAGGAGCTATGGTCAGGCTACTGGGGAGGGAGTGGTTACTTGATTTGAGTCGACGCTACTACTCATCCAGTGGAGACCAGCTACTGCACAGACCCAGCTGAGTGAGCCAATTCTGCAGAGACGCAGGCTTTTTCCCCTTGCCTGCTAGAGACAAGGATTATGCGTCTCCATAGTGATCCCTCTCTTCTATGCTTGCACACAGTTTCTTGGAGGAAAAAAAAAAAGACTACCAAATTGGGAATTAATTGTTGGTTCCACATGTCTTGCTTCCAAAGACTTATTATACAGGAACACAGTGACTCCTATTGCTGGAAACTCTTTGAAGGCAGGGACAATGCTTTAATTAATTAACTAATTAATTAATTTTGTAGTTTTTTTGGACCCTGCCAAGTGCTCAATAAACTATTGTTTCAGAACTGGTAAATATTGTTTAAAAATTACTTATAACACAGTGAGATGGCAGGAGCACTTGGGTATCAGAGTTATTACTGATGCAATGTTTTTTACCTGAATCAGATCTTTTGAGAAAGCCAGGCAGTTGTGGCATACACCTTTAATCCTAGCACTTAGGAGGCAAAGGTAGGTGGATTTCTCAGTTCGAGGCCAGCATGGTCTACAGAGTGAGTTCCAGGACAGCCAGGACTACACAGAGAAACCCTGTCTCAAAAAAAAAAAATCTTTTGTCAAACATTTTCTAGTTCAGGTTACATAATGGAGTTACAACAGGAAAGCAGTGTTTATTGGATGCTCCAGGGATGTTACTGTGGCAATCCAGTCATGCCTTTAGAGAGAACCTTAGAAACTGTAGTTCTGGATAGATGGTAACCATTTGTAACACTGCTGGTTTTGACTGCAACATTGGGAGCCCCTCCTTTGTTCCTCTTTAAATACTTTTGTCATAACCTTGTATAAGTGGGTGGAGCCTGAACCAAGTGTGTTCTGCTGCCCCAGGTGAGCCTCTGCACACCCAGCGAGAACACGCCCACGGAGAGCTTGGCCCGGTTGGTAGCAATGGTGTTTCAGTGGTTCCACTCCACGGCGTACATGATGGATGATGAAGTTGGAAGCTTGGTGGAAAAGTTGAAGCCCCAGTTTGTCACCAAGTGGTTGAAGACAGTATGTGATGTCCGATTTGATGTCATGGTCATGTGCCTTCTTCCCAAACCTATGGAATTCGCCAGGGTAAGTGGAGGTCACCTGTCTGGGCCTTGCTGTGGGAGAGGACTGGGGGCAGTGGCACCTTTGACCACCCCTCTCCCTGCGTCAGCAGCCAAAGACCGTTTACTTGGATGTGGTGGCATACACCTGTAAACGCAAACTTTAGGAGTCGGAAGCAGGAGGATTGCTATGAGGTCCATAGTAGTTTAGCCTATACACTGAGTATCAGACCAGTCAGGATTATTATGCAATATGTTTCCTCAACAATGAAAAAATAAAAATCCAAGCAAATAAAACCCAAAGAGGGCTCATCTTTGGTGATGTGCAGTTTCAGCTTTCTTTTGGAATAGGGAAGATTGGTATGATGGACTTATAAGGTGTCTATAGTAACTAAGTATGTGTTCATTCTTAGTGCTGCTCCTTCTTATTAAGAAATTGTTTCCATGTGGTTTGGGGGCCCAGTTCTTTCCTGGCTTGCAGCCAGCGAGGGGTATTTCTGTGATTTCATGTGCACTTCTAGATAATGGCAGAGTGGCGAGGACTCAGACATCACTCTTTACTAAAAGCAATGAATCTTCATGTGGGCTTGTACATGCTCGTGGGTCTCTAAAAGCAAGGTAAAGCCTGGCATCGGTAGGTTCACTTTTTACAGGTCGTCTTTGGGTCAGATCCTTCTTGATAACTGTGCCTAGAGCTGGGTTGTTATAATTGCTTAGTCCCCTGCAAGGGGAAGGACACTAAGATAGAAGCAACTCAAATGTAACTTCACAAGTGCTCAACCACCCATCTTTAAGGTGTCCTGTCTCCAGACCTTGGTAATGGCTTCTTGAAGTCTTCAGTTATACTGCACACCTTTCAAGAGCACCAAGGCTTTGCAGGAGATCACCCTGCGAGAAAACAGACTGCCCACCCCTCAGTCAGGACAGACATCTCACAGGGAGCAGATCACCCCACTTACAGCACTACAGGTCTGTTGGATACACAACCTGTGATCTAATGGAAACTACCTCCCGATTGACTCCCTCCCCCTCTTTTGGAGCGAATTTCTCAACATAGAGAATATTCTGTGTGGGCAGAACAGAGATGATGCCTAACCAGACAACAGTTTGATGGAGACTGCTCCACTATGCAGTTCTCACACCCCTTTCCCTGCGTAATTTTTACGTTTGCCAGTGTTCTGGAAGAGAGGCTCCACCCTCTTTGTCTTCCTGAATACCAAATTTCTTTTTTGCCTTCAACCATTACTTTGGGATGAGTGGCCAGACCTGATTTGTTGGGAATCCCTGTCCACTCTGGCCGCCCTAAATCAGCTTCCCATTGAAGGCTCCAGTGATGGTCGAAGTCCACACTGTGCCATTTAAAATGCCAAACATGGTTCCTAGAACTGTCGGAATCCTTTCTCTGTGTGTTGGAGGACAGATTTCTCTGTGCCTCTCCCCTTGTAGTGGATCAACAGTTGTAGATGCTCAGCTGGGAAGGCCCTGCATTTCTTCATTACAATATCATTTGTGCCTAACTCAGAAAGGTGAGGCTCAGAATCAGGTTTTGGCAGTAATACGTAATATTTACTTTCCCAAAGTATTTTCTAGGTTTTAGTTTTATTTGTAATTTTTTTCTTTCAAAAAAGACACTGAGGTAATTTTCAGTTTAAAACGGGGTTGCTATGAGACATTTGAGGAAAAATCAGAATACAGACCATCGGCAGGAATGGCTGTGACTCCAGGATTCAGACAGAGGCTAAGCAGTTATGGAGATAGGAGGTGGTCTTGTCTTCTTTGGTGCCACCTACTGACTCCTTCATAAAATTGCATCTTTACTTGCTGGGTAGTTTTGAGTTGTTGGAATAGGTAGCATTTTCATGCTTCCTGCTATTTCTCTTAGAGTGGCAGAAGACCAGTCTGATATGATTCTGAGAGATAAAAATTTATGTTGTTAGTAGAACCTCTCCTTTCCCAAAGTGGATTCTACAAGGTAGCCAATAATAGATTAATTAGAAGAGAAGGTTTATTGATGAGAATAACAAAGGATGATGAATTACTCCCAGGACAGTTAGAGATTTAAGGTTTCCATACCAAATTCAACATGACTTTGGCTTTTTGAAGCTAAGAACAAGAAGTGACTTTCTGTACAGTGGGTGGATTCTTCAGAGCGTCTCTGGACACTCTCTGGAGGGGCTAAACAGCTGTGCATTTTCAAGTTCCTCTTCTTTAAGCAGATATAAAAAGTTCAAACACACATTGTGTTTTCTTTTTTAGCCCATGGGCTTTTTTTTTTTTTAAAGCATTTCATGTTAAAACATTTTCTTAGCAATTTGGAATTTGAGTGTTTCCCATATCCCTTTCTTTATAATCTCCTTGAAATTTTACCTATAACAAAGATGCCTGTGTGCAAGATGGTCAGTGTGCAGAGGTGCTTCAATCAGAACTTGGCGATAAGGAGCCCTCAAAGTGGATAGACTGAGCATAGACTGAGCTGGAGGAAACAGAGCAGAGATCCGTGGTTGGACAGATCACAGACCTTGTTTCTGAGGCTAAGGAGCCTGGAGTGGGATTTCTAGACGTTAGTGAAGAGGTTAGCGCCACAGTGACTCTAGTTCCCCACTGGCATCGTGAATGTTGTGGGGTTTTGGTGAGTTACTTGCGGGGCTTGAACTGCTGTGGAAGTCCTTTGAAGCTTAAGCCATTGTGCAAGCCTTGTGGGCAATACTAAAAAAGAAATCACTTGTTCATTGCGTGTGGGGGAGGGATGCGCATGCGCTGGCATGCCCATGGAAGTCCGCGGACAACCCCTTGCAGTCTATTCTCTCTTCTCTTGCCATGCTGGTCTGGGTGATGGAACTCGGGTCATTAGGCGTGGCAGCAGACATCTTTACCTGCTGAGCCATCTCCTTGGCCCAAGACTACCCAATCTTAATAAGAACCTGGGCAACTGAATTTAGGTCTCTGTTGGTGCTAGGCCGGGAGGATGGGGGGTGGGATTTAGACACAGATCTGGATGACTAAGTGGTAAGAGCTGCTGCCATACAAGCATGAATATCTGAGTTCAAATCATTGGAGCCCACAGGAAAAGACACTTTAGCCGTATATGCCACCTGTAATCCCGGTACCGGTTCTGGGCATGGCATACGGGAAGATGTCTGGGGTTCTCTGGCCAACATCCTTGCACTTGGGTCAGTGAGAGACCCCATCTGAGGCATAAGGCAGAGAAGGGTGCCTGACACCCACCTCTGGGATGCACACCACATGGACCTGCACAAACCATACATCCTTTCATACTCACACACTATACACAAAGGAAAAGCTAGAAGCACTAATGACAAAATTGACAAAGTAGCAATTATTTCTTGTGCAAAAGAGTGGGGTTCGGGGGTTGATTCACCCGAAGACATGCTAAGGAGATGGGCAAAATAAGGTTTCCTCAGTCAGATCACACACTTATCCTTCCCAGAGCCCTCTCTTAACACAACTGCTTATTGATCCACTACTAAAAAAAAATAAAAATAAAAAAGATTTCCACACTTTATGTTACAAGGTAAAGACCCAGAAACAATCAACTCTTTATTAATTTTATTCTAGTAGGTAGAAAATAGAATGTAGGCTTGTATTCTTCAAAACCTACATGGGCGGCAAGGCGAACCCATGCCACACACCCATGCCACTGCCTGTTGGGTTATATTTATTCCCTTTCCAAACCTCATGTGTTCTCTCAAGTGTCTGCTCTAGCAAAACATTACAAGCCTTTTTCCAGGAAGTTTCCGGGGGGAAAAATCTATTCTCAACAAAGCGTCCTCCCACATGTCTGCTTCAGCAGAAACATCCTAGCATAAGACAGTTTTCAGAAAAACATCACATGACACAGCTGAGTCTCCAAATAAACCAGAAATTTTCACTTCAATAGACTCCTTGATACCAGGTTTAAATCAACTTAAACTTATGAATTAAAAAACTTTACTAATTAATTTGTTTTTTTTTTAAAAGATCTTTTTTTTTTCTTTCTGGTATTGAGGATTGAACCTAGGACATCATACATGCCAGGCAAGGGCTTGGTCTCTGAATTATACCCCTTGACTCCTCCAAATGCATCCTTTTATATTCATGGATTTAATTATGTTAGAACATCTTTTGGTTTTTAAAATGGCCATGGCAGACTATGAGGAGTAGAGAAAAGTGGTGTTCTGCACCACTATGCTGTCCATAAAGAAAAACCCGCAGCACAGTGTGTGGCATGAGGAAGCATGTCTCTCTGCAGGAGCAACTGCTGCTAACCCAGCTTTAGAAGGAGCAATTTTCACTGTTTTTTATCACAGTAGGACTAGAACTTTGGAATTACAACTCACTCGGGCTCCAGAAATCCACTGCAAAATAGCTCAAATTCAGTCCATGATCAACATCTGTATTTTTCTATAACTGTGCTTTTGTTGTTGTTGTTGTTGTTGTTGTTGTTGTTGTTATGGGACTTAGTGGAAAGTTCTCCACAAAAGAAACACAAATGGCCGGCAAACATGTTTAAAAGTACTTGACATCCTCAGTCCTTATGGAAATGCAGATTCAAACCTCTTTAAGATTTGGTGGTGACGGCACACACCCTTAATTTCAGCACTTGAAGCAGGTGGATCGTTGTGAGTTCAAGGGCAGCCTGGTCCCCAGAGCAAGTTCCAGGACATCCAGAACTGCACAGAGAAACTGTGCCTCTAACCCACAATCCTCTCGATGTGCCCTGCCCCCCATTTCTCACACCAGTCAGAACGGCCATCATCAGGAATACCTGTGACAACAAATGCTGCCATGGGTGTGGGAAAGGGGAGCCCTTGCGTTCTGTGGGTGGGAGTGGAAGTTAATGTAGCCTCTTTGGAATTCTGTCTAGAGGTTTCTCACAAGCTGGAAATAGATTTTCTATATGACCCAGTTGTATCACTACTGGGCATTTCCGGAAAGAACTCAATATCTCCCCACAGAGAACTTCTGTGTTCACGGATGGATCGTAACGGTGACTTTGATTCTCATGAACCTGTGACTCAGTCTCATTGTAGACCTATTCCCTTCTCAGAAGTATGACTTGTTCTTTTGCCCTTGTCAGGTTGGTGGATACTGGGATAAGTCCTGTAGCACAGTGACTCAGTTAAAGGAAGGTCTCAACAGGATCCTCTGCCTCATCCCTTACAATGTCATCAGCCAGTCGGTGTGGGAGTGCATTATGCCTGAATGGCTGGAAGCCATCCGCACAGAAGTCCCTGATAACCAGCTAAAGGAGTTCAGGGAAGTATTAAGGTGGGTAAGTAGTTTAATGAAGTCACTGGTTGTAGTGATGTCTCACACTTCTGGACATGTCCTGCCAGCCCTGCTCAGCCATCTTATATAATCTCCATGTTAACCATCCTGTGGAGCGAGACGAAGTGTCCAGATGAGACACTGCCGGAAACTGAGCTAAGATGGTTCGAATCTATTCAGAAAAGGAGTTATAAATGTATATCCTTCCCTTGGTTTATCTTCAGGTGTGGTTGATGGGGTGTGTGGGGAAAGTGTAACAGGAAATGTCTTTAGAAGCTGGGGTAGCTCCGTCCGTCCGTTAAGTCTCAGATGGGATGAATATTAATGCTATCACAACCACACAGTTGTTTCTATTTAATGGTGGAAATTCTCCTCTTAAAGTACTAAAGCACACAAATGCCTGGTGAGAACACAAGGTAACTAATCCAAAGGCCTTAGCTCTCTGAGGTTATAGTTAGAAATACTTTGGTGTCACCAGCAGCCGTTGGCTTGTGACCATCGGTCACTTACTTTTCTTGCTCTGCTTTCCAGCAAAATGTTTGACATAGAGCTGTGCCCTCTGCCATTTTCAATGGAAGAGATGTTTGGCTTTATCAGCTGCCGGTTCACAGGATATCCCTCCACTGTGCAGGAGCAAGCGCTGCTCTGGCTTCACGTAAGTGAACGATGCCACCATTTGGACCTGTCCTCTAATCACTAATCTTCGGGGACCTAGGAGAAGGGGGAGGAGTTTTTTCAGAGATTCCCAGGCCTTTGTGTTTATCAATGTTTGCTGCAGACTACTGTCACATCCACAGAGATAAATGGTTAGATTTCAGATACATGTAGCAGTAGAGTAGTGAGTAAATATAAATGTATTCGGTAACATCACCAAATTCATAGCGCCTTTGGGCCTTGCACCTGACTAGTGGGATCAGAGAACTCATCTTTACTTGAGAAGAGTGAGAGTCATGGACAGGGGAATGGTTAACGCCATCCCCTCTGCCTGGGGTGACTTTCTCTTGTGTCACCATCAGTGAGCACAAGCCCAGTCTTTTAAAGTCAGCCTCCCAAATGAACTGCCCTCAAGTTTTCTGTAGCTCTCAGTCCCCCAGATCCTCGTGCCCCCCTGTGGCACGTTTTCTTTCTGAATTCTGTCCTTTTAAAAAGATTTTTATTTTATTTTGCTTTTTGTTTTGTTTTGTTCTGTTTTGTGCTGTTGTTGTTTTGGTTTAGTTTTCCTTCTGCTTACAAACCCCTCACGCTCAGGGACCACTCCCTATTTTTAACTTTCCAGCCTTCCCCAGCCTTCTCACCTAGCATTTGGACACACATTTTATTTAGTGAATGCTCAGTTTAAAAAAAAAATGAAATCGAATACCCACCACGAAGTTTAGACAGTTTCATAAAATGAGGGCAAATTTAACATTTAATTATGATTATAGATACCTTTTTTTTAAGTTTGGTTCTTGTGGTGCTGGGGATCGAACTCAGGGCCTTCTGCATTTCTCTGAAGGCAGAGTGAAATGGAAGGTGTCAAAGCACTGGCCTAACCACTCAGGAGAGTGGACAAGAGAGGGTTCAAAACTTACTCCTGATAATTAGCTGCGGAACACTTGCAAATCTTGTGTAAACCACTTGATAAGGACTAGGTTAGAAACGCGTCTTTTCTCAGGCTCACTTCCTTCAAGCCACTGGCAGTGGGAGGAGTGATAGCAGTAATTAAACCCAGTGAAAGCAGTGACTGCAGAAAGCCCTGAGGCAGTCCTCAGAGGAGCAGACAGCTTGTACCAGAGAGCAAGACAACAGGCAGCATTCACTCAGAGCAGGATGGGGCGGGGCCAGGCCTGCAGATGCTGTCAGTCAAGTGAGATGGTGGAAAGGGAAACAGTTCCAGGTGCATGGAGGGAGATGGTGGGAAGAGCACAGCGTAGTGGACAGTGGCGAGGGGAAAATGGACATTTCAAAGGTAACTGATTCCCTGGGTGTGGATAATTGAAGACAGCTGTGCTCATATGTGTACGCGAAATGTCCTTACTTTCACGACATAACCATCATGACATTAGAGAAAATATTAGATTTTGTTTTCTGAGTCTGAAAATGTACTTTTTTGGGCATGTGTGTGTTATGTGCTTTTTTTTCTCCTCAGGTATTATCGGAGTTAGATATCACGGTTCCACTTCAACTCTTGATAAGTATGTTTTCTGACGGTGTTAATTCTGTCAAAGAATTGGCAAATCAAAGAAAATCAAGAGCCAATGAACTGGCAGGGAACCTCGCATCTCGAAGGGTAATTATTGCCATGTCAGCTCTTGTCCTTCTTGTTAAGGCTTGGGAAACCTCTGCCAGCTCTGCTGGCCTTGAAAGAGGTATCATTAGAAATCTCTTTGGAAAGATTGTATCACGTTCTGCTTCATTAATCTTTTAATTACATTAAATAAGAAAACATGTCCTAAAGACAGACTTGATATAGCCTTTAATCAGTAAGTTACTGTTCTCATTTTCGTCTTTTTTAAAAATTTAATTTGCCCTGTCTTACCATTGAGAGAACAAGAGAACAAATCTTTAGCTTATATTCTTCCTCTGGGCACAGGGTGCCCTGGAAACCAGGGATCCTTTTCTAGCTCCTGAGAGAGCCTTCATTTTGAAGGAAAAGTGGGGTGACTTGCTTTTGTTTTTGCTGTCCTGGTCTGGGGAGACATGGTCAACTGGTGGAAACTTTAGTCGATACAGAATCTGTGAATCAGCCGAGGTCTTTTTATTGCATCTTTGTGGGTGAGAGAGTGTAAGATTGGTTGGTGGGCTTTATAACGACATGCCCACGGAGGACCTGAAGGAGTTTCTGTAGGTGGAGGGATTCTCAGACCACCGGCCGTTCCTGAGAGGTACATGATCTCAATGCTCTGCATTGCAGGCCATCTCCAGAACATTCCCACAGCCATTCCACTGACATCTGGAGATCAGAAATCTTAACGAGCTCATGGGATTGTAGTTTGTATTCAGGTTTTTTTTTTGTTTTTGTTTTTGTTTTTTGTTTTTTTAAAGAGGGGTCATTGCTCTTTTGTCTGATAGGAACCATCAGCCCACCTTGTTTTCTTTTTTTTTGCAACACAAAGGTTGTGTAACAAGCCTAGGGTGTATGGTACTTTACTCTGTGTAGTGTTCATAATGAGCAATATCACAGAGTTGTAAGAGCCCCTTATCCTCATTTTTACAATTGCTCAACCTTAGATCCTGGGGCGTGATGCCATCAACATCCATTCTGATTCATAAGGGGTGATCTTTCTTACCTGTTACTGGATAAGATTTGTGATGCTTCTTGTTCACTCGAATGGTCCTTAGGAGATAAAATAGTTGTTGAGCATGATACACAGACACACCAGATAGGGCTCCACCACAGAATTTATAAGTAAAAGGGGGAGGTTTCACTGGGGACTCTGTGGGCAGAGTAATGACAACTGTTAAAGGCACAAGGACACTGAAGCACCCACCGTGAGTGACAGCTCCGTGGAAGCCACTGTCCTTGCAGGGCTGAAGGATAAGGAATTCTAGCAAGCACCCTGAGCTGGAACTCCATAAGGTGGCTGACTAAGGTCACCCTAGAGTGATGGCTTCAGACGCATTGCAGAGCAGGCAAAGGTGGCAAGAACTATCCTTACTCTTGCCTCTGCTGCCCTGGTTTTCTTCTGGTGCAGATTAGCAAAGCACAGTTGAGCTTGGGCAGGCACGCGGGAGAGAGCCAGTGTGGTAGGTCCATCATATCGCTTCTCATGGAAGTTTGGCTATTATAATCCCAGGGGCCATTCTAAAATCCTTCCAACCTAGAGATCTACATTTATAATTCTAGAAATTATCTTAAAATATTTTACTTGCCAATTTCTCATTTTCAACTTGTTTTCGGTAATGTTAGCCACCGAGGTTTATTAGTACAACGTTTGATGGAAGGGATGATAGCAGACACCTCCGTTGCTCAGGGTTCTAACTCATTTCTGGGCACAGCTAAGAGGAAAATGTGAATGTTTTCTACCTTCTTTACAAATTTTGTGGGGTTCTATCATGTCAAGTACAAATACCCGTGGGAAGCTGGTCCCACAACAGGAGATGCCTTCCCTGGGGTTTTCAGATACCTCAGCTAGAGGTCTCAGACACCTAGAACCTTTGTTGCCTTCCTGAGGTCATTTCGCATTTGCTGATGTGTTTTCTTCCAGGTGAGTGTCGCCTCTGACCCTGGTCGACGAGGTCAGCACAATACGTTGAGTCCGTTTCATAGCCCTTTCCAGAGCCCGTTCCGGAGTCCCATGCGTAGTCCGTTCCGTAGCCCCTTCAAGAACTTTGGACACCCAGGAGGAAGGACTATTGATTTTGATTGTGAAGATGATGACATGAATCTAAATTGTTTCATCCTCATGTTTGACCTTCTCCTAAAGCAGGTAGCGGAAGCATGAGATTCCTTTAGTTCACAGATGGGGCATACGAGGACCCCTGCCACGTGATCCTGTCTGGTGGGCGGGTCTCTTTGCTCTCACTGGCATGGGCGGGCGCCATCACTTAAGACTGTTGCAAACTCCTTGGGAATCTCCTAAAGAGTCTAAAATGACATGTGTGACCGGCTGCAGTATTGTTGACGTGTGAAAATGGACCTGGATTTTAGAAATATTGTTCTAGTTGAATAAATTGGATGAAAGAACTGGTTACTGCTGTTGTTGGGAAGATCACTGTATGCTTTTATTGTGATGAGGATAATTTAGGTGTATTTTATGAACTGATTTCTGAAGGGAACTTTAAAACTTGAAAAGGCTCTGATAAGGAAAATATTTCCTTATAATTTAAACATTTGAAATTATTTTGGATTCACAGTAAATTACAAGAATTGCACAGAGAATCCCTAAGCACTCTGCTCTAAGTTTTCAAATGTCCATGACTCCTGTTTTCTTAATGAATTGTTCTGAGAGTAAGTTGTAAACATGTTTCTATCTCTAGCACTTCAGAGTGTATTTTTAAATTACACTTTCTTAGATAGCCACTGTATGGTTGCTAAAATCAGAAAGTATCATCTAACTTACTGAAATTTTTATTTTAGAATTGGTATAAGCATCGCGTTTATAGCCAAAGAAAAGATAAACTTAGCAAATTTAAATTTAAAATTTTTATATATTTATTTATATATTTATTTATTTGCTGGTTTGTTTTTTATTTGTGTGTATGTGTATTTATGTACATGGGAGTTTTGCCTGCATGTATGTTTGTGTACTATGGGCATGTCTGGTTCCCATGGAAACCAAAATGGGGCATTAGATTCCCTAGGACTGAAGTTACAGATAGTTCTGAGCCACCCCGTATTGGGGTCAAACCTGGGTCCTCTGGAAGTTAAAAGCCAGTGCTCTTAACCATCAAGCCATTTTTCTAGTCCCCCTAACCTGTTTTTTATTTTAGAATAATCCAAGATTATTTAATGTAATTATTTGTCCTAGTTTATAGTCTGTCTTTCTGTTTTTCTGTCTGTCTGTCTGTCTCTGAAATATGGTCTAACTACATGGCTCTGTTTGGCTTAATACTCATGTAGACCAGGGTGACCTTGAACTTGCAGCAATCCTTCTGTCTCATTCTCTGAAGTGTTGGCTTTATAGGCAGATGCCATTGTATTTGTTGAGATGTGAACTTTTTCATCCCTGTGAAGCTGCTGATTGTTCTTAGGGCTTCGTGCAATGCTAGGCAGGCACTGCACCACTGAGTTGTGTCAACAGCCTTCCAGTCATTGTATAGATCAGTCCCTCAGTCACTGTGTAGAACAGTCCTTCAGTCATTGTATAGATCAGTCCCTCAGTCACTGTGTAGAACAGTCCTTCTGTCATTGTATAGATCAGTCCCTCAGTCATTGTGTAGAACAATTCCTCAGTCTCTGTGTAGAACAGTCCCTCAATCATTGTCTAGAACAGTCCCTCAATCATTGTCTAGAATAGTCCCTCAGTCATTGTATAGATCAGTTCCTCAGTCACTGTGTGGAACAGTCCCTCAGTCATTGTCTAGAACATTCCTTCAGTCATTGCCTAGAACAGCCTCTCAGTTGTTGTCTAGAACAGTCATTCCCTCAATCATTGTAGTTCCTCAGTCTTTGTTTAGAACAGTCCCTCAGTCATTGTCTAGAACAGTCCCTCAGTCATTGTCTACAACAGTCCCTCAGTCATTGTCTAGAACAGTCCCTCAGTCATTGTCTAGAACAGTCCCTCAGTCATTGTCTAGAACAGTCCCTCAGTCATTGTCTAGAACAGTCCCTCAGTCATTGTCTAGAACAGTCCCTCAGTCTTTGTTCAGAACAGTCCCTCAGTCATTGTCTAGAACAGTCACGCAGTCATTGTCTAGAACAGTCCCTCAGTCATTGTCTACAACAGTCCCTCAGTCATTGTCTACAACAGTCCCTCAGTCATTGTCTACAACAGTCCCTCAGTCATTGTCTAGAACAGTCCCTCAGTCATTGTCTAGAACAGTCCCTCAGTCTTTGTTCAGAACAGTCCCTCAGTCATTGTCTAGAACAGTCACGCAGTCATTGTCTAGAACAGTCCCTCAGTCATTGTCTAGAACAGTCCCTCAGTCATTGTCTAGAACAGTCCCTCAGTCATTGTCTAGAACAGTCCCTCAGTCTTTGTTCAGAACAGTCCCTCAGTCATTGTCTAGAACAGTCCCTCAGTCATTGTCTAGAACAGTCCCTCAGTCATTGTCTACAACAGTCCCTCAGTCATTGTCTAGAACAGTCACGCAGTCATTATCTAGAACAGTCCCTCAGTCATTGTCTAGAACAGTCCCTCAGTCATTGTCTACAACAGTCCCTCAGTCATTGTCTAGAACAGTCCCTCAGTCATTGTCTAGAACAGTCCCTCAGTCTTTGTTCAGAACAGTCCCTCAGTCATTGTCTAGAACAGTCCCTCAGTCATTGTCTAGAACAGTCCCTCAGTCATTGTCTAGAACAGTCCCTCAGTCATTGTCTACAACAGTCCCTCAGTCATTGACTAGAACAGTCACGCAGTCATTGTCTAGAACAGTCCCTCAGTCATTGTCTAGAACAGTCACACAGTCATTTTCATTCTTTCCAGATGATTTCTTTTTGAGATTATAGTCCAGTTATTTTATAAGGCATATTTTAAACAAAGTTTGTTTTATTTTTTTACCAATTGATTTGAGTCACACAATTATTTTGGGGCAGGAAGTTCACAGTGTGATATTCTATTTTCTCTAGTTATTGTGCCAGGCAGCAGGGGCTGGAGAGATGGCTCAGCGCTTAGTAGCACTTGCTGCTTTTCCAGAGGACCTGATAGGTTCCTGGCACCCACATTAGGCTGATTACAACTGCTTATAACTCTAGCTGCCCTCTTAAGGGCTCCAGGAGCACCTGTTCTCACACTGCATGCCCCAACCCTGGCACATATACACATAACTAAACACTTAAAAAAGTAGAGTTACAGGAGGCATAGCGTTGGCTAACATGATCTCTGCCAGTTTCTCTACTAGAACGTATAATGATGCATTGGACACCCCCAAGCTCCCAGGCTCAGCACCTGCAGAACCAAACACAACCAAAACACAGACAGTTGGGAATAATAGCATCTTTGTGAACATGCACAGACTTATCTTCTCCTTACATAAACCATGCAGCGTATCAGCTATTTATACAACAGTCACGTTGTGTTAGGTGTTACAAATATTATAGAGATGATTTAAAGCTTGTGAGATGTACATATATATCTCATTTACAGATAGTATTGTATATAAACCCTGTGTCATTTCCTATAAGAGGCTTGAACACCCACAGATTTTGGTGTTCAGTCTCCCTAAGATGCCAAGGGAGGGCTCCACTTTACCCTCTGTAATTAGTATGCAATCTGCCCAATTTCTTGTTTCTTATCAGACTCCCAACTATGGGTTTCCGCCTGCTGGATGGCTCATGCCTTAATTAATTACTATTACAATGGCTTGCAAGTTATAATATTCCAAGTCTATCTTTTTTTTTTTTCCTGTACTTGCTGGCGTGTAGTGTCCCACAAGAGGAGCCGTAGTTCCTTCTCTACTGTATATGTGCTGTTCACCTGGTTGTCCCTATACCTGTGGCTCATGTAATCTGCTGCCATGATTATTTATTCTGCTGCTCAGGCCACACAATGCAAAGGAGTGGGAACTCCTTTAAGCTGACTCTAAGTTCTTTTCTGTTTGTTTATTTATATTTTGAGACAGGGTCTCTCTCTCCCTCTCTCTCTCTCTCTCTCTCCCTCTCTCTCTCTTTCTCTCTCTGTTTTTTTAAAGATTGATTTTATTTTATATATGTGAGTACACTGTAGCTGCCTTCAGACACACCAGAAGAAGACATCAGATTCCATTACAGATGACTGTGAGCCACCATGTGGTTGCTGGGAATTGAACTCAGGCCCTCTGGAAGAGCACTAAGTGCTCTTAACCACTGAGCCATCTCTCCACCCTCCAGACAGGCTTTCTCTTATGTAGCCTTGGCTATCCTAATTTGTTCTGCAGACCAGGCTGCCCTCAAACGTACAGAGATCTGTTTGCCTCTGCTTCCTGCGTGGTGGGATTAAAGGCATTTGCCACCATTGTCTGGCCTGCCTCTATGTTCTTCTAACACATCCACTCCTTTCTCTGTCTCATTTGTGGGATCAGTACTTGAACCCCAAGCTTTGCTCACATGAAGGCATCCATTGAGCTATCCCCAGCCTCCCACACTCCTTTAAAATCTGGAAGCATGAGATTTTTTTTCCAGACCCTTATTTGTCTCAACTCTGAGATTAGCCACTTTTCCAGGGAACCCTGGTTCCTTTTGTTGGATAACAGTACTTAGAAACTAAGATCTGGACAGTAGGTGAGACAACATGTTTTAAATGTGTAAAATCACAGAGTGATAAGTTTTAAAAGAATATCTTTTAATGTCTCATGATTTTAAGGATAATCTGTGTACTTTATCTTGTACTTATATTAGTTTTAGACAGATGCTAGAAAACAGTGTGACTTTTAAGCCTGTATTGTTTCAAATAATTTAGTTACTAACAAGTACCATGGCAACACAATGCTGGATAAAGGACCGAACTCTGTCTTCTTTTTCTTCCTTCCTCTCTCCTTCTCTATGTTCTTTTCTGTGTCTTTCAGATGGAGTTACAAGATGACGGCATCACGATGGGTTTAGAGCACAGTTTGTCAAAGGACATTATTTCTATCATAAACAATGTCTTCCAGGCCCCCTGGGGGGGCTCCCACAGCTGCCAGAAGGACAAAAAGGCAACGGAGTGTAACCTGTGTCAGTCCAGCATCCTCTGCTACCAGCTCGCCTGTGAGCTCCTGGAGAGACTAGCTCCCAAAGAAGAAAGCCGGCTGGTGGTAAGCAGCTGAGGAAATGATGACTGTGGCTAACAAAGTCGGTGTAGTGTGTGTGTGTGTGTGTGTCTCTGTGTGTGTGTGTGTCTCTGTGTGTGTGTGTGTATGTGTCTGTGTGTGTGTATCTTGTGTGTCTGTGTATCTATATGTGTGTCTGTTTCTGTATGTCTGTGTGTGTGTTTCTGTATGTGTGTGTCTTTGTGTCTGTATATGTGTCTATGTTTGTCTGTGTGTCTCTGTGTGTGTGTTTCTGTGTGTGTCTGTGTATCTATATGTGTGTGTTTCTGTGTGTGTGTCTTTGTGTCTGTATATGTGTCTGTGTTTGTGTGTGTGTGTGTGTGTGTGTGTGTAGGGATGGTCGGTATTTACCTGTTATCTAGGATAGGAGCCATAGGCTACAGAATGCTTGCAGGTGGCTTGAGGGGAGTGATAGCAGTTCCACTCATGGAGTTTCCATGGACAAGGAACATTTCTGGTATCCCTAAAAGATTTTTCTCACTAGACTACTTTTATGAAGTTTAAATAATAATGAGCACAGTACATTATGCAATTAAATATTAAGTAGATTATGTTTAGATACCGATTTAAGGAACTCACCGACTTTACCGACAGTGAAGAAAACACACTTCCTTTTCTGGCTACATTCATGCTTTGCTTTCAGGGAAAATCATGTAAAGAGTTGACAGTGGCTGTTCGCCACACTTCAGTGACTCCTGCTTTAGCTGTTTTCTAGATAGCATATCTGAAGGGATATATATAATATCAAAATACTCTCCAGTCATCGGAGACAGATGAAATCGAATTATCCAAGCTGCCACATGTCTTCTTCTGTTTCTTTACCAATTGTTTAGGGTCAAAAGTTATTTCTCTAAAAAATCCAACACTTTCTGAAGTCTCACATAAAGCAATAAAGTATGCCTTCAGTTGTAGTCTGTAGACCTGATCTGTTTTAATATAATATGATATCTTTTAACCCAGCCATCAGATACTTATCGTAGAAATGCATCCCCCACCCATAGTTCCCACTCACTCCTGCCCACTGTCTGTCACTCTGAGCTCAGGTGTTTGAGATCCCGCAGGCAAAGTGAGAATAGGTCATATTTGCTTGCTTATAGTGCCTCGTTTATCACTACAACATAATGTTTACCAGGTTCATTCTTGTCAACTTGTCAGCATATGATAAAAATTTAATTGAAAAAACAACCAAACCAAACCAAAATAAAACCAGCCACAGTAACAGATGGTGAGGAAATACAAATTGGAAGCCAAGAAATCTTGGGTCTGTTTGGAGGTATAGCTCAGTGGTAGTGTCTGCCCAGCATGCACAAAACCCCGAGTTCTAACCCAGCAGTGAAAAACAAACCAACAAACCAAAACAACAGCAAAGCCAAGGGTCTAATTGGAAGCACACTTGAGTCAAAGGAAAACCACAAGGCAGCGCAATGAGCATTATATATAGCAAGTCTGTGGGGGACAGAGGAGGGACCTTGAGACTATCGCTATGATGTGAAGGGACCAGGAGTCTTTTGAGGAAGATGAGCCCTGAATTTATACCTGCAGTGAAGCCGGTGACAAGAAAATGGTGGAAAAAGAGTTCAGACTGAGGGAATTTCCGCCCAAATTATAGGTGGATATTAATTTGTCAATGGACAAGCTCTAATCATCTCTTAATGGGCCTGTCTGGTCCCATTTCTGTGTCACACCGAGCACAATCCCAACAGGCCCTACAGGGAACACACTAGCATGCACCCTGAATGCCCAGGCAGAGTGGCCATGCACAAACGTTGGATCTCATTCTTAAGAGAAAGATTGGAAAGACATAAATGCCTTGATTTACGACGTACTCTAATTCTGGGGGAAAACAACTAATAAGAGGGGGAAAGAAAGGATGAGGAGACCAAAGGTAAATCCTCAGAGGGCCAGAAATGTGAGAGAAAAATGGAGGGGAGGTCATGACAAAGAAAGCCAGGCACCCAGGTGCCAACAGTAGGGAAGACAGCACCTCACATTCTGAGGAGGGCAAAGAGAGGGAACTGTGCCCAGAGAATTCTGCAACTGCAGGGTCCTTTGCACCCCTGGGGAGTGTGGTAACCAAGGCAGAGTCTAGTAGGTGCAAACAACTGTCAACTGAGGAAATGTCTACATGAATCCTCAGCATGTCTTTGGGGGATGAACTGTGAGGGAAAGAGGCTGCATCGGGTGGCACCATGCTGAGTTCAGCTGAGTTCGTAGCTGGTTTGCAGTCACCTAAGACAAAGAAGGAAATCAAGTGTAAAAAAAAAAAAGAGCCTGAGGGACCCCAAACAATCCTCACATCTTAAGCATCTCACATCCTTACATTTGGAGGTGAAGCTAAGGATTCTGAAATTCGACTGGGAGAGAAGCAAGAAAGATGTCTGTCCTGGAACATGGCCTCCACTGCCTGTTCTCCATCACCTTCAGTCTCCCATGCCTTCCCTGGGGCAAGCGGAGGAAACAGGCAGGACAGGCTGGTGGGAGGCTTCTGCTAGTTTCCAAGGCAGGCGATGCCAGTCCTGTCACAGTACCATCCTTGTGGATTACAGATGCTTGCAGACAAATCCTTAAACAGCGGGTAACTGTCTATATAAAACTCAGCTTACAATATGACTGGCTGACTTGTTTGTAGATGGCCTAGGACTGGAGCCAGCCTCGATAAACCTGTGAAGCTGGCAAAGGTTTCTTTTCTTTTCTTTTTCTTTTTTTCAGAGACCTTGATCGAGTTCATTTTCTCTGCCAGCTAAAGAATTAAAGGGCAGAGAAATTCTTCAGTGCAGTAACAGCAGGGGAAATCTCAGATATAGCAGACAGAACAGGCAGTTATAGAAAGGCTTCTATTAGAGGTGAGGGAACACACACACACACACACACACACACTCACACACACATAGAGACACACACACAGAGACAGAGACAGAGAGACAGAGACAGACAGAGACAGAGACAGAGACCTGAGATGGGAGGGAAGGAGGGAGAGTGGGAGGGAGGGAGGGAGGGAGGGAGGGAAGGAGGAAGGAAGGGAGGAGGGAAAGAGATCATAGACATACACAGATAAGGCAGAGGAGGGCTTGTGAGGGCTGGAGTGTTATTTTTTTTAAAGGGTCATTGAGGGATCCTCCTCTCCTAATATAGATTTAGTCAGTCTGAACAAAGTCAGGAAAGCTGATGGCCCAAAACTCATAACCGTGTCCTGATCAGGCCTTGAACATGTGCCACTGCTCCACAGCAGGGGGCCCTCCTGCAGGCAAAGAAGCAAAGAAGTGCTCCGAACCTTTAGGTCTTTGTCTCTGGTCAGGAGTCGGAGGACGAAGACAAACGTTTCCCATTTCCATGATCCCTTGAGGCCCACTTTCTGACTCTGCTTATCACGTCTGTCTGACTCCTAGTCCCTACCCGCCATCAGCCATGGTTTTAGCACCACTTTCTTTCTGGTGTCTTTTATCCCAACTGTCTTTGTCTTGTTTGAACTGGTTGTCAAATAATTTTCTTAAAATTTTTTTGGTTAAAGTATTAGCCAGGAAGATATTTTTCAGACAGGATATTTAAAGATAAAACTAGGGAAGAAAAAAATAAAATAGTCAGAGATGAAATGCTTAAATAATAGCCCACCCTGCTTTTTGAGCTAGGGTCTTGGTATGTAGTCTAGGCTGTCCTTGAACTCTGGTTTACCAGCCTCTGCCTCCTGAGTGAAGGTCCCAATGCACTCTTAAAAAGAGAATTTTCTCATTGCTTCCTGTTTTTGTAGTTTGCTTTGCATGTGTAAATGTACTTTACATCTCTATATATGAATGACCCTGGCAAGTGCACAACATTGTGCCACCAGTCGCCAGGACTTCTAAATACCACCTGCCCATCTCTCTGTCCCTCCCTCCTACTATCCATTTTGAAGACTTAGACTACCGATGCTGTGTGAGTGATTGCCTACAGTGATCATGCCCTCCAGGTTCCTCTGAGGTGTAGCACACATCAGCATCTCCCTCCAAAAACTGAGTAACAAGTCCATGGTGTGGATACACATTTTGTTAATCCATCTATTGATACAGATTTGAGTTTACCCTTCACTCCCCTTAATTCACATGCTTCATGTTCCAGCAACTTCTTGCTCCCAAAACACTGCGTCTGAAGTCATTGCCTCCTAAATAAATTGGGAGTGGGATTCTCACCTCTGGGACTAAAGAAAGGCAGGGGAGCAGTCTAAGAAGATCAGTGTTTTCCATGTTTTATTTTCCTGTATCTATTTCAAATGAAAGCAAATGTTTCATCAACCGCCAATGCACATCTCTCAATAGAATGGCTGTGTGTGGGGGTGCATGCCCTTCCGAGGCACAGGACCTCTGCCTCTTAGCTAGCACAAGGTTGAGTAGATCAGGTTGATCCATCTCTGTTGATGGAAACCAAACTATTCTTTGCAGCCCCTCACACAGATGCTTGTATTTGTTGCAGGAGCCCACAGACAGCCTTGAAGATAGCCTCCTTTCTTCCAGACCAGAGTTCATTCTAGGCACTGAGGGAGAGGAGGAGGAGAACCCAGCAGCCAAACATGGAGAGAATCCAGGCAACCGTACAGTGCCCTCAGAACATGCTGGTAGGTGAACTTGGCTGATGGGAAGTGGTGTGTGTATGTGTGTGTGTGTGTGTGTGTGTGTGTGTGTGTTTGTGTGTGTGTGTACACTTTCCAGTTTATACAACTTCATACCCAAGTAGCAATTTGGACAAGCTCGGTGCTTCCTTAGGATAGACTGAACAGATAAAGAGTTTCCCACCACATTAGGAAGTGAACAGTTTTATCATGGCACCAGGAAAATGGCATTCACGGAGTCTCTTCCTGGCAGCAGTATCTTGTTATTAATCATTATTAGTTATTACCTAATTATTGGGACCTGGTAGTATAAGAAGGCTAAGGTGAATTTTATATAGTGTTTACATATGTGCAGAAGAGATTGAGAATAGCTGAGGTAGAGTGTACTGACAGCCTTAATAGCCACTTGAGGCACATGGTCAAAGCCAGTGCTTTTGGATAGAGGCAACAGTACTTGCTTCCACACAGTTTATCTGCATCCTCGGAGATTGGCCAAGACCCCAGACAGATGCTCCTTGCCTAACTGTGCTCCAGGGATGCTCATCACTTTTGGTTGGAAAGATTTTAAAAGACTATTGACGTGTGAACTGAGGGTACCAGGATGGCAGGCAGACTCAGGATCATTCCCTGACTTCCTCCCAGTCAGACAGAGTTCAGAAAGTTCAGATGTTCCTTCAGGCCTGTGGAAAGCCACATTCCTAGATCTGAGCAGTGATACTCTGGGGGCTTGTACAGGACCTGGGACAAATTTGGGAAGCCTTAAGAATCTTTTACTCCTATTGTCTCAGACTGTCTTGCTCCCGGGAAGTTCACTCTAGAACCAGGAAGCGTGGGCTTTGTCCTTTTGGTGAACAGCAAACATTCTTAGGGGACTATTTTCCGTGGTTCCTGGTACCGACACCATCCCTACACAATCCTTGGTATAGCCTACTGCTTCTGTGGGGATGGGAGGACACTATGAATGGGTAATAGACTGAAGGTCTGGCTTACACTGTCTAACTCTATTGGAAATTAGAGCTAGAAGGAGGGGATGTGTTTCATTGGCTCTGTAGTAGTAAAGGCTCCATGTTACTTCCTCTGTTAGTTCCTCCACGGCGGTGGTAATTGGTGGGAAAATGAAGGCGAATGAGGAAGTCCCCCCCCCCCAGCTTCCACCAGAGAGCTCTGCCTTCCATCTTCATATGTTGGAGTTATAAATAAGATTGTCTTTAACAGAGTATCCTTCATAGAACAAAGCTGATATGTGCTGATCTAATTCAGCCTTCTCTCTTTGTCAATGAAAAGCCCAATCCCAGATGGGCCAGGTGACTTGCCTATGGTCCAGTGGCTCATATAATTCATTTATAATGAACACTCTATCTCTACAGAAAGAAAATGAGCAAGACTCTAGCCTCTAACTCTGATTCTGGGTATATGGTGGACAGGGCCCGAAAATTGGGAGATTAAATGCTGTATATATATAGTTAGTAGGGACAGGAACTGGAACCCGGGCCTCCTGGTTTCTTAGGACTCATGAGCTTTGGGGCTACAGTTGCTGGTTTATATGGCTGGAGCTGTTTCTGTTAAGCTCTATACCCAAGGGAAGCAAGGACTTCACTGAGGATCTGACAGCTTACATTCTTCCTAGGTAAATATTTTTATTTGACAGCACCCAACTCAAGTAACTATCACTCCCTTTGTTGTTTTTGAGCTAGAGTCTCACTTTGTAGTCCAGACCGAACTGGAACACAACATATATCGAAACTTTGGCTTTGAATTTGCATTAATTTTCTTGCCTTAGATTCTTAGTCCATTGGTTCTAGAACACATCTCCTCCTTCTTTATAAATGCCCCAGTCCCTGATATAAAATGACATATATTAATGATACATAATTGACCATAACTTATACATATCCTCTCATTTATTTTAACCTGTTCTGAGGTTACATATAATATTTAATTTTATGTTGAAGTATTATGATTATGATTTATGCTTGAACCAAGGTCCTTGTGCATGCTGCCCAAGTACTCTATCCCTGAGTCACTCTAAATCCTTGTATTGTTCATAGAATAATGACCTAAAAGAAAACATTCTCTGTGTGTCCTCAGAGCAGATGCAGCCTGGCTCTCCAGCGAGCCTTGCTTCATTGATTCCACAGATGTAGAAACCATGGTTGCAGAGATCACTTACCTTCTTCCTTATGGAGTTGGCACAAATTCTACCTTTTAAAATACTTGCTCCATTCTCCCCTTTCTCGGGTCCCACATCAAGGTTCCAGGCACAGCCTCAGCCTGATTTCCTCCGTTTGTCTTTTGCTTTCTTATAAATCTCTTATGAATTATAAACTCACTCTTGAGTATGCATCTAATGTCTGCCTGTGGAAAGCTAAGGCAGGAGGATCTTGCTTTTCTGGAGGGTTCTGGGCTGTTCTGGAGTAGGTTGTTAGATTCTTATATAAAAGACAGAATACAGCACACTCTCCGGTGATAGTCTCCTAGACCAGTGTTCCATGCCACTCAGAAACTGGTGTTGCTTCTGCTCTGTGACATTCAGTGGTGAACCTGGGTGTTGCACCAATTGGCTCTGTGACTTCCACACCCTTTACATGTGTCCTCTTCCTGAATTTTGCAGGAAGTTGTATTTTGTTTTTTACAGATACCAGCTATATCTATCACCAAAACTATGTCCACTTTCACATTAGCCAGTATAGAGTTTGGTGCTGATAACTGTGTAAAATGCCTTTGAGAGGAATATTCTCAGGAAATGGACCGATCCTCAGGTATTGACCACGAGGATTTGGCTGCCATTGTCTCTGATCCCAGGAATTGCCACAGCCTTAATAATGGGCACATTATTTTGCCATTTCTTTGCGGCAGTTTTAAAAAATATAATATTTTATTAATTGTTTGGAAATTTTTTACCATGTATTTTGATCATATTCATCCCCACTCCTCTCTAACTCCTCCTTAACTCCTCCCAAACTCACCCCAACCTCCCCATTCCTCCAGCTTTTAAAAATAGCCCACAGACTCCAGTTTATGCTGGTTATGCATTCATATGTATAAAGCCATTCACTGGAGCAAGGTACACCTACAAAGGACCACACTCTTTACTGAAAATTGACTCTCCCTATCCCTGAAGCCATTAAATGTCAAAAGCTTCTTAGTTGGGGGAGGGTCTTGAGATTCTGTCTTCCCTCTCTGTTATAATGTAACACCAGGGGAGGGTTCTTGAGACTGTCTTCCTTCTCTGCTATAATGTAACACTAGTTTTCTTAACTGGTTAACTTTTGAGGTCTCTCTAGCAAACTTGTATATATCCTGTGGTGTTGTTCCACAGTGGAGGCAGAGCTTGAAGAACCTCACAAGAAGAGACATCCATAAGTGGGGTTTTCATTTGAAACATTCATCTCATTCAAAATGCCTAATTTTTCAGTTGACATTACAGCTTTGGCTTAGATGCTAATCAAGCCACACCTCTCTCTTCCATCCCCGCTTATCTCCTTTCATGGAGGCATGCCTTGCCAGCACCACATCCCTTCATCCACAGCAGCACAAGCTGAGGCTAAGGTGGGTCAGGCAGCCAAAAACAAGGAGATAACTCTACAATGAAAAAAGGGGGCTGAGAATCTTTTTTAATTTTATGTATACGGATATGTGCTTCCATGCATATATATGTGCATCACCTACATGCCTGGCACCATGGATCTCCCAGAACTGGAGTTACAGACTTTGTGAGATGCCTTGTAGGTACTGGGAATTGAACCCGACTCCTCTAGAGGAGTGCCCAGCACTCCTAACCACTGAGTCATTTCTCCAGCCCCAAGGCTGAGATTTTAAATTTAGAAGACTTTCTCTATTTCCTCATAGAAGGGCACAGGCTAAGTTGTTTGTTTGTTGTTTCTGTTTTTGTTCTTTTGTTTTTATACAGCATCTCCCTATGTAGTTCTGGCTGTCCTGGAACTCACTATGTAGACCAGGCTGGCTTTGAACTCACAGAGTACTGGGATTAAAGGTGTGCACCACCATGCCCAGTTGGCACATAGCAGTATGCAAATGGAAGCATTCTACAAACATGTCATGCGTTTTGTACCTCTTCACCCTCTCTGGTTTCATGATATTGATGAACTGATGAATGCTGGGGTAGGGGGAAAGGAGCTGAGTTAACCTTTGTGTAATCATTTTTCCTTAGCAATAAAGAATGACACGGAAAGAAAATTTTGCTACCAACAGCTTCCAGTTACATTGAGACTAATATATACCATTTTCCAGGTAGATTTTTCTGAAATATTTAAATATTGGGTTTGGGTTTGGAGCTATTTGCTGTTTTGGAGAATGTGGTGATTATGTGTTCTTTGCATAGGAAATGGCGAAGTTTGAAGAGCCAGACATTCTTTTTAATATGCTCAATTGCCTAAAGATCCTCTGTCTGCATGGGGAGTGTCTGTACACTGCGAGGAAAGACCATCCTCAATTTTTAGCCTACATTCAGGACCACATGTTGATTGCAAGGTATGGACCGTGAACATTTTTGTTTGCAATCTATGTTCAATTGTAAGATTTAAAGTGAGAGTAAGACCTATTCTGTTTCATTTGATTTTTCTCTCCCAGACCAGTAATTTGATAAAGAAACTTCCTCCCTTCCTCTTTTCCTTTCCTTTCTGATTTTGTTTTTGGGGTAGGGTTCCGCTTTGTATTCCTAGCTTGCCTAGAACTCACAGAGATTCACCTGCCTTGCCTCCTGAGTGCTGGGATTAAAGGCGTGCACCGCTACACACAGCTTTAGTTTTCTTTCTTTTATTTTCTATGTACACGAAGATAGTAGTGTTTGCTTACTAGGTTCTGTTGGGCCAGACACATAAAGTAAGGATTGTTCTGTGCTTTTTGATTGTTAGGTGAATTAAGACTATACTAGACCCTAGGAAAATGGCAGGGTTGAGTAATGTCGCCAAGTGTGGTATTTCTAAGATGGCAATCTCCCCATCACTCCAACTTAAGACGGTTATTAACTTGATTCTGTCCTCACATTCAGGATTTAAGGAAGAAAATTATTTTTGCTTAATATTTTAATTGATTATTTGGAAATTTCTCATTTTGACATTATAAAACCCAATCACATTAGTGTTCCAATCCTCCCAGGTCTGCTCCCTGACACTTGTGACCTCCCCCTGACAAGAAAGAAGAAGTAGGAGGAGGGGGAGAGGGAGGGTAGGGGTAAGGGTAGGATGGCTGGAGTGGGAGGGGGAGGGGCAAAGGACAGGATGGGGTGGAAGAAGAAAGAAAAACATCAAGTCCGATTTTTGTTGCCCATATGCTCACTCGAACATGGTCAAACTCCCAGTGGCCCAGTCCTCCCCCACCCCACCCTCATCCCCACCAGAAGCCCTCAGCTGTGGAGAACTATATGTGAACGGTAAGACAGCAATTTTACTCAAACTAGAAACCCCGTTGGGTGCTGCCTCTCTTGCTTTTTAGAAATAGGCATTTTGAGGATAGTAATAAAACAGTGCCCTAGGTTTATGATGCTGTCTTTCTGAGCACCTTCAAATAACTACTATAGTCTTCCTGGAGGCAAGCCAGAAAAAAAGATCATTTTATATTTTAAGAGTACAGTCTGATCCTTAGGAAAGGCTTGTTCGTGAGTCGTAGCAAAAGCAAGTCAAGGGTCTCCTTGGTTATTTTGTTAATTTATTTATTCATTCAACAAATATAATGTCTTGAATATGTTTTTAAAACCACAGTACTGTTCTAGATACTTTGGGGATTTTTTTAAAAATCTACTCTAGGAAGGGGTAAATAATAAATAAAAGAGTGATCAATATTTTATTGTTTAATTTTGCATTCAAGAGCATTCAGAGGATCAAGGGCTTGTATAAGCACGGGGACCTTAGCGTGGCTCGCCAGTTATCCGAATAAAAGCCATTTATAACTCCAATATTCTAGGAAGCAGGAACAAACCAATTTTGTGGGCTTATTGGCCAGTCAGTCTAGATAAAACCATGAATTCCAGGCATATGGAGAAATCCTATCTCAAGAAAGGGAACGGAAAGTAATAGAGGAAAACACTAAAGACAACAACAACACACACACACACACACTTGGACACACACAAATACACATACACACAAACACATTTACACACACATGTGCACACATGCACAGACACACATTTACATGGCTACACATACACACATGCACATACACAGGCACACACATGCAAACATACAAACTTACATGCCCACGCATTTACACATGCATGCACACAGACACAGCACATGTGCCTGCATCATGCATTGGCTTAGTTTTGAGGCTGAAGGAAGGGGACAGCCCTGATACCAATCTCCAGATAATAAACTAGAGTAAGATCTTGGGGAAGCGAAGACATAATTTTGGGCTGTATGTACACAAGTCACTAATAGTCTGGTGTCATATGGTAAGTGACTGTTCTGCACAGGTCACAGGTAGACATAACCATTCTGGACCAATGATTAAAACAGGGTTCAGCGGCAGGTACATTTGAATCGCCATTTATGGGAATGGATTTTGATAAAAATGTAATATTGGTAGGAATTTTTGGAAAGCAGGAATATCAAGGACAAGGAGATGGAGTTGCCAGAAAAGTGGCTAGAGAAGTAGGGGGTCTTGTATCTCTCTTCAATGACAGATGGGGACCCATGAAAAGTAGTAAAAGAAACTGAACAGAGTTGGCACTGGGCTTTAATAGAAGAATTTAAAGAAAAGACGGAACCCTGGGAACCACACACATTCAAAGGAACGCGTGGGAGCATGCCTCTGGGGCTCAGGGACTGTGAAGATGTCACACAGAACAGCTTTTCTATGAAAAGTCTGTTTGTAAAGGAAAAGAAACAGGCCAGGGTGGGGATGTCAAGGTCTTGGGTGTGGTGGTAAAGGGAAGTCTGCATAGATTTATGGTCAGTGGGGAGGTTCAGCTGGAAGACTCCAGAGAAGAGAGCTGTGGAGCCAAGAGTTAAAGGCCAGGCTCAGTCAGCAGAGTATAAATAAGAATAAAGGGCAGTGTGGAGAAGAGAAGGGAGGCTGACAGGAAAGATAGACTGGGGAGTAAAGAGAAGGGTGTTAAGGGGAATGTAATAGAAGATTTAAGCCTTAAGGAGTGTGTGTGTCGATGACCTCTCCAGAGGGACAAGGACATGGAAGAAAGCATATAACATGCAACTGGAGGGAAACAGCAGGGAGTCAGCAAGAAATTACAGAACTGCTGCTTCTTCAGAGCCCTGCCAGAGGAGCTAACCTAGTTTTAGAGAGTCGTTTCAAAGTTTGGGTTTCCTTTTGTCGAATGCGTAGGGTCTCAGAAGTGAAGACATTGGTTAGGGGACATACTAAATATCAGGTTTCTCCTCTTCCTTCTCCCGTTTCCTCCAGCCTCCCGCCATTATCTCAGTTCCATCTTAGTTTGTTAGATCAGACTAAATATTGACTTCTTCCTGCACAAGCTATGTCTGGGAGGTGGGTCCCTGGGCACTCTCTTATTGGTATAATCTTTCAATCATGAAGTTTGTAAAGGAGAGACCCCTGTCTCCCTGAGTCCATACCATGATCTGACAGCTTGAAGTCTGGATCATCTGCCTACTCGCTCACAGGTTAATCACTGTTCAGGACAGTGAGGTGCGCTGGTAAATGTGAATTGTGCTCATCCTTAGGATAGGAAAAGTGGGAGACCTTGGGTGACAGCCTTGTCAGGTTTTAGAGAGGCTGTAATTAGCAGACAAAGAGGTATTCTTTGCCATTCAAAGGAGATAGCCAAAGTAAACAATGATGCTTTCCAGTTATTCATATAAGAAACATTATTAAAACCATTTAGCACACTATCATCTTCACATAACTGTTACTTTTGTATATTATTTAATTCATTTACATAGCTGAATTTATGCATGGAATTAAATCTTTATATTTAAATATGTTTTTCAATTTTGTTACATAAAAGTAATTTCTTCAGAAGACATTAATAAATCAAAACTTAAATGCTTCTTGGAGGATTATAATTTCATGGACGGACGCGCTTTCACCCAGAGTATTCTACCAGCACCTACTGTCCACACTATTAAGTTACTAGTACAGGCTACTGAAGAGGCGGTGATGACGGTAATGCCTCTGCTGTTCTTGATTTCCCAGCCTCTGGAGAGTCGTCAAGTCTGAGTTCTCTCAGCTGTCTTCACTGGCAGTTCCTCTCCTTCTTCATGCTCTGTCCCTTCCTCATGGTGCTGACATATTCTGGACAATCATAAATGGCAATTTCAACAGCAAAGACTGGAAGATGAGGTTTGAAGCAGGTACTTCTATCTTAATTAAAAAATCCTCTGGTTTACAAGGTAAACCAGATGTCCAGCTTTGAAATGTATGTTTGGCTATCATTGTTGATATTTAAATTTTCCATGTAGGAGCCCCAAGTTAACTTGTTTATAGGGTTCAGTTCTCATGAGGCTTAAATCCATGTTAATACAGAGCCAGTGAGATGGATCAATGGGGGTGAAGGCACTTGTCTCCCAGGCAGAAGACCCGAGTCTAGTCCTCCGGAACCATAATGGTGGAAGGAGAGATCCAACTCCCATAGTTGTTTTCTGGTCTCCTCATATGCTCTATGCTACATGCATGCCCCACCTACAAGTAAATGAAATAAATAAACATAAATAAATAAATAAAATAACTGAGATAATATTTTAAATGAATAAGTGTGAAATGTTTATAACATGTTAATAAATGCATGTATACCTTTTGTCCTCTCTATTTTATATTGCAGTGGAAAAAGTAGCTGTTATTTGTAGGTTTTTGGATATTCACTCGGTGACTAAAAACCACCTGCTGAAGTACTCTCTGGCACATGCCTTCTGCTGCTTTCTGACAGCTGTGGAGGATGTCAATCCTGCAGTGGCCACCAGAGCAGGTCTCCTGCTTGACACCATAAAGAGGCCAGCACTGCAGGTGATGGGGAAAGGGTGTTATAAGCCCTACAGATTGTCTTTCAACAATACCACCAACAGTTGACTTTGTCATGTGTCTTTTTAACCATGTTATATCAAAATACCACAAACAGGGTACCTTAGAAAGCCATAGGAATTTATGTAGTATGATTCTGGAGTCTGGGAGGTTCATGGTCAAGGGGCTTGTAGATTCAGTGTCTGCTCAGGGCCCACTTTTATGGTTCATAGTTGATGCCTTTAACCATGCTTGGGCCCATGTCTAAGGACAAGACTCCTATTTGTGAGAATTCTGTCCACGTGGTTTTGTCCTCTCCCAAAGACTCACCTTCTAATACTGTCACTTAAATTATTGAGTTTCAGGGTGGTGAACTTTTTAGGGGAGTGGATATAAATATTCAGATTACAGTACTATGCAAACTAATGATTTTAGTGATTGTAACAGCAGAGGTCTGTGTGTTTTAAAATGTGTGCTTTTAAGTTATAATGAAAGCAAGAAGAGACATGACTTACCCCAAACTCTTCCTGTTGTACAGTGGGGGAACAACCCAGAACTCATTTCCCTCATGTGCCCTAAAATGTAGTTTGGGGGTTAATGAGGTTAACACAGTAGATATGGGTACCTGAGGCACAAATTTGAGGACCTGAGTTCAAGTTCTCAAACCTACTGCTAGAGGAGAGAATGGGCTTCCAAAAGTTGTCTCTGGCCTCCACATATGCTGTGGGATGAGCATATATGTGTACACGGGTGCATGCACACACCATAATAAAACATAGTATAATGTTGAGTGTATGTTTCTCAGTGTAAACTACAGACATTTTAAAAAGATGTACTGTTATTTTGATTAAGTGGATATTATTTAATATTTAGAAAACAAATGACATACATTTAGCTCCCATTTTTTGATCAACATTGAAGAAGTATTATGAATTAAGAGAAACTTGCTTGTATATTTTTTTCCCTTCCAATATTTGTGATCAGAAAGATTCCAATGGAATAATTTTGCTGTGTGGACAGTGCCTTGTTCCATTGACTGCCCGGGGTATTGTCTCTTAGATGCTTGTGTCTGATCCCTCTTTTCCAGGGTCTTTGTCTTTGCCTTGACTTCCAGTTCGACACTGTGGTGAAAGACCGACCCACCATCCTGAGCAAGCTTTTACTCTTGCATTTTCTCAAGCAAGATATTCCTGCTTTGAGCTGGGAGTTCTTTGTCAACAGATTTGAGACACTTTCTTTGGAAGCTCAGCTGCATTTAGATTGTAACAAAGAATTTCCTTTCCCTACAAGTAAGTAAGGCACAAGCTGTGCAGAAAATGGTCCCAGCTAAGGCACTCGGCATGTAACTTGTTCCACACATGGAAGGGTGAATTGATGTACACAGTTCATTAGCTCCTGAATGCTTATGTTGCTAATCCGTAGATTTAAACACCTCACAGCATCTGGGACCTGAGTTTTCCTCCCTTTCAGGAGGACATGTAGTAACCATCTGCAACTGTTTTCTTTACCTAGCACCCAGTTGCTAATGTCTGTGAGGAGTTTTATGAGATACATTTGTCCTGTGCAAACTCCTTTCTGTTTATTGTTTAGTCGCTTATGGTTTTACATTCATGAGGAAAAAGTAACAAAATTAGAAAGTCAAAGCTCATGATTTAAACAGTGGTAGTCATGACAGACAGCAATCGTGATTTTTTTAAGGATAGACATGCCATGCCAAGGAGGGAGGTAGAGGACTCACGTCATGGTCATAGAGGGAGACGGAGGACTGATGTATGCATGGAAGATATCTTCTTATCCCAAAACTATACTCATATGGATTATTTCAAAATGGCTGTATCATGTGGCCAGCCAAGGAAAAGAATGATAGTGTCTTTAATTCCTTTTGTGAAGCCATCACTGCTGTGAGGACCAATGTTGCCAACCTCAGCGATGCTGCCTTGTGGAAGATCAAGAGAGCACGTTTTGCAAGAAACCGACAGAAGAGTGTGCGGTCCCTGAGAGACAGTGTGAAAGGACCCGCCGAATCCAAGAGGGCGCTCTCCCTCCCCGAGACCCTGACCTCCAAAATCCGTTGAGTATCTTTCCTCTTCATCTTGTGACATCTGTTTAGTGTCTTTCTGGAACTGATGTGTCTTGCTGAGTGTTCACAGAGAGCAGCACAGTTAGCAAACTGAGCCCATCTGCCAAATTTGGTCCTCAGAGTCCCCGGGCATGGGTGGCTTCCTCTCATTAGTGGGTGCAGTAAAATCCTGACTTGTTCTATCAGTATTTCTGAAATGTAGAAGGCTGCAAACCCACCAACGCTTGGCACGAAGCTTAGAGATGTTTACTTTTGAGAGCTAGACTATAACAGTGTGCACAGCAGCCTGGGAGCCAAAGTGCTTTCTCAATGAGACTGAGACAACAAAAGTCATGCAGCTAAAGGGATAACGTTCACACATTGAATGATTGTCATTTCACGAGTGCTAGGAACAACCACATAACCCCCCCAGGAAGAAACAAAACCAGTAAAAATAGTGGCTTTTGAACAGGAAGAATCAGACTTTCCTGAAGAGAAGTTAGATTCCTATTCAACTTCAGATAACTTATAAACGGAAATATGATAGGTTGTCAATTTTGCAAAACCACACACATTTATTTTATAAATGTCTTTATACTATATTTTTCAAAGAGAGCGAGTTTCCTTAAATAACCAAATGCCTAGTAAATATAAATACTCGTATTTAACATCAGCACGTAAGGGGCAAATAATAAAGCCTGCAGAACCCAATCATGGAATGAATGGATGAATGAGAATATTTAAATGAGTTACTGAATGAATGAGTATATTTAAATAATTTAATCTTACATACCACTCGTGCAATCCATCAGTTAACACTTAAGCACACTTCTTCTGTCCGAAGCAGAAAGACTTGCATTTTCATTGGCATTTATTACAGAACAACTTGATATAACATAATCATGTTAATCATAAATATGATTTGATTTTCTTTGCTACATTTTTCTTTTTTTATGACGAGCTCTGAGTATGTGGTATTTTGAACCTTAGAGGAGTCAATGGAAAGCCTTTTATGTAATTAATAGCGTTAGCTTCGCAGGGAGTGAAGTTAATCACGCTGAAGGATGATCCCTACTGGCCCGGGGAGAAGCTGCTATCAGATCCAGGACACCCACCCTAGATTAAACTAACTGCACCTTGGATATGAGTTTTCCAACCTTTTAATACCCTAACTGACAAGCTTGGGGTATTCATTTTATTTATTCTTATTTCTTGATAATTAATTGACACAATCATTTTGATGCTTTTAGAATCGAAAATGATATTAAGAAATTTTTCATAAGATCAGTAGCAAAACGCAAAAATTCTGGAGTAAACATATTTTATGTGATGTTAATTACAAATAAGAAAACTAAGCTTGCTTCTGCTAGCCAGCTCAGTTCAGCACTGAGTATTTTTCTAGGCTCAAGTTGTCTTTAATGCTTATTTCAATAGAGTTGTTGTTGATTTTTAAGCTGTGAGGTTGACCAGGCATGAGCAGTCTGCCCCGGCTCTCGGTGGGACACCTGAACAGACGCCAGGTGGGTACTTCCGACGTTGAAGGGCCATGTTCAAGTGTCTCTATCATAGGTGGACAAGGTAAAAAAAAAAAACCAAGTGTTTCTCACTGGACCAGAGCGTTATTAGGATTTGTGAGCCTTGAAGGGTCTCAAGTGTCTGGGCTGTTGGTATGCCAATTCTTTACATGGTTTTCCAAGCAGGTGATTTCTGATTCCATTGACTTTTGGTCCAGTAAGAAGCATGTAACTTCCCACCTCTCCCTGAACAGCAGGCGTGACCAGGATTGCGCTTCTTGCTGCTATATGACTTATGTTTGTATGTGTAAGCTGCACATAGAAACACTGCATTTGTAGATGAGCATTTTCCTTAGGTAAAGCACACACTTCATTTGCATTTTGAAAGGTTTTGTGTTTGAATCACCATCTTCTCATCCTTGTAGCAGTTCTTAATTCCTTGCAAGTCTGAGCATTTCTGTTTCTCAGGAGCATTTCCATCGTTTGGAGGATCTGAAGGTCTTATCCAGGGTGACACAGCGTAACTTATCATGTCCTGTTCCTTATCGGGTGTATAACTCTGTGTCAGTATCCCG
The DNA here is from genome assembly GCF_947179515.1 of Apodemus sylvaticus. Classification (NCBI taxonomy): domain Eukaryota; kingdom Metazoa; phylum Chordata; class Mammalia; order Rodentia; family Muridae; genus Apodemus; species Apodemus sylvaticus. Next base: position 19,571,814 of record NC_067477.1, on the reverse strand, counting down.
AGCATTGAGCAGATGTCTACACAGGGAGGGCCACCATTCCCGGAGGGACCATGAGCGTCTGAACACTTACTTACGTGTCTGTCACATCAACCTCAGTGGCTCACTCTTTCAGTGGTTTATTTTTCTATAAACATTTCAATTCTAATCTGAGAATAAGTTTAACTTAAAACTTTTCAAAATAGTATTGACTGACACCCAGAGAAAACATTTATGTAAGAAGACTTTGAAGATTGTGAGCATATTATAAAAAAGACACTCGAAACATAGAAATTCAGGAGTGGGAGAGATGAAAGGGCCACAGAGATCATGAATACAGGAAGTAGGAGCTGGCAGAAAACATATCTCCCTTTTCTATCGAAAGGGATCAAAAGACACAGAATAGCAAACAGGAGGCCCAGACCCTCTTCTCTGATTTGTACGCAGCTCTTCTTTGAGGTGGGAGAGAGAGATTCACAAGAACTTCTCGTCTAATGACACTGAGTGTCATTAGAATGGTGAGTTCTGAGCTGGAGAGATGGTTCAGTGATTAAGAGACTGCTCTCACAGAGGACCCAGGTTCAATTTCCAGCACCCACATGATGGTTCACAATTTTCTGTAACTCCAATTTTAGGAGATCTGATACCCTCTTCTGGCCTCTTAGGCATGGGTCATGTATATATGCCTGTGGACAAAGAGTTCACACATATAAAATAAAAAGAAAGAAATCTAGGAAGAAAGAAAGAAAGACAGAAAGACAGACAAAAAGAAAGAAAGAGAGAGAGAGAAAGAAAGAAAGAAGAAAGGAAAGGAAAGGAAAGGAAAGGAAAGGAAAGAAAAGAAAAGAAAAGAAAAGAAAAGAAAAGAAAAGAAAAGAAAAGAAAAGAAAAGAAAGGTGAGATCCATCCAGTTCCCTTTCAGTGGAACCTTTTGGAGAAAACTCTTAAGCTGTTTCATATATTTCCTTCATTTTATCCTGGGGCTGATCTTTTTGTCCAAGCTTCCTTGAAAGGCCAGTCTCTAGTTATGATCATCCTTTCTAAACATCTAACCAAAGGAGCCCCTGACATCTCTGTGGGAAAACATCCCTCTGTTCACTGAGGTTAAGAAAATCCTCCAGCTCCTCTCCCAGCAAAATGACCAGGGGGGAAGGGGCAGGTAACAGGGCTGTTTAAACTATGAAGTTAAAACTTCCGGACAGAGAATTCACACGATGAGGGAAGCTCACCTTAGATTTGGAAGTGGTTGTCAAAAACTTTCAAGGCGGTGTGAAACTGTGGCTGCATCTATAAATTGTCCTTTACTGGAAGCAGGGAAGCAATCAAGCCCTATCAGAAGATGGGGTGACTGCAGGGTAGGGTAATGTGGAAGCAAAGTGCCCTCAGCATAATACAGGGACTCCTGGGTAGTCTAGGTGGCAAGCCCTCTGTGCACACTTCCTATTGATTAGGCCTGAAGTAAACCGGATGTGATTTAATTATGCAGCAAAAAAGCTTTCTAGTTAGTTGCTGGTTAGGCTGAACTTTGGGGCTCTGGGTTTAAAATTTACAGTCTTCTACTCTTAGCCTTTATGTAGAGTGCACAGCAAATAAAACAGAGTATTTTTTTCTAGATATATGGTATACCCCTCAAGACCTGTAAAAAGCTGCATTTCTCTGTAATCTATAGCAGTCAAACCAATGTCTTTGGTGTGTGTAAATAGCACTCTTGGAATATGAAAGCTGACTCTGGAGGTATACAGGAGAAGCTGAGTTTCTCACAAAGGGATAGATATCACAAATTTGTGGGTGACAGAATTAGATGTCACATCCAGATTTCCCAAGCTCTCTGTTTACGTAGCATATGTGGCCAAGGCTAGCAGGAGCTCAGCACCGTGTTCATTGGGATTTCAGACTCTTGTAACGGTTGGTCTGACGTGCATTCAGTTATGCACAGGTGCATTTTCAGTAATACCATGAGCATCTCAGTTTTGTATGTCTATAGTGACCACTGAAGGTCAGGTGAGTGCACGGCTCAAATCTATTAGCCCAGTAACAGTGCCAGCCACAGGAATGTAAAATGCCAGATCCTGCCATGTTTCTCATTCCCTGGGATGAGTAACTGGAAGTAAGAGGATATAATTATATTTCATGTACATTTTGTGCCTCTTCACCTGTAGTGTCTTTATACAGGTGCCTAGCTTTGTCTTTATAGAGCCTTTGGATGTATGTAAGTGTTTCCCCCCCAATCTGTGTTCAGACAGGAAAACTGAAACACTACAGTATTACATCATTCTACTTGGTGCTCGACTTAAGGTCTCACCAGTTGAGAACATGATTAATAGTCACACAAAAGAGACTTGACTCACTTGTTTTCCACTACTGTAGGAGCCTCCCGATGGTTGGTTTTATGAGTTTCTGCCTTATAGCACATGAAGACACTAATCTGGTTGACTCGGTATTCAGTTCTCCAGTGTCCAGAAAAAACATTTTCTCCAGGTTGGTCCAGAGCTATCCCAGTCCTCACAGGACACACATTCTTCCAGCCTGTAGAGAAATTTGGAGATCTTATTACCCACATTTACACTTAGAAGAAAAGGTGCCTCGTGCTGGTTAGAACTGGTAAATGTGTCTTGCACTGGCCTTTCCTGCCTCCTCTTCAGTGGCCATGCCTGTGATTTCAAACAACTTCTCTTTGAGCTCCTTTGCCCTACAGATGATTTACTCTTCACCTCCCCGGCTTGCAAAGTCCCTGTTCATCACCGAAGTACCAGTTGTTTCTATTGGAATGTTTGTGTTTATAGTGATAGTTTTGAGAAGTAACTTTTTCTGAACAAACATTTCTGTATCTACTATTCCAGGAAACAGTACAACGATACATGAGAAATGTTTACAATCTCAACTTACTTATAGGCAAGGAAGGGAGCTAAACATGACCATCAGCGGCGAGTGCGCATCTGGAGAGAAAGTGGTAGATCTTTGGGTGGTTCCCATCAGATGGGCAGGAGAAGTGCATCTCATCAGCTGAAGCCACAGGACACTTTTCATCCGGGTTCTCAGTAGTGGGCACTGCCACAGTTTGTTTTTTATTATTCAGTCGTGAACATCATAACTAAACACACCCATGGAGGGAAGGGTTTACTTCATCTTAAAGCTTATAGTCCATCATGAAGGAAAGTCAGGACAGGAACTCAAGGTGGAAACGTGGAGGCAGGCACTGAAGCAAAGACCACAGAGGAGCGCTGCTTACTGGCTTGCGCTCCATGGCCTTTTCAGTTTGCTTTTTTATACCACCTGGGACCACCTGTCCAAAGACGGCACCACCTGCTGTGCTCTGGATCCATATCAATCATAAACCAAGAAAATGCCCTACACACTTGTCTACAGGGAATCTGATGGAGGTGTTTTCACAGATGACAGTCTCTCTTCCAAAATGACTCTAGCTTGTGTCATTGACAAACAAACAAAACAAAGCCAAAACAAAAACCCATAACCAGCACACAGTGTAAGCAAATGATGGTAGACATAGGCTAAGAAGAAGCAAAAATATGGAGGAGGAGCACATGAGTTATGAAGTCAGCCACAAGAATATGCACATGCACATATACATATATGTATACATGTACATATACCACACACACATTCACAGATATACACAGACACACAGACACATACACACACACACACACACACACACACACACACACACACACGACCTCCTATGAGAAAAGCTTTAAGCTGACAGATAAGTGTGAGCATAAGATTGGAATGCAGCCTAATATCCAGTTTTTGACCTTGGGATTTCTAGGCCAAAGGTAAAACACTCATGGAAGTGGTCTTTGTTTTCTCATGTGTTACTTTGAAAAAAGAGGAGCATTATTTGAATTCAGGTCACTTAGACATTTATGAACAATGGGTATCTACTATATGTTAGATATCATCCTCTGTTCCGTGAAGGATGCTAAGATGAATAAGATATAGCACATGCCTTCAAACCCTGTATGTTTTTACAGGGAAAAATAAAACCAATGAATAGATAAAGTTCTGCCTTGCATAAAAGTTATTTGGGAAGCTAAAGGCAATTTTTCCTTTTACCCCCCTGCTTCCCACCTCCCCTTTCTTATCTTTGGAACACAACAGAATATAGGGACCTTGTCCAGTTACTGACAGGAGTGTGGGCTTAGGCTTCTGGAAGGAAGATTCATGGTTCCACATGAGGGAATGGGTGGAGTCCATCTTCGTAAAGCAGAGATCACTGTGAGCACAAATAAGGGTGGGCTAGTGTTGGCTCTTCTGAGATCCCAGACACCCCAGCTTTGGGGAATGCCTAGCACTCAGGGATGTGGGAGGACCAGGAGATAAGTTGGGAAAAGCAGACCCTGATCCTGCCTGGTGCCAAATAATCTGAGCCTGTGACATACTCCCCTTCAAAGTTTCTGTCAGTTACTCCATTCTGAACACGCAGTGGTCTACACTAAATGGTGTTGGGCTAGCTCTGCCTACAGCATTATAATGATGTCAACATGTTCACCTTAAGGGATAAAAATCAAACTTTTAAACCTTGCTATGGTTAAGGAAGATAAAGGAACCACATAGACTAGAACTGAAGATTAGTGGCTGTTCTAACTGCCACGCCTTAGGAGAATGTATTGCGGTTATTTAGTTTCAAGATGGGAAATTCACATCTTTTATAATAAATAACTCTCCAGCTCATTTTTCATAGGGCTTTGATGGGAGCCACCTTTCCTTAGGAAGGGTGTATCTGTCATAACCCCACTTTATTCTAATAGATGATGAGCTAAATGCAGACTCAGACTCTTGATGGTGGGAGGAGTAAGCAATAGCGTTTTACTTTATGCACGTGGATCAGTGCATTTAACGGTTTGTTAAGGATGTGTCATCACGACTGTTGAGGGAAGTCACCTAAAGCAGCATCAGTCACTCTTGAAGCACAGGTCACTGAAAGGAGGCCGCATAAGACACGACATTCAGCCATCGGGGAAATATGATTCGCTAAGAATTTTTAAAACGTGCCCCTTGTAACGGGGAGGAGAGCCATGGAATAGTTCGGATGAAGCTAGATTCATTGTTTTTTCTCACCTGTGACTTGAGACAGAGTGAAGTGGAGGGGGAGGTCTCTCTGTTCTGAGGTTCCTAGCTCATTAGGACAGAAATCAAAGTAGTTTTTAACTGTTTACACTTCCGTTTAGGAGTCAGGCTTCACTAGACAAGGAGGAGCCAGGCATGGCTGAGAGATGTAACTTCTCTTCATCCTGCACCCCAGAGCAAAAGGACTTGAGTGCTGGCTCCTGCTCTAGCAGTACCACTTGCTGCTATAGTAATCAGAACCATGTGGAACCTGCATGCACACAATTGTCACATTTTTATCAGTTTGCTTGAAGCAGTGATGTTATTGCAGTTGTAAAATAATACCCCAAAAGAAGGAAATCAAAAGTAGTTTTTTTAAATGCTTTATATTTATATGTGTGCACACCTCCTTGTCTGTGTGTGCAACACATGCATATAGGTTCCTCAGAGGCCAGAAGAGGGATTTGATGTCACAGGTGACTGTGAGCTGCATGGTGTGGGTGATGGGAACTGAACCCCTATCCTCTACAAGATCAGCAAGTACTCTTAACTGACGAGGCAAATCCCTGTGCCCTAAAGAGACATTTTTAAATGGTTTAATATGTATATGTGTGTTTTCAGAAACTAACATCATTAGTCATTAGGGAAATGCAGACCAAAACAACCCTGAGATTTCACCTTACACCAGTCAGAATGGCTAAGGTCAAAAACTCAGGAGACAGCAGGTGTTGGCGAGGATGTGGAGAAAGAGGAACACTCCTCCACTGCTGGTGGGGCTGCAAGATGGTACAACCACTGTGGAAATCAGTCTGGAGGTTCCTCAGAAAACTGGACATGAGACTTCCAGAGGACCCTGCTATACCTCTCCTGGGCATATACCCAAAGGATTCCCTGGCATGCAATAAAGACACATGCTCCATTATGTTCATAGCAGCCTTATTTATAATAGCCAGAGTCTGGAAAGAACCCAGATGCCCCTCAAAGGAGGAATGGATACAGAAAATGTGATATATTTACACAATGGAATACTACTCAGCAATTAGAAACAATGAATTCACAAAATTTTTAGGCAAATGGTTTGATCTGGAAAATATCATCCTAAGCGAGGTAACCCAATCACAAAAGAATACACATGGAATGCAATCTCTGATAAGTGGATATTAATTAGCCCAGAATCTCTGAATACCCAAGGCACAAATTGCATAACAAATGACTCCCATGAAGAAGTATGGAGAGGGTCCTGATCCTGGAAAGGATTGATCTAGCATTGGAAGGGAATATAAGGACAGAGTAAAAGGAGGGAGGTGATTGGAGAAGGGATGGAGAGAAGAAGGTTTATGGGACATATGGGGAGGGGGGGTCTGGGAAAGGGGAAATCATTTGGAATGTAAACAAAGAATAGAGAAAAGAAAAATATTAAAAAAAGAATTTCTTTTGATCAGATCTTATAAATATTCAGTTTAGAGTTAATATGTGATGATGTTGGACAGTGTTAGTCTTTCACTGAAATAAATTATTCCCATAAATTGATTTGTGATAAATGCCTCCGTATAATGATGCTTATGGACCACTCATGTGAGAAACAAAATCTTAGGTGCTTTAAACATGATTTTAGTTGGGAAAATGTCTAAGGCATGTTGCATGTATGCGTGTTGCATGTGTGAACATTGCATGTATGCAGAATGCATGCCTTCCTAGACAGACACATAAGAGAGAAAAGGTTAATAACTTGGGGCCATAATGACAAGTGTCAGAAGCCTTAGTTTTAGTTGCTTCTGCCTCCTCTTTACTTGTTAACCATCTCCTCCTTGCAGATCACTGGTGGGGAGGTCAAAACCCTTCTGCCGACCTGAGAAAGTAGTTAAGCAAGGTTTCTGCCTTCTAGGTGGGCTGTGTTGAAGTATAACAGCTAACTGTTGGTTGGGTGTTATTTTATGCCACTGTCCCATTAGACAGCCCACTTCTTCACTGTAAGGAAACATTTCTTTTATCTTGCTTCTCTTCATGGGGTCTTTAAAGATTGGAATTTTGTCAGACTAACCGAGCTATCAGTGGCTATTAATTGCTCCCTGGATCTCTGTCACATCATTTTTTAGCACAGCTGTAACGGATGCAGCCAAGGTTAGGTTTGTGAAAGCTTGTACCCAATGCTTGTCTTCTCGCAGCAGTATTTTATTTTTCTCACATGAAGAGATGAGAATTCTGGTGTCCAGCTCTAACCTGTAACACAAAAACTTTAATTTTGATTTAGAAATCCTAATGTTGTTTGTCAAAAGGACAGGCTGCAGAGTGCTTTGACTAAACCCCAAAGCAAATAAATGCAAGAAATAAATGTATGAAGACTCACCAAACCTGACCACGGAGTGGAGGCGGGTGGGGCAGGGGGTGGGGCAGGCTAGAAGGCTGGGACCACTCAGATATAATCAGCAGCTTAAGAGGAAGCCAAGGACTAGGGTGCGTTTTCTTCCATGTGAACTCTCAGCTCATCTTCACGTGCTGTTTTTTTTTTTTTAATGTTTTTGAGAGCTCCTGTCTCTCTCTGTCTTTCCTCCCCCTCTGTGTCTCTCATTACATACTGCAGGGCTTATCATTGGCCATTTATAATTCAGGCAGTACATACTCCTGAATCTCTGAGCATTTGGGGAAAAAAAAACCAAATATTATTTTGCCCTAGCTGACTCACGAACATAATTGAATCAAGACAATAATTTAAATAAATTTAATCAAAATCCCCCAGCAGATCCTTTTAGACTTAGTGAAATTTAGCATCTGGGGTTGATCTTAACAGCATATTGCACAAACTGGGTCGAGCCTTCTTTGTCTTAGTCCTGGAGGGTACAACTTTGCTGCTCCATTAAGAACTGCTGAGTGCCAAGTTTGTTAGGTGTTTGTCTGACTCTTTAAGAATAGAGTTGCTGTATAGTTCCTCTGTTTAATTTCCATTCCTGTCTCACTCTAACTTGGTTACTTGGTGAATGATGGAGACAGCAGCTTCCTCAGGAACGACGCTTTACTGAGGAGCCTCACTGGGCCCTTAAGTTTCTCATCTAGAACAGACCTTTAACTACGCAGTAGAAGTGGAAAGTACAGACGGTGGCTTGTCCATGTCAGGTGGTGACTTGATGTAAACTTGCTTGAGGGGACGCAGCTGCACACCGATTGTGTTTCTTACACCGACAGGACACCAGTCTCCCGAAAACGACAACACCATCAAGGACTTGCTCCCAGAAGATGCTGGCATTGATCACCAGACGGTTCACCAGCTGATCACAGTACTCATGAAGTTCATGGCCAGGGATGAAAGCAGTGCGGAGTCAGACATCAGCAGTGCCAAGGCCTTCAACACAGTCAAGAGGCACCTCTATGTTTTACTCGGCTATGACCAACAGGAAGGGTGCTTCATGATTGCACCCCAAAAAATGCGCCTGTCAACATGCTTTAATGCGTTCATTGCAGGAATTGCCCAAGTAAGTGTAACGATGCTCTCAGGAATCCCGTCTCAGTTTTTGATAAAAACAAGACATCCGTTCCATTTACATAATGTTGAGTATGAACGTTTGTTCAATTCCTTGGTAAGGAAGGGGTCTGTGAAGGGGAATATGAAGAAGCAGGAGGAGTTAATAACTTTATATTATAAAGGAAATATTCGTAAAATATCTGTAACTCAACACTGTGTACAAGGGACCTGCCTTCAGGTCCTCAGTGCCCAGTGGAAAGGACAGTCACAGCAGTGTGTAGCTATAACTCCAGTGCTGGGCAATGGAGCCAGAGAAGTCCCTGGAGCTCCTTGGCTAGCCAGCCTAGCTAATTGGTGCGTCCCACGTTCAATGAGAGACCTCATCTAAAAGAATGAGGTGGAGAGGGCCCTAGGAAAATATCTGATATCATTTTGACCTAGCTCTATACACATTTGCACACGTGTGTATGATTGTGAGTACATGTGTAAATACATGCTTGCTCACAAACACATATATACATATGCCCCATGCACTCACACATATAGAAGATGTTCACAAATGTGCACATACAGAGAGAAAGAACTCCCAAACACTTACACATATAAACTTCATTTGCTTACAATCACACAAGCACACATATGCACAACTGACAAACACACACATACATCCCATGTGCTTATACACGCGCACACGTAGAACTCACAAACACATACGTATACCCAATGTGCTCTCTCACACACAAAAGGATAAACACACACAGAGAGACAAATGTGCATAACACACCTCATGCACTCTCTCACACAGACTTTTAAGAACAGTCTTATTATTATGCAGTTATTACCACTATCCATCTCTTAAAACTCTTCGTCTTCTTAAAACTAAAACTCTGTGCCCAGTAAGCAATGAGAGGTCAAACCGTTTTCTGTTTGTTTGAGTGGAATCCTGTTTAACATTGAGCCCCTTTGGCCCCAGATGAAGAGAGCTGAGTTAAGATAACTTGTTTCCTGCCACACTGCCACCCCGGCTCCTCTGAGTTTGTGTGCTCCTTCAGTGAGCTGTACTATGTGCCTCTGCAGACGTCACCTGCGTTCTTTCTAGTCTGGTGATGAGCGCTCACACTGCTCTGGACTCCTTGCTACCCCAGTATGGTAATTCAGCTCAGCAGTAAACACCCTTGGGTGTACCTTAGCACCACCCTGATCATTGCTTTTGGATGTGAGTCAGAGGAGGATTACTGGATCCTGGGCTCCATGTCTAATTAGATCAGTGGTACACATCTCACCCTCTTGATTAGCTGCGGCCGTTTGCACAGAGTTTAGGGTTTTTTTGTTTGTTTGTTTTTTTACCGTGGTTATCGGTTTGTGTCCATTCTCTTCTTTGGTTTCTTTTCTCATGGGCAATAGATTCTCTTGGTGTGGGAGGGGATTACAGTTAAGGCACTGTATGCATCTTCGTCAGTGTCTGCCTTGTGGCAGGGACTCAGCAGTTTCTCCAAAGATTGTAATATGGTGAACTCGAACAAGCAAATCATGAGTAACCTGCAGACAGCTACCCTTGCTGAGGCAGAGAGCTGGACATGTGTCATTCTACAAAACAAACACTTCCCCACTTTGTCCCCTCTCTGAGTCTACACCATGTATGTTTACTTTAGACTTTATTTTGTTTTTTTTATTTTTTATTTTTTGGTTTTTTGAGACAGGGTTTCTCTGTGTAGTTCCAGCTGTCCTGGAACTCATTCTGTAGACCAGGCTGGCCTCAAACTCAGAAATCTGCCTGCCTCTGCCTCCCAAGTGCAGGGATTAAAGGCATGCGCCACCACTGCCCGGCTTGACTTTATACTTTTTAAGATTAAAAGATATAAAATACTTCTTCTGAATCTGTGTCACATTTACACACACCCATGTGTATTTACGCACCCATGCACGCGCACACATACACATTGTATCTAGCCATATTTTTTAAAACTAACTTTGACAACTTTTTGCATTCATTTCTTTTTGTGTGTGTGTTCTAAGACATACATGTGAGGCCAGAGGACATCTTGTAGATTGAGTCTCTCATCCAACATGTGGTAACCAAGGATACAACTCAACTTATCAGTTATCAGGCTTGGCAGCAAGTACCTTACTGAATGAGCTATCCCACTGTCCTGACTCATTTTTTTAATGATAAACTCGTATAGCCAGGAGTGTTGGGGCACGCCTTTAATCCCAGCACTTGGGAGGCAGAGGCAGATGGATCTCTGACTTTGAGTCACCCTGGTCTACAGAATGAGTTCCAGGACAGTCAGGGCTACACAGAGAAAGCCTGTCAAAACAAACAAACAAACAAACAAACAAACAAACAAAAACGAACGTGAAAACAAAAACCAAAACCTAACAATCCCCTCAAACAAAAAAAAACCAAACAAGATGTATATATAATGGTGAGATGACACAGAGCTGCAATCCCAGCACTTAGAAGGCAAAAATAGAAGGATAATGAAGTATAGGCTAGCCTGGGCTACATGTGACACGTTTCATTTTTTTCTTAAAAAACACAATATTCTATATACTGATATACACATAACTTTAAAAATCAAATGAATAATTATGAAGTTTGTGTCCAAGAAATCCTTTTCTATTTAATGGCTACAAAGCATTCTTTTATATAACTAAGATTTTATTTATTTTGCTTTTTTTGTTTGTTTGTTTATTGCTACAGAATCTCACACTGTAACTCAGTATTTAGTATGTAGACCAGGCTGGCTTCACATCCTCCTGTCTCAGCCTTCCGAGTTTTGGGATTGCAGGCATCAACCACCATACCTGGCATAAATAACATTTAACTAATTGTTTAACGTGGAGATAATTTTCAGTTTGACACAACAAAGCCGTGCTGCATGTCCTTATCCAGACATTTCAGACCCCTGGTCAGATCACTCCTTCAGATTCGTTAAGCCTCGGTGATAGAGGATATATACTTTTTTCTTTGTTAAATTGCTGTTCTAGAAGATTCTACAACTTTCTGCTCTTGCCCAATTTGTCCAAACAATCTTATTGCTCTTGATGGTTAAAACAGGGGTTTCTTTTCATCCAGATGAGCCTAGTCATAGTTAGCTGTTGTAATGGGTATTTTAGTAGATACAATTTGACAATAATAAAGTAAATATTACTTTATTTTACATAATAAAGTAAATAGGTAATTAGATTAAAACTATCAATTTGTAAGTGTTATGATTTATCATGATGTTCCCTTTCATGTATACTGTCTATTAATATTGATATTTCGTGAGGTGCCTCTATGACGGCTCAATTTTTTCCTTTTACTTCTAGATATTTATAGTTTTCTTTCAGTTACTAATATTCTTCTATTTCAGGTTATGGACTATAACATTAACTTGGGCAAACACCTTCTCCCCCTCGTGGTTCAGGTGCTCAAATACTGCTCTTGTCCTCAACTCCGGCATTATTTCCAACAGCCGCCTCGCTGCTCCCTCTGGTCCCTAAAGCCTCACATCAGGCAGATGTGGTTGAAGGCCTTGCTCGTCATCCTTTACAAGGTGAGCGGCTGCGCCCCCTCCGCTGGGGCGGAAGGTTCTCTCAGACAGTGAAGTGCCAGGCGAGCACCTACCTGATAAGGATTCCACGGGATAAACACTTCAGGCATCGCTGCGATCTAGCCCGCGTTGCCCTCAGTGGTCTGGTACAAGGAGAGACGGGGGACCCTATAAAACAACGTATGGTCAGAAGCCATGTTGTTACTTTTGTGTGTGTGTTTCTAGTGCACGAGAAATACAAGAAAAGCTATCCAGTAGGATGAGCTGGAAAACGCAACCTCTGAAATAACCGCTTGTATTTTCTCCCCCCATTTGAACAGTATCCGTACAGAGACTGTGATGTCAGCAAGACCCTGCTGCACCTGATTCACATAACAGTCAATACACTCAATGCGCAGTACCATAGCTGCAAGCCCCACGCCACGGCAGGACCTCTGTACACTGACAACAGCAACATAAGCAGATACAGCGAGAAGGAAAAAGGTACTTCTCAGGACAGCTTTCTGTCCAGAACTTAGCTGGGATACAGCATGTACATCCGGACAGCAGTTTTCATGTTTTCTAAGGAGTGTGAGGAGCACCCTGTAGATCCTTAGGAAGAATCCTGTAAGACACTAAACAGTCCCTTTCCTATTTGGTTAATTTTTCAAACTCTCTCAGGAATGTTACTTTCCCTTTTGAACCGAGCGCGCATAATAATAATAATGTTAGCTCTGCTCTTTTCTGCCGTTTGATCGAGGGGCTTTTAGAGCCTGCCATTCCACGCTGCAAACATTTTGCCTTTGAGGTGTAACCTGGTTGGGTAGGCAGTCAGTGGAATCCTCATTTCTGGGTCTCTAGTTTGCCCTTGAACTTTGTGCTCACAGATTTTGAGTTCAGTCTCAATTTCCTCAAGTGCCTTTCTGAACCTCATTATTCAGTATGGCGTGATTGAAGGGAGGCACTGGAGACGAAGGACTTTTTGGGTATCAGTTTAAATCATTGTCGCTGTTGATGCCTTTCCTCAGAGGCGATGCCAGGATGGGATGCTAAACTGGGTGAAAGCCCAGGTGAAAGATGAAAAACCAAGGTTTGTACCTTTGATAAATGTCACAGTGTAACTAGAATTACAGTGGTGACATCATCGAATCTAGTCCTGGGAGAGAACCGAGTGTCTGATGACCTTGCAGTATGAGAACAGCGAGCAGTCGGAACTGGGGCTGGGGGGAGGTGCAGGAAGGAGCTGAGCCAGTGGCCAGTTGTCCACTGTTTGTTGCCGAGAGAGGACCGAGGTGCCAGGTTCAGGTTTGCGTCAGAGAAAGCTGAGGACCAGCTAGGATTCTGGCGCCAGTCAGATTCTCCTTGAAGAGCATATTGTTTGTCAGCTAAGGTCTCTGGAAAATTCCTTAGATTCATTTAAGCTGTGGCATTTTTCAGTGTGCTCAGTGTTTAGACAGGCCACCGCCAGGTGACTTCCGGGGTGGGAAGGGGATAGCTTCTTGTCCACCCATCTTTATCGTGGAAAAGAGTACAATTATTTCAAAGCTATGAAATGCAATTCACAATTGCTATTTACTTAGAAAACTAGTTTTTGAAAGAGATTTTTTTTTCCTAAAAAAACTAAAAATAAAGTGGGTCATTTTGATGCATTTTGCCAGAAACATGGGAACTTGATGGAATGTCTCATCTTTGTGTAAGTTCACACAGAGCTTTGTATTCATTTGATTGTTAATGTTTTTATTTGATTTAAAAGATTACTACAGTCCCATCAACTAAAGTTTAATGCTTCAGGTCCCATTCACTGCAAAACTCTCATGCATTAGAAGAGAATTTGTCTTTAAACTTTAGGACTGACATTTCCTTAGACTCAAGAAATTTAGACTCAGCATGGTTGTCACCTCTGGGTCACATCTTGTCACATGTAGGTATCCCTAAAGCTAAAACATTGCTGTCTCAGAGATGCTGAACTCAGATCGTGGGTAATTCCATTTACTGGGATGTGATGTGCATGTCTCTGCTCTTTTTCCCACTGCCCATCTAAGGCCTTGTCCTTTCAGAAGGATGAGAGTGGAAACTTTGGGAAGCAAGTGTTAGGTTTTGCAGCATGGGGATCTTGCTTTATTTACATGTTACTTGGATTATTTGTACCTAAAAGCAGCCTCGTAAGAATAGAAGAAGGGATCTCTAGGTGAGCTTAGTAGACCTCAAGCAACCAATGGTCTGTGTAGCCCAGGCTCACCAAAGCCAAAGGTTTTTCCATAGGACCCATAAACTCTATTGCAGACAGGCAGCAAATGCCACAGAGGAGAGTCTTCGAATAGGAAGAAGTGTGATTTTTCTGTTTTATTTTTCCTTCGTTTACTCTTTCAGTCCATAATCATCTGTGGGGCTTCCGAGATGACGAGTGGCTCTCCTAAGCTTTCTCTGTGTGTTGTGTGTTTCATTACCAAATGTAGAGTACAGTATTTTGCATTCACAAAGCATAAGGTGCATGTACTGTTAGGCTGTGTCTACGCCAGTTCCCAGATCACAAGATCATATATATATATATATATTTAGAAAGGTCAAGACACACTCCTGTTAATTTCCTCTTTGTCAAATTAGCCTGAAAAACAACAGGTGGGTTTAAGCAGTGTCCAGACTCCTGGATGAAGTGCTGGCGTCTATATATACTTTGCTTTTAAGTGTAATGGGCACACTCCCCAAGGAAGTCTCTTGAGGACCACCGAGATACTTCTGACAGTGCTGCCCACCGTCTTTCAGAAGGCTGTGGGCTGCTTTGTAACAGGCTCTGCAGCTACAGAAAGTGTCGACCATTCTAGAATGCTCTCACCGAATGCTCGTGTAGACACAGCCTAAGAGAGAGTGACCTCCTAAGTGTAATTTTGACTTTCTCTCCCCAATTAGAAGAAGATAGTGTTTTTGATGAATCTGATATTCATGATACACCTACTGGACCCTGCAATAAAGAGTCTCAAACTTTTTTTGCAAGATTGAAAAGGATAGGCGGCAGCAGGATGGTGAAGGGCCCGCCGCTTGGGATGAATTTGCAGAGAAGTATGACCTTTTCCTTAGTAGCTTCATGCAGAAATGTTGTACTCTACTGTTTGTTTGGGGTGAAATCTTAATTTTATTATGTTACTACATATTTTGATATTGTTGATTTTTATATATATGTATGCACAAACAGTATATATATATATGCATACATTTATATATATACTCAAGTTGACAGACACGTCATTAATGTCATGATTGTCTTCAAGGGCCATTGCTTGGTTTGATTTGTTGCGAAATGTTTGCTTCTCTTCCACACAATTTGAATACACGTTCCTAGATCTGCCTCAGCTGAAAAACAAAACAAAATAAACAAAACACCCAAACCAAACCAGAACAACCCTCCTCTCTAATGTCTAATGAAATATCAGAGCTGAGGCGCTACCTCAAAGCTTGATTTTTGGAAATTTGACCTTAAAGCATTACTTGGGCTTCTCTTGTACCCACGTTTCCCAGTTTTTGAAATCAGAATGAATCTTACAAAAACATGGCCAGAAAGTCAGTTTTCCCTTCTGGTAGAGCTGGGATTATAATTACGAATTGTGCCAATTGTGTGCCCAAGTTTGAGGGGAAAAATGATACACTCTCCAAGGGAAATAGTACTAGCTCTTTCTGTTTTAATCAGGTGAAATAGAACTGACCGAATATAGAGAAACGGGTGCGTTACAAGACAGCGTTCTACACTGTGTGAGAGAAGAAAGCATTCAGAAAAAAAAGCTACGCTCTTTTAAACAAAAATCTCTTGATATAGGGAATGCAGACTCCCTCTTGTTTACGTTAGATGAACATCGTAGGAAGTCCTGCATAGATCGCTGTGACATAGATAAGCCTCCCGCCCAAGCTGCTTATATCACACAACGGCAAAACGACCACCACGGACGTTCTAGACAGAATTCTGCTACGAGGCCGGACAATACTGAAATCTCCAAGAATCCAGGCACCGAAGGTTTTCAAGAAACACGAAGGCCGGTGATCCCAGAGGTTAGGTTGAACTGCATGGAGACGTTTGAAGTGAGAGTCGATTCCCCAGGAAAGCCTGCTCCTAGGGAGGATTTAGATCTGATAGATCTGTCCTCAGACTCAACATCTGGGCCAGAGAAACACTCTATACTGTCCACATCCGACAGTGACTCTCTGGTGTTTGAGCCTCTCCCGCCTCTCAGAATAGTCGAAAGTGATGAAGAAGAAGAGATGATGAACCGAGGGAATGGCGGTCCCTTGGGTAACGACGCTGCCTCCTCCCCCTCCATCCCCAGCCAGCCCTCTGTCCTCAGCCTGAGCACAACTCCTCTTGTGCAGGTGAGTGTAGAGGACTGTTCCAAAGACTTCTCTTCCAAGGACTCAGGAAACCACCAGTCCATGAGCAATGAAGATTCTACTGTCACAGCTCTGGATGACCTCACGGACTCTGAAGAGCTGTCCAAGTCAGAGGAGCTGAGAGAGTTTGCCTCTGGCAGTCCACTCACACTTAAGCAAAAACGAGACCTCCTTCAGAAGTCCTCCGCCGTCCCTGAAATGTCGGTGGACTACAACCCCGAACCTGGCCCTGCTGAAGAAAAGCCAGGGCAGACACCAACATCAGGGGCCAAAACTGTGCTCCTTAAAGTTCCCGAAGATGGCGAGAATCTAACAGAAAGTGAGAAGCCCAACACTAGTGCTGAGTCTGACACAGAACAGAACCCTGAAAGGAAGGTGGAGGAGGATGGAGCCGAGGAATCAGAATTTAAGATTCAGATCGTCCCCAGGCAGAGGAAACAAAGGAAGATTGCCGTCAGCGCTATCCAGAGAGAATACCTCGACATCTCCTTCAACATCCTAGACAAACTGGGTGAACAGAAGGATCCAGGTAAGCCTGCCTCTCTTCTTTCAGATCTTCAGGTTTGTGCATCTTACTTGGTAGGGTTTTGACATAAAATATACACCAAACTGGAAATCTTATAATGTCAAGGCTGACATTATAACTGCTCCATGACCACTCAGAATCCATCCTGCTCACCACATGTGCTGGATTCAGTTGAGGCTGTACCGGCTCCATCAATGTTCTGTGTTTGTTGTTTCTAATTTTTACATCAACCTTGGCTGTTCTGAGCAGTAAGAGACAGTGGCTAATTGATACCTGGATATTTTAAAAGTAAGTTTGGATGTCTTAAACCAACAGAAGATATTAATTTTGTGATATTTTTTATTTTCCATTTTCTCTTTCTTGTTATAATTTGCTTTCTGTTTCTGTGCTAAAACACTGCCCCAAAACAACTTGGGGAGAAAAAAAGGGCTTGTTTTGTCTTATACTTCCAGGTCACAATCCATCATTGAGGGAAGCTGGGGCTTCCATTCAAGGTAGGAATCAGGAGGCAGGAGCTGAGGCAGAGACCATAACGGTGCTTTATTGAATTATTGGCTCACTTCCAGACTCAGCAACCTTTCTTATCCCCGGTTGGCACTGCCCAGAGTGGTCTGACTCCTCATACATCAATTAGTAATTAAGAAAATGCTCTTACAGACATGCCCACAGGCCAGTCTGATGGGGGCAACTCCTCAATTGCTTATGTAATTGGCAATCCCTGTTCCCAGGTATGTACTATGAAGTTGGCAATCAAAACTAGGCATCGCACTCCTGTTGATGGTAGTGAACTATATAATCTGAAGGCAGAGTAAATGAGCTGTTGAATAGTCATTTAGGGGCCACAGCAGATTGTATATACTGACCAAACATCAGAAACACCAAGTTACCAGTTCAATCTAGATCCCCATCCACAGACACCACCTGAAGGGTTCCCAGTCCCAAGCGACATTTCCTATGCTTTCTTTGATGGTTTTAAAACGTTGCTATCAGATAGTCACCTCATTCATAAAACCAGCCTCCTGCCGTGTTATAACGCGGATAGAGGTACTTCCTCCTTGTCTGAGTGATAATGGTGATTAAAGGTCTTGAGAAAAAGGAGGTTTTGGTTAGCTACAGTTATTTCAGTAGAAATAAGTTAGAAACCAGAGAGCATAGAGAATTGGCGAAGACCTTGAAGGTGACATAGCATCCAGCCTGTAGAATCTAAGGCTTCTGTTATAAACCTTTGCCTGTGACACAGTCCACCCCAAAGCAGCTACTTGGAAAACTACTCAGACCTCTTTATTTACACCAACATTTGTATGGGTTTCTATCTCTTCTTTAGTCCTAGGATTCAGTCAACGGTTTGCCCCAAAGACACTGTGCAAACCTATAGAGTGAGCATCGGTGTCTTTGGAAAGGGTCATGTTCTAACCAGGCACGGGTGGTGCCCTGCCGTATCGGGAAACTTTACCTAGCTACGAAGGTTTTGAGGGAAATGTGGACTTTTTTTTTTTTAATCTTATTTGTAGCCAGGGAAATTGCTGCATTTAAGGATAGAATTGGCTCAGAAACTATATAGGTCTATGATAGGAGTGTAAGAAAAAAGGTCTGCACGATAAACATTTATGATAAATAGGCTGTATGTATGTCATAAGACTTGCTAGTATATGCATATGTTTTAATCTTCTTAACTTACCCTTATTTTTAATCATTCCTAAAGATAACCAGGGTAAAACCCTGTGTGTGTGTGTGTGTGTGTGTGTGTGTCTGTGTATGTGTGTGTGTGGTTTATAGTCATATATTTGATCCCAGAACAAGAGAAAAGTATATGAAGACAGTAGATGGTTGTCTCATTTTTTATATAATGTACAATACCCATCAGTTCTTTAGACCCCACTTTCCACAGGCATACCCATCTGTCCCTTTCCCTATAGGGGGGACCGGAAGGAAGACTCAGTGTTTGACTCAGGTTTTCCTGCTTCTACCAGCAGGAGTAAGAGAAGCCCAGACACCCCCACTCCCGTATCCATTCAGACTGACAGCTTCATTTTCTAATTGCCTAGAGAACTGTTCTCACCTCTCTGCTGGTGGCCACCACTGTGTGGAAGACTTATGATCTGGGCTGCTCTTTGACGCTGTGAACCTCCAGTTCTGAAAACATTCTCACGCTACCTTCCCCTGCTACCTCAGACATCCACAGGTTCCTCATGAAAAATCCTCCATCTGTCTTTCTCTCTGTCTCTCTGTCTTTCTCTAATTTCCTTCACCTCTTTAGCCTAATGGGAGCTGGCTCTTCCCAAGGGCACAGCTTTCCTGAAAGCCCATGTAACTGACATGTGCTGCTGGGTTTGGGTCACTCACCATGGCCACCCTCGGCTGTTATTTCCTTACCTCTAAGACCCACAGCTGCTGTCATCTGACCATCAGACACACAATCTCATTGCTCTTTGATCCATCAACACATATGTCCCTGCCAACATTCTCACTGTTACTGAGTGTTGATGTCTTCTGACATTCTGACTTCCCAATTTTTGGAACAGTCTTAGTTCACTTCTTCCTGGGCAGTGATAAAATACAGCCAGCCAGCTTCCTGCTAGCATCGCCATGCAGTGGACTCCCCAGCATGGTGGACTGTATCTCCCTGGAACCATGGGTTTCAGGTTCTCATTTCTGTAGTCAACTACAACCTTCCCATAATTTCAACTCTACCTACTGTTCTTTGATGATCAATTCTTCTCACTCTCCTGACCAGTACTTATTGATCCTACTGTCCTTTTAGCATCTTCTACTTCATATCTTTCCTTTTCACCTTGAGTTCAAGTCCACTAGTTTTACTCATCCCTACCTGTATCCTCTTTGGCATTTCCCTTTTCAAACATGCTTGAATAAATACATCCCTCATGAAATCACACTCACCCTGCACTAGTACCTGCCCCATATGATGAATATGTTTAGATAGAAAATGTATAATGTGGATCCTGTCATTTGAGAGTCACAGTGACAAACCTTACCCTGGAAGTTACCCACCAGTTATATTGTGGGTATTTTCCAGTCCACAGTTCACGCTCCTGCTTAACTATTTCATAGCCACTTTCCTCCCCAGAGGTCTACTGACAAGCTCACAAGATCACAGAGACATGCTTCCTCTCCATGCTCCGCACCACCTCCTGCCTCCTCCCCTGGAATTAATATTTAAACATTTGGTTTCCGGTCAAATCCCGATTCTGTTATCTACCCTGGGATACAGGCAACATTCTCCACTCTTTGTCCTCCATGATTTTTACTTTTAAATGACTTCTAACTTGAGCATGCAGACATAATCTTATTTTGCTCTTTATTTAAAAATAAAAGGCTCCTAAAGGCAGTGCTTTGCTTTTCTCTTCAGTTGTGGTGATAAAAATAATATGAACAAACACAACATAAGAAAGAAATTATTGTGCCTCACAGTTCAGGGAGATAGAATCCATCAAGGTGGGGAAGGCACGGAATGGCAGTAGCAGCAGGAAACTGGCTGGTCATTTTTATCTATACATAGGAACCAGAGAGAGCCAGGCTCTACCCTCAAGACTATAACGACACACTTCCTCTATCAAAGCCTACCTGCTAAAGTTTCCATGTAAGGAGAGTATTTTTGTACACAGTGTCCTTCCTCACCTGACTAAGGCACCTTCTGATTGGCATAATAAAGAGCTGAACAGCCTATAGCTATGCAAGAGAGGATAGGCGGGACATCTGGCAGAGATAGGTACTCTGGGAAATAGTCAGAGGCAGGAAGATTCACCATCTGCACTCAGAGGACATCAGACATACAAAACTGTGGAAAGGCAACAAGCCACATGGCAGAGCATAGAATAAATGGGTTAATTTAAGTTAGGAGCTAGTTGAGAGTCTGCCAAGCTAAGGACTAAAGCATTCATCATTAATAAAAGGTGTGTGTGTCATTATTCGGGAGAAGGTGATCCAAGAAAGTCATGTAATATTTGGCACCCAATGTGAGGCACCATTTATAACAGGACTGTCTTGAACCCACCAGTTCCCAAAAATGACTGGGGAACCTCTTTCAGTTATGAAAGCTTGGTCTTGACTTAGCAGACTCTCAACTACCTCATCTAAGCAAACCCAACCATCTAGCTCTGTCCTGCCGCATGTCTTGTTAAGTCTTCTCCATACAACATCTGGTACTTCCTCTGCATCTGGCTGGCAAATCTTTCTGTACCTGAATCCCAGAGTCCTATCTCTCTCTGGAAGTCCTGCATTTCCTCTCCTGTCTCAGCTGTTGGCTATTCAGGTCTTTATTAAACCAATCAGAAGGTGTAGAAAGAAATGTTTACAAGAAATAATGCAGCCATATGAATAACAATACCATAATAGTCTGGTCTGCACTCAACTTGCTGCTGGCAGAGAAATCAGCATTTGAGTAACAGAAAGAACAATCTTTACACAGTGTACGAAAACATTCTCCTGACAGTTCCCCAACATCCTTAAACAGCCACCAGCTGGGGATCAAGTGCTCAACTACACTAGCCAATGTGGGGCATTTATCATTCCAACCCCAACAGGCAGTTCTTTTAACAATTACTCCTCTCTCCAGTTTTCTTCCAGGATATTTTTTCTTTCACCCTTTCCCTACTATAGCAACAAAACTGTATTTCTCAAGATCACCAAGCTACTCCATTGCTAAATCCAATGGTCAGCTCTTGAAGCACATCCTCTGGGATAGCTACAATATTTGACATCGCTGATGAACCCTGTTTCAAGTGGATACTGCATGTACCTGGGTTTCCTTCTATTCAGCAATCACTACTTCCCTCTCCTGTTGCTTCTTCCTCGTTTCCCAGAGGGAGTGCTATCCTGGGTCATTTCCCCACCTCTAAGGTTACCACTTACTTTCTTGGTGATCTCATCTACTGAGACAACTGTCAGTTACTCATTGCTGAACTAGTTCAATGTCAGAAAAAAACACCAGCATGCAGCAGTAAGCTTTTATCTACTCTTGGGGGAGGGGTCTCAGTCATCTAGAGATGAACTCAGCTAAGCCAAGCTTGAATGGATGCCTGAGCTCTGTTTCTCATGCTTGACATCCTTCTCTGTGCCCCACAAAATCTAGCAATATTCTTATTGTTATACAACCAGAGTGCAAGCTCAACTACACAAACTCTAATCAAAGCTTAAGTCAATGGCCTGGTCTGCTTCCCCTTGTTGTGATAAGACATTATTACCAAAATCAACTCGGGGAAGGAAAGGTTTATTTAGCTTATAGTTCCAAGTAACAATTCATTATTGGTGGAAGTTAGGGCAGGAACTGGGGCAGAAACCATGGAGGAATGCTGCTTATTGGCTTGCTCTCTTTCTGGCTTATGTTCAGCTAGATTTCTTCTACAGCCTAAACCCACCTGTCTATCGATATACCTCCATAGTGGACTGGCCCTTGTATATCAATTAGCATTCAAGAAAATGCTCTTATATACATGCCTATAGGCCAGTCTTACCAAGACAATTGTTCATTTGGCGTTCTTTCATCCCAGGGGACACTAGATTGCATCTACCTGCAATACAGTCTTACCAGGACAGTCCTAGAATGCCTGTAAGCACTTTGTTAGCGGAAGCAGATCACATGGCTGAACCAAAACCAAGGGGAAATACGCTTTCCCCCTTAGTGGAGGGATGCCAGACGCGTTCAGTGAAAGGAGTTGGCTCAAGGGAGCAGTAGGAACGTGGGGTTTCATCTCTCACACTGTATAGAACATAATCATACTATAAAATGACCTCTTGCTGTTCATCAGAAATTAAACCTTATCTGAGCACCATTAGTTCTATCTGGCAACATTAATCTCCTTTAGATATATCATGCACCACCTTTTTCTTATGCCCCACCATCTCTATAGTCACTGCTGGTCTGAGGGGTCAGTAATCCTACCTGGCTTACCTGCTGTTGTGGACAAACTGATCACCTACTGCCTTCCTTCATTACCTTTGTTTCTCAACACAGCAGCCAGCACAGCTAAATTACAATAGAATAACATAACCTTTTCTTTTTCTGGATTAAATCCTTCCTTCCAGGGGCTTCCCACCTCCCTCACAGTAAACCTCCGAGCGCCTCGTCTGCCCAGAAAGTTCTCTAGGATCCCTGTGATGGCCTCCTCTCACTCCGTCAGTACTGCTCTCTCCACTGCTCCATGTGGCCGCAATGGCCTCTTCCCATTTCCTGACTTCATCCTACTCGCTCTTAGATATGGCTTTAAACCTGCTGTTCTCTAAGTTTTGAGCGGCCCAAGGCCCATTGGATGCATATGCTCACTTCTTTTAATTCTTTGATCCAACAACAGTCACTGACGACGAAGCCCACCCTGAGCTGACTCACCATCTTGCACGGAGCTCAGCTCCCCCCAGCCCCATTGGACATGGTGGTTCTCTTCATTCTCTAGTGACCTCTCAACAAGTAATGGTTTCTCCACTCCTGCACATGTCTCCCCTCACCAAATCAAAGTCCCCATGAAGCAGTAGTTCTTGTCTTGTTTATTTCCTGTTTATCCTAAGTGACTAAGAGAGGGCTGGAGCAAATGACTAGAAGGGAAGTCAACTGACTCTGGAAGACTGAGTGTAGCTGTGTTGAACACAAGTGGGTGGCTCTTTTTAAATACTTTCCTTAAATTGTGTATAACTGGAAGGCTTGAGATCATGATTGAAAGCTGAGAAAAGTTTGCCTAGTTTAAGAATGTGGGCAAATATAGCTCATCAATAATTGCCATCCAGTTTCTTTAAGGTTAAAAGTACATCAAAGATTTAAATACACGCTCCAAACCCTGAAAGCCACAGTAAACTTTCAGTGGATTTTTGAAAATTAATCCCACTTTCCTCATCTTCTATTATTGATGGGCCATAATCCATGTCTGTAACACACATAGAGGGAAGGTAAATACGGCAGGAGAGAAAATTTTGTAACCTTCCTAATTTTACATTTATAGAAAAACAATACCTAAAACATTTTATCTTGATGACTAAAGTCATTTCAAATGACTGCTCACCATGAAGAAGATGTTTGGGAAACTTTACAGCGGTTGCATCTTTATACTCTTCTGTTACCATGAAGGTATGAGAGGGAGCTACTGTAGCAGTGTCTCAATGGTCAGAGTGAATACTCCTTATATGGAGAGCCTGAGTTTGGTTCGTAGCATCTACATCATGTGGCTCACAGCTGCCGGGAGCTCCAGCTCCAGGGGATCCAGACTCCCCTCTTGCTTCTGTGGGCACCTGTACAAGCACACATGTGTGAATGCAAACACACAGACACACACAAACATGCATATATACATGCATATATGCAAACACACATACACTTTAAAATGTAAAAACAAAAAGCAAAAACCCCCCACAGAAGTTATTTGAAGTTATCAGTGATGATTCGGCTCAGTAAACTGTCTGCTAATCAAGCATGAGGGGCCACATTTTGATAACTGACACCCATGCAGAAGTTAAGCAAGGCAGAGTGCTTGAGGGTTGGGGGTTGGGGCAGCCTGCGGTGTAGAGACACAGATCCCTTGAGCTTGTTAGCCAGTCAGCCTCACTGAATCTGAGTTCAAAAAAAAAAAGAACCAAGTACAGATTGATCAAGGAAGACTCTCAACATGAAGCTCTAGCACATCTGTACACACCCACATGAACACACACAAGGTTACAAATATGGCGGCCATATCTATCAGAAAACCTCTGGGAATGAAATGTAGATGGTCCAAAGCCACTGGGTCCAAAGATCCAGAACATTTGTCCCAGACCCTGTTCTGGGATCTTCTATATCTGACACCTTAGCGGGTTTAATAACCATCCAGCGTTGGAAGCAGCATAGATTAATTATAAAATACTGTGGATTGATCGGTGGCAAGAAGAATCAGCTTACATTCTGCAAAGAATGAGACAGTATACTTTTTAGTTTGTAGTCATGGAAACCCATGTTGGCAAGTCTGAGGTGGCAAGAGTCTCAGTGTGTTCTCTGCCCAGTGCTGCTCTAGGGAATTGTAGGTTTGACATGATGGTCCTTTCAGAACGTTTGAGAGGATACTCTGCGGTTACCTAGAACAGGGAGAGAGGGCTTATTTCCAATACTGATAGATTAATAAGACAATATTATATATTATATACCAAAAATACTTCCTGCCAGAGAGACATTTTCTCAATAGAAATGCTTGTGTTACTCAGAAACAGTTTTCTCAGCCTGTGGGTGGCAACCCCTTTGGGAGTCACATATCAGGTATTTACATTACGATTCCTAACAGCAGCAAAATTACAATTATGCAGTAGCAATGAAATAATTTTATGGTTGCGGGGGTCACCACAACATGAGGAATTGTATGAAAGGGCCGCAGCATTAGGAAGGTTGAGAACCATTTCCTGAAAGAAATGGAGACACTCACTTAGTACTATTTATATCCTAGTGGACACAGGTCCTGCTCTTAAATTGTTCCCAGTTTAGTAACGTTTATAGGCAAATACGAAAATAGTAACATCATAGTGTGACGTGCTTGGAAACACTGAAGGGCAATTGCCCCACAAGGTCACCGGGTCAGTTTTCTTGGGAGGGAAACAGAGCCCTTGGATGCGAAATCTTCTATTGAAGATGGAGATATAAATGAAGACTAGGAAACTTCCAGACAAAGGTAGGGATAGGTGGGCACATAAAGGAAAATACTGACCTATTGTCAGGAATCAGATAAAAAGTGAGAAAGAGAGAAGAGTGAAGAGCCTGGCTCAGAGCAGCAGCAGCAGCAGAAGCAGCAGCAGAAGCAGCAGCAGCAGCAGCAGCAGAAGCAGCAGCAGCAGCAGCAGCAACAGCAGCAACAGCAGCAGCAACAGCAGCAGAAGCAGCAGCAGAAGCAGCAGCAGCAGCAGCATGACGTTTTGAGCAGTAGCTTTGCAGCTGTGGGAGCGTCAATCTCTAGGCACCATAGCTTCACGAGCAGAATGTGGTGTAGAGTCGGTTATCTGCAGGGCTCTGAAGCTGGCATACATGCCCTTTCTCTAAGGCAATCGATAGAGGTGGAAAACGCACTCGAAGTGAATGGGTGTGGTAGACAAAAGACCCAGAAAGATCCTTAAGTGCTTTGTCCCACTGTCCTTAACTTTAAACAGTATTTCCGTTTGTAGATCCCTCTGCCAAAGGACTTTCAACGTTGGAAATGCCACGGGAATCTTCCTCTGCCCCTACGTTAGAAGCAGGTGCCCCTGAGACAAGCAGTCACTCATCAATATCAAGTAAGTGCTCCTCAGTGATGGTTTCTGTGTCTGTCAACTCTGGAACATCACTGACACATATCACTTTCAATTTTGCTAACCCTCCTACTTTTTAAAAAATGATGCATTAGCTTCCTTAATGATACAGTGCTGTGTGGCCTATGAAGCTCTGGAGGGCAGTGTGACCTCCATTCCTTCCTACCTCACAAGTCAGGTTAATTACATGGACACTGATTGCCTAAGAACCCCAATTCATTAAAGGATAAATCCAGAATTTCATCATTCACTAAAATGGGCATCACTACCGAACACGGAACATAGAACTAGTCATGTGACTCGTGCAAGGATTTGTTCATGTCAGATGCTTGCCTGGGACTCATTGATTTAACCTGAACCACTTCTATCATGAACACAGCTTTATCTGTGTTATCCTGAAATCAATGCACTGTGACCCAATATGCTAGATCTGCTCCTTTTAGCCTGCAAAACAAAAATGGCCCAACACATTGCAGAGTCTACTCAAGGCCAGTATTCTGAAATGTCCCTCTGCTGTTGGGCAGTAGGTTTTGACCATAAGAAGCTTGAGTTCCATTGCTGTTCCCCCAAGGTGCACTCAGCTCAGTGGAGTCAAGAGTTTTTTTTCAGCAAAGGGAATTCTTGGAAGGAATCAGTAATACAGACAAGAGTGTATGTTTCTGGAAACCTTTGTGTCATGTCCTGAGAAATTTGTGTTTCTTATGGATGCTGCCTGAAGGGTTAGTGAGTTTTCACTTGACCATCTTCTAAAACGATCGTTCAAGAAGACAGATACCAAGTGTGTTGTAAACGCTGGACAGGTTGTATCATAACATAAATGCTGGATTGGTTGTATGAAGAGGAATCACTGTCAGCATTTATCCATTTGTGCATCCATTTATCCATTCATTCATCATGTCATGAGCACCTGCTGGGGGCCAACCATTATGCTTCCCACCGGGGATCAAGGAGGGTAAAGTGATCACGGACGGCATGGATGTCATTCTCTTTCTCTATCGACATCATGATGAGTGGTTCATACATGACATGATCTAGTTCCAATCCTTACCCAAGCACTGCATGGCAGACGGAGGAGAAAGACTGAATGCTTGCCAAAAGACACAGGGCCACTGAGAGAGAAGAAGAGAGGAGAGAGAGAGACAGAGAGAGACAGAGAGAGACAGAGACACAGAGACAGAGACAGAAGAGAGAGACAGAAAGAGTGACAGAGAGACAGAGAGAGACAGAGAGAGACAGAGAGAGTGACAGAGAGACAGAGAGAGACATAGACAGAGAGACAGAGAGAGTGACAGAGAGACAGAGGGAGACAGAGAGACAGAGACAGAGAGACAGAAAGAGACAGACAGAGAGGGAGACAGAGAGACAGAGACAGAGAGAGACAGAAAGAAAGAGTGACAGAGAGACAGAGACAGAGAGAGAAGAAAGAGACAGAAAGAGAGAGAAAGAGAGAGAGGAACTGATGCTGCTTGGCCTATGAGATTTTTCAAGTTGATATTAATTCCACACTGTCTTTGAATAATTCTAAATCATTTATAAGACGGTAAAAATTATGATAATTTCCAAGTAGCAGATATTTGGCCTTTGGTTGCAAAATAGGATGGCTAGTTCTAAAGCTAAGTGGTTTTTTTCTTCAAATCATGAAGAATGTTGGATAACTTGACAAAAATCACAAGATCATGCTTTCTCTTCCTCATTTACCTGAGAAAGAGAAAACAAAAAGAGACAGAATTCCCCCTTAGAACTCGTAAGTAGAAGGATTTGAAATGGTCAGAATGGTTAAATGGCTGTAATTCCAGTGCTGAGCGTGTGTGTCAGGAGGGGCAGGATCCCGGAGTCATGACTGAATCTGGACTTCCTGGCGTGGATTTAGCATGTTGGTCCTCACCTCCCTGATCTCGTCATGCAAAGCATCATCATGGAAGTTGGTGGTGTGCTCTTGGAGGCATAATGCCAGACAGCGCATCCGTTGGCCTTTTTCCTCTCAGGAATTCTGCTGTCTTCAAAAGCGTTTGGGAGACTGGGGGTGTAGCTCAGTGATAGAGCCCTGGCCTAGCATGTGTGAGGTTCTGGGTTCGATTCCCAAACTGCAAAACAAAGCAAAACTAGAGAGGGGAGAGAATCTCACAGGATTCAATCAACCTTGCTTGATTGAGTCTACAAGATGATAATTAGTTTTTAATTTTAAAAATCCTTTAGCTGGGGATGTAGTTCAGCAGGAAGGTGGCTTGCCTAACATGCGCAAGGCCTTGGGTTCAAAACTCAGTAAGAAAAAATATATTTCTGCTTTTGACCTTTTCTTAAAATTTTTAAATTTTTCCTTAAAGCTCTACTTTTCAAGTGAGTCACAAGCTTATAAAGTTTATCAGTCAATAAACAAATCAGTGATGTTTAATAATCAGTTGGTTAGCTATTTCCACAAAAATTTAGTGAATATGGACTCCAAGACACACAAATCCCACCATGCTCCTTTCTTGATCAAGTTGCCAGTTGATTGTTTTGTAACTAAGCATGCCGTGGCCACCATTAATCAAACAGCATGCCGACCACACCAGAAACGACGTTATGAGTGCTATCCCTTTACACCTCGTAGCTCCTGTCATTGACTGTGAAACCTCTGTATAGGGCTCTAGTGGACCTTGGGCTCTGCATTTCTTTCTTGGGTGTGTGGTTCATCAGCTTTGGCTTCTGAACTTGCCCTTTCAAGTGAACCGGGTCGGGGAATCCAAATGGGCAACTTCCAGGTGCTTGGGGTCAGGCCTACAGCCGTCTTGGTGTCTGAATGCTAACACTGTGGTGGTGCAAAGGACATTGAGTGTCTCACAGGGGAACGGGAGCTCAGGCAAGGGTGGCTTTCTAAGTCAGCAGGCAACTGGCAGGATGCTTTTTATTGGTTTGTGGGGTTTTGTTTTTGTTTTTGTTTTTTGGAAATATTTACAACTTTCTATTGCCGAAAATCCTATCAGGGCTTAATAGCAGGACAAAAATGTGTTAGGATTGTTTTCTAAAACAGAGTATACTTGTGAAATGGTATTTAATTCACTTTTTTTTTCTTCAAATGGTAGACAGGGGGCCTCAAATGCTTGGAAACAGTGCAGATTTTGAAATCAGTGTGTTTCTACTTCAGTTGTTTTTTGTTTTTGTTTTATTCAATGCAAGGTAATATTGTTTCAAATCCTTTTTAGGATGTGGCAGAGCATATAAGTTAAAATGCTAACACAAGTAATCACATTGGGAGTTGAGTAAAGACATTTAGTTGCTGGATCAATGTTAAGGAGCACCACTGTTGCCTGTACCACAGGCACACAAGAGGCATTAGTTCTTCCCATGATATGATTTGCCAAACATTGCAAGTAGCAAACGAAGACTCAGTTAAGACCTGTGTGATGTGTAGAGCCTGTGCGTGCGATGGGAAACAAGTTCCCACAGTAATCGTCTCCTAATTTCCTTCGTATAGCTCAGTATAGGCAGATGAAAAGGGGATCCCTGGGAGTTCTGACAATGAGCCAGTTAATGAAGCGACAGCTGGAGCACCAGTCTAGCGCCCCCCATAACATCAGCAGCTGGGACACTGGTGGGTCACGCTTTTTCTTCTTGTTTGCCTCTCAGATTAGCTAATGCCACTTTCTCTGTGTCCACTTTTTGTGTTCTTTGGTTAAAACAGTTAAAAAAAAAAACTAGAAGTAATTAACATTTACTCGGATTTTCCAAGCGCTCTAGAACAATGTGGTTTATGTCCAGGCTGAGTCTTGTTTAAGGCTGATACTCAGGCTGGTCCCCACCTAGGCTGGTTCCTGTCTAGACTGGTCTCCGTCTAGGCATGCCCAACTCTCCCCTGTCCCTTTAAGACCCGGATTTCAGATCTCAAGTTATCTGTCTGGGGAAGAGCCGGTAGAGCTATGATTTCACAGTACAATGTTATAAAGGGCACCAGATTGTCAATATCCTCTTTCAGAAAATACGAAGTACTGAAGTTAGGTGCCTATTTAATGACAAGTCTTGGGTCAGTGATGGCATGGTCTGCAAGTAGGTTTGGGAATGGATTGTGTAATTTTAGCCAGTGGGCTCACAAAATTGCCGGCACACACCTTCATGTTCATAAGCCGAAACCGCACCTAGCCTGTCGCCCATTAAAAACGACTGTCGTGGCACATCTGTTTTGAGTGTGACTGTTTTGCATTTCCTCCCCCTTATCACATCTATGTGTGGTGTGCTCAGCTCATAACACTGCAGTGGTCCCCCCTTAAGTTCCTGCCCCTCCTTAGCTTTTCTCTTCTTAAATTAAATGGGTCATCTGAGGTACAAGATTATAGACATGAAAGTGCCTTGAAGTTTGCATATGCTATGAAAATGTAAGAGCTGATTACTGCGACACGCTGGGGGAGTGCACTTTACTACCTCGGTGATTATTTTCAGGCTTCAATTACAAGATTATTTTTAATATTCTTCATTATGATGCAGAATCACAGTGTGCACAAAGAAAACCCCCAAGATCTTGAGCTGCTTTTCAAATTGTATACGTGTTCTCGCGTTTGCCTTTGTTGCTCTTCAAGAGGAGACCCAACCCCCAACGCAGTAGGCAGCTTCGGTCCCCTGGACTTGGACGAGGGTTTGACAGGTCATGTCAGGTCAAAGGCTTAGTGCCTTCTCTTCATTTAATGGCACACGGGAGTGAGCGAGGGGTAACTAAGAGGCGACAGATGAGAGAGAGAAGGGAAAGACTGGCTAGCCATCCCCAAGAATGTATATGGCTTAATAGTCTTTCTTTTCTGAACGCACCATGGAGGACCGTGCCTCCCTCTGCAGAGTGAGGCTGTGTGGCCTGAGAAGCACAGCTCAGTTAGCTCTCCGGGGCTAAGTCCTCAGCTTGACTTCGGGACCCTGAAATTCCACCATAGCTCAATCTGTGTCTCGAATGCAGCCATTCTAGATTCCAACTATAGCTACAACCTAGTGTGATTAAGTAGAGTTACTTAACTCTTTCTTATTTTCATTAATTTCTCTTTTAAGATTTATTTATTTATTATATATAAGTACACTGAAGCTGTCTTCAGACACACAACAACCTCATCAGTACAGATGATTGTGAGCTACCATATGGTTGCTGGGATTTGAACTCAGGACCTCTGGAAGAGCAGTCAGTGCTTTTAGCCGCTGAGCCATCTCTCTAGTCCTTGACACCTGTTTCTGATCTGAACTTTAAGCTACAAAACCTTACATGATGCTAAAAACCCCATTTAGCTACAGATTTCCCATTAGACGTAATGGGCCTTGTCTTCTTGGTTTCACTCATAAGATTCCATGTTGTCCAGATTTCTTTCACTAACATTTGCTAGGGCTTACTTTTTAATTTTCCATTCCCAACTTGGTTCTCTAGTCTATAAGTCCTTTAATAAGTTTTATCTCATTATTCTCAAGTTCTTTGTTTCTTTGGTTTTGAACACAGGCCCTTTCTTGGTTACCCAGGCCGGTCTTGAACTTCTGGGCTCAAGTAATCATTTTGCCACAGCCCCCTCCACCTGAGCCTGCCTTACACCTGACCTCAGTATTCTCATGTTTACTACTTGAGGCCAGGAGAAAAAGTCTGTGAATGTATAGTGCATGGTGTTAGGCAACATGATAGTTTGAACCATGCTCATTGATTCAGTGACTCTCTAGTTCCCACCAAGAACAACTATGGTCCTGGAGACATACTGATAAGGACAGCTTAAATTGGGCACATGATAAACTCTTCTCAGCATACACCAGTTCACTCAAAGAAAGTCCGCCTCTTCTTCACTGTACATACCTTCTGTGTGAATGAACATCCCAAGTATTGCTTTATTTCTGCTCCTTAATCTTGTTCTCCACCTTCAGCCAAATCCCTATCATTTTCTGTACCTGTCCTTGTGTTTTTTTTTTTTTTTGTATGAAGTGTCTGACCATTACTCCAGAGTATCACTGGTGTATTTATTGATTTGCATAACACATGTTTCATGGCCATGGTATTGGCCGTCATTTCATGTTGGGATTTGTACTCTTCTGAAATAGAGTGGGAATAGAACTTAAAAATAGTTTCTAATACTCTAATATTTTCAGGTGCAGTTCATTTAACTGAGTGACAGGTTTGTAACAAAACCTTGAATAAACCCCACCCTCATATTTACTCTTTATGTGTCAATAAAGTAACTGTGACAGTTTGCTGCATTGATTGTGCGGTGACTTGTACCAAACTGACCCCACTGAAGACTGAAATACTCTCTTTATCCACAGAACAGATACAGCCCGGGAAACGGCAGTGTAACGTGCCAACGTGCCTAAATCCTGACCTGGAGGGACAGCCATTGAGGACAAGAGGTTGGTTGGGCCCTGGAGTCTCAGACTGTGGAACTGAAGGGCAGGGCATCTCTCAGCAGATCCACGCAGCAGGCATCCAGACCTCTTCCTCAGCAGTTCCACCTATTTCCAACCTGCAAAACACCCTTGGGACCAGGGAATGAGTGACAGTTCATCCTTGAACATGACCAATGAGGACAACAACTCTGCCTTAGCGTGACTTCCTAACACTTGGGGCCACACAACACAATTCTAGTGTCTCTCATCCAACACTTTAGACATTTGAAGACAACTTCCCACTTAGTTTCCCCCTTTGCTCTTTCTAGACCAGACACCCTTGGGCTCTCTAGCTTTCTCCCCAAGATGCATCAGGTCTCCATGTCACCTTTTGCTCTTTTCCTGAGCAAAGTTCAGGTTGTCCTTATTTTTTCTAGAATGGTGGGTGGCTGAACAGCCTTCTTCACACACAGCTGTCTTGAATTATGTATGAAAAATATACATTTTTTTCTGCTTGTGGGGGCAAACATAGATAAACATCCATCTATGCTAGGATCATCAAAATGTTTATTTTCTAAATTCATCCCACATATTTAACTACATATTTAATTATTACTTTTGTTCTTAAAATTCAGAAGGCTTGTAAACCTATCATTGGTTACAAAAAAAAAATCCTGACCACATCTTCTAAGTAGTTTCTTGAATCAAGCAACCTATGCGGAGATAATCGTGTCCAACTTCTTGGACACTTCTTTGGTAATGGTTAGCATTCTAGCCCTCCTGCAGAGGAGATGAGTCACTAGTCTATGTGGCTAAGAAAAGCTTTTGTGAGTCAGGGTATTGAACAAATCTTTGGTGTGTGGTTGTAATCTACCCATCAAAATCAGGATGAATTGACGGTGGATGCACAGTCTTCCAGCCTCTCTTTCGTTGCAAGTGGTAGAGTCCATTGGTGAAGGTGCGCAGCTGGTGTGTGCTTGAAGACAAGCACACCTTCGGAGTCTCACCTGTCTCTGAGATTCCAAAAGGGGCGGTTATCAGGATCTCGAGCTTTGAAGTTTGGCTGTGGATATAGCGCCCCCCCCCCACCTCCTCCCTGTATTCAAGTTTCTGAGCCCTCTCTGCTTCTACTTCTGGTTCTCTGAACAGAGGCTGGATATCCTGGGAAGGAACCCGTGGTGGGGGCTCAGAATTGTTGCCAGTAAGTAGGGGACAAAATAGAGGCTGATCTAACACTGCCAGCTTAGCTGTAGGTCATTTACGATGAAAGGTTGCTGAAGTCTGTGGCTTTCCCTTTTATATTTATCTTCTCATACATTGTTTTCAGTTTCCACTTCAGCAGCAGAATTTAGCAAGCCGTGGGTTCAACTAATGTTATCCTATAAGAACCAATGGCCAGTCACCTAACCTATTCTCTCTGATAGATGACTTCCATAAATACTGCAGCATGCTTTCTGTGTTGTCACAAAAAGACAACTTCACTGGGGCTACTATAAGAACCCTCCCCCCCCATCAGGTAATGCCTGTTTGAAAGCCACAAAAATGTCCAGTCCTTCTCTGTCCTTTAGCTGTGACTTGGAGTTGTTCCTAGTGAGATTGTGGACACATCTGCATAGACCTTATGGGGGATTTATTTCTGCTCCACTGTAGTTGTCATTTTTAGCATTTGGCTAGTGTGCCCATCAATGATCAAGGGTCATGGAGAATTATCTTTAAGCTTTGTGCTTTTGCTGTCTCTGCTAGAGTCTGCCTGTATGTCTGTAATTGAGCAACATCTTTATGGACTTTCTTGGTTAACTGCACCCTTAGATATCCCTGGGCAGCAATGCTAGCTCAGAAACGGCCAGTAGTTTGGTGGCAAGGTTTATATTCCCAACTGGTATCTTTGGAAGGTACAGGCATTTTCAGAGTTGGTGCTAGTGTTTTCAAGCTTTTGCTTTGCAGAAATACACTTTGTGTGAACTTTACCTGGAGATGTGGTCTATAGTGTGGGAAGCATGAACTTCAATAGCATTTCCCCCCTCGGGCCACACAGCATTGCCCTTCAGGCTAGGCAGCTAAGGTTTATATTCTTCTATCATTAGAACTACCATTTTCTCAGTGGTTATTCTTTCGGAGGAGAAATCATACATCTTTGATTTTAGGACCAAGTTACGTGTTTCTTGATGAGAAATGGGTTATTCAATGATCATTGCTGTTCCCCTTTTTTGTCTGCTTGGAGAACTCAGATTCACAGTTGCTATTTAGCAGAACGTGCTGCTATTTCATGTTGTCACTTGGAGACTCATCTTAGATGCTTCAGCTGCACAGCTGTGAGGAATGTGCCCCACGCTGGTGTCTATCTTCATGGAGAGCGTGCTCCTGAATTCCTACATATATTACATTTAAAGATTTATATTTATTTGTGTGTATATGTGCCTGCTGGGTCACTTAGAGCTGGAATCACAGGCAAGTGTAAGCTACCAGGTCATGGATATGGGGAATGGGACTTGGATCCTCTGGAGGAGCAGAAGACTCTCTTAACTGCTGAGCCATCTTTCCAGTCCCCACATATACTGTCCAAAGGTTTATGTTGCTAAGACTCAGCCTCAGATTTCTTTGAAAGGGCCCGAACTCAGTCTCTAAGCTGTCACATTGACTGGGTAAGGTGGAGCAAGTCATCAAGTCAAACAGCTGACGCTGCAGTCATAAATACTTCAGTTGAAAATGAAGTCTTTTTGCATTAGTGCTTATGATAATAATTTTCAAAGCAGAAAAACTAAACTGTTTTTCTAGCTCCAGTACACCCTTCTGTTCATCTGTGTGAAATCTGGGGTCTCACTGCCTCCCACTTAGTCAGGTGTGTCTGGGGTCTCAGTGTCTTCTGATAACAACCACACTTTAATGATGACACTTGTGCATTAGACATGTCACATTGTTCAGGCGTTTTCCTTTAACGCTAGGTAAGTTCATCATTATCTTAGACTCTGCTGGCCCTGATGGGAGTTATGTTTTTCAAAATCATGAACCATGGAAAGACAGGCATCCAACTCTTTCTTGGCCCCACTTCACTGTGTGTGTGTGTGTGGGGGGGCTTTTCCATGCCGTAGATGGGAGATGGGATGGGGTCACAGTCTCATGAATGTGATCCTCTGAGAGTTAATGAAGGCAGAGTGCAGACTCCCCTGGCTCCGGAGGCTTGTCTGTATTCACGGTTGTCTCTCTGTTGCTTACCCAGGCGCCACTAAATCCAGCCTGCTGTCAGCACCCAGCATAGCCAGCATGTTTGTGCCCGCACCTGAAGAATTCACAGAGGAGCAACCCGCGGTAATGGCTGACAAGTAAGCTGCCTGCTATTTTCCCAGCTTTAGTCATAAAGTTGGAGCCTGGCTACCAGGCGGGGAAATAAACTCTGTTCTTCAACAGTCCGAAGCTGTGCTGTACACATTTACAGTTCAGAATTGTGCACGGTATAAGCAGGGTCCCCCTCCTTTATTTTAAATTAGATTGGGTCAGATAATTTCACTTATCCCTAAAATTAATTTAATGCCCATAACTGCTCCCCCGCCCATCCAGAAACATCAAGTCGTTGCACTAGAAATAATAAATAAATAAATAAATAAATAAATAAATAAGACCCCATTCCTATTTCATCCTGACAGTGCAGTCCATTCTCTGCATCTCAAACTGGCTTGTCACCTCTCTGCCTGTCAGTTCCCGGCAACCTTGAGTTCTTCTAGGTTTAAGCCCACATGTAGCTCATTAGGTAAGGTATGCTACTGTGTGAATGCCCCCACTGCTCTCTCCCTAGCCCCATCTAGAATTCCAGAGCATTCCTGATGTGTTCTCTCTCCTTACTTGGTCTCCCTAGCAAATTCCTATTTATTAATCTACAATCTAGTGGAAGACAAAGTTTCCCTGTTGATGAGGGGCAGGGTTCCATTTTTTCAGGGCCTCTGGCACATCCCTAGCCCAGCACACGTCACACTATATTTTATTTCTTTGTCTAAAAGGTACAGGTGCATGTTATAAACTAGATGGTGAGTTCCCTGGGAATTTCTTCTATATTTTGTGCCCCGAGTACACTATGCCTTGCCTGGCACACAAATCTCTTTTGGTAAGTGTGACAAAAACAAATTAGGCCCACAGATTTTCAAACCTGGACAGATCCATTGGGAATAGACAGGCTCCCAGATAAAGGCGGCTCACACTCTAATAAAGGAAAGTAAGTAGAAAGGACGGTGTGAAAATCCACACAGGGATGCTCACTGCTCAGTCATGAGTGAGCTAGCCGATGGCTGTCTTGGGCTTTCTACATCTGTAATTAAACACCATGATCAAAAGCAACTTACAACATGTAGTCCTTCATCGAGGGAAGTCAGGGCAGGAGGCCTGGAGGCAGGAACTGATGTTGAGCCCACGGAGAATGCTGCTTGTTCCCCCAGCACTGTCTTAGCTCGCCTTTTCATAAACCTCTGGATGACCTGCATAGGGTGGCACTGCACACAGTAAGCTAGATCCTCCCACGTCAGTCACCTGCCAAGAAAATGCCCCAACGACATGCTCACGGGTTGAGGCTCTAGAGGCATTTTTCTCAATTAAGATCCCTTCTTTCCAGATAATCCTAGCTTGAGTCAAGCTGATATAAAAACTACCTATCCCAGTGGCCAGATAGAGGCAATAGTGCCCGACTCATACAACTGCCTTGAACTGGCCCCGGAGCTTTGGTTATAGTTTCCCCATTTTGTGTCATGCACTCCCCCATTTCAAGTTCTGATTTTTTCCTAGTTGCTTCTGTGTGTGCACATGCATTTTTAGTTCTTAGTTTCCTTTTATACAGCTGCCTTTGCTGAGGTTGGGTGAGTTGAACCCATATTAGGACATAGTTAAGAGCCTCCCCCCCCCTCAAAAAGAGTAGTAAATGTGGGCTTCTTAAAAGTAGGTGCCAGTGCTCTTCTGTATTAGTTTAGCAGGACTGGGCACTCACAAAGCTAGGGTAAGGGAGCAGCTGAGAAGAGGCTCAGCCTGCCTCTGCCGGCTTCCTAGGATGCCCAGGTTCACTGAGTCCTCTGTTCCTCCACCACGGGTAGAACATCTTTTTGAAAGCTTCTAGCCACCTGCAGGCATTTTTTATTTTGACAAATGAAAATTTATGTAGTTACTGCCACCCCTTCCTCTTTCCCTGCTGCTGCCTGTGAGGTGGCTGCCCCCAGACATCTGAAAAAGTCCAAGATCATCAAATAGAGGACCCTGAAGGTCATCCTGCACCAGTCACGGCAATATGTCCAAATTAAGTGCATCTGGTGAAACCCAGAGGCATCAACAGGGTGTGAAGAGATCCAGGGGCCAGGTTCAGATGATCAGCATTGGTTACAGGGCAAGAAAACTAGGCACTGCTGCCCAGCAGCTTCCAGAAAGTCCATGGTTCATAGCACCAAGGATGTGGAAGAGTTCCTACTGTGAGTAACTCTTACTGTGCTGAAATGTTTCCTCCGTCATAGAAACAGCAGCACAGCTGGCCGTCAGAGCCACCCATTGTATTACCAAACTATATGACAAGGAAAAACAAGTAGATGTCTCACGTGCACATTTATTTGTGCTTAAATAAAACCACAAAAACTGATCCAAAAAAATCTGGTTACTGACTGTGTTTAGACACAGTTTCACATTCTTAAAGGCCCAAGAGCTGTCAGCCCACCGGAAGCTCTTTCTCAAGGAGCAGAAACCCCTCTGGGGCCAGATGCTCATGGACTGAATGGTAAGGAAACATCTAAGATGGCTGCCATCCACGCTCTTCCCATGTCTTACGGTAACAGTGGCACCGAGGTCTCCACTTACATTAAAGTGAGCCCAGTTGTCACCATTTTGGGTCTTTCCGAAGACTTCAGACAAATGGCTGTGCCTGTATGTTACCTTGAAACCACAGTTGGGTTTCTCACAGTCCCTTCCTCTGCTTCCTTTGCAGATGCCACGACTGCGGGGCCATCCTGGAGGAATACGATGAGGAAACCCTCGGGCTAGCCATCGTGGTCCTCTCCACGTTCATTCACCTAAGCCCAGACTTGGCGGCGCCGCTGTTGCTTGATATCATGCAGTCTGTGGGAAGGTGAATGTTAGGTTCTATTTTATCTGCCGGAGAGGAGCCTTACTTAAAATAGAAACCATCCGTTTGAAGAGGGAGCATCGGGTCAGTCACCGCGCAGATGCCTGGAACCTAGGGGGATCAACTCAGACTGGTTTTAAAAGGATTGGATGGAAACATCTTTTGATTTCAGCTCTCAGCTGTACCAGGTCATGAGTCAAGGTCAGAGTGGAGGCAGAGGAGGCTGCACCGAGGGAGTTGTACTGCTGCTCCCTGCTGCTGCATGTGTTTGGAGGGTCCGTCCACAGACTTTGTGTATTAGCCATTGTACTGCTATTACTGTTCCCTCACTGAACTGTTCAGCTCGGGACATTATTGTGTGTCTCATAGCATCCCCACAGTTCTGGCTTCATGTTTTAGGAACAGGACCTTCAGCCTGAGTGCTAGTGTGAAGGGACTTCCCCTTATATGTAGATATCAGAAGAGGAATGTGGCTCGTGTTCACGACTAGATTCCAGTTCAGTAATAACTGTGCAGCTCATCAGCACTGGGATACATTCTGCATGGAGTTGCTAACTGTCCCATCTCTGCCAACACAGTGTTTGGTGCCTTAAGAAAGAGGTAGCTCCCAAGGCTGGAGAGATGGCTCAGCAGTAAAGAGCACTGGCCGCTCTTCCACAGGACTCAGGTCTAATTCCCAACACCCACGTGGTGCCTCACAACAGTCTGTGACTCCAGTCCTAGGAAATCTGATGCTCTTTTCTAGCCTCTTAGGGTGCCATACACACCGTGAACAGACAGATAAATGCAGGCAAAACACTCATACATATAAAATTAAATCAAATATTAAAAATAAAAAGAAGACCTAGATCCTATGCTTAGGTGATATGTGGAGTTTGTCTCCTTTTCTTTTCTTTTCTTTTCTATTTTTTTGGTTTTGTTTTGTTTTGTTTTTGTTTTTAAGGCAGGGTCTTGCTATGTAGCCCAGGTTGACCTTAGACTTGCTGTGAAGCCACATTTGTTTGGGACCTCATGACCCTCCAGCCTTAGCCTCTGAGTTACTGGGATTATAGGTATCTACCACCATGCCTGGCTGTGACATGGTTGTTGAAAGAGACAGTTTTGTGTGAAATCACTGGATGGCCATATAGGACAGGGCATGGAGAAGTGCTTGGAGAAGCTCAGGGTAGAAAGGCTTCCCGTCATTTGGAGGGAGCAGATTTGCAGATACTTGGAATTTGAGGGAGATAAAAGCAATCTTTTGGTTTGTGGGTATTTTTTCCCTTTTGTTTGGTTTTGGTATAGGGTTTCACTATAGTAGCTCAGGCTAGCCTCTGACAGTATCCTAGGCTATCTCAATCAACAGTCCTCCTGCCTCCAAAGTGCTAGGATTACGGGCATGTGGGAGCATACTTACTGAGAATAAGTTTTGATGGAGCTAAACTTAACTTTAAAAAGAGTAACAACAGGATCTGCAGGGAAAGCTCAGTGGGGAAGAGCAGTTTAAGTGTGTGGACCTGGGTTCGAATTCCCAGCACCCACGTGATAAGCCAGGCATACACAGGTGAGCACCTGTGAACCCAGTGCTGAAGGGGACTGAGGCAGAAGGATCACCAGGGCTTCCTGGCTGCCAGCTGAGCCCCGGGTCAGCAAAGGACCCTGTCTTCAGGGAAGAAGGCAGAGAGTGTAGAATAGGATACCAGTATCCTCCTCTGGCCTCTGCACACCATCTGAACATATATGCAGTACAGGTATACATCATGTGCACTCACGTATGTACACAGTAGTAGTAGTTATAGTAGTAGTAGTTATAGTAGTAGTGGTAGCAGCAGCAATACTAGTTATAGTAGTAGTAATTCTCATATCAAGTTAAACAGGAAAACCTTAAAACTTGATTGCAAAAATATATAGTCCTGTTCTTTGCTCCCTAGCCCAATTCATGTGAATAGTATAGTGTGGCATGTGTGTGGTTCAGGCGGTGAGGTATGGTGTGGTATTTATGTGTATGATATGTTTGTGGTGTGTTTAAGTGTGTGGACACACACCTATTTACATTTGCAGAAGCCAGAGGACTACAGATGTCTTCCTTACCACTTTCCTTCTCTTTCCCTTGAAACAGGGCCTCTCCTTGCACTAGAAGCTTGCTGTTTATGCTAGACTGTCTGGCAGTGAGCTCTCAGACCCTGAGTGTCTCCACTTCCCTGTGTTGTCATTGCAGGCTTACAAACCATACTCACCAATTTTTTTCATGAGTTCTAGAGATTTGAACTCAAGTCCCCTTAATTTGCACAAGGTCTCCTGCCCACCTTGCTGCACCATCTCCCTGTCCAACCTCCCTGATTATTTTCAAGTACCTTTAGAGTCACATAATCAGAGACAGCATAAAGTGAAGTGTAATTAAAGTTTAAAGCCATTGTGAGAGGTACGTGATGAGTATGGGCCTGGAAGAGCAAAGGAAAGGATAGTTTCATCCCAGCCATTGAATTTTAACCCAGTCTTGCTAATTATAGAACACACGTGTCCTCTATCGCCACTGCTTGTGGAGTTGAAGGCTTTTATTAAGGCACGACCACTGTTCCTACCATCAGGACTTTGTAGGTTTAGAACAGGTAGTTGTAGTTCTGCTCTGTCGCCATCTTGGAACAGCTTATTTAAGCCACAGAGGACAGAGAGCAGATTGTGTTGTTTAACATAAAAATATATAATCCATGTCCCAGTTACTACCAGATGTTAGGATGGAAACCTGAGAGCTTTGATGAACAGCATGGACAAACAGCAGCACACATCCGCGTTCTTACATCCGCACGCACTGCAATGTCTACATTCTTCCATTTGACTTACTCGCTCTGTTGTGTAGATGAGCAAGAGACTGGAAAACATTTAGTACAAATTGTCTAACTCTTGGTAGCCTAAGCCCAACAATCAAGCTGCTAAGGAAACAGATTCCAGAATCATCTGGCTGGAGGTTCCTTCACACGTCCCAGTTGCACTGTGAAGAACATGTGAGGAGACACTGCCAGGGATGACCACAGACCCTCCTTGAATGTTCTAGGAGTCAGCCCTTTCATTCCTCCCTCAGATGGGTTCCAATCTCATGTAGCGCCATCTATTTAGATCCCGTTCAAGCTCCACTCCTCTGGCTTTCAGGTGAATCCTTTAAGTTCATGTGTCCCACACTCTTGGTTACTATTTAGTTGAGTTGCCAACGCTTATCTCTCCATCATCATCTTTAGTGTAGGGGCCAAGAGCTAAAGCAGCTAGGAAGGGCCTTGATGATGGTGGTTGCAGGAGGTACTGTCCCTCTCCGGAACTCTTGCTTCCTTCAGCTGTCCTATTAAAATAGAAAGAAGAACTAGTTTCTTCAGTTTCATGTGATATCTTACAGATCATGGTAGGTTTCTGAATCCATCAACTTCGCCCATTCTCTGTCAGGAGAGAACCTTCGCCCACAGTTTAAGAGCCACATCATAGGCTCTGAAATGTGGGCAGTGCCGGTTATTGAATTCCTAGTTCTCATCTCCAAACAGCAGATTTCCCTGCTTGTCACTTCAACTCAGCAGCAAGCTGAGGACACCTCTGCTATCTGTTTTGTTGTGGTGGAGGGCTTTACAATTTGCAGTTCGCTTCTAGTCAGGTTTTCAAAGTTGTTGACAGAGAAATACATTGAGTCAATGCAAGGATCACTGGATTGCAGGTTCTGGTGTCTGTCTAGCCTGGTTACAACCGCCATTTCTTTTTATGTTGGGTGGGCAAGAGTAAACTTTTACCTGTCTGCATTTACGTGGGGATCTGCGGTTGATACAGAAGACAGGTTTGGGAGATTGGATTAAGTTTAACCCTATACATGACTGCTGAGTAGTCCCTTTGATGCCTACACAGGGACTCTCATAGTGAGAGTATACTCACCACCAAACCCGAGGACCTAGCTCAACGGTAATGCACTTCACCACGGAAAGCTAAGATACCTGTGTGACTTTTTCCTTTATTTTCCAGGCTGGCCTCCAGCACCACCTTTTCTAATCAAGCAGAAAGGTAAGAACCTCCAGTGGGCTCTGCTCATTTCTCTTTCACCCTGAGCATGTCCTCACAGTCGACACTGGCCACCGGCACGTGCTCTCCCAGATAAGGGCTGCTATTCCACTGTAGCTCCTAAACCTGGGTTTGCACATTTACTCATTCACTCAGTTTACTCAACAAGCATTTTAAAGCCCAACTTGTACCAGTTAAGGGGAGGTTTCTGTTGTTGGTCATGCTGTGAGTCCAACTGAGAGCCGCAGGCATTCTTGGAAAATGCTCTACTGCACAG
Source organism: Apodemus sylvaticus (assembly GCF_947179515.1). Taxonomy (NCBI): domain Eukaryota; kingdom Metazoa; phylum Chordata; class Mammalia; order Rodentia; family Muridae; genus Apodemus; species Apodemus sylvaticus. The sequence goes on along the minus strand of NC_067477.1, from coordinate 19,528,977 downwards.
CTGCACCCCAGCCCTGGGTGGGTCCCCGTTAAAGGCAATAGTAGGCATGACTTGCTCAGCTTGCAGTCTTACCAAGGAGGCAAACATGAATGAATAGTCACAAAAGTGTGTGGTGACTGTGCTAACTACTGTGAAGGAAATAGACTCACTTAATGTTAATTCATTACATGTTTATTTATTTGCATGTGTGCATGTGTGCACTTTGAGTGTAGAAGTCAGAAATCAATACCGAGTGTCTCCCTCAGCACCCTCCACCTTACCTTTTGAGACAAGGCACTCACCAGTGAGCCCAGGGGACCCTCTTGTGTCCTCCTATCTTGCGCTAAGGTTAAAGACCCATAAGTGAGTATCTACAGAGTTAGTGTCAGGTGCTAGAGAGGATAATCAGATGTCAAATCCTGGTTTTTGTGGAATTTACATTCAAGTAGACAAGACAGAAAATAAGCAAGTTAATGAATAAGAAATTTCCTGTGTAATTTAGTATCATTTAATGTGATGTGTTATGAGTATTAACTAATTCCAGGTAATAGAGAAGGCTCAGGACTAGTATTTTAGATACAGTGGCCAAGGACAGTGTCCTGGAGGAAGTGCTATTTAAACAAAAATCTAAGTGGGGACAATGAGTTATACAGCAAGTTATGGAGAGACTGCCCCAGGCAGAGGGCACAGCCAGGACAAGGGCTTCAAGTCAGAAAAGAGGTTGGTAATCCTGGAGACAGACCCATGTGGCTTCAGTTCACATAGAGAAGATGGCAGAAAGTAAAGTGAACAGGATAGAAGCAGCCAGACCACGGAGGTCACTCAAGGTTAGCTTTTACTGAAGTCCCAGAGCACTAGGTGGAGGCCAACATTCCTTGCCTTAAAACACTTAAGACCCTCTGCCCTGGCAGGGCCCGTAAATAATACACTCCTGTTGACAGACTCCATGGTGGTTCTTTAGGTGTGGCTTTCCTTTTGTAAAAATTGCACACAACCCTAAATGTACATTCACTGAAGTTGACAAATAGCTTTACCTGTACACCTGGGCCCTGTCAAGACAGAACTCAATCATGATGGCCAGAAGGGCCCGTCTTTCACCAGTCCAGCTGCCTTCCAACCATGGATGCCGATGATACTCTTTTCTTCAGTGGTAGATTAATTTTGCCTGCTGTAGAGAAATGTTCTTTTCTTCAGGGGTAGATTCATTCTGCCTGCTATAGAGCTTTGCATGAATGTATTTGTATTGCTGTTTTGTGTCTGACTTCTTTGGGCAACAATGCTTTGAGATTCATCCATGCTGTTGCTCGTAACTTGGTCTGTGTCTTTGTCAAAGCCGAACATGCATCACACGGTTAGTTCAGGTTTCTACTAAAGGGTATCGAGGTTATTTCTAGTTTAGTGTGGTTTCTTTGCTGCTATGAACATAATTAGACAAAGGCTCTTTGTAACTAGATGCTTTATTTCTCTTGGAAACAGAATCGTTGGGCCACAAAGTATATGTGTGCTTGATTTTTTTAAAAATAAGAAATCAGAACTTCTCTTACATAAATATGGTTGTATAAAAGTGGTTGTGCTAGGGCCTAACTCAGCACTTATGGGAACTTTGGTTCCCAGAGCCCAGGCAGCGCATAACTGCCTGTAACTCCAGTTCTAAAGGACCCAGTGTTCTTTTCTGATCTCCGAGAGCATCTGAACGTGTGTGTTTATACTCACACAAAGATGCATAAGTAAAAATGAAGAAAATATTAAATAAAGGTTATTCTATGTATCCTATGTAAGATGCTATTTTATATTTCCACCTTCAGGATGCCCCACATCCTTGCCAGATTTTGGTGTTGTTTGTATTTTCAACTGTAGCAGATGGTGTGACTGTATGGTGGCTATCTCTTTGTGGTCTTAATTTGCATCTTCCCAGTGACATTTTTTTCAAGTGTTCATCGACTGTTTTATATATCCTTTGCTGAAGTGTTCATTTAAATAACCTTTTCCATCTTTTAAACTAGGCTGTTTTCTTTTCACTCTGGAGCAGTCTGACTTCTTTGTATAAATTTTTTTTAAGAATATCTTTACCTAGGCTGGGCTCATTCATTTTCCTATTCAGCTATAATTTGCTGACGAGGTTTTCATTTAGATGGAGTCTAATTTATTCATGATTTAAAGTATGTGTAATTATGCATTTTTATTGTTTAGCAAAGCAAACCTTGTCTTATCTGCTTCTAAGACATGTGTATTTTCTACGATTTTCTTCTAGTGTGTTTTCTATTACTTTCTTCCAGAAGTTTCATAACTTTGGCATTTAGATGTATCTCTTTCATAATCTATCAAAATTAACTTTTATATAATGTTGGGCAGGAGTAGGGACATTTTCTGTATTCACATCAAATATCCAGCTGTGTCAGCACCTTCTTGTGCTAAAGATTCCTTTCCTCGTTGGCCCACTGTGGTATGTGTTAAACTCCAAGAGCCCTATATGGTAGTGTGTATCTGCCTGGTTCCTTTGGGCTGTACACTGATCCTGATTCTAGTGTGGTGGTTCTCAACCTTCCTAATGCTGTGACCTGTTAATGCAGTTCCTCATGTGTAATGATTCCCCAACCATAACATTATTTTGTTGCTACCTCCTAACTAATTTTGCTACTGCTATGAATTGTAATGTAAATATCTCATGCACGGGGTATCTGATAGGCAACTCCCAAAGGGGTCATGACCTGCAGGATGAGAACCCCTGATCTGGTGCCACATGGTCTGGATTACAGTGGTGAGGCTTGGCACCAGGTAGCCAGGGTATTCTTCCTTAGTTTGGGGGGCCCTCCCTCCTTTCCTCTCTCCCTCCCTCCTGTTTTCCTTCCTTTCTTCCTTCCTCCCTCCCTCTCTTCCTCCTTGCCTCCCTCCCTCCCTTTCTTCCTTCCTTCCTTTCTTCCTTCCTTCCTTCCTTCCTTCCTTCCTTCCTTCCTTCCTTCCTTCCTTCCTTCCTTCCTTCCTTTCTTTGTCTACAGATTTGTTTAGCTATATAAATTCTTTAAATTTCCAAATTATTTTCTCCTTTTTTCCGGTCCTGGCTTTTCAAGCAGTGTCTTGCTTTGAGCCCTGCTGGCCTCAACCTTGTGGTGATTCTCTTTTCTCTGTCTCCTCACTGTTGATGTGCTAGGCCTTAGCAAAACACTCTGCCCAAGCTTCTCCTCGATTAGACAAAATGGTTCCTGAAGCTGACAGTGTACATTAATTTGGGAATAACTGATAGAACAATTGAACAATGCTGGATCATAGTTAAGTTTTAAGTTTCTCTCAGCGAGGATTTTGAAACGTGTGCACACATGTAGAGGGTGCCATCTAGCTCCTGTGAGACAAAGCCCCTTATTGGTCTAGAGGTTCCTGTTAGGCTAAACTGGCTGCTCAGTGCTCCCCTGCGCTCCCTTCCTCTCCTCCCCAGTGCTGGGATTCCCAGTGTACACCACCAGTGCCTTTCCCTGTTATGAAGATTCTGGGTTCAAACTCAGCTCCTAGAACTTGTAAGGCAAGGGTTGTCTAGGCTGAGCCATCAACCCAGCCCCCCCCCCCTTCCCAAGCAATGGTTAGTAGTGGTCTTGTATATTTTTGGTTAAATTTTACATTTTGTAATTTTGTAAATCTTCTGTTAAATCTTTAAATTCTAAATTTTGTAATTCTTTTGTTAAATTTTGTTAGATTGATCCCTAAAATTTTATGCATTTTAGAGCTAATGAAAATTGAATTTTGAAGGAAATGATTTTCAGGTTTTTTCCTGATGGATAAATAGATTTTTCTGAATTAGTGTTGTATTTTGTTGTTGTTGTTGTTTTTGATTTTTGGTTTTTTCAAGATAGAGTTTCTCTGTATAGCCCTGGCTGTCCTGGAACTCACTCTGTAGACCAGGCTGGCTTCGAACTCAGAAATCCGCCTGCCTCTGCCTCCCAGAGTGCTGGTATTACAGGTGTGTGCCACCACCGCCCAGCCCTAGCTGAATTCACACACAAGTTCTAGAAGCTCCTTAGACTTTTAGACTTTACAGACTCCTTATGGCTTTATTTTGTTTGGAAATCATTATATCACCTATCAAAAAATATGTTTTGCTATATCCTTTTTGATATTTTGGGGTTTCTGTTACCTTATCATAGTAGGCAGAGCCACCAGCACAAGGGATATGGAAGTGGCCATTCCTGTTTTGTTTCCTGCCTTCAGCATCTCATTCTGGTTTTGTGTTAGCCAGGGTTTTTGCTTTCATATTTGTTTTTCTTTTCACAGACACCTTTTTAACAAATTGAGGGTATTTTCTTCTATTTCCAATATGTTGAATATTTTAAAACTCATGTATTTTTTATTTTAATGTTGAATTATATTGATTTTTCTCTTCTTTTTGTGTGTATAGCATGTATACATATGTATATATATGTAACAGTTCACATTGCATATGTGAGTGCACATGTCTGTAGCTGTGTGAGCTTTTGTGTGTGAAGGACCAGAGTTGATACCAGGAATCTTCCTTGGTCATTCTCCTGCCTTGGTCATACTTTGAGGCGGGGTCTCTCTCTCCACCAGGCCTCAGAACTTGCTGATACAGTTTGTCTGGATAGGAAGGTTGCTCACACAGGGGATCCCCAATCTCCATCTTCCTGAGGCTCAGGGTATATGGAAGATCTGAACTCTGGTCCTCCTCCTTGCCTCCTCCCCAGCCCCTACGTTGATTGTGAAATTATTCTGCCATTCTATGGACAAACCCTACTTGGTCATGCTATATTATCCCTGTCATCTATAGTTGGATTTGGTGTCCAGAGGAATACTGTGCTGTCTGTTCTCTTCCTGATCCCTTGTGTTTGTTTATTTATTTATTTATCTATTTATTCTGATAACAGTTTTGTTTGATGTTAGTTTTAGGGCACTGGGGGCCTCATGAAACAAATAGTCAATGGTTTCCCTTGTTCTGTTTACTTAGGTTAGTCTTAAGTTTAGGATTCTGTTTTCGCTGAAGGTCATCTTTGACCTTTGAACCAACACTCCAGGGTGGACTTGGCATAATGAGGCAGAGGCTGATGCACCTAGCTTAGCAGTGCTTCTTGCCCTTCATCCACTTGGGATCTTTGATTTCTTCCTTCCTTCCTTCCTTCTTTCCTTCCTTCCTTCCTTCCTTCCTTCCTTCCTTCCTTCCTTCCTTCCTTCCTTCCTTCCTTCCCCTACCCAACCACCTCAGGAATTATTCTTTCTGGTGCTTTTGTCTAAGAGGCAGAGCCCTGTAAAATTCTTGGATCCTCTTTTTGCCACAAGTGCCAGCTCAGATACACCAAGAAAACATGGCGGATCGCCCAAAAGACGTGAAGATATCCTCACTGCATTCCCTCAGGGCAACCCTCTCTTGGCCTTGCTAGGTCCTTGATGATAACTCTTGTCCACTTCTAGACTTTTGACCTCTGCAGGTCACTGGCTTTGGGATGCTCGACTGCACTTGGGGAGGCCTGGAATAACTCTGCTGTCACTGGCACTTTATGGCTTTGCCTGAAATATTGTTATGAAGTATTAGGTTTGACTATGGGTAATTTCATCTCTCAGGGGCAAATAGCAAGCAAGATCGTGGATAAAATTGTGGTTCAGAGCCTGACCTCTAAATCATTGCACAAGTGCTCCTTGGTCCATAGCTTGTGTTTTCCTCTCTGTTTGAACACAGCATGATGGTTCCAGGCAATGCAGCAGGTGTGGCCAAGCAGTTCCTGCGCTGTATCTTCCATCAGCTGGCCCCCAACGGCATCTTCCCTCAGCTCTTCCAGAGTGCCATCAAAGGTAACTCACTCCCTGAGGACCCAGATGCCACAAGCCTGGCCAGTCCCCGGGAACCCTACTAAAATCTGATCGTTTGCCTTACAGATGGGACTTTTTTACGGACCTTAGCCACATCTCTCATGGACTTCAATGAGCTGAGCTCAATTGCTGCTCTCAGTCAGCTCTTGGAGGTAGGTTTGCGTGAAAGGTACCCCAGACCCCAGGCCAAGTCATGTACCACACATATCTCCCCCCATGAGGCACCCCTGAACTGCTTCACGGTGCAGGGTTGTATCTCAAGATGGGCTTGAGGTCTTTATGGGCAGCATAGAGAAGTCCCGGACTGCTTCACCATGCCCAGCTGTTGCTAGGAAGAATGCAGCAGTTGCTGTTATCAACGGCTCCAGTGTTGATTCTGGAAGGTTCTTTCCACCAGGAAACATTCATTACCTTCTTAGCACCTGATCACCCAGTTATATATCCTTAGGTAGTTCTTAATTCATGATCCCATTTTATCTCACGTGTGTAACATCCCCCCCCCCCACACACACACAACTAGTTTTTCTTCTGTATTCCTTCTACCTGTTAGAGCAGTCGGCCTGTGTAGCAGGCTGCCCACTGTGTTTATAGCGTGAATAGTTAAGGTTTCTAAGGGAACCTTCCCTGGGTAGCTTTACAATTCATGTGCTATTTCAGCAGTTGATTGCCTATGCTTTTGTGTTTTTAGGGTCTAAATAACAAAAAGAATTTACCAGCAGGGGGTGCTATGATACGCTGTTTGGAAAACATTGCCACCTTCATGGAAGCTCTGCCCATGGATTCTCCTAGTAGCCTCTGGACCACAATCAGCAACCAGTTTCAGACATTTTTTGCCAAGCTGCCTTGTGTTTTACCTCTGAAGGTGAGCTCAGCCCAAGTTTTTAGCTCCCATTATTTTCTGCCCATCTGTTTACAGAGATCAACATGTGAAACAGGCAGGTGATCTGATAGATCCCAGGGGGCTGTGAAATAGACAGGTGATCTGATAGATCCCATGGGGCTGTGAAACACAGACAGGTGATCTGATAGATCCCAAGGGGCTGTGAAACAGACAGGTGATCTGATAGATCCCATGGGTCTGTGAAACACAGACAGGTGATCTGATAGATCCCAAGGGGCTAGGGGAAACCCGTCAACTAGAATGAAGAGAATTATTTAGGTCGCCCACTTGGCTGTCAGCAGCATGGAGTGGATACTTTACTTGCTGATAATGAAGGTACCCAGTGGCCGCATAGATTTTAGTTGAGTGCCAACAGACTTTGTTTTGTTTCTTTCCTTTCTTTCTTTTTAAATTTGTGTTCATTTTCATTTTCAGTGAGGGGGGCTAGAACCCAGGGCCCTGTGCACGCTAGGTAATCGTTCTGTTACTGAACTATATCCCCAGTCCTTAGATCGCCTTCATGCAGAAACCTTTTCCTCAAGTGGATAGCCAATAGGCAAGGAAATTAATAATTTATCTAAAAGGAATCCAGACATAGGCATATAGGTTAGCTTTAGAGAATTATTTAAAGTGACATGTGGGGTTTTTTTGAGTAATGTTCAGGAATGAGCAAGATGATATTCAGTGATCAATCTGTAGTTCAAGGATCATTCTCATCACGGGCCTGATAATGAAAAAAGAAGAGAAAAGAAAAGAAAGAAAAGCAGGAGCTGATTTTATTAAAGCTGGGGAAACCAAGAAGACATGTTCTTCCTGCATGTCCTCAAATAAGGAACTGTGCATTAAGAGAGGAGGTGTGAGTTGTAATTGCTCCATGGAGGTGGGGTGAAGATTGGAACCACGCCTCTTGACTCTCACACTAGTGCTGCTTGTACAACTTCACACTGTTGTAAACCAAGAAAGCCACAAACATTCGTACAACCAGGACCCGAGCGGGGAGGTAGCCAGCATCGGCAGAGTTAGTTCTTTGACCCTTGCTCCACTAGAGTTGTGTGGTTTCTTCATGTAACTTATAGATAAAATTACTTAAATGGAAACAAAACGGGTCACTTGTTCATCTGACCAGTGAAGTCACATGTTGGTACTTCCGGAATAAATGCCTCCTATGTGTAAGATGTCGGCTAACTGTGGCAACCACGGCTGTTGAACCAATGGATGCTGATAAGGGTACCGTGAGCTGAGCTCAAGTCAGTTTAGCCTGCTGAGTGCTGTTGCTAGGGTTCGAAGGGACTGTGGAAAGCAGCACAGAAGGTTTCTGTATCACCGCTCTTTCTCATACCTGTTAATCCATAGCTTAAAGTAGATGAACAAATCCAAGCAAAGAAGGCCAGTCCTGGGCTAGCAAGATAGCTCAGGGAGTAAGGGTGCTTGCCGGCAAGCCTGACAATCCGAGTTCTATTCCCAAGTCCCCCACAATAGATGGAAAGACTGACTCTTAAAGATTTCTAACATCCATATGTGTGTCATGACACATGCACACAAACACACACCCACACACATTTTAACATGGTCACACAGAACCCCCTTAGACAAGAGAGTCGCTCTGGAACATTCTTTGCTGATGAACCACCCAGAAGCATTCAGAAGCACCTATTCCGATAAATAGTGAAAATGCTGAACTAGATACTGACCAGCAGGGGGTGCTACTGCTGTAAACAACTGGCATGACTAATTTGTGACAATCAGCTGTGCCTGCAGGGACTCCACCCTTAATGAGTTGAGTGGTGTGGTGAAAGGCAAGGTAATAAGGAGAACTGAGACCCTTGACAGCGTTAATGCAAGGCTCCTACGGAGGGCTGCGCTCCTCTCCTGCTGATGGTGGTCATGTGGGAACAAGCCTCAGCATATGGACCTCCCCCCTCCCCCAGGATGACATTTTCTGGCTTTTAAGTCACTAGAGTTTAGCCTGATCAACAGCTAGTTTTCAGCTCCTGCTTTAAAGTAAGTAAATGTCACACCAATTCTGAAGGGTATTGGCATATTGAACAGGCTGAGATTCTTTTAAAAGATACTTAGAAAATACCGCCAGGATTTGTGTAAGAGCTTTCACTACTAGGTCAGATCTGAGAACTGAATTCTGTTTTGTCCTTAATCTCTTGGGAAAATACTCTCCACTGAAACTCTTGCAGTTTGCTTTTGAGAAGTCTCATTGAAGTGGATCTTGGACTTCAATGTGCACCACGGTTCCTGCTAAAGTCTGGGCTGTGACTGGTCTGAGTGTGGCCTGAGGATTTGCATTTGAACAAATGCAAATTTCAGGTGACAGAGCAGCTGCAAATCCTGGGCTCCAAGAGGATCCCTCTGGCTTAGCCTATACCGCGTGGAAGGGGCCGTGCCCATGGTAGAAATGTTGCTGTAAGGATATGCTGGCACAGTAAAAGGCAGCTCATATGAGCTCAGCCATTTCTTCCCCATCTCTGCAAACTCGGGCTTTCAAAGGATATTTTGATGTAGAATCTTGCAAAGCATGGTTTTCTCTCTCAGAAATTTTGCTGCTTTTCTCCAGGTTCAAGGTCATGTCTTTTCCAGACAAAGGGAAGGTGATTTCCCTCCTAGGGACTGGGGATACTAGCTCAGCAGGACCACACCTTTTTTCTATGCACAAGGACCAAGTTTAATCTCCAACCTTGTGAAAAAAATTAAATTAAGAAACAAATCCCAGAGATAGGATGATAAAACTGGATCTTATTTGGATTAATGATTTCTATAAGGTCTTTTTTTTTTTTGCCCCCAAAATAGCTTTTCATAATTTAGTCTCTCCTTAAACTCTATACATTTAACATCTGCCTACTTACCTATGTATCTACCTAACATCTCTCTAGCCAGCTCTTCATTCCCTAACCGCCCATCTATCCATCCATCTATCTATCCATGTATCCATACATTCGTCTATCCATCCAGTTCTTTATCCAACTTTCTATATCATTTAATTCTTTAACTATGTCTTTGAGAAATAGCGTCAGAGCTGTGTTTATTTAATTTATTTAATGATTATTTTAATTTTATGTAATTTTTTTTCATTGAAACCTTTATCTGAAAATGATTATTTTAATATACACAGGAAACAATACAGCTGTGGTTACAGTAAGAATTATGTGTGCATATGTGTGTGAGTTTGTGTGTAAATACATGAGGGTGTGTATGTGTGTGTGCATGTTTGTGCATGTGTGTATGCGTATGTGGATAAGGGTATATGTTTGTGTGAATTGCTGTGAGTAGGTGTTCATGTGGAGGCCAGAAGTCAGTACTGGGAATCACTCTTTAGGCATGGTCCACCATGTCTTTGAGACTTGGGCTCTCTTCTTGGCCTGTTGGCTCACTGAGTTGGCCAGGTTGACTGACCAGCAAGCTCCAGGAACCTCAATGCCTTCACCACCCTGGCCCTTCGATTTAAACAGCTGCCAATACACCCAGTTCATTTATATGGGTTCTAGACAGCAAGTATAGGGCTCTATGCCTGTGTGGCAAGCCCTTTACTGACTGAGCTATCGTCCCAGACCCATGTTCTTCCTTTTACAAAATAAATGCAGGAAATATTTGAAGCAAAGGAAACCTTGAGAGCTGACGTTTCCCTTTTCATATCTGTTCACAGTGTTCTTTAGATTCCAGTTTGAGAATTATGATTTGCCTCTTGAAGATACCTTCCACCAATGCCACGAGGGTATGTATTTTTTGTTTTAAAGTACTTCAGAAAAACTTGACTGTTTGGTTATTTGATTACTTTATAACTGAAAGGCAGGCAGATAGCAATACTGATAACATGGCTGTGAATGGAATGACCCCATCTAACATCCTGTAATGCTACTGTTTGTAGCTATTCATCCTGGTCTAGCTCATCACTCCATCCTCCAGATTACCAACTAGCTGAGCCTTTTGAATAGGGTTGTGTTGGTTCCTTAGCTAAAAGTCTTTGATGACTGCTGATTTCTTTCAGGATAATGTTTAAATTCTTTGATGTGGCATACAGTCACATCCTTTCTCACCAGCCTACCTTCCCAGTCTAATCGTTGCTACTTGTTCCACTCACCCATGCCTCCCTTGAAGCTTCAAAGTCAGCATCACTATCATCATGACGACAGTGGACACTGTTGAATGCTCCTGTATTGTATTTAGTGCTTTACACATAAAATCTTAATTTCATACCCTTACCTTTGTTTAGGCAGTTTCCTTTGCCTGACAAACTTTAAACCCTTGTCAGTGTGCTAAACATCTTTTCATCCTTTAAGTCCCATTTAAGGGTTCTAAATGCTCATATTATCTGTAGGAAGCACTTCCTTGATTGAGCTTTTAGTATTTAACACTGACAGTTTCCTGCAGATGCCAGGAAGATCATGAGTCTTGTGGAGGTGTTTAGGACTCTTTCTCATTTCCTTTTATACCCTGCTCACATATCTTGGCTGCTTCCTGTACAGCAGTATAAGAGCTTATTTTATGACAGTGCATAATTACTAGCTCATCATCACCAACATCGCACATTTCTTATAGGTTCTTACCTTAACTATGCTTTTACAGAGTCACAGTTCATGATAGTTGGTTGAGAGGTTAGCCAGTCCGTGGCTGTAGAGAGGCCCAGAAGCAACATGTCTACTCAAGGAAATAGAGCTACTTTGTGAATATCTAAAACTTAAGCATAGATCCTTAGAGAAAGCAAGTTTCTTGGATTTTCTGCTGTGCCATGTTGGCAATTAATTAGCTGTTGTTTAGGTGTGTTTCCATATAAGCCATAATATAGCTTTCTATCTATAGGCACCATTTCAAAGTTTCTTTAAGGTTTTCTATATGAAAAGCATCACAAAGATTTCTACAGAGGAGTACCTATAAATGAAAAACACTCCCATTCTCAGGAGACAAACAACAAGTAATGAACTGCTTTTTATGTAAATATAAAAGGAACCTCAACAAGTTTCATATCTGGGTTAAAGAGAAGGTTTAACAACTAAGAGTACTTACTGCTTTTGCAGACCCCAAGTTTGCTTCCAGGCACCCATGTCAGGCAGCTAACACCCTCTTGTCACTCTGGCTCCAAAGGATCTGACGCCCTCTTCTGGCTTCCTCAGGCTCCTGCACACACATGGCATAAACACCATACAAATATACACATGTAAATAAAAATAAACTAAATCTTTAAAAATAAGTTCATATCTGGAGCTGCAAAGATGCTTGGAGGGTAAAAGCCCTTGGCAACAAGCGTGACTTCCTGAGTTCCCATCACCAGAACTCACATTAGAGCTGGATGCTAGACAGGGGCTTTGAGAAAGGGCAAGAGAGACTACCTAAAATAAAATGGAAGGTGAAGACAGGTACCTGAGGTTATCCTCAGACATGTGCACCATGGCACGAACACATACTCATATGTGAACATACACCAAGTAAATATTTTTAAAATGTTTATATCCTCTTATTAAGTCATTCTTTTTGGGAAGTGTATTTTAAGGAAGAACATTGAAAATTTCACACAGACGTATTTGTTGAAGCATTGTTTTCAGTGTGGCTATTAAGATGGATGGCTCTGAAGAATTGAATAGCACTTTAATTTCTTTCATTGTTAATAAAAAATAGATTCTGTATGTCTATATCTAGATCCAAGGTTCCAACTAAGAAGGGGAGAATCCAGTGCCAGAGCTTGCGCTCTCCCTGGTTCCCGGGGTTGTCAGAAGAACTTTGGATAGAGCAAACAGTGAGGAGCCAGTGAGCTCTGCCCGGCACTCAGCACTCAGCGTGTGCTTACAAACCATGAGTGACTTGTGAAAGCTTGCTAGACTAAAACTTGGCCCTGATGGTCGGGCTCTGATAGGAAAAGACAGCTTCCCTCTGATACTCTCAGGAAGCTGGGCAGCAGGAACTGCGACTGAGCTCATGGGCCTTGGTGATACACAAGGGACTTCTCAAGAGCATAACTGGTGGATATGAACCTGAGCAGCCATAGCTGCCCAACGATCCAGAGGAATAGACCCTTGTTAGAGCATCATCCTAACACAGTGATCCTAACACAGCCTCAAAGGGGTGGGATGGCCTAGCCTGGCATGAGGACAGGGCCACAGTTACATTGGTTTGTAAATGACATCATGTGAGAAAATGGGAGTTTTGATTTTTTTTTTTTTGGAACAATAAAGTGACTGAGTTATTCTCTTTGAATTGTTGGTTGATTTGTTAGACCAACAGAGTGACTTTTAACAACAGCTTGCATTGGATTTCTAAAAAAACCAAAAAAAAAAAAAAACAAAAAAAACAAACAAACCCAACAATTGTAGCAGTTAAGGTGTAATAAGACTAATGCCTTTGTAGAATGAGGAAATAAACAATTTATCTGGTCTCCTTGCAGAGTTTGTTGGAACCATTTTCCAAGCTACTGAGCTTTGTCATTCAGAATGCAGTCTTCACGCTGGCCTACCTGGTGGAGTTGTGTGGCTTGTGCTATCGAGCGTTCACAAAGGTAAGTCTCCGGTGTGTTCCCACGACCCCAGAGACAGAAGTGGCAAATCTGTCAGCCTAGCTTCCCTGTTGATGGTATGGTGAGCTGTGAAACTGGAGTCTGGTTGGATACTTTACACATGCATACATTAAATGGTTCTGAAATGTACAGATTGAGGCTACGTGAGAGACTGAGGACACATGTTAGAAAACGAGAGTAAATGACCTAAGTGACCTCATAAAGACTTTTTCAAGTTTGTTAGAGCATTGTTAGTGGGCAGAGCGTCACTGTGTGTCCTTCTTTATAGCCAAAGAAGAAAAAAAAAAGATAGCAGCTCCGTGTTTGTAAACGCCTCTGGTGTGTTCCTTAACACTCTAATGTTTGTGTCCCAGCTCTGGGTCCTTGGCCTCTGAGAGGAGACTCTTATTCAGGGTTTCTCTGCTGGGTTGTCCTTAGCACCTCTCTCCCACACCTGAGTGAATGGAAAGCTACTTCTGTCCAGTGGCTATGGCTGCCTTTTCATGGCTGGTAGGCACTGGCCTCAGGAAATGCAGGCAGCAGGGTTAAAGTGGGATCCCTCCCACCCTGAGGACACTGCCGTGCTCCCTTCCAAGGCCCAGCGTCCTGAGCTTGTTTTCAATGGGCCTCTGTTTCTGTGCTCCCTCCTGAGCATGCAGAGCACTCTTTATTTCTGTTGCCCCCTTCTGTGCACCCTTTCTTTTCCTCTTAAAACTCTCATTTTACAACAAAGCCTTCTTTCTCTTTATAAAAAGCTCCCCGTCATCTTTCTTTGACAGCGTGCACCCATTCCGCCATGCTAAGTGTCCCACGATTCCGTTCTCTTTGGCCTTTCACATCCTAAGCTACTTTACTGGCCTGCCCGGGGCACGCATTTTCCACCTCTCAAGACAGTATTTTTTTCCCCTTGCACATTCTCTTTGAGAAGTAACTCACCCCCTTTTTCTTTTGTACTTAAAAAAAGTGGATATACACAACAGAGTCCCACATTCAGTAAAATGCTTTATTTTTAGAAGTCATTTTATTTAAAAAGTTTTATCTAATAGTGCCTGCTTATGTAATCAAATGGGAAGACAGGAAAACACGAAGAGCCCTGGTGACACCCTTTCCCATCAGTGAGGTGGTTTAGAAAATCCAGAACCGCCCCCACTGAAAAGACTAGAACTTGGATGAAATATAGTCACGCTTTTATAATATTTACTTTAGATGTACGTTTGATGTTATAAGAATGACAGAGACAAATGAAGAGGGATTTGAGAACCCAAATGTGGAGCACGTAAGGAGGCTTGTGTCAGGGAGTTGCTGTCTTAACAACACGGTGTTTTAAGTGCCAATGACCGCACAAGAAAAGGGGATGGTGTTTTTAGTTCCGTGCCAGGAGTTGGAGCTGGGTCATCACCCACAGGAGGTCAGAACCCTTGCAAGGCTGTCTACTGGGTAAAAGGGTAGTTTGGGAGGAATGCATTTGTGATGTAGTAGTGACAAGCAATGCTACAGATTTTAGCCTTCTAATGGAGAAATAATATGTCTTTTGAGAAATTAGTAAGCACAGGCAGATCATTGAAAAGAGTAATGGTTTGAATTTATGGTCCTCACAAGCTGCGACAGCAGCCAAGCTGAAGTCATATGACACGGATGCTACTCCAGCAACAGGTGCTGAGTTTTGGCGTCTCTGTGGCAGGAAGCTCAGAAACAAGCCTCAGGCATCTCTGGAGAGAGGGGCCTGCAGCCCAGCCCCAGTGTGATTCCTGAGGCTAAAACCCTGAGGGGCATAAGTAGTCTACACTCAATTCTGCCCAAGTAAAAACACCCACCAGGGACTAGATTAGGAGAGCCAATAAATAGTAATGATATTTCTCCCAAGAACATAAAAATTGTGAGGCATGGGCCCTTCGAGTACACGCCATACTATAAGCATATAAAGAATTAAAGAAACAACCTGGAAAGGAGTTCAGTCATAAAAAAAAAAAAAAAATCAGGCCAATTTAAACCTGATAAAAAGTGAAATGTAAAAAAATGCAATTGACAGGTTAAATAGCAAATTAGACATAGCTTAAAGGGAGAATTGGAGACATGGAAAAGCAGAAAGACATTGAAAAACATTGAAACAAAGATAAAAAGATGAAAGATATAAAAATCTAACACACATTAGGTAAATCTGTAGAAAAACATACTAGGCTTTTATCATTTGCCTAGTTAATGAAAACCATCAGTTCTCTGATGATTTGGGATACACTGTGTCCAAAAGTATTACAATCCTCTCACCTGTGCCCCCTCACCTGCACCCACTCACCTGCAAACACTCACCTGCACCCACTCATCTGCACCCACTCATCTGCACACACTCACCTGCACACACTCACCTGCAAACACTCACCTGCAAACACTCACCTGCACACACTCACCTGCACCCACTCACCTGCAAACACTTACCTGCACCCACTCATCTGCACACACTGACCTGCAAACACTCACCTGCACCCACTCATCTGCACACACTGACCTGTAAACACTGACCTGCAAACACTCACCTGCACCCACTCACCTGCAAACACTCACCTGCACCCACTCACCTGCAAACACTCACCTGCAAACACTCACCTGCACCCACTCACCTGCAAACACTTACCTGCACCCACTCATCTGCACACACTGACCTGCAAACACTCACCTGCACCCACTCATCTGCACACACTGACCTGCAAACACTGACCTGCAAACACTCACCTGCACCCACTCACCTGCAAACACTCACCTGCACACACTCACCTGCACCCACTCACCTGCACCCACTCACCTGCACCCACTCACCTGCACACTCACCTGCACACACTCACCTGCACACACTCACCTGCACACACTCACCTGCACCCACTCATCTGCACCCACTTACCTGCACACACTCACTTGCACCCACTCATCTGCACTCACCTGCACACACTCACCTGCACACACTCACCTGTGCTCACTCACCTGCACCCACTCACCTGCACCCACTCACCTGCAAACACTCACCTGCAAACACTCACCTGCAAACACTCACCTGCACACACTCACCTGCAAGCACTCACCTGCACACACTCACCTACTCCCACCACCCGTGTCCACTCTCCTGCTCCACTCACCTGTATACACTCACCTGCTCCCACTCACCTGCACACACTCACCTGCACCCACTCACCTGCACACACTGACCTGCACACACTCACCTGCACTCACCTGCACACACTCACCTGCAAACACTCAGCGGCACCCACTCACCTGCACTGACCTGCACCCACTCACATGCACACACTCACCTGCACACACTCACCTGCAAACACCTGCAAACACTCACCTGCACACACTCACCTGCAAGCACTCACCTGCACACACTCACCTACTCCCACTCACCTGTGTCCACTCTCCTGCTCCACTCACCTGTATACACTCACCTGCTCCCACTCACCTGCACACACTCACCTGCACCCACTCACCTGCACACACTGACCTGCACCCACTTACCTGCACACACTTACCTGCACACACTCACCTGCACTCACCTGCACACACTCACCTGCAAACACTCAGCGGCACCCACTCACCTGCACTGACCTGCACCCACTCACATGCACACACTCACCTGCACACACTCACCTGCAAACACCTGCAAGCACTCACCTGCACACACTCACCTACTCCCACTCACCTGTGTCCACTCTCCTGCTCCACTCACCTGTATACACTCACCTGCTCCCACTCACCTGCACACACTCACCTGTGCCCACTCACCTGCATACACTCACCTGCACATGTTAGTTTATATGACCGGCTGTGATTTGAACAAGTAAGAAAAAGAAATGTTTTAGGAGCAACTGAGAGAACAACACTCTGAAAATAGACTTAACAGCAAACCTTACAATCCCGGAGGGAACTAGATTCTCCAGTGGGAAAGTCTTTAAAATGATACAAGAGAAAAAGAATTGTTTACCTAGAATTCTCTATAGCTAAGAACCCCTTTTAAGATTGAAGGCTAAGGAGGTATTCAAGAGGAAGAAAAGGAAGTATTGATCGATTCCTGTGGAGATTCATTTCTTTTTATTTTCTTTATATGTGTGAGTGCCAGTATCTATGTGCGTGTACCATGTGTGTGCCTGTTGCCCAAGGAGGCCAGGGGACAGCATTGGAGCCCATAGAATCGGAGTTACAGATGGGAACTGTTCACGTGGGTGTCAGAAACTGAACCTGAACCCTCTGCAAGAACAGTATTTGCTCTTTGCTGAGTCATTTCTCCGGCCCCTGAAAATGTGAACATATTCTTATTGACATAGTATTTCAAGATATAATAAGAAGGGAATTGAACCAACAAAGAAGTTTTTTAAATATACAAAGGAAATTTACCAATGAAATTAGTAAAATGTTTAAATCTAAGAGACCATTGACAATATAAATATAAAGCAACAGTAGTAATAATATTAAGTATACATAATATTAATAATACTAAGTATAAAAATTGACAATAAGTTATCAGCTCACAATAACCTGTGTACAGGATGCGTGTGTGCACTTTTCTCAATTCTTACAAAGTGTGTCAGCAGTGCTACCTGAGGCATGTTATATTTGGCAGTTAAAATATACTTTTAAATAAGTCTAAAATCAAAACCATGTTTAAGAAAATTTAGAAGAGCCAGGCAGTGGTGGTGCACGCCTTTAATCCCAGCACTTGGGAGACAGAGGCAGGCAGATTTCTGAGTTCAAGGCCAGCCTGGTCTACAGAGTGAGTTCCAGGACAGCCAGGCTATACAGAGAAACCCTGTCTCAGAAAAACAAAAACAAAAACAAAAAAATTTAGAAGACTATTTATTACCAATTTAGAAAAAAAATACTTCCTTCAAAAGTGGAGGATTATAGTCATAGCCTACTGAGAAGCAAATTTAATATCCCATGTATGTGTGTGTGTGTGTGTGCACAGTTTCATATGTGTACATATGCATGTACATGTATGTGATCCAAAGGTCCACAGTTTATGTTGTGTGTCTTCTTCTCTGGCTCACCACTTCATTTTTTGAGACAGGGTTTCTTAGTGCACCTGAGCATCACTGGTTAGCTCCCTGTCTGTGCCTCTCCAGCAGTGGGATTACGAGCCCTCTCTGCCACGCTTGACTTCTTCTGTGTGTGTGTGTGTGTGTGTGTGTGTGTGTGTGTATGTGTTTGTGTGTGCACGCGTGCGCATGTTGGGGATGTGAGCTTAGGTTCTTGTGTCTGCACAACAAGCAATTTCCCAGCTGAGTACCCCTGTCCTAATTACTTTACTAGAAAGAAAGAGAGAGAGAGAGAGAGAGAGAGAGAGAGAGAGAGAGAGAGAGAAAGAAAGAAAGAAAGAAAGAAAGAAAGAAAGAAAGAAAGAAAGAAAGAAAGAAAGAAAGAAAGAAAGAAAGAGAAGCTATATGAACTAAACAGGCCAACCTATATAACAAGTGAGAACAGAGAGTTTAGGGAGGGGGCTAAGGATGGTGTCACAGATCCATGGAGGAGCCACAGAGCTAAGGTGGCCCTGTGGTCAGACCCTTGAGCACGGTGGTCAGGAAAAGCAGATGAAATGGCACAGATACAGAGTATTGGCCAAAAGTAGCATGCATGTTAGGGTTAAGCCAGTCAGCTTCAAGCCAGTGCCTTGAGTTCTTGTACGACAGGGGTAGCTGTCTGCAGAAACATAATAGGCAACAACTAGGAGAGAAGAGAAAGAGTGCATTACATGTTAACTGATGAAACATGCGTCGACAGTTTAAAGCCTCTCACAGATGAACACCATGCAGCCCTAGTGATGGCGTCCACTCAGGGTTTACAAACACACTGATCTGCACCTTATGCACACTAATAGAAGAGAAACTGGGAGCCCTGCCCACACACTCTACAGGGCAGCAAGCTCCTGATTCCAGCCAGCCAGGGGCAGCAGGGAAGAAGACAGATCGGTGCCCTTCACACATGAAAAACTTCCGATGAGCACTACAAACTGGGGTGTTAAATGCAGAGCCTCGTGAGCCAGCTGGGATCTGCAGGACTGTAAAATAGGCCAACAACCAAATATTTACTGCTAATAAACTATGGGTAAGTTTATTTTAGAACAAGTATTTGGTGGGCATGCACTTTTACCATTTATTAAAGGTAAAGGAAAGTTTGGGGCGATGGAAAGATGGCTTAGCAGTAAGAACACACACTTGCCCCTGCAGAGGGATTAAGTTAAGCTTCTTGGAGCCAATGTTTGGCAGCTCAAAGCTGCTTATTACTCCAGTTTCAGCGCCATCTTCTGGCCACTGCAGCCACTTGCATTCACAGGCGCATGCCCACACACAGATATATGCACAGGCGCATTAAAAATAAAAAAGTGAACCTCTCTTTTAAAAATTCTTATTGATGAGATGGAGCTGCTTGTTTAATATAATCAAATCTTACTGGAGCCTTTGATCCTGCAGGGCATAGATTGTCTTTAATGTTTTTCAGAGTTGTTTGGTATTTTATTTTATTCTCATTGATGCTGAGGACCATGCTTTGCATAAATGTGTAGCACAAACACTGCAGAAGTATATTCGAGGCCATCTCGAATTGTTGGAAATTCTTTCCTAATCCCAAGCTAAAATTCACGTAGCAATTTTATAAATGAGGCGTAAATCACCAACTGAAGCAGCAATTTTAAAATTAAACATTCTAACTCCATGACTCAGAGGTACACTCACTTGGTATGTACATGCAGAGGAATTGTGGTGAGGCCATCTTAAAAGTCTTTGTTCACCATAGCTAAGCCATATATTCTGTAAAAGCAGAGCTAAGCCGTATATTCTGTAAAAACAGAGCCTTGTGGATACACTAGAAGCACAAGCATGTCATAGCCTGAGCATAACACCCACATGCTCAGTGTGTGTGTGTGTGTGTGTGTGTGTGTTGTGTGTGGTGGTGTGTAAGAGAGTTTTTAAGTAAGTAGATCATTTTCTTTTCAGTTTCTTGGAAGCATCAGTATGATAACCAAATACACAGACATCATGTGGTTGGTGTCTAGAGGAGCACAGTACTTACTGTAGAGCTGAGAGTGTGTCCCTGAAGGCCAGTTCCCCCTGGGAATGCTGGGAGTGTGGACATGCGAAGGAGAGACTGAGCTGCAGTTTCAGAGGCCGATGAGGGTAGAGACAAGCATCAGCGGGAGACTGGATTCCACATCCACCAGGCATATGCTCTGTCTAAGGCCACAAACTAAGAAAGCCCAGAGTAAACGTGGTTTTGATGGACCCAGCACAATGTTGGCTCTGAGGTTAAATGCGCAAGGCGTTCTGGGTACTAAGGTACCTACGCTCAGCCAGGGCTGGCCGTGAACATCTAGGGATAGCAAGCAGAAGGTGCTTTGAAGGTAGAGAATAGTTCGGGAAGAGCCTATCTCCACCCTGCCTCTGAAGAGGAGTCTTCCTCACACAGTTGACTATATCCAGCTAGGCAAATGGAGACAGTGAGTGAAAGTAGGCAGAGGCCTCCCTGGAGCTCCTGTCAGATTTGCCATGCGCTTCTCTGTCCCGCGTGTTCATCGCCGAGAGCTAAGCCCGTTTGCACTTACCTGGACACTTTCACACTATACACTTTCCTCCGTGTGCGTGTGTGGTCCTTGAGAACGAAGAAGGCCTGTCTAGCGTTCAGTTGACAGTGAATTGTACACAGCTATACAATATAATTTTAGTAAGCTGTTGACTCAAAAGAATGAGTTAAGTCTATCAAGGACTAATTAAAGAAAACAACACAAATAATCCTAAATTGAAAAACAGGTACCCACAGTCTGCGAGGCCATAGTACTAAGTTAAAAAAAAGACAATGCTCCAACGAAGGCGAACACACGTAGTCAAAATACAAAAATACAAAATAAGTAACAGATCCAGAGTTGTGAGGACTTCAGGGAGGGAGGGCCCTGCAGGTGACTCTGTTGAAGGAGTGGTTTCAGCAGGGGTGGGCAGCAGTGGCCGCAGAGAGTCCCCCATTCCCCCTGCTTCTCTGTACACTCAAAATCATGTCAAAAAAGGAGTCTTGGCGGGAACGTGGGGCTTTGGGGGCAGCCGTGCGAGCCTCTCTGTATCCGTTTGTATTGAAAAGCACACTTAGTTTTGTTGGAGTGATGCAGCTCTTGGCCTCTGCTCCATGTGACTCGGAAGCAAATCCTGGGGTTTTGATATTCAAGAGAAATCCCACCCCTTCTCACCCATTCTGTGATGTGTCCTTGCTGTAGCAGGAACGACGGACTCCTTCCGTACACAGAGCCGCCTGTCTTTTGGGATGAATTTTATTTCTGAAAGGCAGCACAATGCACTTCGAGGCTCCGTTTTGAGTTTCCAATCTGTCAATTTTTGAGGCTCGCTTGGTCTGTTGAGTTTTGAAAATGACTGGGCCGTTTCTATCCTGTTTAACTCAGGAGCGGGATAAGTTCTACTTGTCTCGGAGTGTCGTTCTGGAACTTCTACAGGCCCTGAAGCTCAAGTCACCTTTGCCCGACACAAACCTCCTCCTGCTCGTCCAGGTAGGCCTGTGCTGCATGCGGAAAACTTCTCATGATCCAGCCTATGTTTGGGAACGGAGGCCTGGGGCAGGCACCGAAGGCCGAAGCCCGCGTCAGGAGACAGGGGAGTGGTGTTCTAGTGCTCACAGTATATTTCCACTGGCTAAAAGAGACCAAAAAGGAGTACCCCCCCCCGGGGTGTGGATCTAGTTTTGTGAATGATTTTTTAAAAAAAGCAAAATAATTTTTCTCATCAAGAAACTTACAATTCAGGGCTGGGAAGATAGATGGTCATTAGGTTAAGAGCACTTGTTTGCTCTTGTAAGAGACCAGGTTTGGTTCCTTAGCACCCACATCTCACTCAATCCAGCTCAAGGAGAGATCCAACAGTTTTTCTGATTTCTGGAGCATACATGCACACACACACACACACACACACACACACACACACCTCCAAGAAAGGGGGAATTTTAAATCAAAGAATTTAAAAAAGAAAGGAAATTTGTAATTCCTCAGTTGCCAGGCAGCTCAGACAACAGCGGAGATGGGACCAACAGAGCCTGGAGTGAGGCTGTGGCCAAGGTTCTCCTGTCTGGTCCAATGATCACGTGTGAGCCCCAGAATCTTCCGTATGTATGAGGATGGGCCAACCCAGACACAGCCAACGGCAGGATGTGCTGAGTCCATGGGGCGGAAGTAGGGATCAGCAGCTGTGGGTCCGAGAAGGCAGCGGGCTGGAAGCCAGCCCTGGAGACTTAATGACACTAGTGACACTTTTGGATACTGGGCTACACGTGAGGGGTTGAAGCTGTCTGTCCCCAGTGTCCTTAGCAGCTTTGCAGGCTAGCCCATTTAAACCTCCAGCATAGGCTGGGACTTGTGCCAGGAGGGAGAGAGATAAGGAAGATCCTTGGGGAAGCTATGAACAGGCGGGACTCTGTCCTGTGCAGTGTGCAACCAGGAAAGACTTTGTCGGGGACCTGCCATTACAGCTGGGTCATCAAGGACAAGTGTCTGCCTGCCATGCCAGGCAGCCAGAGGCCGCAAGGCTTCAAACAAGCTCGAGGGCCCTGGGTGCTCTCCGCAGCACTGGACAATCAATCTCCCTCGGTCCTGAGCACGGCGTATCTGCATGGCTGATCTTCTTGGGGCCTGACACCGCACACTGTAGCTGTTGTGGGCTGATTTCTCTGAAGTACTCGAGTCAACCGTAATAAGGGCTTATCACAAAACCCGCAAAAGAATGCTGACAGTTTCAATTACCCGGCCGCTTAAGGCAGCTGGGAAAACAGTGATTACTGCAGCACTGGGTGGTGTGTAAATAACAAAAACATTTGCTATAACAAGAAAGAAGGCTAAATGTAGACATTTCTAGATGGGACTCAGGAAGGTGTGTCCCTGTCACAAATACAACATATTTACGTTATTTTGTTTTTTAAGACTGAGTCTCATCCTGTAGTCTAGGCTAGCCTCAGCTTCTTGGGGGCTCATGCCTTAGTCTTCCAAGCACTAGGATTATATTTCCAAAGAAACACACACACACACACACACACCACAATATATACCATACACATATCACACATACATACCATACACATATCACATACACCAAACACACATCACACACACATACACAAAACACACATTACACACAAAACACACATCACACACATACCACACACACTACACACACATTACACACATACCACACACACCACACACACACCACACATCACACAGACCACACATACACCACACACCCACACACATACCACACACACATACCACACACACAAACCACACACATCGCACACATTACACACATACCACACACACCACATACACATTACACACATCATACAAACCACACACACACCACACACACACATACACCACAGACACACATACACCACACACACACATATACCCCCCCCCCACACATCACATACACATCACACACACACCACACACACCACACACCACACACACACACACACACACACACACAAACACACCACACAGAATCATTAAGTTTAGAAATTATTCGTGTTCAGGAAACACTACTATTCTATTCTGGAGGAACAGTTTTCTGACTAATGTTTCACCCTTCTCTAACAAAAAAATTAAACATCATGCCATTTTGAAGTAACCCATGTTCTCTAAACTCTTAGAGTAAATCATTCTAGTTATTAATGAGATAAGCGCAAGTGAGGCCTCCTTGTCCACTCAGGGGTCCTACCCCGCCTCCCTCCCGCTGTGGAGAGAGCTCCCCCCCCCCCCCAGAAGAGCCGCCTGCTTCCTTCACCCAGCTGTCTCTGGAGAGAAGTGAGGAGATCCCCATGCTCTCCTGCCTGTCTCATGGTCCACTCTTTCTTGGAGGGCAAGTGTCAGCTCCCAGCACCGAGACAATCAGACAGGGAAGGACAGAGCATGTACCTGGGACCCTGGGGATTTGGCTTTCTTCACGTGGATTAGTGACCATGTTCTGAGGGCAGCAGGGTGTGTCTCTGTAACTGAAAAATACAGCTTGGGAGACAGAAGAGGATGTCCCCAGGTAACCAGCATGGGTCACTTTGCTGCCTGCTGTCAGTGAGAAGAACTTGTTGCCCTGACACCGGATCCACATTCACCCTTCAATGAATAGCCAGCCCAGCGGGGTCTCAGGCGCATCCCCAGAGATGCTTCCTAGGTGGACGAGTTTGTCCAAATGGTCGTCCTCTTCCTTAATTGCGTCTCAGTATGGGTGGCGGTACCACGGACCTCTGCCGACAGTGAATGCTTGCCTCTGAAAAGACAAAAACTCCAAATCCAAATGGGTTTCCTCTGCTCCTGGGTTTGGAGAGAGGATTCTCCAAATTTGCATGCGCCCCTCCCACGCCGTGGGTTGCCTGCACACCCAGGTGCTCAGGGGTCCTGTTGGTAAAGGTTCTCTTTTTAAAAATAGGTTAGTTGTGGGCTGAGAACAAAGGTATAGCTGCTGTTTTTAATTCACACCGCTGATCTGATCGAGCTGCTAATGCCAGCTGAGTTACTAATGACCCGCCCTAAGGGCGGCGATGCAGAGGCACTATTTTGGGTATTCTTGGGTGATGGCACTCAGTGATGGCACACAGTGCGCGGTGTACTTCTTTGTACCCTTGAGTTTCTTGTGGAGGAGAACATATTTCGGTGGTGTATCTCTCTCTGAAAGCATAGAATTCTCTTGGTTATGTTTTGAACTTTTATCTTTGAGACTATAATATAATTACACTGTCTCTTGTCTTCCCTTTCCCTCCAAAGCCTCTCACACACTGCTCCTGGCTCACTTTCAGATCCACTACATCTTTCATTATTATTATTATTATTATTATTAGTCATTGTTGCTACATGAAAGCACGTCGCTTACCTCACCCCTCCCCCAACTTTAGTCATATCTTTCTATTGAGCAGTTCTATACAGTTACAGTGCAGGGCCTTGCCAGTTTGTGCTTGGCAGCTGTAATGAAAATGACAGATTTACCGAATTCAGTTGTTCATATGTGGTAAAAATACACTGGATTGCTGACTGTCCATCCCGGTGTGTGGCTTTACTCTCTTTCAAGGGAAGTCCCTTTTTTTTTTTTTACTTGTATAAGTCATGACAGTTTTGAACCTGTGCACCCCAGGCAGCAGGCACCTCCTGGAGGTGGAGCCTGGTGCCCACATCTTCTTTGCTGACCTCCCCTTGCTCAGCGGCCACTAGGCCACACAAGTGTATTTGGAGGGCCCAGGACCTCCCGCCGTCCTGAGAGACTTCTCTAAATGCCCTTTCTGTCACACAGTTGGTGTGGCTCTATCTGACCATGGCCTCCTTGATGGAGTCTCTTTTTCATCATCAGAATGAAAGTTAGCGCTGGTGTCCTGAGGGTTTAGCACTTAGGTAGAGGAAGTCTGTCTCAGGATGCAGTCTTAGATAGCTTTGGAAAAGTCACTTCGTAGGAAAACCTGCAGTGTCTGCTAGGAGTTGGGCCAGGAGTAGCGCCTTCTGTACTCTGCTTGTCTACTACATGTTACTTACCCATTTCACAGTTTTAACTTACAGATCCTGGCCGAAGTTAAAGGCTTTCGGATGTCTGAACCTGATTGAGGACTTTTCTTTATACAGTACTAGAAATGAGCATGTTAGATTGCAAATGGATGCAGGCCGGGCTCCGCACACACCCTTGCCACACAGCAGAGCTCGCCAGCACCCACTCCTCATCCCCGTAGCCTGGGATTGAAGCTAAGTTCCTTTCATGAATGGCCACACCTCCCACTGGCAAGGCTCGCCCGTGTTAGTCAGCCATTAGGCTTGGGCCTCAGAAGGTCATTCACTGACTTAGAGCCCTACTTTGTTAGCCAGAACCTGCTGCTCATCAGCAGTGCGTGGGACCCCTGATTGGCCACCCCGGACGTTGGTTTCCATAATTTCTCAGCGGGCCTCCCCCTCCCTCTGTTCCAACTCAACCGCTGTCTCTTCTTCCAGTTTGACAGGATGGAGCTTGCTTAGCCCCACACAGGTGATCCGACCCACCCAGGTTCCCCCACACCTTCCAAATGGATGGGAAGGAGAGGGTGTCTGTCTCTGAATCCTGCCAACAGCAGATCCCAAAGTTGCTAGGATAGCTGGCCAAGAAGAGAAATTAAACAGGGATTACTTACTCAGCAATCTCTGGGCTTCAGTCCCCGCCGCCCCCATAAATAGCCAAATGTTAGATTAAGTAGGAAACAAATGTCAAGGTCTATAATAAAAGCAAATTAAGTTATAATCTGGCAAATCCATCCTCATCATGTTCTTAAATCGTTATGATTAATTGGTTCATAAAGTCTTCCTGGGCCACTCTGGGACACCAGGCTGGCTCTGCAGAGGGCCCTGACAGACAGGTCAGCTCTTGTGAAGAGGTCCCAGCAGATTGAGAAGCAATGGATTGGCTACTGAAGTCTGAGGGCAGCAGCTGAACTGCCCATGTGTGGAAAGCCCCATGGGTGCATGGGACAGGACCCAGGCCCTCTCAGCACAAGGGAGCACTCGTGAGTCAGGTGGAGGGAAGAAAATGGGCATGGAGGATCGTTGGGGAGGACTAAACAGAGCCCTCATTCTGGCACCCATTTTTTTTTCTGTTTTCACTCTGAATCTCGCTGTCGTGATAGAAGACATAGAAGCCCATGAGTGTGCCAACAGCTGTCAGATGCTGCAGGAGGGCCTGGGAGCCTTGTGAGCTTTTGATTTAGTCCTGGGTTTGTACATGAAGCCAGCATCCACACATTCATGCTGTTTCTAAGCTGATAGGGATGAACCACCATGTTTAGCAAGTCTGGTAGTTTCCAGGGTGGACCATGATGGAAATGAACATGAATGAATTTAAACTCTGTTAATAACATTATAAGTTAGTTACGACTGTCCAAGCACTATTAAGAATAATTCACCTTTTTCTTTTCTTCTTCTTTTTTTTTTTTTTTAGTTTATTTGTGCAGATGCTGGGACCAAGCTAGCTGAGTCCACCATCCTAAGCAAGCAGATGATAGCCTCTGTGCCCGGGGTAGGTCCTGACTGAGCATACAGTCTGTGTTTTTGTATCTCAGCGAATGACGCTTCAGTCTGGGATCCCAGCTTGAGGCTTGGCATTCACAAACGGTGACTTGAGAGTAAAGTCACTGTGGCTTCCCACTTCCTTGTTGTCCATGTTGAGAGCTGACTGAGATAACACCTGTTAGGCATCGTGCAGAGTGAGTAAGTACGTCTTACCGATGCTGGACACGGTGGCTTCCATCGGGAGTCACAGACCAGCATCATAGAAAACTCCCCTAAAACAATAGCTATAAAATAATACTAACAGACATCACCTGTGGGTGTCTTAGTTTCAGTACACTGCTGCTATTGTAATCGAGATGCAGTGAACATCTTTACCCTTAAAACTGTGTCCAGCCGGGCGGTGGTGGTGCACGCCTGTAATCCCAGCACTCTGGGAGGCAGAGGCAGGTGGATTTCTGAGTTCGAGGCCAGCCTGGTCTACAGAGTGAGTTCCAGGACAGCCAGGGCTACACAGAGAAACCCTGTCTCCAAAAAAAAAAAAAAAAAAAAAAAAAAAAAACAAAAAACAAAAAACAAAAAACAAAAAAAAACAACAAAAAAAAAACAAAACCAAAAAACCAAAAAACAAAAAAAAAACAACCAAAACAACAACAACAAAAAACATGTGTCCATACTTCAGACTCTTTCCTTACGATAGATTCATGGGAGGGGAATTACCCCACTGATTTTAAAGGGCTTTTAACAGTTGCCAGTATAGCATGAGAAGGGATGGGATCAAATTCCAGTCCCTAGTAGCTTAGCTCACAGAAGTGTTTCATTTCCTTGAGTGCAGTGTGCAGGGCATCCAGAGTCAGGGGATAGCAACTACTCCAGAGGTGGCCCCTTCCTCCCCCAGCCCTCTGTCATTAACTGGTAAGGTTAGGGGAGGAGAAGACAGCACAAACATGGCAGCCTTCATAGGTCTGGTCCAGGCTACCATATCTCTTTGGCTTGTCTTACACAAGGACACAGCAAGCAGCTGCAAGCGAGGATGGGAAATGTGGTCCAGTTCTGTGCCTGGGCAGCCAGATGCTCTGCATCTCCTCTGCCTGTGTTGATGAATTCCTTAAAGGGTGATAGGTGCTTCCTACATGGTTGTTTAAAAAATGCACCACTGATGGGGCTGGAGAGATGGCTCAGTGGTTAATAGCACTGACTGCTCTTCCAAAGGTCCTGAGTTTAAATCCCAGCAACCACATGGTGGCTCACAACCATCTCCTAATGAGATATGACTCCCTCTTCTGGAGTGTCTGAAGACAACTACAGCGTACTTACATATAATAAATAAATAAATCTTTAAAAAAATGCACCACTGCTCTACAAAAAGTTGTCAGAATCAATAAGAAGAAGGCAGATTTACCATCATCACCAACAAAGCAGCCGTTACAGGATGCTTTCCAAAGCCCTTTCCAGTGTCACAAAGGAGGCCACTCAAAAGACATAATTTAAAAAAAAAATACTTATTTTTTTACTATTTTATATGCATGAGTGTTTTTGCCTGCATGCACATCTGTGCACCACATGTGTGCTTGGTGCCTGAAGAAGTAGTGAGCCTCCATGTGGGTGCTGGGAATCGAACCCAGGTTCTTCGTAAAAAACAAGGAGCCCCAAAAGACTTCTACTTTCACCTACCACCAATGAATTATTAATTAATTAATTAATTCAGGGACAATAAATATAAAATATCTAAAAACAAACAAACAAAAAAAACCAAAATGGCTAATCAGCAGAATTTCCTTTTTCTCTTACAAAAGAACTTTAAGCTTCGGTTGACATGTAAAAAACTATAGATCTCTGATTTGGAGGTGAGCAGATACCTACGAAATCATTACCACAGCCTGGACACACGCACATGTTTGCAAGGTCTTACTAATTATAGTAACACTTCACATATGAACAGCCCTCAGGGCAAAGTTGTAGGGGCCATTGTCACCCAGCAGTGTACAGGATTTACCTGTCATAACTGGCACCTTGTCCCCATTGGCAAATGCCACCCATTCTGGTCTCCTTGGCACACTCTTGATTGCTACCCTTACTGATGGCCATGTGGAAATGGTGTTCCTATGAGCCCCTGGTGGGGTGAAGCCACCCTCGGGGAGGCCAGTTTGATAAATTACTTCTAGAAATGGGTTTGAGAAAATAAAAGGTTGTTGGATATCTTGCATTCAAGTGTCATTTTATACATTTCTTTTAAAATAAGAAAAAACAGGAAGCAAGGGGAATACCCAACACCACCACTGTTTAGGTAAGGCCAGGTTCTCCCCTAAGGTAGACTGCTGTGTGGATATCAAGCAAAGATTTCAAAGAATTTTGCCCCATCAGGAAATGCTTGTGATGCGCTTGACTGGAGGGGGCTACAGAGCAGAGCCATGCCAGTCTTCCTGCATGTTAGGTACCCTCAGCAGAGTTTTGGAAGAAAATATAAGCCATGGCTCTCTCAAAAGAAAAAGGTGGGGCTTATAGCATTTTACGTTGCTCTTTTTTAACACATTGTGTTTTCCACCTGTCTGCAATGAACTCACGCTGTGTTTACAATATAAGGAATACAGCTTTTAAAACAGATGGATTTTTGAAGGGCGGTTTTAGCTCACGTGCTTGAGGTTAGTGCGAGTCCAGCTCCTTTGTCACAAATTTCCTGTCAGAGCAGACAGATCCTTCTGAAATGCAGGGAGCACGGTCCCTTGTTCTGTCTTCTGGTGACACATCTAAAGATATGCCCACATCTTACAAAGGAAAGGGGGGATTGGAAATTACAAGGGTGTGCTTTTTAAAATGCAGACAGCCCGCTCCCCAAGATTTTCCTGAGTCTAAGGTTGGTTTTAAAGCTGGATGTAGTCGCTGGCAGTAGAACAAACTAACTATGCAAGGGTAAATATTGAATAATGTTCCTAGTGATTCTTTTCAGTGACATTTGCCTAGTTAAACTGGTATAAAAATATTGCCTATGAAAGAAACAAATCCCTTTCAAGACATTCAAGAGCAGCGGAGTCTCTGCTCCTATTTGCATGATACATGAAAGGTCAGAGAGACTGGAATGAACCAGGGAGGGGATCCTGGTTTCGCATTGAAGGATTCATATTGCAAAAGCCTGGAGCACAATAACCTTTTATAATTCCTTCACTGGATTTAAATTAGAAGGAAAAAGCCTTAGAACATGTGAGATGCTTGGAAATCGCTGACAGACTGGCCACTGACCTTATTTTACTATTTGTTATCCCGTCAGAGGAACTGACAAGCGGAACATTCTAGAAGAGAGGAGAGGTGATACAGTTCAGTGCGGTGCGGATTTACATGAATATAGGGAAATGAAAAGTCTCTGGGTGAGCTAGTTAAGTCTGTAATGTTCCAGATTTTAGTAAAGGAAGCCCAGAGGAGACCATAAGCAGGGTATTCACAGAGCTTCAAAGCCTGTGTGCCTTTGATCCGAATTGTGCAGCTGACCTGTGGGTTCTCTCGCAGGCGTGGCTTTGATGAGGGAGCCTGTCCACCCACTTTGCTGCTTCACTTCAAATCCCAGATTCACCACACTACACCCAGAGAGCAGGTCCCTGCCAGTCCATAACCCGTCATACAAGTGTGCCTTTTCTTGTGTTTTGAAATTGGCCAAACACACTTGAAGTGTAGAAGGGAGCCCATCTTAGTTTTTCTAGTTACCTAGCCTAGAAAGAGCACAAGGTGAGCACAACACAGAGTCCACCTCATAACACATCTGCCATGCATGTGAAGTCAAACCATGACTGAATTTGAAAAGAACTTTTGACCCTGCAAACACAATATGCTACCTGTGTGTGTGTGTGTGTGTGTGTGTGTGTGGTGGGGGTGGGGCAGAGATGATCGAGGTGGTGTAAACCTTGAGAGCGCACATCTCACAGGCATCTGATGGATCAGTGAGGTCTGACTCTTGCGTTTACACCGGTTTAAAAGCAAGCAAGCATCACTTCAATTACCCAGTGGAAGTAGCAATCAGTCTCCCTTCCTTCAAGCTTTTTCGGTTTCTTTGCTCTCTAGCACAAACTT
Source organism: Apodemus sylvaticus (assembly GCF_947179515.1). NCBI lineage: Eukaryota > Metazoa > Chordata > Mammalia > Rodentia > Muridae > Apodemus > Apodemus sylvaticus. The sequence goes on along the minus strand of NC_067477.1, from coordinate 19,497,732 downwards.
TTTTTTTTCTTTAAAACCAGTTTTGTACTGAAGGTAGCGGTGGGGGTGGGGGTGGGGTAACGGAGAAGAAGACAGCTCTACTGTGAGTCTGTGGTGACTGAGCTGTGTCCCTGTGTTTCAGTGTGGGACTGCAGCGATGGAGTGCATACGGCAGTACGTCAGTGAGGTGCTGGACTTCGTGGCAGACATGCACACCCTAACCAAGCTCAAGGTAAGCTTGCTCCCACCCACCCGCCCCTAAGGGTACAAAACAGAGAGGGGTCTCAGACAGTAAGCTAGACCCTCAAGGGAATCTGTTGCCCCCTTCAGAAGCGGCTGCAGTACTATAGAATGAGACCATTCTTGGGAGGGGGAGAGGGGCCGAGGGGTGGGGGGGTGAGGGAACGGGCTCTGAAGAATTAGGGTCCAATAGTTCTGCGAAATAAAAGGAAGAAAGGAGAATCCCCAGGTATCAGCTTTTTGTGTAGTTTTAAAAATACCTGCTCCATTCTTTAAATGTCCTTGTTCAATACTAGTCCGCTTTACAAAGGTAGAAACTGTGGCTTGGGTGATATGGCCCTGTCAAGTCACTCTCTGTAGAAAGTGGTGACATCAGAATTGATCCTCAGACTGCTGAGAGCCCTGGTAAAGTCCCCTCCTACCAGCCAGAGACATTCAGAACCTGAGTGACTTCAATACAAGAAGAGGCAGCAACTAATCCCTAGACATCTTGAGCTTGTTTTACAGCAACTTTTGAACAAAATATTCACAAAGGCCAGCGGTGGTCGAAAAGTTGATAAATCCAGCCTCTGACTATTAACTCCTATTAGGAAGCAGTCAAAATCCTCAGGGATGGGGATTTTTCAAGATGGGTGCTGCTGGGAAGCAAAGGGTTTAATAGGAAAGTTAGTAGTAACACTATGGACAGACAGACAGAAGCATCATAGTGGCTCTCAAGAGAGTTCAGAGCCCAGCGCCAATGCTACACTGGCATGGTAGGACCCCTGAAGAGAAGACTCACAGCCCACATTGCAGAAGTAGGGTGTCTCTCTGAGGATTGGGGGAAGGTATCATAGCACAAGCACCCAGCCAGGCCCTCTGAATCCCAGGCAGGAAGTGTATGTCTGTCTACCAATACCTGCTCTCAGGTAAACTCATCTCCCAAGTGAGTGCACCTGGCACTGGGAAGTCTGTTAGCTGAGGGATCTGGACTGTGTCTCAGCAGGTGACTCCGTCTATGGAAGGCAGAATTGCCACAGAGTATTATGGCCTGGGCAGCAGCTATATCCCAACATTGTGACTCAAACATGACTACTCGGAACAGAACTGGCTCTAGAACCTATGTCTCAAGTCCCTGGGCAAAGGAAGCCTTCAAAATTAACTTAGCAAATATACATTGAGAGTTTGCACTATATCTAGCCCGCTTGTAGGATTGCATTGGTGGGCAAACACAGGATACAGACACAGTAGCTGCCCCCATTTAAATTTACTGTCTGCTAGGGACCAGATTTAGTGACTAGTTTATATAAGCTGTAATAAAGCTGTGGCTTTCACAACTACTGTAGAGAAGCAGCAGACGGTAGCGTGGGTCTGGATACGGAGCTCAGGGAAGGCTTTCTAAAGGAAGTAAGTGATGCTCAAGCTAAAAAATTGAACAATTCCACAAAGAGGGGCAGTGTTTCAGTTAGACAAATGGGAGTTGGTAGAACCAGTACTACAGAGCATAGAAAGAATGTGTGGGACAATTCAGAGGCCTGGACAATTGTCACTCTCCAAAGGCCACAGGGTGATCCCATTGACTCCATCCTGCCCCATGCCCAGCTCTTAGCCTAAGGACAGAGGGAAACCATTCAAGAAGCTAAGCAGGTTGTGTGCCTAGGGTGCTACGGAGTACAGTTGGGAACAACCTCACCTTTCCAGTAACAGGAGGAATGGGGTTGTCTCTGATTCTTTTGCCTGCACTTGGGACCCTTTTCCTCCTACTGGGTTGCCTCTTCCAGCATTAATGTGAGGAGATTTGACTAGTTTTCTTATAACTTGATATGCCTTGTTTGGTTGCTATCCCTAGGAGGCCTGCCTTTTTCTGAGGGGAAAGGAGGGGAAGGAGTATCTCTGGGGAAGACAGACAGGAGGTGTTGGGTTCATAAAAAGAGAAAGGTTTAGAGAATGTGGTATACGGCGGTGTGGGGGAACGGGGTGCCTAGGTGGGCTCGTGCCCAGGCATCCCTTCCCCCGAGGGATCAGACACACACAGACATGGTATAGAATAGAGTTTATTCAGGGCAAAGGATGGGAGTTAATGGGGTAGTGGAGAGAGAGAGAGAGAGAGAGAGAGAGAGAGAGAGAGAGTAGATAAGTGGAGGCCGGCTATGACCACGTGGAGAGAGGGGGAAGGGAAGAGAGCCCAAGAGGGGCAGAGAGGAGAGAGGTGAGAGTGCCAAGAGGCAGAGTGATGAGAGAGAGAGAGAGAGAGAGAGAGAGAGGAGGGACAAGTGGCCCCTTTTATAGTGGGCCAGGTCTACCTGGCTGTTACCAGGCAACTGTGGGGAGGAGCTTAGACAAAATCCTATCTGGAGGTGAGCAGGGAGAAGGACTGGGAGAGAGGACAGAGGGGAAACTGAGGTCAGGATGTAATAATATACAAGAGAATAATAAAGAAAAAAAAAGAGAAAATAAGTGGTCTGAACACCTCCAGGTGTCTGCCAGGCTTATAACATATCATTTGATTTTACAGAGTCACATGAAGACGTGCTCCCAGCCTCTGCACGAGGATACCTTCGGAGGCCATCTCAAAGTTGGCCTGGCTCAGATTGCAGCTATGGAAATCTCCCGGGGCAACCACAGAGATAACAAAGCTGTGATCCGCTATCTGCCTTGGCTCTACCATCCTCCCTCTGCAATGCAGCAAGGGTGAGGTGCCTCGAATTTTAAAGCTGTGTGTGGGGGGGGGGGACCAGGGAGCTGGCTCTGTGACTAAGCACCAGGCTGGACTTCCACAGGGGTTGATTCTCAGCACATGTGGCTCATAGCTGTCTGGAACTCTAGTCCCAGGGAATCTGATGCCCTCTTCTGGCTTTTAAGGACCTTGCACACACGTGGCAGCATACACAGAGGCAAAGTGACATACACATAAAATAAAGTTAAAATGGGCTTGCAAATGAGCAGAAGTGCTCTCAAATCCCTGAGCCTTAGATGGAGCTAATGGCCATGTTGAAGATTTCTAAGAGTGGAATATAGCTGACTAGAAGGAAAGAGTACAGACACAATCCTTATGCTTGTTTGCAGTTTGTGACAAGCTACCCAGAAAAGAAGCCAGCCTCTAACCCTGGCTCACTTTCACAGGCGATGAAGACTCACTTGAACCCTAACCCTCAGCTTGTTAGTAAGCTAGGCACTGGGAATCACACACCCCGTGCTTCCAGGTACCTTGGCTTGTAGAGCAGAAGCCACCACAGGGATGAAATGAACTCTGTGGGGGTTCATGGCTCTGACCTGCCTCTGTGGAGGCTGAAGGCAGGCACCCGTGGCTGAGTCCCCTGAGCTCACCAGGGTCTCCTCAGAGGAAGGATTGAGGGTGAGCAGGAGGGGAAGAGAAAATACTCGATGGGTGTTGGCTCCCTCTCCTCTGATCCTCCTCCCTTTGTGAGAATATCTGGGAAGAACTTTCTGATAAGAAAGGATTCCAGAAGAGTCCAGGGAGACAGCCAGACTGGCTGAAGGACACTGAATCTTGTCCCGCCGAAGCCGCCCCCTCCTGAAGGGCAAATCCAGGATTAGAGCAGAAAGCAAGGCAATAGAAAGGATTTTGGGTTTCTTCTCTTGTCTTGATGTTTTGTTTTATGTACCGGTCTGTGAAGCTACACCTTAATCCCTGCCTCCACTAGGTAGTCTCTGGGCATCGAAGGAAAGAGAAAACCTAAAGTCACCCCTAATGCAGCCTTTCTTTCCCGACAGACCTAAAGAATTCATCGAGTGTGTCTCCCACATCCGGTTGCTGTCCTGGCTGCTTCTAGGGTCCCTCACACATAATGCAGTCTGTCCCAACGCCTCCTCCCCCTGCCTTCCCATTCCTCTGGATGCAGGTTCCCACATTGCAGACCACCTTATTGTTATCCTAATTGGATTTCCAGAGCAATCAAAGGTAAGTGATTTCTGCAGGACTCAGACCCTGTGCAATGGAATTGCTACCGGGACCCTTATCAGCTGATTAGATTCTTCTGAGCAGTAAGGCATTTTAGCTCACTCTCCCATGTCTATTAGGAAAGTAATTGTGCCTTACTTAAAGTTGCTTAAATTCCCAAGCTGTCTTTTCTCCCTCTAAATTGTTTTCTGGCTTACTTTTATGGAGATAAATTATAGCAGTAAGGAAGAGTTGGTTTCTCAGGCATTTTTTTTTCCTCTCAAAACAACAGCAAAAAATAACAGGCTACAAATACAATAAAAATTTGGTGCTCAGTTTTAAGAACCAAGGATGAAGTTGTGGGAGATGTATGCCCATCTCATTCTTTATGTACGTTTTTTTGGACTCAAATCCTGTAGGATACATGAACACACAGCATGAAAGTAAGAAAGTTAGCGTGGTGCTCAGCAAAGCATGCTGGGATCACCTACCCAGAGGAAGTTTGCAAATTGCAGAGACAGATGGCATGCTTAAGAGACTGAAGTAAAACCCAGTCTGATATAAGTCATGAGCTCCAACTTGCAAACCAGGCAAGTCAGCTACCAGGAGTCAAGGGCTGGTCCTGGAGCTTAGGCAAGCTCTTGGAGATCCCAGTAGTTTTAAGAGAACCTGAGACACAGGCCAGTGCAAGCTCTGTGAGGAAACAGAGTATCCACCCAGATGACCCACATGATGTTTGCAAAAGGAAATGTCTCCACCCAGACTCAAGCATGATCCTTATGGAAGGTACCTGTACCTTTGTACCTCGTTCTTGCTTGGTTCAAGGGACTTGATCTGACTGGGATTGGGGAAAATTAGAAAAGACAGACACACAGAAAATCCCTGGTCAGGTGGACTGGACTATCTGATAGAGAAGCCCCAGCATCCCAGACACTTAGCACGTTCATTATATAGAATTGAACAAAGAGGTGGGGTCAGTGCACATTGCTGAACAAGGAGATGTGGTTATCACATACAGATAAACCCAGAGGCAGGCTATGGTATACAGCTGAGCAAGGAGGCCGGTTTAACTAACTGTAGGAGGAGCAGACCCTGTGACGCAGCCATCTTCAGGCTGTAAGCATCTGGGAACAGGAAGATATGGTGGACACTTTGTGCATCCACTATCATCATCTGCACATGACCAGAAGAATATTTTGTCATCCCTTTGGGCCTCAGCTCAGGGAGAAGACCTCACCATTTTCCCAAGGGACACTGCAGTGTCTGTGCCAAGAACACACATTCAGTCAAGACTTCATTCAGTCAGGGTTTCCTCTGCTCCTCACAACCTTTGTGAACTTGAGAAAAACTATTTAATTTCCCCCAGCTTCAGGTCTTCCTCTGTAAAGTACATAGTAGGATGACGTGAGACTTGTGGAAGTAGTCTGCGGAAAGTCTCCATGATCCTGTGTCAGTGACTGCCCACCACAGATAGTTCTTCTGCTGACACTGTTCTGCTGCCGTGTGAGTCTAAGCCCAGGGAAGAGGATCTTGCCTGCCTCTCTTTCACTCCTAGCTGACCCTTCGACAAGCTTGCCCTTCTCCCTGTTTTATCGATGTGCAGTCACGTAAACATGGCTAAATAGAACATCCATTTTCCTAATCCAGCTCAGGAATGAAAATGTCAAGTTTCAGGAAAGGACAAGGATGTTGGTAGATTTAGTCTGCAAAATAAAGAAAAAGAGGGTTTTTTTTTCCCCTTCACGTACACCCCCACTGACAGTGAAGAGCCGATTCAAAGCGTAGAACCAGGAGTCCGCGGCTGGGATAAGACCCTTGTGAGTCTTCCGTGCTCCCTGGCAAGGCCATCTGCCGTGAGCATGGAGCAACGCCTGTGCTCCTCTTCCTTTCCAGACCTGTGTGCTCCACATGTGCTCCCTCTTCCATGCGTTCATCTTTGCCCAGCTCTGGACGGTATACTGCGAACAAAGCGCCGTGGCGACAAACGTCCAGAATCAGAATGAATTCAGCTTCACAGCAATACTAACAGCACTAGAATTCTGGAGCAGGGTGACCCCGAGCATCCTTCAGCTGATGGCTCACAATAAAGTGGTGAGTTCCTGGGGATCCCTGTGAGACACCCCCAAGCCACTCCAGGTCATAACCCACAAATAAGGATATAGTGGAATGTGTGTGCGGAGTGGCTTTATTTAGCCTTGCTACCATATCAAAGTATCATGTCGCAGGTCTTAAACCTTTTAAAAACCAAAGCAAAACAAATGCAAAGCTAAATGAACTCTGTATGAAATTTCTACCTTTAGGATGGTGTAAGGTCAAAGGATTAGGAGAAAAAGCCATGCTGGCTCTGAATTCCAAAGCATCATGGGCAAATCTCCACCATTAGGTCCCCTTCTGTTCTAGTCTGAGAGCAGGCTAACCACAGGAGGTCTCAAAGCCAAGAGAGGGGCTGTCTCAGGGGGGCACTCAGCCTACACCTATTTCTTTACGCAAATTTGGATAGTCCTCCCGGATTTAAGAGCATGAGAGGTATTCGTGAGAGACTCCGGGAGTTCAGTTGTTTGGAGGATTCTCAGCTGAAGGGGCGGCAGCCAGTGTCTTGGTCCTAAGGGTCCCATGGGTGGTGTTCTAACCTGTAGACAGTTAACAAGCTGGAAGCATGGTCTAGTGATTCCACTGTACCTAGGACCCCTCACTGCCTTGCCGCAGAGGTATTTGGGCATGATGTCTTAATTGAGGAATATTTTCTGCTAACATTTTGTAAGGAAGGTGGATTCCATAGTCCCTTTATTGAAGCACGTTCCTTTCCTTGGAGGAGACGGTACAGTATTACATATGGAAGGATGGTGTTTGGTTTGGTCAAGGAAAGCTATGTTCCTGATAGGGTTCACAAACAATTCCTGGTATTAAAGAAATAATTGCATTTATTGGGTCACAGTTCTATGACCAAAAAAAAAAAAAGAATTCAGGGATCAAATATGTTATTTCAAAGATGCCAAAACTGGATCTTTACACATTATGCTGGAGATTAGCAATTTCATTCAATGTCAGAGTTTTGGTGCCATCACTTTCCTCCAAATCCCTCTTGGCACTCAAATGTTGCAAATGAGCATGTCCCCAGAGCATTTCTTACATATTTTCTTACATACAAAATTTCTTACATACAAATTTTAATTATTTTTTTTCCTGAAAAAAAACGTATTCAATCCAGTAAGTTAGGCAGTCGAGTAAAACCTCCCTGGAGTATTAAAAACCCATCCCTAAGGATTTGCAGTGAGGGACACAATCTCATTTGAACTAGCATGAGCATGGCTACCTGGACCATGGGGAAGAAGATAGGAGAGGCAAATCTATAAGCTACTTCCCAAGAGGCTTCCCCGTGTGTCTTCCAACAGGAGCTAGAAAGCCCCGAAAATCAGTCATTCCTGAGTGCCAACAGCAGCCTGACCAGCGTGATGAGCTCACCCAAGTGAGGGAGGCAAGCAGCCTGACCAGAGTGAATGGAAATCACTCTCTGTGGTCTTCAGTCCTTAGGCAAAGAGAGCTTCCGGGTGCAGGGTACCAGACCTCTGTGGCTGCTGACGAGTTTACAATGTTTCTAGTTCACTGGGAATGGAATTGACTTTGATGTTTGTTGTTTCAGATGGTAGAAATGGTGTGTCTCCATGTGATTAGTTTAATGGAGGCATTGCAAGAATGCAATTCAACCATTTTTGTCAAGGTAGGAGAAGCTTATGAGTTTTACAAATCATTTCATACTGCTAAAAGTAAATATGGATTTGTTTTGAATGCATGATACAAAGAAGGGAAAAGAATGGATTTGTTTTAAACACATAGAGCTGGGGCTAGAGGATATATATATATATATATATATATATATATATATATATATACATACATATGTGTGTGTATGTATATATATATGTGTGTGTGTGTGTGTATATGTATATATATATATGGCTAATATGCTGTGTCTGCTCTGGCTGTACCACTGTGATGCATTCTTCCATATCAGACCATGACTTTGCATAACACAGGAGTTAAAAATACAGCAAAGAAACATTGTTTAAAAAACATCACAAATCAGTTAGTGGTGCCCCACTTGGCAAAAGCGATCCAGAGAACCAGAGAAATCGCTGTGCATTGTCTGAGGCACCTGCTGCTTCTGTCTGACATAGTTCAGTCTCCCGTGTTATTGTTTTAAACCAGTACGTAGTATAAGAAGATAATCCAAGCATCCATCACCCTTCCAGAGACAGCAGAGCATGTGATTGAAGAGTGAGGGGGACCTGTAAGCACATGGGTAACTTTGCCACAAGGAATAAAACCCGAGAGACAGATCTGCACCCCGTTAACCCCGCTCTTTACCTTCTAGCTCCCCGTTTCCCTGGATACCCTGTCATCCCTCCTCCTTATCCCACGGATGCTGGCTCCACCCTGCCCGGCCACATCTTTTCTTTGCCTTCTACTCTGTATCCTCCTGTCTCGACCTCTGCCACCACTGCCACTCAGCACAGGGCACCAGCCTGGAGGCTGACGCTGTTTCTCTCCTTGCTTTGCTCCACTCTTGGTTAAAGACTCTTTCCCCCCATTATTCCAAAAATATTTATAAATCACAGTAAATGACAAAACTTTTAACATATATGTGTACATTTAAACTGAAATGTACATATGCATTTAAACTGAACTATTTCATTATGTTCATATTGTATGCATCTTAATATAATTTAAAACAATTAAATTCTTCTTTGGTGTAGTTGATCTTTTGTCTAATGTGAGAAAAACAAAGGCAGTCTTGAGTACGATAAGAATAGTGCATCCTCTCAGTTTTCTTGTTGGTTATTGATACGACATGAGTGTTACTATAAAATCCACATACTCAGAGTTGCATAGAACAACACATCACTGTATATGACTATTAAACTGAACAGCTTTAAAATGTTGTTACATACATCCAATGTACCCTATCCCCTCCTTGCTTATCTTTTGGGGGTTTTTCTTTAATACTGTCACTTAACCCTGAGGACTGCTTTTTGGATCATCTGTGCACATTGATCACAAATTTCTACATAATATTTAATTTACAATTTAAAGACAAGCAATAGTCAACATATAAAAAAAACTAGACAGCATCTGTACCTACTGCCTCGCTTAAGCGTCATACGTTATTTTTATGGACAGTCTTCAAGTGTGAGTGTTGCAGACGGAGATATGCATAGTACTATCATCAGGCACACGCAACAAAATTTCTCAGTTTAAGAGAATGAATTTATGTGTAATTAATACTCATTAGCAAAGGAAAACAATTTCTAGTGGAGTTTCGCTGGGTGTGTTAACCACACTTCAGGTTAAGTTCCATGCCCAGGAGTAACTGACAATGCAAAATTAACTAAATGGTCTTGTTGTAGGGTTTTTGTTTTTTTTTTCTTTCACTTGCTTAGAGCATTTTTTTGTTTCATTGGTCTTTTACTTGTATATTTGGGTTTTCAGTTGTGTGGGGGTTTTCGTAGGGAAAATTTGTGTGATTCTTGGTTTTTTATTGGCATTTTAAAAGCAGTAAGAGATATGTAGAGTGGAGCAGGTGGTGTCAAACTCATGGCTAATCTGCAACGTCCACTCTCTAAGGGCTGGGAATATGAGTTACCACCATCACAGATGCTCTGAACCCTCTGCTTTCTTTGCCTTTTCAAAAGATTTTAATTGAAAAATTTTATACACTTTATTCTCTTCATACTTTTTCCGGTTAAGGATTCTTGTCACCTCGCTGTCTCAGGCTGTGCCGGAGAACAGCAGCCCTTTTGCAGGGACTGCTTGACTGCCACCAGAAGAGCTACATCTTAGCATTTTTTAATATGGGGGGAAAAGTCAACATTGTGGGAGAAACTGTCAGCTGGATGATGCTGTCTGATTTTAATTTTTGACAGTTTCTTTACAGTTTACATGGCTTTGCATGTGCTAAGCTGAACATATCTAAGCTGTATGCTTTGATGAGCCTTGACATCTTTTACTGTTTTTTTTACAGTTATTTATTTTCATAAGCACACGTGTATATGTATAGGTGTGTGCTGCCGTGGAGTGCATGTGTGATCACATGTGCATGTGTGTGTGGGATCCAGCAATGGAGTGTGTGTGGAGGTCAGAGGATGAATTCAGAAGCCTATTGGCCCCTGGTCTCTGGGTCCCTCAGGTTTAACTGAGGTCATTGGGCTTAGTGGTCAATATGTTGGCTCACTGAGATGTGTCACCAGCCTGACATCAATTACTTCTGTGACCCCATCACCACAATCAAGAGAATGAGCACAGCTGCCATCTCCAAAGCACTGTCACAGCCTTCACCATGCCTCTGTCCAGCTATTGCTGCCCTTGGGCAGCTATTGATCTGATTGCTGCCATCTGCTATGAATGGAGTCATACCTTGCATGTTTCTGCCTTCCTTATCTTAGGACCATCCGACTGAGATTAATCTATGTTGCTGCATACATTAGTTGGCTGTTATTTTTATCTTTGTTAGTAGTCCATTGTATGGATATACTAGACATCATTTATCTATTGTTGTTAGTTGGACATCAGAGGTGTCCAGTGTGGGTCTCTTATACAAGCTGCTGAGAGGTCACACATATAATGAAAACACTGTTCATTTTCTTTCTTTTTTCTTTGTCTTTTTGTTTGTTCGTTTGTTTTTGTTTTTCGAGACAGGGTTTCTCTGTATACCTCCAGCTGTCCTGGAACTCACTCTGTAGACCAGGCTGGCCTCGAACTCAGAAATCCACCTGCCTCTGCCTCCCAAGTGCTGGGATTAAAGGCATGCACCACCACTGCCCGGCCACTGTTCATTTTCTATCAAATGCTTTTACATGCATGTTGGTGCATGCATGCGTTTGTGTGCTGGATAGATACCCAAAAGTGACTGCTGGGTTGTCGGTGTGTTTATCGTGACTGTCTCCCAGGTGCCAACGTTCTGTTGCATTCACTATAGCAATGAAGAGCGTTCCAGTTCCTCTGTGGCATTTGATGTGCTGACATTTTCATTAGTGTGGATTGTTATTGTGACATTTCATACATGCATATATTGTGTGATGTAATCGGTTCTAACAGTTATTCTGAGAGTTGGGTACTAGCATCTTGCTGTGGTTTAAACTGTATTTCTCTAATGCCAGTTGTTACTATTTTTTTTTCATTTCCGTGTCTGTTATGTGAGTCTGTTTGGTGTCTATTTGACCACATTTGGCTGGGTTGAAGTTTTATTCTTACTGAACTGAGAGATACAAAACCTGTGCGAGAATGTCCTTTCCTACAGGTTGTCCTTTCATTGCCTAGACAGTGCTGAGGATTTTTGTTTTGGCAAAGTATCATTCATCACATTTCTCTCTTCCTTTCCCATCTTCTCTAGCTCTCTGTTTAGACAGTGTAGCATATAGCCAAAGCCGGCCCTGGAGCTACTGTGTCCCCAGAACTGGTTTTGAACTCCTGATCCTCCTAATGCTGAGATTACAAACATGCACCACTGTGTCCAATTCTCAATTTTAAAAAATCACTTTGATGTTGTAATTCTAGAAAATCTTTGCTGAATCTAAAGCCATGTAAAATTCCAGCCTCCCTTCCTTGTCTGGCTTCTGCGCAGTACCCCCTGCCGCATCTTCCATCTTCTTTTGTGGAAGTGCCTCCTATTAGCTCTGGCTAGCCTTGAACTCACGGCCCTCCCACTCAGCATCCCCAGGCTGGTTTTATGCGTGCTCGGTCCTATATCAACATCTTTGTTTTACCCCAGTTTTTAATCTGTGTTCTCTTCCATTCTCATGCCTGTGATGCATCCTGAGATAATTTTTGTATGCTGTGAAGTGTGAGATACTTTCCATGTCTATCGGGTGTAATTATTCCAGTGGTGGTGTTAAAAACACTGTTCATTTTCTGTCAAATGCTTTTACATTTTTGTCAAAAAATGTGTATATGTCTGGATTCTTCCTTCTGGTCCATGGCTGCTCTTACCCCTACACCAGAATGTGATGGTCACCCTGTCACAGAAGCCATGGTCTTTCATTCATCCTTTTCAAAGTGTTCTAACGTTTATAGCAACTTTGCCTTCAGAGGAAAGTTTTAAAAGTTTTAAAATCAGCTTCTCAGTTTCTACAAGACTGCTCAGATTGTTACTGGGATTTCTTTGAGGCCTAAGGTTGGAAGAAACTGCAGTCTTTACAATATTGTCTCCTGACCCACAAGCACACTCTCTGTCTTTACAACTCGATGTGTTCAACTTCTCTCAGAAATACTGCAGAGCTCACAAGTATTTCTAAAAGGATCGTATCATATTTCTTTCACTTTTATCCACAAACATGTCACTTGGTCTACTAAGTCAGGGAAGGGAGTTTCGGGAGAGCAGTGTAACTTATGGACTTGCTATCTCTCTTTCCAGTTCTATCAGTTTCAATTTTATGTATAATTATTAAGAAGCTCTACTATCAGGCCTACAATGTTTAGTATTTTTGTGTTTCCTTAATGACTTGAAATTATGAACTATCACCTTTTATACTTGGTAAATCTTTCCCCTGAAAGTGGTCTTGTCTAATGTTGATAAAAAGCAAGGTAGCTCTTTCTTGCCTAGTGTTAGGATGGTAAATCTACTTCCATCTTTTTTTTTTTGAATCTTTTTTTTTATTCTATATATTTTTTATTTACATTTCAAATGATTTCCCCACTCCCAAAGAGTCCCGTAAGTCCCCTTCTCTCCCCCTGTCCTCCCACCCACCCCTTCCCACTTCCCCGTTCTGGTTTTGCTGAATACTGCTTCATTGAGTCTTTCCAGAACAAGGGGTACTTCCATCTTTTTAATCTATGTCTATAAAGTGTATTTCTTGCAGATGATGGATAGTCAATTGTCTTTTTAAAAGTATCCAGTCGGACAGCATCTTCCTTTTGGTTAAAATCTTTAGGCCATTTTTATTTAGTGTATTCTGTCAAATTGTGGGTTTAACTCAATCAGTTTTTCACTTGTTTTCTGTTTCTCACCTGTTCTTTGCCCTTTATTCTGCCCCTCCTCCGGGATTAATTGAGAATTTTGTGATTATGTTCCGATTATACTTTTCTTTGTTTCATTTCTTAAGATGGGAACTGGGCTCATTCATTTAGAAGTTTCTTTTCAAGCACCAATATTTAGACTTAGTTTCCTTTTGGGTGCTGCTTTAAGTACTTTCCCTCAATTGGGGGGTATATATTCACTTGTACTGAGTTAAAAACACTTCCTAATTCCTGTTTTTGCTTCTTGTTGGACTTGTAGATTTTTTAAAGAAGTATTTTCAATTATGTTAACAGTCTTCCATTTATTATTTTTAGTGGTTGATTTTGAGTTTATAGTATATAATTTTTAACTTGTCATGATCTTCAAGTAATACTGTATAGTATTACTTGTATCTATTCCCACTCCCTGTATCTATACATGTTATAACCAAACAACCCATTACAAGGATGATGATGATGGTGATGGTGATGATGATGTACCAGAGTTTGAACCTAGAACTATGTATGTGCTAGGAAGTGTTCTACCATGAAACCACCCTCATATCTTTTTATTTTTTTACCTTTTGATACAGCATCCCCTAAATAGCTGAGATGAAAGGCCTATACCACCATGCCTAGGCATTATCTTATTTTGGTCTTAAATAATTAATAATCACTTAAAGGGATTTGAAATAGGCTTTGAATTTATTATACCCTCAATTGTTTTCATTTACCACTTTCTTTTTTAAGGTCTGTTTTTGTTTTTATTATTCACGGGGATGTGTTACATGTGTCTGCCACATGTATACACTTGCTGGCACCAGAATAGGGTGTCAGTCCCCTGGAACTTGAGTTACAGATGGCGGTGAGCCACCTGACATGGGTGCTGAGAACCAAACCTTTTACAAGGTAGACTTGCTCTAACCACTGGGCCATCTCCAGCCCCTGTGTCATCATCTCTCAGCTCCTGTGCGGGCCATTTTCTATTTCTTCATGCTTACACCTTCTGTTATCCTTCCTTCTTTTCTTTTTAAAAAAAAACATTTCTTATACCAGCCTACTGGCAATGCATTACTTTAATGTCTCAAAATACATTTAGCAATTTATATTTGTTTATTCAGCTTTTATATTTAAATAAGTCAAGGTATAACTAGGTAGACCCAGCTGGCTTTGGATCTCAGCAATCCTCCTGCCTCTGCTCCTGGGATTACAGGTTTATAGACTACACCTGGCTTGCAGTGCTTTAACAGTCCAATGTGCTGGGCACCAGGCTCTGGATACACAGTGTCACCCAGCGTCTGAGAGGTTTTGTGGCCCACTGTCTGCTTCCATTATTCCCAACAGGAGTCCGCGTGCTTCCCACTTTTCCTCATCTGTTGTGATGCACCCTGCTTTGAAGGCTTTCCCCTTTCCCCTGTTGTAAAGTGTTTGGAAGATGGTGCATCCTGGTAGTGTTCCCTTTACCGTCCTGTGTTTGAGTTTGAGACTTGGAGTTTATAGGTTGATTTTTGTTTGCTTGCTTGTTTGTTTTGGGGAGGTGTCACCAGTTTCCTTAACTGTTTATCTTCAGCTCCTGGCTGACTGCCTCAGTCTTCCTTTCTCTTGCTCTTCCTAGAAATAAGCTTAGTGGCTTTGGTGAGATGCTCAGCAGGCAAAGACTTGCAGCCCAGCCTGATGACCTGGGCTTGGTGCCTGAGCCCCGTACAGTGGGAGAGAGAACTGATTCCTGCAAGTTGTTCTTTGATATACACATCCATTCTCTCTGTCTCTGTCTCTGTCTCCCTATCTCTTTGTCTCTCTCTGTCTCTGTCTCTCTGTCTCTCTCTCTCTTTCTCTCTTACATACACTATTCCTCAATGAACCACTTTTTAACTAAAAATAGGTGTAATGATTCTTTTAATTCTATTGTCTGCGTCCTTTTGATTTGTTTTCTATCAACTGGCTTTTCTTCTCATTTGTGGGTCATTTTTCTTTTTCTTCACACACCTTATTGGGTTTTTATTTTTTATGTTTTTGATTCTTGACATAATGGATCTGCTAGCTGTTTTTATGCTCATTTTAACATTCTTGATCTCATTTAGTGAGATAATTAAATCACTCACAAACCTTTGAACCTTTCCCAGGCTGGCTCTCCAGCCTTGTCAGTGGAGATAGAAGCGGAACTTCCACACTCATACTGATTCCGCAGCACCTCTGTGATGGAGCCCCTTCCTGGCAGACTTATTCAGTCCTCCCCTCTCACCCACCCAGTGAGCACAAGCTCTTCTCATCCTAAGTCGCCAGCGTGGCTGCTTCCCTCCAGTCACTTTACATCATCTTTTCCTCAGTGTTGGGTACCTTTCCGACTGATGCACACCGGTCGGTATTCAGCTGAAGTATAGGGAGACCCCTAGAAGACCTGTGGCACTGTTCCCATGGTACTGTCTCCGTGGCACTCTGTCTCTGTGGCACTCTGTCCCTGTGGCACTCTGTCTCCGTGGCACTCTGTCTCCGTGGCACTCTGTCTCCATGGCACTCTGTCTCCGTGGCACTCTGTCTCTGTGGCACTCTGTCCCCGTGGCACTCTGTCTCCGTGGCACTCTGTCTCCGTGGCACTCTGTCTCCGTGGCACTCTGTCCCCGTGGCACTGTCCCCGTGGCACTCTGTCCCTGTGGCACTCTGTCTCCGTGGCACTCTGTCTCCGTGGCACTCTGTCCCCGTGGCACTCTGCCCCCGTGGCACCCTGTCCCCATGGCACTCTGACCGTGGTGCAGTTGCTTTCCCCCACTCTCTCCACATCGCTCTCCTCTTTCCCATTTGCCCTGCAAACTCCAGCCACGTGGAATAGCAAGTTCATCTTCAGATTATGGCAGGTTGCTTGTGCATGCAGAATGTCTCCTCAGATCACTGCAGGCCACCTCTACAGGAAAGCCCTCTCTCTTACTCTCTCTCTTCATGCTCAGAAACCATTCCTGCCTTTCCTGGACCACCAAGCAACCTCCACTCTAGACCCTGACTCCAATGTCCATGTCGTTCTTCACCTTTCTTTAACTGGCTGTATCATGCCTCTGTGGTGAAAGGGTTCTGCTTGTCTTTGGGAGGTGTTGTGAATTTGGAATTAAGCCCAGACCCCCTAATGGGCCATCCAAAGTCATCTGTGGCTCATGGTGGGTGGCTTGGTCTTTGGTTTCTAAGCCCTCTTACCATGACCCGCTAAGACTCTTTCTTCTCAGCATGCATGAGTCCCTCCTATCCCTTGTGGCTCTGCACACTCCCACAGCTGTATCCAGGCTTTCTCCCTTCCCGAAGGACCTTGTATTCTTTCTCTGGGGTCACCATAGTGAGGACCTCAGTCTGGGTGGCTTAGATATCAGAAACGTATGCTTCCACAGTCTGGGGGCTAGGGGTGGGGTACCAGCAGGGCTGGCTCCTTGTGCAGACAGACAGTGAGAGGGCCTCTCCCTGCCTCTCTCCTAGCCTTTGGCAGATCTTTGGCATCTCTTGGCTTCCATCTCTTCTCAGGGTTCTCCACAGCGTGTTTGTGTCCAGGCTCTCCTCTTCATGAGGGTGCCAGCTGTATTGGGTTGAGGCCCTGCTGTTCCAGTATGACCCCATCTTAACTGACTGCATCTTCAACAGCCCTGTTTCCAAATAAGGCCACATTCTGAGCACTGCAGGCTAGGACTATAATACAGAAGTTTTGGAAATTCAGTTTAATCCGCAAGAGCCCTACTGTTGTGTTGGAGAGATGTTTCAAAGAAACACAGAGTGAGGTGTCACAATGCCTGCTCATTTAAGAAGGTGCCAAGAAGTGCCAGAATAAACCAACATTTCCAGACTTACCGGATTGGCATCTCTATTTACTTGTCTATTTACAAGTCACCAATGAGATTTCTGGGGCACATCGCTAACTTCCTTCCGTATTTACAAAGCGATGAATGTTTAGGAACATTTTAATGGGTAAAAGTGTAAGCCAGAGGTCAAAGCAGAGAGCAGAGAGTGTTGCTGGAGATGGTTGTCATGGGGTCGTGTGACCCCAAGGAAGGAGTGACAAAGCAGAGACAAACCCGGTCTTGTCGGTACCCACCCTTTCAATATTCCCAGTTTCATCTTGCCTTCTAGCCTCTCTCCATAGCTTTCCTAAAAATATGCCCACCCTCATCCTGGACCCTTCTGCCCTCCCTTGTCCACACACTCCCATGTTGCTGTGGGAGTGTCTTGCCTTTGCTCTGGGTCCTAGTCAGGCACCTCCAGGGCTCTTTGTTTCTTGTCATGGATACATTGTATCTCAGCGGTGTTCCTCACAGTGCTGCGTGATACTCTTACCAGCTACAGGCAAATCCAGTTGCTACTCCTCTAGGAGCCTTGTAAAGATCCCGGGAGAAAATCCCATTTCAAGAAAGTAGAGATTTAATTAAACACATACACATTTAATTTCTCATGTTGGTCAATTCAAAAGACCATAGTTATCTACTCTAACGTGTGTGTTTTAAGCAGCTATGGGGATGCTTATTAACCTCCAAATGCTGCCATCTCATTGGGGTTTAGCCTGGGAAAGACATTGCTACTAACAGTAGCTCTGTAGCAGGTCTGCATCTTATCGCTGCTAACAGTGGCTCTGTAGCAGGCCCCAGTCTCTTGTGATGCTGCGCACATTCATTGCAGCCTGTGTTCCCTTGCAGTAATGGAAGCTTATGTGGGAGAATGGAAGACACCAGTAACTAGCTTTCTGTCTCTCTCCACACAGCTGATCCCTATGTGGTTACCAATGATTCAGTCAAATACCAAGGTAAGTCATCCCCGGGGCTGTCTGGAAGCTCTGTTCCCTCCAGAGAACCTCAGAGCATCTGTGAGGGAACATTACTGCCCCCTTGACTATAAAGAAGGAACCATTTTGGCCTACTCCTGGTCTCTTGGGCTAATAATGCAGGAGACTTTTGGCAGATAAGGGGCTTACAGAGGTCATCAGCAGGGGCGCTGGTCCTGCTCACTGCACATGAAGAAAGAAGCACTGGCCCCTAACTCGAGGACAAACCCTTCTTAAGAAGGATAACCATAGAGTCTAATCCAGGCTAACCTGGTGCTATCATATGACAATCTGGGATGGAAGGAATTCCAGGAAGAAAGGATAACACTGAATAAATGACAATTGAGCTAGAAAGACCTGAATCTCTTCATTCTGTGTATGAGGAAAGTTGGGACCATAAGGAACAGTGACTTGGATTGGGTCCCCGATCCTAGAAGGGAAGCCCTCCGAGTGAATGTGTTTCTCGTCCTGGGTCTTACTGGTGGTGACATTTGGGCACATGCCTCCTAGTGACAAATATAGTGGGGTTTGGCAATAAATGGCAGAGCCAAACACTGCTCCCTTACACCTGGTACCTGCCTGTGGCATCTGGAACGTTGGGGAGAGGAAGAGGGCAAAACCACTCTTGCTGGATTTCTTCCCTACGTTGGGAAGCCATGCTAGTGGAAGGAGAGGGTGTGGACTCAAGACTCCTGGATGTCAAAAGCCAGAAGGGAAACTGTCAACAGCATGGACAGGAGGGCTTGGTGGGGAGCTGGGAGAAGGATAAACTTGACATAGCTGCTCCTTGTCGAGTGCCATGGAGACCGAGAGACCATTATAATACTAAAATATACTGACCATCTGCTGTGAGCCAGGTTCCCTTGTAGAAAGTCTGTTAACTCACTTGTCTTACAGAGCCTCTGAAATAAGTGCCATATCCCCAATCTTCCTGGGACAAAACCCTCAGACAGACTTGTTCCCGCAGCTTCCCCACTGCAGAGCCCGAGCACCTGACTGCTGCATCAGCACAGGCCCCTGTGAGCACAGGCTCAGAGCCGCAGGCCAGGTGCTTGGCATTAGCTCCGGTCCCATTGCAGTGAGAGCTCATCAGTAAGGATGGAGCGAAGCAGGCTCACCACCCCCCACCCCCCACCCCCACCCCCACCCCCAGCATTGCCAAATTCGAAGGCAAGCTCTCTTCAGGCCAGCTCTGATTGCTACCTGTAGACCGACTGTCACCCCTATCCCCACCTGACCTGTGCACCTAGCAGAAAGCTCTGACCTGTCTACTGTTTCTTAACAGCACTTATCCGCCGGCCTCCAGCTTCGCCTCCAGGCCATTCAGAATAACGTGAACCACCACAGCCTAAGGACGCTGCCCGGCTCGGGCCAGAGCAGTGCTGGCCTAGCAGCCCTCCGGAAATGGCTGCAGTGCACCCAGTTCAAAATGGCCCAGGTGGAGATCCAGTCCTCGGAAGCAGCTTCTCAATTTTATCCTCTATGAGTGGACTCCTCGGCTCCAGTGTCAACGCGCTGGCTTAGCAATAATGGGTACAAAAACAAACAATTTGATCCAAGCAGGTTGGGGAACCTTGGTACTGTACTCTCTTTCTAGTTTAGTATAAAGACGTGCAAAGGCCGGAGAGGGCCACAAACGAAGCTTTCTTGCTACACATATTTCTGATGACTCCTTGGGCTATCTGATTAAGTGTTTCCTTACATTATTTTTTAAGAAAAAAAAAAACAAAACCAAAATCATTTTTCTTTATCTAACTTCTATTTTTTTTAAGAAAAAAAAATAGACTGGTGGGTACTCACAGAAAAGTTGTATAAAGTCCCCCTGTTGCTATTTTTGATGATAGAGAATAAATAGGGTTTTTGAAACCTTTGTAGTGTTTTTTCTTAAAAATCCACTCTTGGAAAATGCAATAAATCTAAAACAAAAGCAAACTAAAGTCACCAGAATCCAGTGACACTTGACCGAAGCTTTTTGTCATTATCCCTAGAAAAAGAGGCAGCTTGCAAGGAACATTACAAAGTGCACTTAGAAATTAGGTGGCTAAACTGTGCAAATTGTTTTTGTTTGTTTGTTCGTTTTTTAATACACTTTCCCAAAACCGTCTGTTAAGTCGTATTATTTTTAAAACTAGTTTTTCAACTCAGTAGTACTGGGCTGGGCTTTCTCGAAAGTTTTATAGTTATCTTTGTAGTTTTGTGAGTCATGATTTTATTCTTTTGTTAGCACTTGTCTAGGACTCCATTCAAAACCGTAGCTTGCACAGTGGACCAGAGGAAGGCCCTGTACAGGTTCCGAGCGCCGCCCCTGGAGTTGCATTCCATATGATGAAATTTTAACTATGTTAAGAGGACCAAGGTTTATTCATACTCACATCTTAGTATTCCCAAAGCAACGTCTCCTCCCCCAATCCCCACCTCCCGCTGTAACGCACTGACCAGAGAAGACATAGTCTACATTTCATCTCAACGCTGACACACTATTAAATGCAGTTTTGCTCTCTTTGTGGGCCTGGGGTTTTCAGAAGTCAGTTTCCAGAGCTAGCGCTTAACTTCCCAGCATCCATCTCTTCAGGCCTTTTATGGATTCTCGCCTCCTCTAAGACGGAGATCATCAGAGACAAGGGCCTCTTTTCTTATCTAGTCCACTCCCTCTCGAGGACTTTGAAAGCACAAGATAATTCCCTTTTTAAAGAGTTAGTTAGCAAGAGCCTCCTCCTCTGTTCTTCGGGGAAGGCTGATGTGCTTCTCAGAGTCCTAGGCTGTGTGAGTGCTCCAGGGAGGATCGCAGAGCTTGGTGCTTCTGAGAACATGCAGGGAACCTACTGGGCCTGTCCTAAGAGCACCAAAGTGATGCTTTGTATCTTACTGACATAGTCTTCAGAAAGGCCTTCTTGCATAGTCAGGACTCTCCTCTGCCCCCAGCTGTGCTTGGCTGTGTTTCTGTGAGTATTGCAGATGGTGACAGCTTTGGGGGGCATTGTGCCTTCCCAATCCCCAGAGTGTGGCAGATAGTAGAGTTTGATAATGTTAGCTGAATGGGATGCGTGTAATTCTTTGTGGTGTTACGCAGTGGGCTCAGCTAGGGGTGAACTGTCACATTCTGTTCTGGTTCAAGGATCCCTGAGGGGTTTTCCAACCAGAGGAGCAAGTTCTAACCGATCTCCTGGGGAGTGGCTTTGTTGACTACCCCATCCAGACTCAACTGTAGGCCCCAGGCTACCTAAATGTTAGTGGCCCCATCCCAACCTTAGACAATGTCGGCTCCTTTTCCAGCCTACCTTTGCCTCAGCTCCTTGAGCAAGCATCTGCCTCCACTGCCTTTGTGTTTGTATTCTCAGTGAGGGCCGGAGTTGAGCCCTTAACCCAGTGTCTGAACTCTGTGGTCTTTAATCCCAGTTGCCACTTACTGTGTGCTCCCACCTAGACATGCCTCCTCCTTGCCCTTGAGGACATGATCCTTTTATTGCCAGTTGGGCACAAGTTCTGTCCCTGTGGTCAGCATAGTACTATTATTTGTTGGTTGATAGAGATCCGTAAATTACCCAGCACTACATCCACAGATGCCAATATCATCCCTGGTTACCGATGTCAGCAAGAACTCAGATATTAGGAGACAGGAAGAGAGAGAGCACATTTTAACAGGATTGCCCATGGAGGAAAAGCTGTTCATGTAGGTCAAGGACCGATAAACTAAAGTCCCAGTCCATATACCATCTCCAGGACAGATGCTGTCCACAGGCAAGATGTAAGATGCAGTCCACAGGCTAGCTACAATTCACAGGCTAGCTACTGTCCACAGGCTAGCTCCTGCCCACAGGTTAGCTACTGCCCACAGGCCAGATGCCATTCATAGGCTAGAGACTGTCCACAGGCCAGAATCTATCGGTGGCCTGTTCAAGTGTGATTGGACAAACCCTAGCTGACCCACATGTAGACTGAGGCTGCTCTTGGGCTGCAGTAGCAGAGCTGAGTTGCAACAGATATTATATCCCAGAAGGCTTCTTAATGCCCACACTGCCGGGCCCTTCAGAGCACATGCTAACCCCTGTTCCTGGCAAAGGCGACAAAAGACCACTGAGCTGGAACCCCACTACCTCGGGATGATTGGAATGTCTTTATTAGTGTTTCTTCATCTTTTAAATGGGGGGGGGCAAAGACACATTCTACCTCATAGGGTTCTTAATGCAAAAAAAATCATACAAATTTTAATGAAACTTAGGGCAATAGTTGGCACATGGTGAGCATGCAGGAAATTATTATTTTTATTCTTGCTAAAGCCTAGAGAGGTAAAGATAGTTATCCAAGGTCATAATTATGTGTAAGGAGCAGAGCAAGGTTGGGTCCCCAGGCTATCCAGACCAAGGACTGTGTTCCTGAACGAATCCTGGGTTAGCTTCAGCTACATGTATGCCCCACACCAGTGCTGTGAAGGCAAGGGCAAAGGCGGAGAGAGCCCAGCCAAACGCCGCCTGGTCCAGGGGTGGCAAGCACTAGTAGCTTGGAGAAGGGTTAAGGAGTCACCCAGTTTTCCTTCCCTCGGGGAATTCTATTGGATTCAGTATCCTCGAATTACTCAGAGATTCCCAAGTGTGTCATGGGCCCATCTCTTTTAAGTACAAAGATTCTGTTCTCAATGATTTGCCATGGTGCCTATGCCTCTTACTAGTTGGTTGACCTTGGACAGATTATTGTGTCTGGACCTCTGTTTTCCCTTTCTGTAAAATGGGTCTTTCTGCCACTCCTGGGGTAATGGAAAGTCCCAGCAGGCAGAGGACTACGATGCTCCTGGGAGACCACAGGGATCCACAGAGCTCCAGAGGACTGCCACTACCTGGCAAAGACGTGGAAAAGGAGAGCCCATGGCTGCTCACTTGGTTTTCCCTTGAGCCAGCACATCTGAATCAAGATCTGCAAGATCACGGGAGCTAAAAATGTACTCATTGGCCAACATTTCCCAGAGTCCACTGTCTGTCGTCAACTTGCAAGCGTGTCCTCGTCATTCTGCCACACACTGAGATGTTTCCAGCAATCTCTTCCCTAAGATTCTCCTCCTACTACTACTAAGGCCAAGTAGTACAACTGCTCCGTCTCCACTGTCAAGTGACAACAGGACAAAGGAAGACCGGATCAGGTCAGAGAAGATGATGTTGTCCCCCAGGACTGATGAGCTGTGATTGGAGGACCTCTGTGCTCACTGGGCAGTGCAGACACTCACTGTAATATATAACTTTGCAAATGTGTATATTGGGCCTATAACTTGTTTCAATGATAATGGTTCTTTTGCAGAATGGAATGGGCGGAACTTATTGCACAGTATAAAACCATGGTGTTATGAAGGGTGACCCATGACTCATAATGGCTGGGGTGTCGAAGAGTGGCTGGCCAGCTCCACCCTCAGCTAAGAAGCAAGCAGTGAGCCAGTAGGAGGGACCTTCAAGGGCAGCTGAGGCAGCCACTGTGTATTGAGTGCCTACAAGGTCCCAAGCGGCTTCTAGACATTGCCCTCAGTGTCCTGACACAGGTGTGGAGTTTCCTCCTGTTTGTGCAGGCAGCACACTGGAAGCCCCTGAGCTAGCAATGGCTTACACTTCAGGGGTGTAAGTCCCATGTCAGAGCTCCGCTAGAGATCGTTTCTTTTTGTCGTGGCTGAGCTGTGTCAGAAGCATGGACTAGGGAAGTCTGGGGACTTTCCGGAAGCATTTCTGTTTATTGGTTTCCTCAGTTTTGTCCTCACAAAAGAGTCACCTCATCTGACAAAGGCATTTTCCCTCTATCTTGGGAATTAATTTTTGTGGAAAAATTATAGACCATAACTTAAATCTCATTTAGCTTCACAATTACTATGTTTTTAAAATTCTTATCTCATATATTACATCCCAACTGCAGATTCCCCTTTCTTCTCTCCCCCACCTATAACACACACACACACACACACACACACACACACACACACACACACACATGTATGTATATATATTCTACTGAAGAGTGAGGCAGGAGACTCACAAGTTCAAGGCCAGCCTAGGCTCTTGGCCCCTATCTCTAAATCAAAATCAAAAAAAAAAAAAAAAGATAGGGGGTGTAGGTAGAAGGATCAAATGTCTGCCTAGTATATGCAAAGCCCTGAGTTCAATCTTTAGCACCACAGAATTAATACTAATGACAATAGGAAACAGAATAAACCTGGATGAACTGAAGGTTGTGATGATCAGCTAGCTCTTCAGTTCAGGAAGCTCCTGGGTGGGATTCAGTCCGTTCTGAAAAGACCTGCCCCTCACTAACTATAGCCGCAGACAGCGCTGACAAGGGCTTACTACATGTCACAAGCTTTTGGTGTGACGTCATTTAATCTTTACAATGGTGTGAGGCAGGTACCCCCAATCCCTTAATTAGGCTCATAGGAGATATGAGGAGAAGGAGGCTCTTTGCAGGAGCCCTTCAGCATGTGTCTGCTTCCAGCAGCCTCTGTTTGTACATTACAGAAACTAGCAACTAGACACTTGGCTGCTTGTCTGACCCACAACAACTATTTAGGCCCAAAGGCATCAGTGGGGAGCCTATAGGCTGCTGATGGCCAGCGTACCTTTGTGTGATGAGCTTTCAATTTTATTTCTTCTTTTGACTAGAGCATCTATGGTTGGAAACCATGCGATTTCTAGCATGGTCTATCTCCCACCACTGATCTGGCCTCACATGGGCTAGCTCTCACCACTGATCTGGCCTCAGAATCAGGAAAACCCATCACCATAGCCTCTGAACAGAAAGCCTATAGTCTCTGAGTTGGTCCCTGGCTCTGCAGTCTCTCCTCCTTTACCTCTTTGCCCCAAGGCTCTGGTCTCACTAATCTGGGCTTAGAATGAGTTCTAGCTTACAGGTACTAAAGCGTCCCCCAGCCAACAGGGGGCAGAGGACAAAGGGCAAATCAGGGCTTGAGGCCCTGCTCATTTACTCCATATTGATCCTCATGTTCCTGGTGGCCATCACTCCTTTGATTCATGCTCAGGGCTGCCAAGGACCCTGCCTCTCAATGTGGTGAACAACAGCGACCCAGCACCATGCTGAATTCTTCCAAAGAGAAGCCAAGGACAGGTGGGTATGCCGTGGTGAGCCCCTGGCACAAGCCACACTCTGCAAGGCTCACAAGAGTTTGAGACATTGGTTTCAGGAACAAAGCAGTGCTTTTAATTACACAGCCCAGACAGGTCCTTGCTGGCCAGTGGAGAAGGGCGCCTCCTGGGGCTGCCTGGCTGATACCTTGATTTCTGCTTCTTCGAGTGGCCACTTAGCAAAGACAGGAATCAATGGATAATCAAGCTGAAGGACTGTGGCACTTTCCAGGTGAGGACAGTCACTGCCTGGGGGAGTGGGAATTTGCAGCATTAGAGACCAATGGGGCGGGGAGTACTGGGCAGACGGTAGAGTTTGGGAGATCCTCATCTGTGGAGCAGAAGCCCGGCTTCAATGGGAACCTTAGGGAATGGTACAGATATGGGCTTTACAGCCTGGGGTTGGGACTTGCATGTTCTCCTGCCCTCTGACCATGCGTGAAATGCTTAAGTTTCAGCTTCATTAGTGACAAAATGGAGGTGACAGTCCCCCTACCCCTATAAAAAGTACAAGAAGAGGTGCTGTCTGTCCTCAGCATCAAAAAAGATGTCAAGTAAGTCAGGGATAAACTCTTCCAGGACCTGCCTCATCCTGGGTCTGCGTGTCACCACTTAGCATAGCGCTGGTGACAGCTGGTGTTTTGCTGAAGAGAAATCACAGCTTGCCACGGTCGCCTGGCTCCAGTTCTTCAGCGTGCGGTGCCGTTCCCACGCTGCCTCGCTCTGTGCGCTGACTCAACGCTCCCACGTTTTCCAAGTCTGAATGAGCAACCGGGGAATCCTCCTCCACACGGCACACTCTGCCAACATTGGGAGTCACATGGAGTGAGCACAGCACTGTGTTTGTAATGGGGATAATATTTTGAAAATAATAACTGCATATGTTTTTTTTTTTTTACTCCTCTCCAGGAAACAGCACGCTTCAGTCTATTCTGTGGCTGGTGGGAGCAGGAGGAAGCTGGTACGTGAGGAAAGTTCTAGTCAGACAGGATGAGAAAGCAGTCCCCACCTCTTCTGGATCCTAGTCGAATGCTCTCAAAAGAAGGACAGAAGATCTGGGAGGCCAGAAAGATAATCTATCTTTCCTCAAGAAGTTGCAGAGTTGCAGAGTTCTGCATGAGCCTGGGCATCCTGGAAGTGTCTACAGCCCTTCTTTGACCCATGTGCCTGATCAGAGGCCAGAGTCCCCAAGGGTCAGGGGCTAAGAAAATAAGCTACAACAGGAGGACACTTCTAGCACAAGCACTAGACAGGCAGCTAGTGACCTGAGGAACTAGAAGAACGAGGCGTAGTATGTCAGCCCAAGGAAGCAGCCAAGCCGGTCCTTCTGCAGCTGGGATTGGAGACCCCTGAGAAGAGTAATCTAGCCTAAGGCCAGTGGCTACGTATCACTGCTGTTGCCTGTCCACTGGCCTAGGTTGGTGCCTTCTGGGGGCAAGTGGCCCTTGGAATGACGTCACAGCGTGTCTGGCAGCAGGAAACGGAGTTGATTGAAAGACACTATTGAAATAAGAGAACAAAATATCACCATGTGTTAGTTCAGGTTTGACAACACCCAACTGTGTGCTAAAGGTATTTAAAGGAAATAAAACGTTTTCTTCTTTATGACTGTGTATACTCTGTTTAACAAACATTTCTAACATCAGGCACATTAGGGTGTTAGGAGGACTGGAGATTTGGTAAGGAGTGAACCCGTTTTCTAACAGGGCTAGGGCACGAAACAGCAATCATTCACTGGACAGCATTGCTATATTGCAGCCAGATGAAGGTGATAGTCCAGAGAGAACCTGGGAGCGCTCAGAGGTAGTCACGAAGGACAAGAGGGAGAGCCTGCCAGGCCTTATTCTCCCCCACACAGAGAGAGCAGAGTCTCTGAGACCCAAGAGCCTGGTCAGAGGCTGGGATGGCTGCGAGGCCTGCCCCTTTGCTGAGCTTTGGAGAAGTAACTCATGAGTGTTTGTGTGTGGTGGGGGAGAGGGGAAGGTACGGGTCATTGAAATCTCTGAGCCCATCTGAGTTAGAAGAATTGGACCTTGTGGTCATGCAGAATCCTATCTTAACTGCAGCTCTGTTCCCTGGAGCCCTGACAGCCCCTTAACATTTCTGAAACTTAGTTTACCCCCTCTAAAAGAGGGGTGTCCCCTAGGCTTAAGGGGAGGGTTCAAGTCAGGAGATAGAAGTGCTGGAAAGCCGGCCCTGGGTGTCCCTCACCTCCATACGCTCACATGTCATCTGCTATGCACACATTGCACAACTGTTGCCCGCACCAGCTCCTAGAGGTTAGGACCCTGCAGGTTCCCCTTTGTATCCCCAGGACACAGCATGGGTATGGGGGAGGGGAATCAAGAATCGCAAGGGGCTTACAGGCAGGGTCACATGGCAGGGGATAATGGGAGGGGTCCCATCCATGGGGGATCGCAGAAAGTAAGAGCTACGATGGACTAAAGGGGCCTGTGGGGGTGCATGGGTGCTCTGAGGCATAGGGAGGAGACAGTCTCTACACGGGACTTGGATGGCGGATTAGATGGCAGAGAGAGGCAAGCCAAATAAGAAAGAAGGATGATAAGGATGGGTCAAGGAGTGGGGGTGGTACGCATCGGAGACTGCAGTATATCCAGCTATGGGTGGGAGTGAGGGGGTGGGGTGAAGTAGCGAGGGCCCAGGGCAGCAAGACTGAAGACCAAGGCCAGGGAAGGAAGTGCAGCAGTCAATAGATGGACTGGATGAAAGGCAGGAGGGCAGACAGCAGGTCAAGGAAAAATCAGTTGGGTGGAGGGAAGACCTGAAGTGGAATGGGTGGGTAGAAGGGAGGAGCCAGGAGGGTGGAGGTTGGTTTGCAGGGCAGCCTGAAAGGCTGAGGCATTTCAGTAGCCAAGGACCTCTGAGGTGTCCAGCTGGGACCTCAGGTGAGGAAAAAGCTGGACCTGTGTTCAGTGTGGCTCCTGGGAGGTAAAGTCCCTTTTGGGGGATGGGGAAGGCATAAAGAAAGAAAGAATTGGATGGCATGTTCAGGAGATCCCAGAAGGGTTCAGAGGACAGGTGTTGGCCAGTGCCTCACCCTAATATGGGAGATAGAAGAGTGGGGTCTTACTGACTGTGATGGAATAGATATAGGACTGTAGGTGACCCAGCAAGGGAATTGTCAGATTCTTTCCAAACTGATATTCGGATGGGTATGTGGTGGGGACTAGTTGGGTGGGTGGTCTCTAGTATGGGACTGACTTCCAGGTGCCTCAGGGTATGTTTGAGTGCCACACTTTAGGGAAGGATGGAGGAAGGGTAGCCTGTTTTCACCAGTCTCATGGGCCCAAGAATGGTTTTGTGCCTTTTCTCCAGCTGCCTGGCCAGGTACCACAGTGGCAGGGCGCCACTGTATATCACACCTCCTGATGGAAGACACGTTGCCATCAGATTGGTCAGAGCCATCATGCACTGTGTTGGTCACTGGAGCTGAAACTAGCAACGGCGACCTCAGTGAGGAGAGCTGGCAGGGGACATGACACCTAGGAGTGGTCTAGTGCCACTGCTCTGTGTTGGTAGCCTGCCCCTCCTCACTCACCAAGTCTGCCCTTAGAGCCCCATTTTGGGGGCACAGATGGACAGAGCCTTACACACAGGCTGGCTGCTCTCTGTCTTGTCCTCGACTGGTCCCAGGCTTCCTGCTGTGGAACCCTGGCTGGGGTGGACCAGAGCGTGTATGAGGCTTGAGGTGTTCCATCCTCAACAGCATCAACATAGAGGATCCAGGTCAAAAGCCTGGCTGGTCTGGGTGCTTTTATTGACAGCTCCATTGATGCCAGCTGTAATGGTGGCCCTGCCACTCTGTGCCTGCTTGAACAGGAATTCCCGGAGCTGGCAGCTCATCGGGCCCCCTCTGGAAAGGCCTGAGAAACAAACATTTCCAGCTCAGCAGGGATCTTCCATTCTTTTTTACCCTAAAGATGAGGATGGCATTCTCTCTCCCAAGCTCCTTTCCGGCACAAGTGCAGGGACCCCACTGGCCTGCAGAAAGATGGAAGCTTGGTGCAGTTTCTCTGGTGGGGTCTGGAGTTTTGCCCAGGTCTCAGTGGCTCCTACCCTGGCTCCTTCAGGCCCAGGACAGTATGGAGTGGATGGACCTGCTGTCCCAGAGGTCCCCCTGTTGGAGCACATGTCAGGCCAGGGAAGTGAACGCTGATGTTCAGCTGGGCAGACGTTCTAGGATAGTGACCACGGGCCCAAGTCCACTCCTCCTCCAGCATGACCAGAAGATCCCCGAAGCCTGGATACCCACAGCAAGGCCAGGCCATTCTCCTGGAACCTTTTCAGTGTGGGCCGTGGGAGTTCTGGGTCTGAACTAGTTCCACCTAGGCAGAAAGGGAAAGCTTATGGCTCTAGCCTTGGTTTAGACAGAGGCGGTTGGTGAGAGGATGAGGGACAGGACTGGGCTTAGAATACCAGTCCACGGGCTGGAGAGATGGTGCTTCATTAACAGGATGCTGCTCTTGGAGAGGACTCAGGTCAGCACCCATATCAGGCAGATCACAGCCATGTACAACCCCAGTTCCAGAGGATCTGATACCTGCTTCAGGGCTCCAAGGGTACCAGGCGCACACATGGTCTATATATACATGTATGTGTGTATATGTGTATGTGTATATGTATGTGTATGTGTATATAATGTATATGTATATGATGGATATGTATATGATGGATATGTATATGTATACAAAACATTCCTACACATAAAAGTGAAAAAAATCTTCAAAAAACAAAACAAATAAAAACACATTCCTGTGACTTTAAGATAAATCAACAGAAGTAAAGCACCTTCCAAGTGCCCAGCCCGCCCTGGGTTCACAGCAGCATGCTTGCTCCTCTCCCACGTTCAGTGTCAATCAGTCACTACAGACAACAGTGACAGCCATCTTTATAAGTATATTTTTATTGACAGTAAAAAAAAAATTCTCAACGATTCCTTCCGTGAAGGAAGGGGCAGATGAGTCTTGTCGCGTGTACCTGCTTACCCAGGCAGAGTGCCAGCGGCACGGTCGCCTCCCGTACACACGCACTGCTATGAAGGCAGAGATCACGGTGTGTACATTCATGCACTGCAGGTCGCACATCACCTGGACTGTTTAGGTTATATTTGTACAGATCAGAGTACAGTATTTATACATATATATATATTTGTATAGATAGATATCTCTTTAAATATATATAACTATATATATATAATATGCCTATTTTTGACATCTACTGTTCTTTTGTCCAAAATGTCCTCTAGAAGGCTTGTAGAGACACCTGGTAACCGGGCGGTCCTAAATGCTGCTGAGTTCTGGTACAATTTAACCACAGTGAGGAACATTGGCGGAAACATGTGGACACGGGCATTTCTTCACACCTCTGCCTTCAGGCTGCACTGAGACCAGGTCTTAGTGGAGAGGACGCAGGGCCCTTTGAAATGAAGGTCTACGTCCACGCTCTTGCTTTTATGTACGTTACAGCCATGCGGGCTTAAAACCCAGTGCCTTCCTTCTCCTGTGATGTGAGATGTGTGCTCTAAGTGGCCAGGCGTGGGCTTGAGAGGCTGTTCTCAGGGGAACCCTTTTAACACCTAGGCCCTTCCCTTGGTTTCCCCTAACTGTGGGGTGGGGTAACACAACCCACTAAAGATAACTTACGTGTACAAAGCCAAGCACAGGACAACCTCAGCCGTGGTCCCTGCTGGCTAATCGCACACACACACACTAGTTTTAAGCCAAGGTCTGGACGTAGGTACATGAAGATCCTCAGGCTCTGCCCAGCCCCCAGGCCCCCTAGTAGGGAGCCCCCTCTCCAGCCGGGGGTGTCTCTCACTCCTGGGTCTTGATAACTGGAGGTGGGAGTGGGAGGGTGTTACTCTCTCTGTGAGGCTCCCAGATGTCTATGTTTTATAACTAGGGCCAGGCCTTGTCTCTGTCCAGCGTCTACTGTGGGCCCAGGCACCAGGAGACTGTCCCTCATTTCAGTTTAGATCAAGGTGGCGATGGTGTGAGAGACAAGGCACTAGGGTGGAGCCTGCCAGGCTTCTCACCCTTGTCTTGCCTGTCCCTGATCTACCTCCTCTGGCTTCTTTGTCACTCGGAATCACATCCAAAGAGAACAGCCCGATGTTCCCCTGGCTGAGGTAGGGCCACCCCAGCGAAGGATCTCGGCAACCCCGTGTCAGAGCACAAGGCATGCTGTACAGGGGAAATTCACAACTAACTCAAAACCGTGTCCTCAAGCAAAGGAGGGCCAATGTCACTTGCAGGAGGCATGCCGTGCCCTGGACAGTCCCTTATCCTGTACCTACTGACTGGGGAGCAGAGCAGTGGCAGCTTCGGGCACCCAGCCACATGGGACTGATTTTCGTGTCTGTCAGTTTGGCTTTGAAATTCTCATGTAGCACAAACACCCACAGGAGATTTCTGGGGGCTGAGGAGGAGGCTAATGTACCCAGCTAAATGTCTACACTGTGGGGGTTACTCTCCAGCAGGCTTCTTCCTTCTAGGCAAGTACATGTGGCTCCTGAGGGGAGTGGGGGTGGGGCAAGGGATACAAAATCACAAGGGTCAAGGGTTGTGCCTCACTGTGTGGGTGGCCTCCAGGGAAACAAGCCTGTGGGTGGGGGGTTATCAAGGCTAGACAACGCTTCTGCGCTTTCTCTTCTACCCACACTCAGGAGGCTCTGGTGCCTTACGAGTTCTGGCCCACAGAGAAAGCCACTTCAGGGACACGCAGAAGGCCGCTTTCTCCTGGGCACTTTCTGAGTACCAAATTTAGGCTTCAGGGGACTGTTGGGGGTAAGTGGGTCACAGAGCACTGGACCAGCATCTCAGCCTGGCATGGAGGGCCCGTATGGGTTTGGCACAAGTTGTGATCTCTGTCCAGTGAGGCAGAGTCTGGCTCACACTGGTACTTCCTGAAGAGCCAGGGGCGGGGTGTCAGAGTGGACAAAGGGAACCTATGACTTTCTTGAGACACCCTCTGCCCAGGCATCTGGGAGACACTGAGTTCACTCCCTGGGGACTACGTAGACTGAGCTCACTACTTCCCGAGGCAGCCATGCAGTAAGGAGTCACAGGCTAGTCCGTGAGTCACAGGCTAGGCCGTGGGGGCAAAGGGCACGGGCACTGGAGATGGAAGACCATGGCAGATACAGCGATGGACAGATGTGTGGGAAGCACCTTTGGAAGGGGACATTTGTCTCATGGCTGTGTGATGGCTTTTGTAAGAATGTCCACAGAGGAGCAGGTAGGTTTCCTGCAGGAGAGGAAGCTTCCAGAATGGGAGCGGTCCCTGGATCACCTTTCTTCTGACTAAAGTGGGATATCTCTCAGCCCCAGGCAGACAGACAGACCCTCTGCTCTCATTGCAATACATGCTTTCAGTAGCAACTGGTGACAGTCGGTGCGCCCAACACGAGACAAGGAGGAGAGTATGGAGATCCCTGGGTGGTGGTGCTGCTCGGGGGGCCACATGCAGGGGGGCCTGGCTCAAGCCTGGTGTCAGTGCTGTACCCCTTGGGGTGACCAGGGCTAGCCTGGGAAGAGCATGCTTTCTCTTTCAGGAGGCTCAAGGCCTGCGAAGCACGAAGTCCTGGACAGGCCCATGGTCAGCTCATGTCCACCTGTCATCCATGTCCACCAGTGTCACCACGGTGCCCTTCTGGCCAGTGGGTCCCAGGCCTGCAGGTTCACACCACCGCAGCGTTCACATCGACCCCTTTGTTGCTCTGTGAGGAGCTCATGGGGTACTCAGCAACACTGGTGCCATTTTCATCTTTTCTCAGTGGTTTCCTAGAAAGGATCAGGGAAGGGGGACAAGGACATCATCAATTCTGAGCCACTGTGACAGCGTAAAACCTCGGAGCCAGAGTCTGGGTTAGCCAGAGTCCCACTTCTGTGGGGTCAATCAGATGCTATATAGACTCTTCACTAGGATGACCATATAATTTAGTAAGCAAGCCAGGGCCTTCTAAGAAGGTAAAGGGAAGACAACAGTCTGAATCAAAACTGTTCTGGGTAACCCAAAATGTGCGGTCAGCCTACTATGATCAAGCTCTGATTGATCCCTTTGGGAGCAGTTGGTTCTCAGGGAGCAGCATTAGTAATCGGAGTTTGTGTCTTGCCTCTGTGCAGTCAACATCAGGGTACGTTTAGTGAGTGAGCAGTGAGGGTGGTGGAGGTGTTTGTCACACTGGCTGGGCTGCCGGTGGCAGTGATGGTACCTGTGATGCTACTGGTGATGGTTATGGTGATAATCGCCATGGAGAAGGGGTTAGTGATGGTGGAGGAGGTCGTGGTGGTGGTGGTAGATAGGATGATGCTGATGGTTAGTGTGATAAGGATGGTGAAGGAGGTTACGGTAGTGGTGATAACGTGGAGAAGGTGGTGATGGTAGGGGAGGTGCTGGTGGAGCTGGTAGACAGGGGGGGATGATAGTTGTCTTAATTGTGGTAGTAATGACAGTGAGGGGGGATTTAATAGCTGTGGTCATGGTTGGATTGACAGTGTGGTGACAGTGATTGTGGTGACAGTGATAGCAGGGGTGATGATGACGAAGTCCCAAGCTGAGCTACAACCCGCCAGTATAGCTTTATTAGTTTCATCGGACCATGGAAAGCTCATTTCAGAGGCTACTGAACCCAATATCCAGTCTTCTTCTGAATACGAGGGATCGGGAAGGCTAGGAGGGAAGACCTGAAAGGGTCTAGCCCCGCTGCTGAGGGTGTGATGTCATGGTGCTACTTCCTGGCCTGGCCGAAGCCCTCCTTCCTCCTCTGAGTCATTCACGCAGTCTCTGGTCCCCACCCCGAGTATCTACAACCTCCTGGGCTGCGCTGTACAATCTGTTTCCCACCACCGCACTGCTGCCTCTAAGATGGAGATGACTCCAGCTGAGCATAGCTCAGGCACCTCCTGTGTCCCCAGAGGTACCCGGGATGAATAGTTCTTGCTAGGTATTATCTAAACCAGACATTTACAATCATCTTCAAAAACTCAGGGATCGATTGCTTCTGCCTTCTCACGCGTCCTCGGAGCCTGCCCAAAGACAGGATGGGCAGGGATGGTATTTTGTGACTGGTTCAAAGATCTCAGAATGGACTCTGCTTGCAAAATCTCAGCAACAGAATCGAGGAGAGGCAGGGAGAGGGTCAGTTGAGTCATGAGATATCAGGACATCTCACATGACACATGAAGGTCACATTTATTCACGTTCCCCTCTTTTTGGAATCAGAAGTTTTTCACAGAAGAAATCACTCTGGTTGGCTGAGCCTAGCCGCTGAGGCTTTTAGAAAAGGCAAGATCTAATCCAGGCGTCCTCCCCTGGTGCATCAAGCTTTGAACAGAGTTGTCTTGGGTGGAGATACTTGTTCCTCCTCAGGCCTGCCCCCTACCCCCGAAGAAGCTAGGCTGGAATCAAGTCATTTCATGGGGGGAACTGAGGCTGAGTGAAAACTTTGACTTGCCAAGGGCCCCGGCTGCACTGCAGTGGGACTCAGACTATCATCCTGGCCTGTCCCCTTCAGTTACCATCTCCTGCAGGCCTTCACTTAAGAACAGGCTCTTCTGTCTGGCCCCTTGGGAAAGCCTCCCTGCATCTCCTCTCAGAGGTCCCCCAAAGTCTTATTGAGCCTTCCAAAAAGTCTGTCTCATCTAGCTTCGATCACAGGGCACAGAAGTGCCCAGATGCCAGCTCAAGGTGATGGTGGCATAAAAGGTTCTCATGACAACATAGATTTGGCCTGCTTACCTCCTGGCACCGGGGCCAAGACCGCCTCTATTCAGTTCTCCATACTTTGGTCATAGCTTTTCGCAAAGCCCTCTGGGATTCACTGGTGCCAGTGAAAGCTGAATTGTCCCCAGAGCAGGAGACAGCTCTGTGTGACTCTGTTCTCTCATCAAACACAGCACTCATGGGTGACACTAGCCACTTTAAGGGACAGAGACCACAGCTTCTAGAACCTCAGATTTCCACCACTCTCTACCTGTGTGAACTCAGGCAACCTCTGCAACTTCTCTGAGGCTCAGTTTCCCTTTCTATAAAATGGGTACAACAGTGGCTGTCCCTTTCGTAGGTTTGTTGGGAGGATTAAACACATTAGTGCACGTCAAGCATGTGGATGGGTGTCTAGCATACAGTAAGTGCTCTGTAAGTGTCTGTTAGCTCTCAGCACTCCTGTCAGAGAGGCATCATGGGAGTTGATTGATTGGCCAGCCGGGGCCATCATACCGTCCTTCCGTCTGCCGGGACTTCCTACTTAGCATGCACCTTCTGAGGCTCTGGAAGACCTAACAGACATTGCTAGGACTCCTTTCGATCTTCCAAACTGTGGGCCAGTCTGAGCTGATCCCACCAAGCAAGACAGAGGCCACAGAGAACTCCTTTAAATGGCCTGGTTCCTAAAACCAAAAGAAAGGGGAGTGAGTCTCTCCAGGTGTCCTGGCTTCTGGCGGAAGGGACGGGGAACAGTGGCCTTCCCTTTTGGAGACCTGTCCAGACCCACTAGGTGTTCTTGATCTCTACTGGGAGCGTCCTGCACTGGGCTCCAGCCACAGAGCCCCAGAGGGCCTTTGCAACAACTGCCGCCTGGGCTCTAGGGTTCTGCTGGCGCCCAAGCTGCTGTCTGTTGTGGAGGGGGCAGTTGAAGTGCAGCTATGAGCAGCCCACTTATTTGGGGAAAAGATACATTCATCTCTCTCTCTCTCTCTCTCTCTCTCTCTCTCTCTCTCTCACACACACACACACACACACACACACACACACACACACACACACCAGAGGCCCAGCAGGAGCTTCCTCTAGAACACAAACTTCCCCACTCTTAAGTTTAAAGCCAGAAAAGGCTTTCCCCAGCCACCAAGGTGTCACTGGGAGAAGCAGACAGTGCAGACAAGCAGCTCTCCCTCCAAACCCAGGTGAAGGTGAGCCGTGGGTGTGGCCTGTGGGTACCCTCACAGCATCCTTCAGCTCTCTGGATTGGCTCTGGGAGCAGCAGAGGGCGGGGTTGACAGGAGAAGCTCCTTTGCAGGCCTTGACTCTTCTCTGCAGAGCTCTGCAGTCATAGCTCTGTACCAGACAGAGCCCTTCCCAGGACTGACACTGGAGAACAGCATACTGCCAGGCCACAGATGGAGCTCTAGACAAGGAACTTCCAGGACATCTCAGGCTCTCTGAGTGCTCTGTAAACCCCTGAGATGCCACATGGTCATGATGGGTGATTATCATTTGTGGGAAGGGCTGTGGCCTAAGGTTGTCCACATGGCACCTGACCCACTGAGGGTCTGGGTATCTGCTTTTCTGAGGCTTTCAGACAGCAGAACAGACAGCTAAGAAACAAAAATGTAAGTGTGTCCTTAGAAACAGCCTCTACCAATTTCTCTCTGGCCATGGGCACACACGGGCCCCTGCCCACTCTTGAAGGTAACCCTGGCAGCCCAGGAAGTCTTGTCCTGGGTTTCCAGAGTCCTTCCTGGCCTGGGCTCCCTGTGTCTACTAGAGGCTGAGGCAGCAGAGTAGAGGGTTTGCTTGAGGCCATCCTGGGCTATACTATGAGATGGTGTCTCAAATGTATCTATTGAACCTACAATTTGGGAAAGGACCTGGACTGACAAGATGGCAAATAGCGGAAGACAAAGTTGAGTAAGACAAGGTCTGAGCCCAAAAGCTTTGTGTGAGACTAGATAGCCTACAGCATGCCAGGACAGAAGGACAAGACAAAGTTGACCATATTGAACAGTGGCCTTGATATAACCAGTCAATGGTGGCATCTGCACTATCACCCCAAGGCATACAATCAACAGCCCATGCTCCAATTCTGAAAGTCCTAGAGGCTCAACTACTGTCATCTGCCATTGGGATTCATCATGACTCTCTGAGTACCCACAGCAGGCAGTTGTCCCTGGGCCTGGGGACCATCAGCCCTCCTGCCTGGGGTCAGGTGAGTAGTTTGTGACTAAACAGTCTTTCTCATTTATAAACACGCCACGTCTCTGTTAGTGGAGCAAGCACATAGTGAATTCACAAAACACTTTAGCAGTGGAAGACTCCATCCACATTGGTGTCCAAAACCAGGTCTGTTACCCAGGAGTTACTGGGTCTCAGGGCCTCTGAGCCTGTCTGTCTGTCTGTCTGTCTGTCTGTCTGACCTTCTGACCTCAGCAGGACACAGACATCAAATCCCCACATCCCCACCTCTCCACTCCCTAGGAAGGGCAGTCAGGAGCTCGGAAGATCATCATCAACTTTGGCTGAGCACCCCAACATGGCGAGAGACGGACTTTGGCACCACACAATTCTGGACTCTAATTCTGATAGGATGGCTGCTTCCTAGCTCCTAGGAGACTCAATTTCCTAATCTGAAAAATGCAGCACAATTGGGGGAAATCTTGGGAGATTGACCAAGGACACGGGACAGGGAGATGAACCCACAGTGTGACCTGAAATTTCCAGGGGACTGATCGGTTCCTGAGTATTCAGCATTGGTATTGCTTGTGAAGGTCATCCTGTGAGCTGAGTTCTGGAAGTAAAACCCCCACCCACCCCTGGGGATG
The DNA here is from genome assembly GCF_947179515.1 of Apodemus sylvaticus. Classification (NCBI taxonomy): domain Eukaryota; kingdom Metazoa; phylum Chordata; class Mammalia; order Rodentia; family Muridae; genus Apodemus; species Apodemus sylvaticus. The sequence goes on along the minus strand of NC_067477.1, from coordinate 19,460,193 downwards.
CAGGAGCCCAGGTCTGTGCAGCCGCTCAAGTGCTCCCTCTCCTGCCCAGGTGCAGAGGGAGAGGCCTGGGCGGGGGGGGGGGGGGAACCACACCCTTATTCTAAGATTTCTTTTGTAATTCTTCTTGGTTTTGAATTGTTAAAGTGATATTATTACACAGGAAAATGGGCTCAGAGAAGAAAATTAAATATCTGAAATGCTAACAATTATTCTAATAGTGATTAGAAGTAACTTTTGGAGCTCAGGGATTAGGGAAAATCTCCCTAATCCGTATTTCTCATAAATATTATTAATGACTGTTGCCTTTGGGTGTTTGGCGATGGTTTTTTGTTGTTGTTTTTTTGTTTTTGTTTTTTTAATGCATAGTTCTTGTATTTGCTAAAGCAGATGTAGAACTTGCAGAATCAAACGTCCTAACACTTGGGAAGGAATGTCTGTGAGCAACTCTGAAATATTAAAGGTACAAGAACAAAGAGAAACCCATGTAGCCGTTACAGCAAATTCGTGGCCAGCATTAAACGGATTAGGGACAGAGAGGATCCCCTCCTCATCCTTCCCACTCCTTAACTGGATGACAATCTTTGTCACTGATGAAAGTGTCTGGGTAGTTGGAGACATCGCAGCCCAGCTGGGCTCCAGAGGGGCCCCCCTGGCATGGTGGCCGGACACTTACCTCTTTATGGCTTTGTAGCAAATGATGACCAGGACAGTCAGAAACACCAGGGAGGCACAGACCACCGCGACGACGATCACCAGACCAGACCACCAGCTATCCTCCGCAGGGCAGGAGGTAGAGTTGGGAGCTGAAAAGAGACCAGCATCTGAGTGTCTCTGAGTGAGCGAGGTGGATCTGTGTGACACTGGTGAGGGAGTGGCACTCACAGCTATCCATCATCCCAAGGAAGGCCCTCTGACCTTTCCTGCCTTCCCTACCCCCCACCTCAGCAGGTGACATCATGCTTGGCCACCAGCCAGCCCCTCCCCCACTCAGTGCCTCCACCCCTCCTTGGCCGGAGCTCAGAGCAGGGGTTGAGCGCCTGGCTAAGCAGGCCTCCATCCTCCCAGGCATGAGCTAACTGACAGCCGGGTTGGGCTTAATTTCCGATGAAAAATAACAGAACATCTCATTCTCTCGGCCAAGGCATTAAATCCGGGGGCCTCTGTGGTTGGGGGTGGGGTGGCAGGCTCGCAGGGGACTTAGGAAGAGAAAGGAGGGAGGCTGGCCCCACCATGTGTTTCTGAACTGAGTTTCTTGGGAGAGGTTCTGGCTCTTCCTGCCTGGATCTGGCCCAGATGATGCCACCATCACAGTCTGCATGGAAAGGGCCCAGAACACGTAACCATGTAACATGACAGCTTCTCACACCTAACTCCACAAGGACTTCCTGTCCTCACCCTACCCATGAGGAGTCCTTAGGGTAAGCCTGTTCCCTGGTTTGCGCAGTGTTGATGCTCACCTGGAGAACAGGTCTCCAGAGACTGTTCGCTCCTCCCATGCCCCCAGTAAAGCAAAGAGAGAACCCAGCCCCATGGCAGAGGCCTGGGGATTATTACTAAAGGACTGGGAGGGTGGGGGAGCAGAGAGAGGGAAGAGAGGAGTGGACAGACCACACAGACAGACAGTGCTAGACATGTCATCAGTTCACGTGAAGATCTGCACAAGAGCCACAAGTGTATCCCCAGCTCCGCACTCACACTCTGAGGGAGGCCACAGCATGCACGGAGCCAGTGAAAGATGCCCAAGAACCCAGGGATGTGGGTACCCGGCCCTCCCCAGTTACCTGGCAACAGCAGGTAGGCCTGGCCCACTATAAAAGGGGATGCTGGGCCCCTCCTCCCTCTCTTACTCTTTCTCTTGTCTCCTTGCTTCCCCTCTCTCCCCATTCCCTTCCCCCTCTCTCCACGTGGTCATGGCTGGCCTCTACTTCTCTACTCTCTCCTTCTCGCTGCCTTTCTCTGCCTCTACTGCCCTCTTAACTCCCATCCTCATTTCCATGAATAAACTCTATGCTATACTGCCGTGTGGCTGGTCCCTCAGGGGGAAGGGATGCCTCGGCACGGGCTCACTGAGACAGCCCCTTCCCCCATGCCTCCCTCACACCTCTTTCTCTTTTTATGATCACAACACCAAGACTTTCAAAATATCCTTGAGTCTCTTCCTCAGCAATCCCTAAGCTGGGACAGCCATCCTAATGATGGCTAACATGATAGGTAAGGTTGGTTTGTTCCTGGCTTTCGTGTAAATCAGATCATGTGAAAGGCATTCTTTTATTTGTTTGGTTTTGCATCTGCTTTATTTATTTAGCAGTGCTGGGATTTACCCAGGTAGCTATGTAGTTCAGTAGTTTCCCCTTTTTGTGGATAAATAATCTCTCCCCCCCCTCTCTCTCTCTGTGTGTGTGTGTGTGTGTGTGTGTGTGTATGACAACTGTTTGTCCATTTACCTGCTGATGGACTCTTAGGCTGTTTGCAGAATTTTGGTCTGTAAGAAAAGCTGCAACAAGCATCTGTGAGGGAATCTTTTGAATAGACAGAAATGTTTCATATTCCTGTTGGGTAAACACATTTTTAGTATGGTCCTGTGAGGTGTGTGTGTGTGTGTGTGAGAGAGAGAGAGAGAGAGAGAGAGAGAGAGAGAGAGAGAGAGAGAGAGAGAGAGAGAGAGAGGGGTGATTAATATCATATGCAAACTCCTAGATGCCCTCCCTCTGGTACTACCCTCCTGGGCAGAACCTAGAACAAGCAGACTAGAGAGAAGGAAGTGAACCCCGTGGGATCCAGGAAGACATTCTATGACTCCCAGGGGGTCAGGGCTGCCCATTAACAAATGCATAGTCTCTAGCGTGGACCTCAATCCCTCACAAGTCCTGAGAAGAAGCAGACACTCTGGGTAAAACAGAGAGGCAGGGATACCCCCCCACCCCACCCCCCGGGCTGCTGTCAGCTAGCAAGAGCTGATCTTAGGTGCTCAGTCCCTGCAGGGACTCTGAACGATGCTGGAGAGCCAGAGGGTGCTTAGGGTTCCTGTTCCCAGCCATGGGCTCAATCCGTGATTTTTGCTGATAAAAAAAAAAAAATCAAGCCTCCCCCTTTGAGAGCATCCTTGACTTAGCAGAGTCTTCCGGGATAAACTGATGGAGTCCCTGCCCACAGCTGCAGTGTCTATACTGTCCCAGCACCTACAAGGGGCTGGCCCTTCTTTTCATGGCCAAGAAAGCTCTTCTGTGCCTCTGTCCCGGGCTCTGACCTGTTTGGGGACATGTTCCCAGGGTCATTCCACCCAGCGTGTGGCTGCTGCCTTCTTCCCGTGTGTAGTCTCAGTGTGTGGCTACACCTCGGCCCAGAGTCCCAGAGCACAGGAAGGGGAAGGTGGTCCTTTTGGTCACTACAGCAAATGATTCCATCAACTGGGGATGGTCACAGTGAACTAGATGCACCTAAGTTAGAAAACTGCCCCTCAAAAGTGCCAGCAAGTCTCTCCTTAGAGATTCCGTCCACCTGCCGGCTTTAAACCTCAGTCTGGAATTTGGCAGAGCCAAATTTCCTCACACTTGGTGAGGCAGGGAGCTAGCTCTGGTGGTGTGCCCTTCTGTCTGAGACCAGTAGGACCCAGCAGGGGCACACCAGCATTGCCTGTGCCCATCTGTGAAGAGGAGTCTCCCCAGAGACCCAGTTGAGGCATAAATCACGGATTTTGTTTCACAAAGCCAGAGACAGATACAGAGATGGCATCCGTGCTTATCGCTGCTTGAGTTGACTGGAGAACACCGGGGCTGGAGGAAACCCGCGTGTTGTCACTTCAGGACAGAATGAACATGGAGGCAACTTATGTGAGGACTGGAGAGGAGCCCTGACGCTGTCAGAGCTTCCCACTACCCTCGTCACTGCCTCAGTTTCCCTCAGTACCCTTGTAAAGATGATCAAAGCTCAGCAGGTGGGCAGGCTGGAGGTTCATAATTAGAAGCAGCCTCCTGATGGTGCTCATTCATGCGTGCGTGCACGCATTTCCTTGGACATGAACTGGGCATGCTCAGTGCTTACCGCTAAGCGCTGAGGTGGTGGGGGGGACAGAGATGAATCAGACACAAGCTGTCCTCTGCCAGACCTGGCGCCAGCTGCCTTGGGATGATTACAAAGCTGACTAAGTCCTGATCCTCTTGCAGTGAGGAACTTGCAATCTCCGAAAGAAGCAACAGCATGCCCAGATTGCCAGTCAGTACACAAGGAAGGGGCAACTGGCACTTTGAGATGGCCATCCTGCGTGATAGGCAGGTGGCCAGGCCAGGGAGTGGCAAGCCCCAGGAAAGAGCTGCAGTTTCTGTCACTCCTTTTAAATGTGACAGAAAGGCAGGAGCTGTCCTGACACCTCAGGGGTCATGTCACCCTTTCCTGAGCGCCAGGGAAGTTGACCTATCAGTCAGCTCTCCTGACCCAGTGCAGATGATGGTCAGGTAGCTAGGAGGGCCTGGGTTCAAGTCTACTGTGTCAAGGGAGTCTCGTTCTTTTTAGTCAGCCCATGCCTTATGAAAGGGCTGGGAATACCGAACCTAGACTAGGCAAGCCCTGGACACCATGGTTAAAAGCATTTAGACTTCTGCTTCTAGGCAACACAGGGTAATGGAGTGGGTTTGGCCGACTCTCCCAAAATATCCAGAAGATTCCAAATATACCAAATAATGGGCAATAAGACAGAGGCCCACGGATAACATAGCTAAAGACCTGGAGCTCTGAAGCCATTAAAGGAAAATGTGTCAAGATGCAGTCACAGGCCAGGAGCTTCTGAAAAGGACTCAGAGCCCAGGAAATAAATTCAAGAATCACCCGTGGAGGCTGTAGGCCATGGAGAGTCTTTCCCACAGCAAAGGAAACCATCGTCAGAGCAAGGAGGTGACCTGCTAAAAATCTTTGCCAATCGCACATCAGATGGGATTATCCAGACTATATAAAAAGCTAAAAATAAATAAATAAATAAATAAATAAACAAACAAACAGACCAATGAGCTAATTAGAGAGTTCCTGAAAGAATGTAAGTGGCCGTTAAGTCCTTGGTGTCCAACATCCTGAGCCATCAAGGAAATGCAAATGAAAACGACTTTGAGATTCCTTCTCACACTTGTCTGAAGGGCTTCCACTGAGAAAACTGTGCGGTGGTTGCGGTGGGGGTGGGGGAAACGGGAGGCTGGAGAGGGTGAGGAGGCCGGGGTGCAGACACCACTGGGCTGAAGTAGCTGCCTGGCAGAAACCTACGACCGGAAACAACACACAGCTCCACTGGGTCATTGGGTACACGCCTGAAGGAATCTAACTCACATCAGCCACGGACCGGCTCACACACCCATGCTCATTAGCTAAGACACGGAACCAACCTAGATGTCCATCAGCAGATGAACAGACAAAGAAAGCGTGGTCCATACAATAGGACATATTCCAGCTGTAAAGAAAGATGACGCCTTAATATCTGAAAACAGAACAAACCAAACAAAAAAAAAATAAGGATGAAAGCAGAGATTATTAAATGAAACAAACCAGATTCCGAAAGATGGATATTGTTTTCTCTCAGATGCACCACTAAGATTTAAGTGTGTGTGTGCACATGTATGTGCACATGTGTGTGCGCACATGTGTGTGTGGTACACATGCATGAGTGCAGTCTCTGAAAGTAGGAAGAGGATCGTGAGAGGAGAGGAAGATCTCTCTTACAGAAGGAGTGGGGAAAGGAGAGGACAGAGAAATCCGGTAACATCAAAGCCGAAGGAAAGATTCTTGGGGGACAGGAAGGGAACGGGAAGAGGAGGGGTGGGAGAAGGGGATGAAGGAGAACACCAGGTAATGATACAGATGGATGAAAACGCCACAACGAAGCCTATTACTTTCTATATCAATTTTAAATGACAATAACTGTGATGGTGGTGGTGATGATGATGATGGTGGTGGTGGTGATGATGATGATGGTGATGATGATGATGTTGGACAGTGACTCCCCACCCACCCCCAGCTTTCTGTCTCAAGGAATTTCTAGAGCAGTAGAGTAGTAGAAGGGAGGACTCCAGGTAGTGACCAGGACAGAGGTGGTCCCTGCCCTGGGGAGTTCTGAGAAGAGAAGAAGGCATTGAAAAGCAGAGGTACCACAGGACATCAGTCGTACTTGTGGCGAGTGCTAGGGTGGGAAGAGAGATCAGCCCATCAGGATCCGCAGGAACCTGGACAGGAGGCAGGTGCTCATCAGATACACCCAGTGGGTGGGCATTTAAGGGGACAGAGGAAACCATCTGTCCTCCCTGAGGGGCTCCTAGACTTCATGACACACGGCCACGCACTGTGGTGCCCTGGCTGATTTACTTCCTGTTCGCAGTGGGAAAACTGAGGCCACAGCGCCAGGGACTTGGTGGGGCTGAGTCTGCACATACAATGGGTTGTTGGAGAGAGCCAGCTATGCCTGGACCTGACAGGAGGGGGCTCGGTGAGGCAGGAATGAATTTAAGTGGCTGTCTTAGTTTTGCTTCCTGTTGCCATGTTAAAATACCCTGATGGAAGCAACTTAAAGGGACAAAGGATTATTTTAGCTCACAGCTCAATGTGCAGTCCATCAGGGCGGGCTTTGGAGAATGAGTCACGTGCATCCACAGTAGAGAGGCACCTGGGGTGCACATCAGCTCGCACTCATCACTTTACCCAGGAGCCCCTGCTCAGGGGAGTGGTCCTGCTCACAATTAGGACTGCTTTGACTTGAGTCACGTGTCAATGGACACACGTCAACCCCTTGCAGACACTGTGAGGCTAACCTCAGTGTAGACAGTCTCTCACGGGCTTGCCCAGAGGCCTTGCTCCCAGGAGTTGAGATAACAGTTGATCCTATCGCAGAGGCTGCAAGGGGTCTGGAAGCAACCCTGCCTTTAAGCACCATTGAGAACCAGTTTAGAAGGGAGTGGATCGATTGCTCCACTGTTAAAGAGTCATGTCTCAGGGGCTGGGAGGTGGATTGGTTTGTAAGTAAAGAGCTGGCTGTATAGGGACAAGAACCTGAGCTTGGTGCCAGTGTGGTGGGCACGCCTGTAACTCCAGAGCTGCAGGGCAGGGGCCATGACAGCACAGGCAGATGCTTGAAGATGATAATAGAAGAAATCCACAGTTGACCTTAGGCACCTGCACGCGCACACACACATACTCACACACCTGCACTTACATACTCACACATACACTCACACACTCACAGTCACACACTCATGTGCACATGCACTCACTCACATATACTCACAGGCACACAAACTTTCATTTACACACACACATTCTCTCTCACACATACACTCACACACACTCTCTCTCTCACACATACATGTGCTCACTCATACACTCACACACAGACACACAAACTTTCATTCACACACATACACACACATTCTCTCTCTCTCTCTCTCTCTCTCTCTCACACACACACACACACACACACAGTCGGGAGAGACGGTAATTTTCCATCTTGAGCCATGGCTTTCTCTGGTACTCTGTCTCTCAATCCTAAGTGTGGCCCTCTCCAGAGGCACCCTGCACTTAGGCCCAGCCTGAATGCCAGACACTGCTGGGACACCACAGGCCTCAGGGACATCATTAGACATCTCTCCTGGGTTTCAAAGTCTTTGGTGACTCATGCCTAGGCTGCCCTAGTGGTTTGTGGCTGGTTCCCTGGGAACTGAAAGGGTTGTTGGCCTAATTGGCCTTTGTTACACTGGCTATACTCAGGTGAAGAGGGCCTCCCACCCAGGGTCTCCCGCTTCCACAGAACAGCCTAGGTCTACAGACAGTGATGAAATCAGGTCAGCACTGGCTTGTCCTTGTACTTCAGAAGTCAATCCTCTGCTCCCTCCAGGGGTAAGGACCCTGAACCTGCTTCCTGAACACTGTGAGTTACCTCAGGCAAAGGCTAGGCCAGGCCTCAAACATTGTGTCTTCCCTTTACATGGGATTGGCAGTGCCACCGGGTAGAGATGACAAGAGTCTCATAGCCTCATTTCAAGGGACAATTTTATGACCCACTTGGTACTTGGGATGCGTGTCCTCTCTCCTGGTACCACAAAGGTGTCAAGGAAGCTGTTTGAGGACACAAGACACAGCATATTGACAACCTGTCCCCGCCCCAGACAGTGTCCTAGGACATGCCCTGGTTCTGTGTGGTTTTCAAGGGAAGTAAAGAGCTATGTTAAAGATCTGAGTTCTTCCAGGACCTGTTTCACAGTCCCTTAGGGGCCCGGGAGGAGGCCACACCGAGGCTTGGAGAGGTGAGGGGGATCTTCTCAGGGCTGCATAGCAACCTCACAGTCTGAGCCCAAGTCTCTTATCTGGCCCCAAAGCAAAGATCTTGCTTGCTCGGCTCCTTCACAAGTCCCCAGCTCTTCCCCTGCCTCAGTGCCCAAAGCCCCGGCACTGCTGGGCAGTTTGACACAGACCCAAGGTCCACTAAGGAAGGAGGTGTGGGGGAGGGCCACCGCTCCCTCTTGTGGACTGCCCCACATAGAGACCCATTGTCTGTGGACACAAGGAACTGACTCTCAGCAGCTGTTAGCCATTCACAGGCACTGGGTATCCACGGGGAGGCCTGTGCCAGGCTGTCCACCACCCGTGGAGGCCTCGGGGTCAGTGTGGGGGTGAAATTCTTCTGCATTTCTCACCCCAGACCATGGTTTGAGCTAGACTTGAATCCACAGGTAAGCCACTAGGCTTTGGTGCCGGTGCATTCTGAACCCAGGACCCACATCTAGAGCTTCTAGGGGTAAACCCCAGTGAAGTGAACACCGTATTAGGATCCTAGGCCACCTCCATTTATATTAGTAGGTGGGGATATGTGGACAGATAATGCTGTGCCTATCGTGTATCCACCAGCCTTCTGCAGCCATGACGGAAGTCTGCCTTTACATCCCCAGCCGCCCAAGTGCCCCTGATTGCCGCTGAACCTGGGCCAGATGGGGCCACATTATGCTATGAACGAAGTCCTTCTCAAATTCTGAAGGGGGTAGGGTATGGTAGGTCAGTGTGCCACCTGGACTATAATCAGCTGTGGAAACACAGGGGATGACAAGCCAGTCCCTGGCTGGGATGGATGCTCAGAACCTTGTTCCTGCACTCGGTGTAGCCCTAAAAGCCTTCTCTCTGCCCCCAGCTTCTTCTCAGTCTTTCCTGTGCACGCAGCCTCTCCCAGATGTGCACCACTGGTCTGGTCAGTTCTGGGCTAGAGATAGCCAACAGCGAGCAGACCTCCTCAGTCCCCAGATTCAGCCCCACACTGGGACATTCCTTCTCCAGGGCTTCTATCTCTGAGCCTCACAGCCAACAGCCAAGACCCCCTCTGTCTTTCCCTTCCTCTTCTCCGCTCTGCCCCTGACTTCCGGCCTGCCAAGGTGATCCCATCTTCCTCGCACCCAGAGGCTCCTCCTCCCTGGGTGTCCATCGCTCAGTGCCGTGCTCCGATCACCCACACTGGCTTTGAATCAGGAGCTGGATGGAGTTAAGTCCAGGCTCTGAGCTGGGTGAGCCGTTCAGTATGTTGATCTGTTTGAGCCACTGGAACTTGAAAGAGGCCACAGACCGTCCTCTGAGGAGTACCAGGATTAGCTAAGATCCACAGACACAGAGCTAGTGTGGACACTGCCTCCTTCCCGCCTCCTTAGCAGAAGCCTAGCTCGCCTCCTATAGCTCATCGTTCCCAGAACCTAGCAGAGATGGGATTTCATGGTCTCAGGCCCGGTCACGCCACTCCCTGGCCTCTAGTTTAGGTGGCTTCTGGGTCCTGTGGTTCTAGCCAAAAGACAGGAGAGGAAAAATCAGCTGGGAGCCTTTGGGAATGCTCGCCCTGCTCTCGAGGACGGTAAACAGGAAGAAGTGAACCTGATGGAGGTGCCACTGTGCCCTCTTTGTTTTAAGTGAGAGCAGCTTGGGGGGAAAGGATTCAGACAAATGGGTCTCAGTGTCAGGATGCCCGAAGGCGGTCAGGAGGGAGGCACTTGAACAGACTGGAGTTTGGCAACGGGGTTTGTCCTGAAGGTGTCCAGGGACAGGAGTCAAGCAGAGGATTCACAGTGAACTCGTGCCTGGCACGTGTGAAGATCAGGCACGGAAAGACTAGATGAGACTGTGGGAGGTGTGGAGGCTGTGAGGAGGACTAGGAGGTAAGGTGGTATTAGAGGGTCCTGAGAAAGGGAGGTGAGATCTGGCACTGGAGTGTGTGTGTGCATGCATGCATGTGTATATGTGTGTGTACCTGTATGTGTGCCTGTGTGTATTTGTGTGTGCATGTGTGTACCTTTGTGCATGTGCATAAGTGTGTATGTGCATGTGTGTGCCTGTGTGTGCACATATGTTTTTGTGTGTATGTGCATGTGTGTGCCTCTGTGTGCACATGCATGCTTGTGTGTATGTGCATATGTATGTGTGTGTGTGTGCATGTGTGTGCGCGAGCACGCGCGCGCGTGTGTATAGGGTGGGAGCTGTGAGGGGACCTGTGACTGAACAGAGATGTTATTGTGGTTCATACTAGAGGTCAGCGGCACAGCTACTGAGAAGAGGCCTGATTCAGGAAATGATCCGTGGAAGCGTATGTGTAAGAGACACGAGTCTGTTCTAGGAGAGAGGAAGGTTAAGGACCCTGAGCCAGCCAGAGGAAGACCCCAGACTCGCCGGTCAGGAGCCCCTGCCTAGGTCTCAGATGGAGCCCTGCTGTTTAGGAAAGGCAGGTTGGAAGTTTACACTGCCTGAGGTGGTGTCTGCAGTGACTGACTTGCCTCCTTCTGGATGTGTCAATCATTTCTAGAAACAGGTGTGAAACCAGGGCAAGCTCTGAGTGTACCAGGGACAAGCGGCAGGTTGTAACTGGGTTGTCTAGAAGAGTGGCTGACTGATGTCTGGTAAGGGGAGGAGTGGGAAAGGCCCCAAGAGCCTTGAGGTCATGAACCCAAAGTTCAAGGTCACGTGTCTTGCTCTGGTCACCTTCTACCACACAGCACAGGTGGGGATGCAGAGAGGCCCAGGTTGGCTCTGACGAGGATATGAAGAAAGGAGCGCTGAGGGCGCTTGCAGGGAGCAAGGGCAAGGACAAGCAAGTCTCCACAGCTGAGGAGACTGTGGCACAGAACCCGATGACATCATCTCAGCATTGGCACCTAGATAGATTTGAACCTGTGACGTGCTAAATAGACAGAACACAAACAAGCAAACCTAGAGGTAGAGAGACTACTGAGAGAGAGAGAGAGAGGGAGACAGTAGGAGCTAACACAGTGTGGAAAGGGACACTTTCCACTGCGAGAAAGCAGGGTCCCTTCTCTCAGGAGACATTGAAGCTTAGGCCTACACGGAAGGGTCAAGGAGGTATCCCTTAAAGACAGGTCCTATCTGGATGATCCTAGGGTGGCAAAGACAGGCTAGATCCCTCCCAAAACGCATGCACGCACACAGACACAGACACACACACACACACAGTGCTGTGAGAGCACCTGGGCTTTGGACTCTTTCGTCTGTGACTCTAGGCAGCAGTCCATACACCGTGGAGCCCTTCCTCCTCTGATGCCTTTCTTTCTGCCCTGTGTCTGGGCACAGAGCCCAGTGTGGTGGCAGTGTAGCTGTTTATCATCAAGAGCACCATTTCTCAAGGCTAGGCCCCTGGGGGGACTTAAAACCCCCGGATGCATTATTAATAATCGGCTCCTTCATTCCTGTGCCTAATTAGGAGAGGCAAATTATGAATCAGGTTCACGGCTCTCTGGTGGGGGCCAGTGACAGCTTTTCCTGGGTGAGGAAAAGATCACAGGGAGGTCTGGGCAAGAGCCGGGAACAGCAGGTCGCAGGCTGGTATAATTAATTTTGCTTCTGTGGGGACTGAGGAACACAATTCCTTATTTCTCACCCAAATAGCCCTCTTTGTTAGGTCCTCAAAGTAAAGATTTGTTATTCTGGAAGCCTGGCTCAACTTTTTCCTGTCTGCCTTGGTCCCCTTCTCAAATCTGTCATGCATGCTGGCCCCGACAGAGCTGCAGACTCAACAAAGCACAGAAGGTCTTCATTTGCCAGCTCTGGGACAGCACAGGCCTGTCCAGAAGTGACAAGGAAGTGCCATCTCTAGAAAGCTCTGGGTGACCACTGAGATGTCCCCCTTGCCCTGGACCTGTTGCTCCAGTGTGAGTCCACTCACCCACTTCTGCACTGTGCAGTGCACTGGGCTAGACACTGGGAACCCCATGCCCCTCCCCCATCCCCGAGACAGCAGTAACCTGCAGGAGATTGGGCGTTAATTAAATAATCATCAAGAAAACGTAGGCTGGGGTTCCAACCTCATCCAGACACGTCTTGGTGCAGGTGTCTAAGAGACAAACACCATAAAGCAGCTAGAGAGTAATGGTCTGGCATAGGGAAGCGGGGTGGGGTGAGATGGGGGCGGGGTGGAGGTGGGGGGATGGGGGAGCTGACTAAAGATGGTGAACTCAGTTGTGCTTGAGACAAGCTTGTGGCCCGAGGATGGAAAGATGTTCTTGCCATCTATAGCAAATGCCCAGCAGAGCCTCTGCACTCTCCAGCATCCATAGATCTATATAGATCTCTCCCCTTCATGAAGGTCCGTAGCCCATAATGGAGGCCTTGTGAATGCCCAGGTTGATAGAAGCAGTCCTGTCCAAACTGTTTATTTAAAAGAAATAATTAACTAGGGTTACCTTGGACCAGTGGGTGGTAAACTCTGGTCTGAAGGCTGACTCTGGCCACTGATTGTCTTATAGATAAGGTTTTACTGGAACAGAGACTCACTTATTTACTGAGCTAAATAGTTGTGCCAGGGACTGCATGCCTACAGGGACTGGAATATCTACTGCCTGGCCTTTGACAAAAATCTGTTTACTTCTAAGGGATACTGTTTTTATCCCTTAAAACACTTAAACATACTTAAAATTCTTTAGCAATCACAGCAGAGTCTTGATCTGCATTGAAATTTCATCTCATGTGTATTGTGGAGGTGAACATTCTGGTCCTTCAGTATTCATTCATTCATTTATTCATTCAACCAGATATCACACCAGTTCCACAGTGTAATCTCTAGGTTTGTGACACTGGGGTCTGTCTTTTCTAGGGTTAAGGGTGGTGGTGTGATAACCAGTTAAGAACAGCAGACAGTGGACCTAAGTCTGCATCTTGACTTGATAAACCACTCGGGCTAAGTCAGTCCCCTCCCCTTACAGCCAGAGAGCTTACATTTCAGAGCCCTGGGGTTCTCATCCACAGAAGCACTGAAGCCCCCTCCCCCGCGAGGCCTGAGGAAACTGTCTTCTGTTGTGAGCAAGAATGTGGGAGCCCTACTTTGGTTGTCACTGGGCTAGCCCTGTCCTGCAGCCCTTCTTCACCACACTCTGCTAGGCCGGCTGCTACCGAGACTAAGCACGAGGCTGGGGGAATCTCCGTCTCAAATGGCATCCTCAGCCAGTGCCTGGCAAGCACCACCAGTTGGGGACACTAGCAGGGTTTGGTGCTCTCAGCCTCTTCCCATGCTCCTCACCTCCTCTGAGGAGAGTCCCTCAGACTCCCCTGGAAACACCTGTTTTGAAAATCCTCATGGCAGGTCCTGAGGACAAGCTCTACGTCAAGACAAGGTCACTAGGGGCCGTCAGTCCCTGGCAGCTTTGGAGGATGAAATTCTATCCCAAGGAGTTGCATATGAACTCTGTGTTCTGGACGGCTCCCTCCCAGAACCTGCTGCCCTTGCCTGGATTTCTGGCCAGGGCCTATGTCTTGTCTAAATGTCTCTGGCAGGTGACAGTAGGGTCAGCTCTGTCCTAGCTGAAAACCTTGTTTTAAAAAAAGAAAGAAGACTTGCATGTATGTGTCTTGGGGACAAAAATACACTTAAAAGCACAAGTATCTGAGCTGGTCCCCCAGGGGCACTCTGTCCAATAGAGTAGCTATCAACCACATGTGACTACTTAAGCTTGATTTAAACAATCAATATAGTAAGGACTGGAGAGATAGTTCAGTCAATAAAGAGCCTGCTGTGTAAGCATGAAACCCCAAGTCTGATGCCCAGATCTGCCTAAAAATCTGGAGTAATGAGTTTATAATCCCTGCCTTAAACAGGTAGAGAGAGGCGGGTCTTTGGGGCCTTTAGCCAGCCTGTCTTCATTATAGTTAACAGTTCTATCTGAAAGAGATAATCACCACCATCCCAAAATGAAGAGGTGGATGGTGCCTGAGTAATGTCACCCCCAACCAACCTCTGGCCTTCGAATGCACTTACACACACACACACACACACACACACACACACACAGTAAAACCAAGCATTCAGTTCCTCGGTAGCACTTGCCTTTTGTCAAGTGCTCAGTAGTCACAGAGGGAAATGACTACCGTGCTACACAGACACAATCATGGCCATTAATGTGGAAGTTTGTTTGATAGCTGGACGGCACTGGATCCATATCTTATGAGGACAGGAGTCCCCTTTGCAAATGACACCATAGCTACTTTACTTACCCTACTCAGAGCAAACGGAAACGAGATGGTTCTCTCATTTCACAGTGCTTCTCTTATTTCACTGTTGTTAAAGTGTGTGTTTCTTTCATTTTTCCTTTCATTCTCAGATTCCTCCCATCAGAAGAGCAACACAGTGGTCATCAGAGAGGCAACGTCACAGAGGCCACGGGGGCAGTGACAATCAGAGCCTCTAAGTGCGAAGGCTTCTGTTATTCCCACTGGGGCAGACCTGATGGCACGAGCCACCTTCCCAACACTTCCGTTCTGACCAGCCGGGTAAGACCTATGGACCGTCCAACCCCACATGGCACACACAAGTGGAATGCCCAGGCCTAAAAAGCAGCCATTATTTCGTTGAGACAACACTGAAGCCTTCCATGATAGGCAGACAGGCTGCTGGCCAGACCCAAGCCCGTGAAGATCCTGTTACTACAATACCCATGGATAACTCTTCTACCTTTAGCTTGTCCAAAGCATGATGATGCTGAGACGGTGGGGGGGGGGGAGGTCTCCCTAGCAACAAGCTCCACCTATAGGTCTTTCCTCTATCTAGACATGCAGATTCTTCTGAAGATTAAGGTCACACCACCTGGCCACCTGGACTCTGGCACGGCCATCAAAAGTCTTTGAACTTTCATAAGTCTCTTCACCTCCCTGGCTCTTGATGGCCTATCTGCCCACGCGATTGGAATGGTGAGATAGGACTAAGTCAGAGCCCCCAACTTCATCACAACTGGCATCTCGGGCTGCTCTGTGGCAGCCCAGTTTTAGGGGTTTCTTTGGCCTCTGCTCACTCAATGATGAGCACATCTGGGAACCCTCTTCTGACTCCTGAGTTCAGTGTAGAAGACAGTGCATGCAACAGCCAACGGCTGACAAGAAAGCCAGACTCGGGTCCTGGTATGCATTACACACATCTAGCCAAATCCAAGGAGGCTGACTTAATAGCTTCTCCTGGGATAGTCTGAGTTTCTAAGTCTATTGCCTTCAAAATGACCCCCCAGCTACTGAGAGACTGCACAGAGGAACTGTCTATAACAGAGTTAGGGAAGAGACCCAGACATTCTTTCCACAATACCCATAATTCTCTCTGCAAAGGCAAGGGGGTGGTGTGCCCCTGCTACACATGGTCTAATTCATTCTAAGTGTGAGAACAAGAGGCTCATTTACTCTGAGCCAGGGTGCCTAGGGATAAGGGGTGGGAAATAATGGCCTCTGGCCTTTTCTGATTGATGACAAGGGTCACACAGAAACTTGGGAGCAGAGAACAGACTCTAGTCACATTGCCTTGACAGAAGGTGGAGTGGGGACATTAACTAAGACACGTTTTTCTTTGCCCCATCTAAGACCTCTCCATCTTCCCCAGGCAGAAGATCCAAGAACAGAGTCTTTGTAAAGGCTGTTGAGACCTGGCATCACCTAATTGGAGAGGCAACGCTACCTCCTTCCAACCAGGACCCCTGTAATAACGACAAACTATAGAGGAGCAGAGATTCTGGGACCCCTTCCAGACAGGGCAATTCTAAATTGGATCTCACCAGCCAACCTCCGGGATAATTCAACTCTGTAATGTGAACCAGATTCTCTATGATCATATAAAGAAGTATTCATGGCAGTCACAAGCACTGCTGCTTATGTTCATTGGATAGGCCACGGAGTGCCACCGTAGGGATGTACCAGGCTGTTTCTGTGCTGTCCCGGGTATTTGTTGGTTTCCTGCCATGTACTAAAAAGCAAGCAATATCTAAAGGGTTCAGAAAGTGTTATGGAAGAACTCTGAGAGGTTCAACTGGCTGGATAAAGAGAGAATGCAGGGAGCAGCGAGGGTGGCTCATCTGGAAAAGTGCCTGTGTTGTGAACACAAGGACCTGAGTTCCAACCTAGCACCCACGTGTAAAAGCCAGGCATGGGGGTAGCAGAGACAGGAGGATGCCTGGGACCTTCTACTTGCAAGCTCTAGGTCAGTGACTCTCTCTTAAAAGATAAGGTGAATGGTACCTGAAGAAGAACACTTGAAGTTGACTTTCTCTTTCCTCTCTCTGTCTCTGTCTCTCTCTCATACACACACACATACACAGGCACACACACACATATGTGCATATACATACACATATGCATACATGTGCACATCATGCATGCACACATGCACACACATATGTACACACACACACACACACACACACACATATATATATATATATGTGGCAGCGTGCACACACACAGACACACACAAAATAGTAGTAGCTATTATTCCCTTGGCAGCTGTGTGCCACCCACAACTGCAGAGATATCATGATTAAGTCTCCTGATCCTACAGGAGAAGTCCTGATCATCATTCCCATTTGCAGAGGTGAGAACGAGCTAATGGAGAAAGCCAATGGCAGAACCGAGTCTAGACAACCTGGCCCCGACATCCCCACTCCCTACCACACGCTACTAAAAATCAGACAAGACCACGGGTGCCAGACTTTAGTGAAGGTACCTTGCCCCTGCTTGAAGAACACAGGGGTTGGAGAGATGGCTCAGTAGTTAGCACTGGTTGATCTTGCAGAGGAAGGACATTAGTTCAGTTCCTAGTGCTAAGTCATGTGACTCCCAGTTGCCTGTAACTCTGGCTCCAGGGTATCTGAAGGTCTCTCCTGGCCTTTGTGAGTACCAAGAACAGCAGAATTCTAGGAGGACAAAGTTTGCTCCACTTGTACTTTGGACCTCAGGTGTGACAACAAAGAGAAGTAAAATGCTCATCAAAGACAGAAAGGGAAAAATGACTTTTTACAGGCTTTCATGTTGCCCAGGAGTAGCCTCCAACTTTTTATGTAACCAAGGATGGCCTTGAACTGATAAACCTCCTGCCCCAGTCTCCCAAGTGCTGGGGCTTCAGGCATCTGCCAGCACAGTCTGCTCAAAATGTAACTTGTCCTTTCTGGCAGTGGGGAATTGAACTAACTCATGGTCGTGGGTGTGCTCTGAAGTCTCCCACTCAGCTCTACTGCCAGCCCTGTGTGAGGATCCTTTCCCGTAGCACCTCCACGAGGAGATCTTCCACTTTAATTCAGTGTCATCTCCACCTTCTCCAAGCACCTCAGTCTAAAATCCAAATGGCATTCAGCCCCAGACCAACCCCGTCTTGCCGTCTGCTCTTTATTTTTCCTGACAGCTGACCTCACAGGTCACCATAATCAACTGCTCCATCATTTTCCTGTGACAGGGACAGTAATGGGGGCTTGGAGGTGAAGCCCGTCTTTCCCAGACAGGGTGATGCTTCAGAGGCCAACCATGTCTACCAACTCCAGAAATCCAGTCTCTGCACTGCCCATGGTCCTGTAAATCACTGCACCCCACACCCATGCTCCAGCAAGGAACCCATCGGGCCATCCAGACAGAAAGGCATGGGGCAAGAGAGGGGGTGTTAGGAAGAAGTGGGGATTCAGAGGGAGTGAGGGGGATCAAAAGGATATAGGGAGTGAGAGCGATTAAAATTATTATAGGCCTGTATGAAGTTCCCAAAGAATACAGAAAACCAGTCACCAGGCATAAGCAAGGCGTTGTCCCATGGCTTCTAACCCCACTGGCCAGCTTCCCTTCCCTGGCCAGCTTCTCAATGTTTCTAGGACTTTTAGTTCAGAGTGGTCACCCCTTTCCTGTGACCCCTTACAGATTCACGTGTTTATAGCACTTCAAGTGAGAGCATGCCCAACGGCCACACCTTGAGTGCTGGTGCTGGCCTGTTACAATATCCACTCTGCAGAAATGCCTCTGAATCAGTACGAGCGGAACTAATGAGCTACTTTTCGTTGTCTTTTGGTAGGAGCTGACTGGAGTGCCACAGGACACACCACAATCCATCTAAATCCTTCTTCTGAGGCTGTTTGCACATATAGGGCCCCTCAGCCAGGAGTTATCTGTATGTATTCGTGACTCCCCTCCCCCTCCCATGGAAATCCACAGATCTTGTAACAGGAACAGGACAATGCTGGATAGCTCGGCCCTGCCATTTCACCTGTGGTATGCAGATGCGATTGCTTCTTCTAAAATCCAAATCCTGGTGAAGTGACCAGAGAACAGAAGCTGCCTCCTATCTGTCTATGGTTCCCTGCCCTTCCCTCCCCCACCGCACCCTGACCCTGCATCGCCTCAGTCAGCTCTGCTCTGGGTCTCCGCTCAGCCTTGCTATGTATGAGGCAGTGTCTTGAGCTGCTGTCATTGTCTAGAGATTGGAGGATCGAGATATTTAAATGTAAAGTATCGCTTACTGGTCAAGGGCTTTCTGTTTTGAAACATTGGATGTGGCTGTTTAGGCATTTTGTGTTATTTCTAATATGGTAGTAGCCAAATAGTACTTCTTAGGGGCAAGGACCCAGCTCCAGATTTGGGGACTTATAAATTTTAATCCACCCCTTGGGGAATAAAGGAGAGCCGCTGTTGTCCTGGGAGATGGAGAGGAAAGAGCTGTCTCCTGGGGTCTTGCGGCTGTCATTCACTGGCCTTAGCTTCCACGCTGAGACTGCGCCCATCCATTCCCCCTTAAAGACCAATCCAGCCACACTGTCTCAATTCTGCCTGGAGGCCACCTCCACACTTACAGCTCCAGACCCAACCTCTGCCTAGCTCCTGGCCTGAGTTCAACTGTGACTTGGCATCTCTACTCAAATGGTTCACGGGAGCCTCAGAGTTCACAAGAGGCAATGGACTCACTATCTTCTCAATCCAGGAAGGGCGGTCCTTCCTCACAATCCACATGATCCCATAGTAAGCCATACACTTCTTCCTAAGGCTGGCTCAGCAGCCTCCCACCGGGCCTCCTGTACCCTTATCTCTTCCCCACCCCTGTCTCTTCCTCACATAGCAGCCTAAAGAAGATGTACTTCACCTTTGCTCCGCATCCTCCAAAGGCTTCTTGTCAAAGATGGCTCGAACCCTAGTGTTTTTTATCATGGCTTTGCTAAATATCGCTTCCATTTAAGTCACTTCCCTTGTAGAGAAGAATCTAGAAACTTCCTGTACGGTAACAGAACTCCTATAGCTAGCACGAAGTGTGAGAACTTCTGAGGAGAAGATGGATGGGTTACGGGATGTGTGTTAGGAGGGAAGGGAGGGGAGTCAGCTCTGTTATCCAAGGGTTGCACCTCAGAAACAGTGCCATTAATCCCCATAAGCTCTGATGTGTCCCACGCCCTCGCTCCCACCACAAAACGATGGGCAGTTGGGTGGAAACGTCAGAGCTGTTTAATCCCACAGGGCTTACAGGCTGCAGAAAGCATCTTAGAGTTGAATAGGAAGATAAACTGCTTTGCTGCTATAAGGCCCAGAATGTTCTCAGAGATGAAATGAAAATCCTTTGTGTATTTCTGACTGTGAAGGAATCCAGGTCCTGGCTTCAGGGAGGAAGGAAGGATTAGACTTCACTCTGGAGATTTGCCTGTGTTTAAGGCCCCATGGGGAGTTATCCTGCCTTCTGCTCTCCAGGATGATTCTGAGGGGTGGGCATTTAGGAGCGATGGGCTCCATCGAGGTTGGCGCAGAAACACGGAGAAAAGGGATGAAAGGGGGGAATATGGGGGCCTTTTTATTAATATCTCAAAAATAGTCTTTGTGTCTTAGGATCCTGCCATGCCTGAGACAAGAACTGGAAAGCCCAGAAGCCAGGTAAGGCATTTCTAACTTGTCAGTCTAGCATTTCCATGGCGCACTTCCCAACATGGGGAGTGGGAGGTGTTCCAGCAGAGAAGAACCAGGAAGGACTCTGTCCTTTCTCTGCACCTGGTAGACTACAGCTTGGGTACCACAGGCCAAGAGCTTTCCAAACAGTCTAGCCTAAGACATGCGAACCTTCACTGGGATCCTCCTGAAAGGGACAGGGGAGGGCACAGATGCCACTGCCAGGCCATCACAACTGGTTCTGCTCCAGCAAGGCCCTGAGGTCTAGCAGATGACATCTCCTCATGCAGGTTGGCCATATTTACAGAGAATGGAGAACAGTATAAATCAAGTCCCTAGAAACATGGCTGCAAACCAGGCCAACATCCCGGCACAATCTTAGAAAGAGATGGTTGCCACAGTGAGGTCCCCAACACAGACACACAAAACGGCAAGGGCTTGGCCTCCTTGCATCCTGAAGAGATGGGGAGACTGTATGCAGTGCTTAGCTCATGATGCTCTCCAAACTTTAACTGGAAACTGACACTTGGCTCGATGTCTTCCACCTGGACAGAGTGACGGCTTCTTGGGCAGCTCATGCTCTCCCTGTTCCAACCTCCTCTCCACTCGCCATCAATGCCATCGAATGAAGCTCATCCCTTCAGACCATCCTCATAGCCCTGAGTCTCTTCAACGGCTCTCCATTTGACGAGGACCCGGCTTGTGCAGTGTGATCCTGAATGGGTCGGTGCTAGCGTTCCTCTCACTCTAGGAGAGCTTCTCCTGTGAGCCACTGTCTCCCACAGCTTACAGCCCCCAGTGTCATGATCTGTGAGTTTCCTACAACCTGTGGCTATTCCGTTCCAGGGTTTTGAACATATCCCCTTCTGCCTGGTAGGTTCCCCCTTGACTTCACAGGATAGTTACCTCGACAAGTAGACCACTTGGAGATGTTCCCTGCCTGTCATTTCACACTAATCCTCTTCTCAGTCTCCATTTCAGCCTTCTAGAACCTCACCTCCTAGCACAGCATCTGGCCCACAGTAATTATCCAGTGGATGCTTATTAGGTGGAAAAAATAGGTGAAAGGACCCCTTGAACCTATGTGATGGCCTTCCATGAGATGGAACTTGGCCAAGAAAACTTAAAGAATTGAGCGTGATGAGTTCTGCTTCTCTCCCCTTCTCCATGCCTTCTGGCCTTGCAGCGTCCTGCACTGGAGCCCCCTCACTGCTGTCTTTTCTCCCACCTTGTTATTGTTTTCCTTCCTGCCTTCCTTCCAACAAAGCCCTGGCTATGATGCTTACAGATCGTGATGGCCCATCTTCAATGTCAACCTGACCAGACTTAGAATCACCATGGAAACATACCTCTGGGTGTGTCTAGAAAGACATTTCTAGCAA
The DNA here is from genome assembly GCF_947179515.1 of Apodemus sylvaticus. Taxonomy (NCBI): domain Eukaryota; kingdom Metazoa; phylum Chordata; class Mammalia; order Rodentia; family Muridae; genus Apodemus; species Apodemus sylvaticus. The sequence continues at coordinate 19,438,663 of NC_067477.1, read as the reverse complement.
GGTTTAAAGAGATTAGGCCCACCCAAAATGGGGGTAGCACCATACTATGGACTGGGGTCCAGAACTTCATGAAAGATGAGCCAAGTACTGACACATATGTCTCTCTGCTTCTTGACAGCTGCTTTCCAGTCCTGACCCTGCATCACTACATTGGTGGGGTACACCAATTGGTGCACTATATCCCCTCAAACTCCAAGTCCACACAAGCCCCTTTCTCTTTTCTTGTAGGGTGTTAGGAGAGAAAAGTAACTGGTGCACAGGCATTCTTGAGATCTTTTCTGTGTCTTCAGAAACTACTACTGTTTGGGGAAACATGGGTCAGGCATCTCTGCAGATGCTGGTTCCTGGTCCCTAGGGATGAAGTTGGAGAAAATCCAGACTGTGCTACCAGGTCCCAGCATTTAATGGTGGTGACAGATTCTCAGCCTCACTTGGGGTCCCTGATGTCCCCACCTAGCAGGTGTGGAAGTCACTCCCCCTCTTTTGACTGTGCCACCACCAGATCACACACAGGTGGCTAACTTCAAGCTAGAATAGAATTGCCCTGATGTGGCTCCACCGTCTTGGACCACCGTGACATCCCCTCATTGATCGCAGCCCTGCTCCCCGCCCTGTCCCTGTACTTCCTCAGAGTACGGCCCATCAGCACCCAACTTGCTCAAAACCACATACAACAGGTTCCCGCCTAGAATCCGAACCCTGCTAGTGCCATTTGGTTCCAAGGCCATCTCCTCTTCCCTGGAACACTTCAACAGCTCCTGACTTGTCTCCCTGCCTCTGCCCATGCTCCCCACAGCAGAACAGAGAGAGGGATCCCACTAGGAGCAGGTGACAGAGGTCCCCTTGGGCACCATCTCCACACCCTCATAGTAGGCCCACAACCCCACTTTCTCTGCTTCCATCCAGCCCTCATTTCTCACACACTTCAGACACACAGGGTCTTAGGCGGCTAGACAGCAGCCGCTCTGATGAGTCTACAAGCTCAGGCCTCAGCCCAGGCTGCTGTCTCTGTCTCTGGTGCTCTCTCCTGTCCCTCCCCAAGTTTTCCTTTCCTCAGACACGATCTTCTCTTCCAAGGGACCCGGCCTGCCCCACGCAGCCTTCCCCCTCACACCACAGCCCCACTCTCTGTGGCACACCTGCCGCAGTCCCGCTCAGAGGCTTAGCACGTTGATTGCTTCTGGTGTGTATCCCCTCCCAGAATGTCAGCCCTGCGTCCATTTCGTCCTAGAGCATATTCCAAGTTCTGAAGACATGTTTAATAAAATGTTTGAATGAGTGAAAGTTGGCTTGCCCCCAAATGTCCTCCCTCAGGCTCCTCAGGGCCTACACTTAGAACATCCATTAGCATGTGCCTGTAACAATACTGACCAGAACAGCCAGGCGGTGGTGGTGCACACCTGTAATCCCAGCACTCTGGGAGGCAGAGGCAGGCAGATTTCTGAGTTCGAGCTCAGCCTGGTCTACAGAGTGAGTTCCAGGACAGCCAGGGCTACACAGAGAAACCCTGTCTCGAAAAAACCAAATCAAAAAAAAAAAAGAAAGAAAGAAAGAAAGAAAGAAAGAAAGAAAGAAAGAAAGAAAGAAAGAAAGAAAGAAAGAAAGAAAGAAAAAAGGAAAAATACTGACCCGAACATCTGACCACACCCCTGCTGGCTCTCTTCCTTTTGGCTTATGCTGTCCCCAGTCTAGGCCAGGATATCATCTCCCTAGGGCCCAAACATCTGCCCAAGGCCAAGTGCACCCCTCCCTGTCTTCCAAGTCCTCAGGAGCTCTGCTTTCTCCTTGAAGGCCCTGGGCTCTCAAGTTTCCATCACTGACTGACGTCCACAGTTGGCCCGAGTGGAAAGACCCACCTGTGTGGCCCCAAGTGTCTCCTACTCCTTTGTTCCTCTCCACCTACACTGTTGAGGATCTGGGATTTCAGATGCCTGAGGGGGAATCATCGGGGCAGTGTATGCTCCCTCACCTTGTGGCTGCTCTAACAAGAACTTCCATCCTCAACTCCCACCTGCCCCTGGTTCCTCTCCACTTGGGGCCTTCCTCAGAGGCATCCCCGGGCTCCTCGTACACCTCAAGCCCTGGCTTCGCCTCTCCTCCCTTCAGTCCTCTCCCCAGCCATCTCTGTGGCTCTCAGACCCTTGTGAATGGCTCCCACAGCCTCCTCTGGACTGACAGTTAAGATGTCTGCTTCAAGTTAGACTCATGGCCTCCTCAAGGCTCTGCGACTAACCAGGAGTTAGACTTCTGTGGTCTCCATGCTCCTGTCCAAGAGGCACCTGGTCACACCAGAAGTCTTCCTCTCTCCCTGACATGGCTGTGCAGACAGCTTTTCAAGCCCTTTCTCAGCTGGGCCTGGCTGGGCTGCAGTCCTAAGCCCTGGCCTGCTACCTCCTATCTGAGCTTTGCCCTCAGCCCCTGCCACCCAGCTTGTGTTCACTGTACTCCCTGTCTCATCTCTGCTAGAGCGCCTCTGCCCTCTTCTATGGCCAACCTTTATTTGAGACTTGCTCTCCTATCTCTGCCTGTCTGGTGGCTCCCCCAGGAGACCTGCTCCAGTCAGGCGCCTTCCTTCTGGCTAACCCTGGAGACAGACGGGCGCTCTGAGGAAGTAGTCTGCCATCCCTTCATATGCAGCCTCCCTCCGCTGTCACAGACATCTCAAACTCCCCCCGAGTGGGGTCCTGAGTCACACTCCACTGTGCCATCCTCAGCCAGTGGCCACGGTGTAGTACTTCGTATGCTCAGAGCTCTAGACATGTTTGTTATGTAAATGTGGTGACATGTGTGTGATATGTGAATGTGTAATTGTGTGTTCTTGTGGGTACAGTGCACATGCATTTATGAGCACGTACCACCATGCCTTGCTTTTTATTTTCAGTGTGAGTTCTAGAGATAAAACTCAGGTCCTTTGTACTTTACTGATATAGGCATCTTCCCAGACCCCTTGTTCTTTCTTTAGGCTGGAGAGAAAGTTATGGGTTCACAGCAGGACCCCAAACGTACAGACCCAGTGAGTCTGACTGGGGGCAAGGTCAGTCATGATGGTCCTATTGGAAGAAGGTAATCACTTATGGAAGATGCTTCTGGGACATGTGTTCTCTCCTCCCAGGGAAGCGACACTCATTCATCAACTGTGACTAGTTAATATGACAACTCTCCCCTGCCCTCCCACCAAGCCAGTGGCCCTCAGGTGCCAGTCTCTCCTATTTCCCTGAGCTCTAGGACCAGGTGTGGTCCCCATCACACCTGTCCTCCACCTTCTCACCCTCCCCTCCCTGCAGGTGTCTCCTGGGATCACATCCAGGTGGCCACTTGCCTTTGACACCTTGCTTAGCATCTGTCTCTGGGGAAACCTAAACCAGACAGGGTCCCAAGAACCACTCAAACTCGGCGAGCAGGGTCTGATAAAACCTGAGTCCCATATTGGCTCCTCCCTCCTGGGTAGCCTCCCCATGTCTTCATCTCTTGGGCATGTATTTAGGCAAACACCGGGCACACACTCACCATGTGTCAAGCCCAGTACCATCACAGGGGACAAAGATGTGCAGCCCCTGAACCTGGGAATGGGAGCAGACACTTAGTAGGCTAAACCAGTGGCTTCATCCTGGACACAAGTGGTACATCCTAGATGAAATTCCTAATAACATTAATGAGCTGGCACACTGGCTGGACCCCTCCCTTATCCTCCATGATGGGGGCTATCCTAAGCATCGGCTTGACTCTCCCAACTTCCCATGAGTCCTTGCAGCCATGATACATCAGCTAGTTCCAAATCACTGGTGCTAGACAGTAGAATGCAGGTCCTAAGAATAGCTTAAACTTTTTAAGCAAATGTGTTCTTGCTTTAAGCATGACCCTTCACACATCTCCTCTCCCAATTATCAATTACTTTGTGAAAACTAAGTCATCCCTCAAGTTTCCAACTCCAGCACCCCTTGTTTCCCAGCACCCCTTGCTGCATCTTGGCCACCTGTGAACACCAGCCCACGGCTCCTCCCCAGCAAGCGTTCTCCTTAACCAATCTAATTGATTGGTTTCTAGTCTAATTGATTAGTTTCTCTTCTAATTGACTAGTTTCCAATTTGCCCTCATTTGTAACTTAAAATGAGGATAAGGACATTAAACGGAACACAGACTGAAGCAGATAAAACAAGATGCGAGCCATTTGCATCTGGAAGCGTGTGTTTTCCTTCACACTTCCCCACAGTGTGTAAAGAGGGAACTGGGCCGTTTTCATAGCCACAGATGCTACAGATTCCGGGAGAACAGTTTGCAATGCCTGCTCTTGGTGCTAAGCTGGGAAGGCAATGGTTTAATGAAAACAGGACACACCCTCAGTACCAGCACCTGGTGTCTCCTGTCCTTGGGAAAGTTCCAGACTTGAGAGACCTGGGGCTGGGTCCCAGGTACCTCATTTGATCCTTCTGAGTATGTGTTTTCTTGGGGTCAGGTTTTCTTAGAAAAGAGGGACCAGCATGTTTTAGTGATATGACGAGTTAGCCTCTTGCCACTGGGGTGTCGGGGACAGGTCATACACAAGAACTGCCACTTCAGATTCAAGGCCACATCTCCCTCACCCTTCAGCAAACACACCTTGTAATTCCAGCCTCAGTACAGGTTTGACGCCTCACAGACACTGCAGAGTATGGTATGGAAGCACAGCTCGTGGAATTTGGCAGACATCTGATAAGCAATTTGTAGGGAGGGCTCAGGTCTCAAGGAAAAAAAAATCTATCTACACCCAGGGGTAAGCCTGGCAGAAATCTCAAGTCTGGTTTCCCCATTGAGAGCTGAACAAAAGAAACCAGTCTGCTGGCCTCTGTGCAGACGACGGCTCTGGAACCCACAAAGAAACGAAGGAGACAAGAGGAACAACCTGATTAAGGTGAAGGAACACGCTGGCCTGTGCTTGCCACTGCTCAGGGCCCGGACCTCAGCGGGTCAGCTCAGAGTAAAACAAAGGGAGAAATGACAGGAGTCGAGTCCTCGAGCCCTCTGATGGGCAGCAGGGATTGAGCCTTGACCCAAGCTGTTAACGATCTCAGAACCTTATCTGGGTGCGGCACCATGCCTGGGATGCCCTGGGTTGAATGTGAGAGTTGTCCCATTTTATAGATGGAAAAATGGGGTCTAAACCAGAGAACAAATTTGCCAAAGTAAGATTCATACTTAACAAGAATCCTACTTATGGAGAGTGGGCCACTCACTAGGGGCAGAGCCAGGCCCTCATTCATGTTGTCTTTTTAAATCTCCCACAACTATCTTTAGATGTAGAAAGTGGGGACCCAGAGGGGCCGGGTGATCAAGATACTGCTAGAGCGACCCAGAGCCCAGTTGGCCTCCAGGTCCCACCTCAAAAAACAAAACAAACAAACAAATAAACAGGGATATGGATCAGTGACAAGAGGAAAATAGTATCTCCAGCAAAAGAAAAAAGACCCAGGAATCTACCTGTGCTGAGTGGAAACTAAAATGTGAGAGTTGGCCCACTTTACAGATAGAAGAATAGAGTCTGAATCTGGGAAGAACAACCCTGCATCAATACAGAGTAGGAAGCAAGATGCTTTCCAAGTGCCACAGCCCCTGGGATCTGATACCCACACTCCATCTGGTGCTCACTCCACATCCAGCCATCGGCAAGGTCAGCAGCCTCTGTGGATCTCTCTGTGTGTGGGGGGAGGGAGGGAGGGGTGCTGGCAACCCTCACAGAAGGCCAGGTGATGGGAGATGAGTTTATCTCCTCATCAGCTTTGTGACCCCAAGGGAAGGCAGACCACGCCCCCTCGCACTCATGACCCAGGAGGACTCTAGTTTGCCTGTGATGAGAACCTTTGCCGTTCGGAGGTTCAGTGGCGCTAACCCTGTGCCAATGCTGAGGAATTCAGAGCTTGAGATGAAAGCAGCTGAAACAGGAGGGAAAAAAAGGTCCCTGCTTCTTCTTAGTTCCACCTGATCTTCACCACCATCCTACTGTGAAATTACAAACAAGAAGAGGGTGCAGTGTCATCCTCTACCCAGAGACTGCTTAGGGCCCAGCAGCACCCTGTATCCTCCACCCAGTGTCTCCTTGGAGCTCAACCGCTTTCCTGCATCGCTCTCTCCTAGCTCAGGCACAGCATGGATCTTCTAGAATGGTCTCAACTCTAAGTTAGCTCAGCACTGCTCACCTGACCCTAGCTCAGTCCTACTACCATCACCGCCATCGCTGACTGGACACAGCACCAGCCTTGTTCCTGAGCCCTGAGCTCTGCTCTTCCCCTCCCCCTCACTCCCTTCCACACGATCAGTATCTGAAAAAAAGAGCTGAGGCCTTAGCCTCCAGGTCAGTGGCTCTCAACCTTTCTGAGGCCGTGACCCTTTCATACAGTTCCTCATACTGCGGTGAACACCAACCAGAAAATTATTTTCATTGCTATTTCAGAACTGTAACTTTGCTACTGTGAGGAACTGTAATGCAAATATCTGTGTTTTCCTGGGGTCTTAGGCAAACTCTCGAAAGGATCATTCTAAGGCACCCCGAGGGGTCGTGAACCACAGGTTGAGAACCTCTGCCCTTGAGGATCCCTGCTTCTTCTAGATGCAGTCCAGGCTCCTTTCTGATGCTCTGTGTAGCCTGCTACTTACTGCCTCTGCATACTACCCCCTCCCCCATGACTATAAGGCCCCTCCCGTTTCCCACGCTCTGCAGCCACCTGCCACAATGGCTTCTCTCACAGCCCAGGCATTACCGCACACGATGACCTCGCACAGGCAATTCCTTCTGGTAAGTATGTCTTTCCTCCTGTCTCCTCAGCTTCCCCTCACCTTCAGTTGGCTCTCAGCTTACGTGTGATGTCAGGTCAGTGGCTACCCAGCATTCTCTCAGAGCACAGTACCCGCTGTCTTCCGTTTCCTGCACCAAATCTCTTCCATCTCTCAGGGCTCCTCGCCACATCTCATCCACATACACAGTAAACTGTCAGCGCTGGGGCTGCGGGGACCCTCCTGTCCCAGCCACTCCATGCTCAGAACCCAACCTAGGCCTGATGCACAGAAGGTCCCCAAATGGATCTGGGAAATAAACTGCTAAGGACCGTGGTGTGTCCGACGTGGGCTAAAGAGCGGGAGCTGCTACTAAGGACCCAGCAATTGTGTATGTCTAGGCAAGAATCCAAGTGCTAGCCAGCCAAATACACACTTAAAAGCCGGGATGATTGCTGCAAAAGAAAATGAAAGACCAAAGACCACATGCCTACGGAACAGTATAGCTGCCAAACACCACGGTGTCACATGCCTGCAATGCCAGAACTAGGGAGACAGAGGCCTGAATAGCATGGTTCAAGCAGAGCCTCAGCTACAGAGAGAGTTCGAGGCCAGCCAGAGCCTATCTAGAAAGGAGGGAAGAGTTTGGGATGTAGCTGGGTGAGGGCATTTGCCTGGCATGTTTGAGCCTAGGCTCAAAGTTGTATGTGTATATGTATGTGTGTGCATACACACACACACACAGACACACACACACACAGACACACACACACACACACACACAGACATACACACACACACACACACACACACACACACACACACGAAGAAAAGGGGGGAATGATGAATTATCTGACTCTCTTCATGGAGAGGCAAGGTCTAATCCCCACTCCTTGACATGGCACTCCTTGTCAGTGCTGGCCACTTGATTCCACAGAACAGGACACAATAGTCACACTGTTATATCCCTTTCCTCAGACACACTGTCAAAAGAAGCATAGCTTCTGTCAGCCTTGGAACCTTGAAACCTGGCCTCCATGGTGTGAGGAAGTCCAGATGGTGTGGCGACATCAGGTGCAGGTGCTCCAGAGTGTGGCCCAGTGGAGGACTCTACCAACAAGTGACCAAAGCCAACATCAACCGGCATACCTGAGAGGGGAGCCTCTGGAATGACCCAGACCCAGGCAGTTCCCTACAGCCTCAAAAAAGACAGACACATGGGGAGAGCATCCTGGCGGGATTCGGGCCACCCTGTAATCTGGGACGGGAAAGGACAACCCTTCTGTGGGCCGTCTATTGAGGCAGCTTGTTCTGTAGCCATGTGAAACCAGAAAGGGGTGGGGCTGCGGGGAGATACGTTTGAATTAATGTGAACTCCTCAGAGGCAGGCTGGCCCTTCCAGCTGGGCAGCCTGGAACAAGTAACTTGCTCTTTCTGAAGCTCTGGTCTTCACAGAGAAAGCGAAGATAAAGGACGGCTAATGCCACTTATTACAAAGGAGTGTCTGAGGGTTCTCGGAGCTCCTGCCTGCAGGACCGGGGACAAAATATTGATTTCTTTCTACTGTTCCAAGGGAGGGGAGTTGGTCCAGCTGAGCATGGCAGTTCACGTCTGTAAACTCATTACTGGGGAGGCCGGGAGGAGCTACGTACAGTTCTAAGCCAAACCTGACGACAGCATGAGACCCTTCCTCAAAAATAAAATATTCTATAATGTTCACAGCTTAACTGGAATCTTTTCTTAACGCATGGCTCTTGGCACTTAGTGGATCCAAGCGACCCTATTTCCAGCTCTACCACTGACGTGTGGCCTTCAGGGGAGTCACTTAACCTCTCCTCTGATTTTTGTAACAATTAAATAAAAGCAGAAATAAACTCCATCCCGGTGCTTTGAAGTCCTTGGGCTCTGTGGACACACTGGCTCACGCCTCTGCTCTGCCATAGCTATTTCTGGCTTGTCTGCCTTGAAGCCGGTCTCACAGGGGGGGTGCACATGCTCTTCCTTGAGGGCTGGCATGTGGTTCTTCTTCCCATGATCTGAGAAAGCAAGCTCGGGTCCTCCATTCTGTGGGATGTCATGGGCTGTGCCTGTGTATTGTACCCAGCATCCTGTAGAAACACCATCATGGGGTGGAGTAGGGACCCCACTTTACTCTGAGGATCATCCTAGAAGGAATCTGAATGAAATTCTCAGAGCCCCCCTTTTTGTGGAATATACCCAGCTGGTAAGAGCCCACTCCATCCCAAGTTTATTCTCAGGCAGGTTCCAGAATCTATCAGAGGCCTGTTTAGGCCACTGCTGGTCTAATGGCTAGTGGCCTAAGATTACTACAACTGTCAGTCTTAATAATTCCTTTTCGAGATGGGGTCTCACATTGTCCAGGCTGTCCTTGAATTCACTATATAGGCAAGGATGAACTTGAACTTCTGATCTTTCTGCCTTTGCCTCCTGGGGGCAGAAACTGCAGGTGAAAATCATCACTCGCAGTTTAACATAAATAGTAGTTTCTCTCTCTCTCTCTCTCTCTCTCTCTCTCTCTCTCTCTCTCTCTCTCTCTCTCTCTGTGTGTGTGTGTGTGTGTGTGTGTGATTATTGATGATGATGATGATGCAGTCATTTTCTGCCTCCTAGACCCTGGGGATCAAACTCAGGATACCAGATTTGGCAACAAACACCTCTACCATCTCACCATCTTCACATTCCTTATTAGCTGCCATTGAGTGGTAACTGGGTCCCAGGCTCTCCACAGTTCACCTGACATAGAGACCATGTGACCACCGACACGTGGCAGGGACAGCTACTCGTCCTGGTTCACAGCAGCTCAGGAGCCTGAGTCACTCAAGTGGCCAATGAGCAAAGGCTGGAGGGCGGGAGAGCCAGGCTCTGAGCCACAGCTCTGTGACACCACCTTTGGGGCTGCACAGAGCTCACCTAGGGTGGCCTACAGAATCTCAGGTCTCCACAGCAGTTCCTTCCCAGGTGAGAAAACTGAGGCTCGGAGAGAGCTCCAGTTGTCCTGGTGTCCCAGAGCTGAGGGAAAGGGCCTCCTGGGTCTCCAACGGCCTTGGATTTAACTGTCATTTTCTTGGACTCCATTTCTCAGCGTGCCTTTACAACAAAGAATCAGCCTCATTTGAGAGTAAGGCATGAGTTTAGGTTGTTCGACCCCATGGTGTCCTACTGAGTGAGGAATCCTGGGGGTGAGGCATCTTCTTAGGACAGCTTCCCAGAGGCTTCTGGGGACCCTGCTTTGGGCCTCCCTGCGACACAGTTCACATACCTGCCCAAAGAGTGATTCCCCCAGGCAGGTGCAGAGCGTGAGGAGCAAGTTGGCAGCAAAAGAACTGTTTTCAAAGAAGGTTGAGGTGAAGGATCTCAAGTTTGAGGCTAGCCTGGACTACATACTGTTTTAACGCACTAACTCATTCACCTATTCATCCATTTGTTCATACGTTCATTCTCACACACGAACTTCTGCGTCACAAAAAACTGCGTCTATACACCTTCCTCACGGTGGGAGGGGTGAGGGATGTTGGGACAGTGGCATGGAGCTGGGTCCTACAGAATGCAAGGAACCTGTCGCCCCACACATGCAAATAAACAAGCCCCAAATGAGCACATCAGAAAATCACCTTTTAAAATCACCTTGCCTTTGCCAGGGACACAAGTCTGAACAGTTTCCCCACCAAGAGACTCCGGGAGCTAAACCCAGGAGAGTCCTGGGGGCACCGAGATGCACTGGTCACCCTGAGCAACAAGGAAGTGGCTGGATGCTGTTTGCATGGTGAGGGAGCGATGCTCAGTCATGTGGGGACCACAAGGATCCAGAAAAGGCTTCTGATGATTACTTCCATGGAGTCTGCGCCAACAGAAGTCTCCCTCTGCAGTCCACTCCAGGTGCATGTCCCCCACCCTTGGGCCTTTGGGACATTTGCTTCTTGTCCTGTCAGCCTCTCACAGCACCATGCCTTCCTGACTTCCTCTTTATACTCTGCCTTGAAACTAGTGTCATCCATCGCCAGCACAGAATCTCCTTTAGAGATCTTGTCAACCAGCAGTTGTAAGGCAGGAGCCGTCCTGTGCTGTGGTCAGGGATGAGGACTTTTCTGGCTAAAGAAAGTTTTCTTGACTTGGATGGCCAGGGAATCCTTTTGGAGATTGGATACCCCTTCCTCAGTAGCATCCCTCCAGCCTCTGGGTGTAGCTGCTATCCTCCAGCTGGTTCTTTCAAAAGTGATTTCCATTGGATGTGCAGCAAACACATGGCCAGGACTCAGGAATATTCCTCTCCTGTGAGATGTCTCAGATTTGTGTGTGTGTGTGTGTGTGTGTGTGTGTGTGTCAGTGTCAGTAGTGACATGGGCAATCCATAAGCCTATTTCCTAGATGAAGGGCCTGTAGTGTTGAGGGGATCCTGGAGCTTGGAGCCACAGGAACAGCGAAGGGATAGAGACCAAGTCTGAAAGGCAGACACAGAAAGAATCCCAGACCGTCACCATCTGAATCCATTAATGACAGATCTGAAGCTACGGCGTTCTGATTCATGAGCTTAAAGGCTATCATCCTTCTAACTTCTGCATTGCATAAGTCACTTCCAGAAGTGTGTTTAGAAAGAAAGAGAAGGCTGTGGGGAAGGAGATAAGGGCAATGTGCAATCACACACACACACACACACACACACACACACACACACACACACACACAATCTTGTCTGGCAGATCAACCCCTAACACACACGTTGTTAAAAGAAGTTATTGTCTCAGAAGCCTGTGGTGGCATGGTTTGACATCTGCCTGCTTGACATCTCCGTAGGTTCATCACTGTGCAGGCAGTGTCCCAAAAGACAGGCCTGTGATCCCGCAGTACTGTAGACTTTAGACGGCACACGGTGCTTAAACACACGGACACTCTTACAGTTTGGATCCTGAATGCCCCCACCCAGGAGCCCTGTGTTGACAGTTTGGTGCCCAGTCTGTGGTACAACTGAGATGGGGCCGTTAGGAGGTGGGGCCTAGCAAGAAGCTAAATCACTTGAGTTATGACCTTGAAGGATACATAAACCTCAGGCCTCGTCTTACTTCCTTTGCTTCTTGGCTGCCAGACTATGCACAGGCTCACTCCATCACCCACTTCCACCATGACAGACTGTGTACCGATACACGTATCTGAAGTCCAGGGTCAAACAGGCATAACCGAATCCTCTGAAACGGAGTCTAAAGGGGCCTTTCCTGTTAGTAAGATGATTATCTCAGGTGTTTTGTTGCAGTGACAGGAAGCCAACACAAAATCTGTAACAGGGGCACTACCAATAACATAGTATGCTCCCTTTTGATCCTCTTAGAAGCCTTCTTACTAATATCTTAAAGCATTGGCTTGTTTTCATCTGTTTGATTCTAGGGACCCTTCTATCGAAGCAAGTGGTCCTGGTTTCTCATGTACGCAGCAGAGAATCCTATGGAAACCAGGATGAATATACTCAGAAAAGCAACGGCAAATAAGAGGTGGTGCTTAGATACAGGGAAATTGGTGAGTCATCGCGGTCCGTCCATGGGATGGGATGCTGCCCGCTCATCCAGGCCTTGGAGATCCACAGGGCTGGAGGATCTGTCCCATGGGTGCCCCCTTTTGACTCTGCCGTGATTTGGATGCCATTCCCCCCAGCAAAACTGTTAAAACTTGGTGAGCTGCCAACACAGTGACATGTGGAGGTGGCACGGTAAAGAGGGATTAATGTCTTTCTCGTGACACTGGATGGGTTCCCTTGGGTACGGAAATGCTACAGAGCAGTCAGCTCTGAACGGCGGCGTTGTTCCCATTACATCTGCACACACCCGCCCACCCTTTGACCCACTGTGCCTTGAAACAGTAAGAGGCCCTTTCCAGAGGCCTCTCCCCAAGTCTTAGGTATTCCAGCCAACATAAAGGTTTTTCCTCTACAAGCTACCGAATCTCTGGTATTGTCTTATAGCAACAGAAAATGGATGGAGACAACCCCACTGAAGACTGTGACACCCAAGAAGAGTCTCACTCAGTCCTCCCTCCCAGCCTCCGCCAGCCTTTGTCCACGCTATTCTTTCTACTTGGATGTCTTCTTTCTATAGTCTCCATATCAACCTAGGACAGTCCCATTTAACTTACAGTCCCAGTTCTATATGAAGAGTGTGATCATGCAGCAATAATCCACCCATCTCCCCAGCCACCACTTACAAGGAACAGCTCCTACCTCAGATTGAAGACGGTAGGAAGGCTAATTTGACATTTAGGGGTAGAATCTAGCCTAAGCACTCGGGAATTTCCAGTGTCCCTGCCAACGATTTCCCAGGCCACCCTGGGAGTCACTCCCTCTGAGGAACTAGTGATCACAGAAGAAGAGATTATCCTCCCCGGCCCAGGTGCATTGGAAGGGAGCTTAGCTGACTGTGGGGAGCTATCAGACCTCAGCACATGGACCTGGGGGCCAGGCACTGGGCTGAGAGGAAGTCTCGGGAAAAGAAGGTGACATCTCCAGGGATGTATGCCAGTTCCTAGTACAGGCAGATGGGGTCTCTCAGGATAAGCAAGCCAGAGAGCACCCAGAGATAGAAGGATGCTGAAGGATGCCAGAGGGCTTGGTGGGATTTGGCTCTCTCTTAAAACCTGTATCAGAGTGATCTCAGGTGAGTCTATGCCCTGCCTCAAAGGCTCTGACTCATATAGATTTAAAGTAAGCAAGAGAGGCTGTCAGAAAGGTTATTTGGAGCTATACTCCCAGAAGCATAAGGTCACAAGAAGCCGATAAAAAGGAAAGAACAGACACAAACTGCAAAGATGACCCTGCACTCTGTATTTCCCTCTAGGTACCAAGAAGCTAGACAGAGCCTGGCAGAAACTGAGTTTCATCAAGGTTATTTAAAACACACTCACACTTAATTCAGTGGAGACAAGATCATTGGTATGCTACAGGGAAAACCTGGAGAGACCCATCTACAGCTAAGCATCTCCTCCAGAGACCCCAGGATGCACCACTTGTAGGCAGAGAACTTAACTCTGCAGAAGTGAGGACTGAGGCTATTTCTCGGTAAAGAAATGTTCCCTTGTTTTTATGATTAGGCAATCAAATGGTTCAAAAATGCAGTCACCCAGGGAGCAGGCAAGCCCAAGAGCTTCAGCAGGTTGGGTACAAATGGCCAAAATGCAAGAGTGGATCTCGGCTCCCAGACCTTTGCCTCTGGCTCTTTCCTAACTGCCTTCTTAAACAGGCATCGGAATTGAAAATTAAACTGTGTGGGCGGGGTATTTAAGATCTTACTGAGCAGCTGCCCCCTTTAAAGATCTGGCCCTCGGAACGTTCCAGGCTGGGTCACTTATCAAATGGAGATTGACTTTTATCCGATTAACCGATGGAGAAGCATCCTTCTCCATCTTGCCGGAGCATTGTGGGGGAATAGCGTTCTGCAGACTGCGGGGGAAAGTTGGGTCTTGGCTTCCCTCCCGCTTGCTCGGCCAGTGGAAAATTACAAAGAAGGGAGAGCTGTCCTCCGTCTCCTCTCGTTCATCAGCTGTTCCTGGGCCCAGGAAAATATATCATAACATGCCCCCCCCAAACAAACAAACAAACAAACAAACAAACAAACAGTAAATGAGTCTTCACTTACCTGGGGCAAAGAGTAGTCTAGGAGGTGGCGGAGGTGGGGGTGGAGGGGGAAGAGGGGGTGGGGGCCGGCACTGGCAGATGTGTTGGCAGCTGTCAGTCACCTTAGAGCAAGACTTCTGGGGCTCAGCATGAGTCACCTGCAGATATGGAAACAGCCAGGAGATGGAGGAGGCCACTAGGTGGCTAGAAGCCGAGCTGAGCCTGCCCCCAGGTCCCTCCCTTCCAGGCCACAACCTGGGATTCAAAGCAGGCAGAATAGAGAGGACTCAAAGGAGTTGTTGCTAGACAGTGGCAGCTGCTCCATCGTCTAAGTCCCCAGACCCAAGTCTGTCTTTCTGAGACCGTACAGACTGAGCCCTTACCTCTCTAGCCTTTCTGTGTCTGTCTGGGGCACGGTCCATCTTGGAGAGGAAACCTACCTGACTGAACCTTTGTCTGCATCCCATGTGACCAATGAATGGACAGTGTAACTAACCTCCTGATGCTCTCTGTATAGCAGCTGAATGCTTTGTGGGAAAAATATCTACCCAGTCACCCCACCCCCCACCCCAGTGGCCTCCCCTCAAGATCACTGGGAGTGGTTGGGGTGATTGGGTAGGGCCCAGCATTCACACTGAATGAACCCGTGCCTTGTCAGTCTGGGCCTGGGGTCTTCCCAGGATGGGTCTCTGGTTCTTTATTTCAGATAGAGACAATTATGTTCAACAGAACTTCCTCGCCCCAGCTGTGTCCCGGAAGCCCCTCCTGCAGCTCTGACACATTCCTGCCTTTGCCTTCCCTGCCAACAGTGAGCCGAGACTTTTGCAGGGGAGCTGGGCCTGGGGTGTTTTGCTTTAGTCTCCCAGTCAAGCACAGCCTGAGAACCATGGGTTAGACAGTGGCCAGTGTTCTTCCATATGCAGAGGCTTGTCAAAGCAGGAATTCAAAGCTGGCTTTAAGACAAGAAGGCAAGAGTTGGGGGCATCACATTGCCTCAGTGAGAGACACAGGTCATTGTTGTGACTCCATATAAGCATTTAGAAACACAGAATTCTGGTGTCCCTGCAACTTCTTCCAGCCAGCCATTGCAGCTGGGGACCCTGGAGTCCTTTTGCTGTGTGAGAGAGGCTTCCAAGGCACTTGGTGGTAAAACAGCTGCATAGTGGTTGTCAGGGTGGAGATGAGAGTCCCAACTTAATATATAAGAGGACAACAGGCCCTTGGACCACCTCTTAGTATTTTTAAAGGGCCACTGACTATGTTTCTGACCCTGGAAACAGTCCTGTTTCCAAAGGTTAGGCTATGTTGCTCAGAGTATGAGCTTCCTTCATTCCTGTAGTGACATGACTGTATTGTCAAAGTCAGGGTAAACAGACGAGACATTCTACCATATATCTCAGCCCATCACCCAGCCAGGCCTGACTCCTGCCCTGCTCTGGGTCACCACTGTCTAAGACTCTGAGCTCAAGCACGTCCAGCCAAAGCAATTCCTTTCCAAGTCTCCCAGATACACTGAGTGCAACAGAGTTCAGGAGCAGCAGATGTGTTTGACCTGGCCTGACACAATG
This sequence comes from Apodemus sylvaticus, assembly GCF_947179515.1. Lineage (NCBI taxonomy): Eukaryota > Metazoa > Chordata > Mammalia > Rodentia > Muridae > Apodemus > Apodemus sylvaticus. The sequence goes on along the minus strand of NC_067477.1, from coordinate 19,422,739 downwards.
ACCTATTTTTCGAGAGGACACAAGAGTAACAATCTACAAGAGTGTTTATAATATGATCAAATGACAGACAAGAAGATTGGGACCAAGTTTAGGGGCTGAAGGAGGAAGAAAGGAAGGAGTTCATTGCATCTTAGAAATCAATAGATCCTGGTCTCTCTGTGAAGGCTCCACTAAGACCCAAGGGAACAACTGCTCAAGAACCTGTCCTCACAGAAGGGCCAAGAAGGGCTATCCTTCTTGCCCAGGGGTGGCCTGCTGGGGTTCCTGTTGGTTGGTTGTCAGTGAGCCCATGACCGATAAGCCTCCCTCCTTTGACCCCCTTTATCCACCATCGGGCTTCTCTTCACCCTTCAAAGCCCTTTCTTACATAATCATCTGGGACAAGCTGTCCTTACTGCCTGACTTGGGCCTCTTCGCTCATTCCTGCCTCTTCACCTCGGAAGTTTCCCTCTTTGAGGCAAGTTCCCTGCTGTTTTATATTGCCTGTCCCCTCACATGAACTGTAGGTGTCTTGTGGCAGACAAGTAGATGGTGAATGTCATATTCATCCTGGGCAGCGACATAATGTCGACAGATATAGGAAGCCTATTAGCCATGCAACAGGCAAGACAAGGGGTCGGCAAGCTTAAGTGACGTACCCAGCATCCAATCCATCACTGTCCAGACCCAGTGACCACCTGATGCTTGTCTTGGTGACTTTTCTTATTTGTAGTGACAAAATGGAAGGAGGACTTTAGGATTTTTTCAGGAAGGAGGACTTTAGTTTGACTCACAGCTCCGGGGATAGCTCTTCGTGGTGGGAAATCCCTGTCAGCAGGAGGCAGATGTGGCTGGTGACATTGTGTCCACAGTCAGGAAGCAGAGGTACATAAACGTGGACAGAGGGAAGCCAGGACGTTATTGGGAAGGGGCTGGAGATCATTCATGGGATGCTCTGGCAGAGAGCTTGGTTGCATTTAGCCTATGCCCTGGGGATGTGAATGAAGCTGGATGTGAGGTCAGTTTGTGTGGCTCTCAGATCCAGTGCGGATGGTGACCTCCTAAACATGTTTAGAATTTGCCTCTGCCTCGACATTCCCTCTGTTACTGCCCTGGGCCAGGCATCCATGTCGACTGGGTAGCACCTGCCTCTTACCTAGCATTGCTAGGAAAATAGTCTTGTCAAATAATGGATAAACGTTAAAGATCACCGTATCTTATAAATATCCCCAGGACGGTACAGAATAGACTTAGGCTAAAAGTGAAACCGGGCTTGGAGTATGTTCAAAACAGGCTCAGTACAGCAGCCCTGGCCCGCTCGCTCTGTGCATCTCTTTGCTGTCCTGTCTTGTGCTCTGCAATCAGAATCCACCCTCCCTGCCAAACTGGGCTGAGATGTCTAAAGTGACAATCTAAGATGGTGTCATGTCTGGCTTTGAACTCTCCATTGTGCCTTTGAGTCCTGTGATCAATTCTCAACTCCAAGACAGTTAGGGGCTTGCCTCTCCTTCCCTCCCCAGGTCTTTCCCTATCCTTGTCCTTGGTTTCAGGCTGTTCCCTCTGTCAAATGTTTCACTGTCTGGTGTATGCAGAACTCTGTCACATCTCAGTGGCGGTGCTTCTGTGGGTGGTTTCTTGGACTCTTTCTCTAAGCCATTTGCTCCCCCTGAGAGCTTTTGCCTGGAATCACTTGTTCAGTGACATCGCCAGCACCACAATGACTGGGACCACTAAGCCACTTGCTCTTGACACACAGCCTGTCATCTGGAGGTGCCTGAGGGAGCTGAGTGCGAGACTCAGCATCTACTAGGTCTGGGATAGCTTTGTGCCAGCACACAGAGCTGCAGAAGGCCAGATCCAAGACTGTCTCCCTAGCATTTGCTTTAGATAAGTGCCCACAAGCATGAAGGCTTCTGGCATCTTTTAAGGAGATAGGCCAGCACCACAGTAACTTGACAAGACACACTCCTGTCACACCTAATAAATCTGCCAGCCTGTCATCCTCTTCCCTTACAAGAAAAGAAAATCAACTGAACTGAACTTAGAAGAACCCTAACTCGCAAACACTCCATTCCAGACACATTAAAAGGAGGGAGGGTTAAGGAATGACCCCATCCACCTTTGGCAATTTAAATGACATCAGACTTAAGCAACTCTTACCATCATGCCACAGCCAGAGGCTTTCAACCGATTTCAAGGGAGGGATTTGCCATGTGAGAGACCCGGATTCTGGCCTCTTCTTAGTGCCCATTAATCACAGGACAGTTGCATCAGACCTGCCCTTTACTCTCTGGAGGATTCTTCAGCAGCAATTGCTCATGGAAGCAATGATGGCTCTGAGATCTTTCTGTGTTTGGGAAACTCCTAGGATCTGATGGATTTATTCTCTCCACTTAAAAGAAACGCGTGGCCTTATGAACTTGCAAACTTCCTTCTTCTTTCCTCCTGTGTCCCTCCCAGAATCCAGCTATCCTGCTTAAAACCCAGACCCATGCACTGCCAAGGCCCTTCCTTTCCTCTGGCTTCTCTGCCCCTATCATCTGTAGATGAATTTTTCCAGAGCTTCAAGCCAAGATCTGGCCCGTTCTATTTAACTCAAGGATTCTTTTCTAATTGATTTTCATGAGAATTGATTTGTATTGAGTCTGAGAATCTGAAACACGCATGCACAGATGCTTTTGTAAACACTGCCAGGCTGTAGGACACGACAGAGCCGGGGCTTCGTTTAGTTTTGTTTTGTTAGTGCTCTGCCGGGCAGGGCAGGTGGCAGTGACTTGTCTCTTTAGAGCCATCTAGGATATGTGGCTCTGTTGCCCTTGTCATTCGTCCTCTCTCAGTCCTACCGGAAAGGTTTTGGGAAGACAGAACTGGGCACCCGAGGACACAGACAGGTGACCTCTGCAATGGGACTCAGCTACAAGTTGAACAAAGGGACTTAGTCTCGATGCCCAGGTGTCGAGAAGTGCCTACCCTGAGGACACAAAGCACATTTAAACAAAGCAGTCACAAGCCAGAGGCAGGCCAGAGCAGAGAAAGCAGAAACCTTGGCCTGAGCTGGTGGTGGGGCGCCTCTAGAGGGTGATGGGTGTGTGTGTGTCTCCGCCCAGTGGATGTCACATCTCACATCCCAGCAACAGCAAGGACAGCTTCTAGCCATGTTTCCTGTGGTCCAGAGGGTGTACCAAGCAACAAGTACTGGTCCCATAACAAGCAGGGAGGAGAAACCCAGGATCAGAGCTTAAGTATATTGTTTAGTCACTCTGCTGGTTAAGGACAGAAATGGCCCTGGGGGTTCTGGGCAGGACTAAAGAACATCCCATCCAATCATCTCTCTGCCTTGAGTAGCTGGAGTTGGTGGCTGCTTGGTCTCTGCCCTGAAGATTGGGAGGCCAAAGGGGAGGATTTGTCCTCCAGCAGTCTTGTGACAGACTGAGCACCCCCCTCCCCGCCCGCCCCGTGAATCGTGGGTGACCGTTCACCTCCCCAGCCACTACTTACAAGAAACACAGCCCTTACCCCAGGCTGAAGACAATTGGAAGGCTGATTTGAAGTTTAAGGGTCGAATCTGGTAGGAAACAAGGCACCACTGTGGGATTGCTTTTTGTTTTTGGTTTGTTTTGTTTTGGTTTGGTTTTGGTTTTTGGTTATTGTTTGTTTGTTTGTTTATAAGTTCATTTCTTTCCTCAAAAGCTGCCGTAGAGTTCACTATGAGGTCTTAGCACCTTCCTATATCAAGTTCAGTCCTGTAGGCTTTAGGCCATAACTGAGGCTCTTTGCAAAGTTTCTTATTTTTTCAGGGTTAGTGCATGTTATTACTTGACCAGTTTTTCTTTCTCTCCAGGTCTCCCCAGGACTACTCAGTGGGTGGCTGTAGGGGGAGCTCTGAAGTGACCCTGCCCCCTTCCCAGGAGGCCTCTGCCCCGCTTCTCACCTGAACTAAACCCCAGAGTGGGTGCAGCGCACAGTGCAGCAGAAGTGAGGGCCAGCAGCAGCCATGGCGCAGCACCAGGTCCCGGAGTAGCATCTCTGCCCGCGGCGCCCACTGGTGAGCTAACTGTCAAGGGAGCAAGGCTTGAGTCAGGTGGACACTGCATAGGCATGGTAGCATCAATTCAAGAACCAACGCGACAAGGATTCACTTGCCCCGCACTTTGGGGCACCTTAGCAAAGCAAGTCTTCATCTTCCTTCCAGGGCGCACACACTCGCTGACTCTCCGTGCTTCCCAGAACTCTCACCCTACCTATCCTGGAGCACACCCCCTCCCCCTTCAGAATACTGCATGCACACCTTGATCCCATGAACACCTCCAGAAACATCCAAACACACTTACTGAACCTCATACAACCCCAGAAACGGCTATGCACAACTCTGACTAGGAGTACACTTCAAACCCAGCGAAAAACCACTCACTCTGCGCGCGCACGCACTGTGAACCCCCCATGCACCGCCGCCGACTCCCGCCCGCACACTCCTTGACTCTGCTTGCACAGTACCACCAAATCACTCGCTGCGTGTAGTCTCTCTGCCCCAGGGACTTCACTGCGCACACTGTCACATAGGCACCTCCGTGCGTGCCCCCATTTGCCGCCCAAACCCCAGCTCCGGTTCCCGGGCAGGCGTAGGTTTTCCTGCACGCCCCCAACACCGCCCGCACCCCTCCAGTGCCTCACACCACCTTGCCTGGTGGCGACCCCCACCGATCGTCGACACGGAGAAGTGAGGCCAGGGTTCCCCCCACAGCAGCTCTGTTCTCAGCAGCCGGCCGGCCCCCATTTAAAGCCAGCCGCCTCCCCAGTCCCCCGCCCTCTAGGCGGGGCCTCCAAGCTCACCCTGGCGGCTGCGCGCGCGCTCGGGGGCTTCACTTGCAGAGGACAGAGCTCCGGGCGCTGGAGCAAAAGTTTGCGCGCTGCTAGGGCCTCCGGGGCAGCTGATCTGGGGGACCGGGGCGCGGCGCGCTTGCACGGGGCTCCAGGCTCCGCTTGGCCGCGCGCGGGCCGGGAAAGGCGGCCGCCTCCAAGCCCGTGGTCCCGGTCGGGCTGCCCAGGCAGAGGGCGGGGAAAGTGTCCTCGGATCCTCCGCGAGCCGGCCGCGCGAGTCCTCCTTCAGCCCCGCCAATGGTCCCTGCGCCGCCCCGTCCCCGCCCTTCCCGGTGGCGCTGAGCCGCTTCCCCGGGGCGCAGGGTGCCCGGGGCCCGCGGGAGGCAGCGGGCGAGAGGCGCCGGCCCGGAGCACCCGCTCTGGCAGCAGGGCCGCGGGCGGAGGCGAAATAAATAATGCACGAAAAAGGAAAACAGACGTGAGCGCAGCCAGAGCCTCGCCCGCCTCCCTCCCGGGCTGCGCTCCCGCCCGCGCTCCCCGCTGCCGCGGCCGCCAGCGCTGCTGCAGTGATTCCTCGTCTCCATCTAGCGAGGCTATTGTGTATTGGGCGCTTAATAATTTATTTATTCACCCTAGAGGCCGAGGACTCCCAGTGACAGTGGCAACCTGCTTCTGCTGTCCTTCTCTCAAGTTCATCCCCAGGCTGCGGGAAGGTGGTAATAAGGCCTGACTAGTGGGGACCCTGTCTGCCTCCCAGCCAACCTCACGGACTTCTCCTTTCCCCTCAGGCTCTGTGTGTGCTGAGCTGGGATGGTGCTGGCTAGCCCTCCAAAACAATGTGCCTAACCTCCCTCCTTTTGGCCTTCATGACCTCAAGACCTCTCTATTAACTAGAGGGAGTTGTGACATTTCAGGGAAAGCCTTTTCCCCAGGGCTTTCCCTCCACCACCTGCAAACTCCTGTTTGATGCAAGATTATCAACAAGTCTGTTCTTCAGGAAGGAGCTGGTTGCATCTATTCAAACAAGCTGCTTGCTGCTCCTACTTCACAGGAACCTTCCCAGGCGCCACAGAGGCGCCCTGCTCATCTGGTGATAGCGCTTTATTAAGCGCTCTGATTAATGTTCTCGGGAGGTGGGGGTGTGACAATTCCAGTCAAAGTCCCAAAGAGCTGGGCAATCCTGTCTGGTAAGAGAACCAAAGGCTTGTAGCAGAGGGTAGATACCACAGCGCACTGGTTAAGAAAGTTACTTAGTTCCCCTTGGCTGTCCCACACTCCAGGTAAACTCACACTTAAGTACAAAGTGATTTGCAAAGCAGGGTTCAGACCAATTCTCCAGCAGTTTCCTTCACCAGAGCACAGCAGCAAGGCCTCTCCTCTGTGCATGCCTAGTTGATGAACTCGTGAGCCCCACACATGCCCAGTTCTGCTAGAGATTGGTTCAGCAGCTGTGAATGAGGCCTTCCCCTACCAAGAGCCGTGGAAGGGGGACATCAGGGAACCATGTTAACATGTTGCCAACACTGTGATGTTCCGCTGTCATTGAGACAGGGGCCTACACTGATAAACAGAATTAAGACAAAGTGGCCTGGGGCTGTGGGAACACGCCAGCAAGTCTGGTAGCCCCTTGGATGAAAATACAGAGATCTTTGTCCCTTCGTTAATTCAGCCATTTGTTTTGTACAGTATTCACAAGCACCTAGTAGGAACCAGCAGAGTACTGGGTGCCGGGCACAGTAGAACAGTAACAAATCTTACATCTTTACAGCCAGGGAGAAGGGACAGAGACATGCTTGATGAGAGTGGAGCTTCCTAGAACAGTGACCAGGACAGTCTAGCAAAGGGCAAGGAGGTGTAGAACTGAGGACCGTGCATCAGCTGAGATTAAATAATGCTGAGTGCTTTCCTGTCTTTGTAGACTAAGCCAGTTGGAGTATTTTGCCCAGTACAGGGCTCCAGTCTTTAGCTAAGACAATAGCACCTGATTCCTGGAGCTCTTTGCTGACTTGAAAAAGCTACTTGAGTTACATTTTTGAATTCATTCTCATAGTCCTGGCTAAATCCTGCAAGTGTTCCAGTTGGGAAGTCCAGAGCTTTTTTCTAGCTGGGATCACACAGCTATTTCCCTAAGATTCACACATACTAACTTCCAATTGAAGGGGTAAGGCGTTCCGGGTTGGGGACGTAGCTCGGTTGTTAAGAGTGCTTGCCTACCACGCACAAAGCCCTGGGTCAGATCCCAAGTCCAGCATAAACTGGGTATGATAGTGCATATCTGGAGTCCTCGTACTCAGGAGGTACAGGTGGAGAAGGCCATCCTTAGCTACATAGCTAGTTGGAGGCAAGCCTGGTGGTTTGGGATGCTGCTATTCTGTTTTCTGATTCTGGACTGTGTGCTTCTGGAGAGTCGCCTGGTCCCCCACTTCCTGGCCTGTGAAACTGGGGAGTCTGACACTGGGAATGTCACAGCCTCCCTTAGAATGAAGATTATCCTCTGTAATAGGTCCTTCATGACATTGAAGGACCTGGACTGGTTCCTCAGCCTTTCCTGAGTCCCATGGCTTGTAATGTCTAATGGCGAAAATCACCAAGTGACTTTACACGGAGATAGTTCCCCCACCCCTTGGGAAAACACAGGCCAGCTAAAAACAGTAGTGAGGAATAGAGGCAGGCCTGGTGGCTCCATTTGGCCTATTCAGGGGTGTCCAGTAGGTGTGGCCGAGCACTGGACAGCCACTCTGAAGCTCTGGCCAGTTTGACAACACCTAATCGTGTGTTTGCCTCTGTCCGTTCCTTTCCACGGCACGCCACCACCACCTTATTGCTGCTCTAGGATTTTGTTCCTTGCCAAAGTGTATCTGACAGGTTTCTCCAGAGGAATGAAACAAACAGAACGGACTAATGAGAGGTGATTTATTTGACGGGTGTATACCATCAGAGGCCACATAGTCTCACAGGATCTGGCTGCAGGCTTCAGAGTCAGGAAATAAATTACCAAGTGCACAAAACTGGGAAGCTCAGAACAAGAGAGAACAACAACCCAGCCCCAGATGAAAGCAGGCAGTGGCTTGGAAGCTTAGAATGTCACAGATGCAAATCTGCAGTCAAATAGTAGAGAATCCAGAGGGTCTGATATCTGCAGGTGATAGTAACCGCCCTCCCCCAAACAACCACCTCTCGGTATGAGTAGCTGGTGCTCACTGGACTGAAAAACCCCCTTCAGCTTTTTCTCCAGTGTAGGCTCACAGCCCATTAGATCGTCCTTCTCACATTCAGGAAGTGTCTTTCCCAATCAGTTCTCTGATCCATCAATTATCTGTAGAGAAACTGTCACAAACACACCCAGGGTGTGCTTTCCCAGTCCTCTACACATCTCAATCTAGTCTATTAGACCTGCTGGGAGTGGCCTTGCTCACTGCAAGATCCAAGCCTGATGTCCCATGTAGGAAGTCTGTTTGGTAACACCACTTGTGGCACATGTAGGTTGTCTCTGCAAGCATGGCTGATCTTGGCTGTGAGTGAGACTAGATAGGTTCTTTTTGTAAATATTTAATTACATGTATGTGGGGGTGGGTGGATACCTGCACAGGAGAACTTTCAGAGGCCAGAAGAAGGCGTGGATTCCCTGAAGCTGGATTTACAAGCAATTGTAAATGACCCAGGGATGCTAAAAAGTGAACTAAATTCTTCTGGACAAGATGAAAAGCACAAAGCCAGCTCTCCAGCCCCGACATGGTAATTCCTAGAGCTTCGTCTGTGGCTAATGGGAATGAGGAACTGGTGGGAGACAGAGCCTTGAGGGATCAGAGGCTTCAGAGTGAGAGCGATGGTCCTTGTAAGGATGTGGGGTTGGTCAGGGACCCTTTTCTGGCATCATTGAACGTTGTAAGAATAAAATGATAGGCTTAGAGCATTGATTTTCCACTTAAGCTGTGCTTCCTAATAAAGCTTGAGGAACACTTACCAGCCACGAGACAGACTGAAAGCCAAGCCCGGGGTCTGGTTAGAAGGGTGACAAAAAATGGGACTAAATGCGCAGCTACTCCACCCCCAACCCCCACCCCCTCCCACCCCACTCCCCACCTCCAGTGTCTTGTGTCCAAACCCAGGCTCCTATAGGGAATAGGTTGGACCTTATAACCTTGCAGAGATGTTTGAATCAATAAGACTGAAAATGTTTAACAGTCAAAACCTCCCCTAATTTGTCTGGCATGTTGATGAATTATTCTTCCATTGCTAAAACAGAATTATTATACATATAAAGGTTTTGTGTCTTTTATTTGGGAACTAAATGATCTAAGGTGGAGTAGAAACCCCTCCCCCCATTAATGTTTATCACAACAAATGGCTATGCTCTAAAAGCTAGGAGCTGGACTCTATGTGGGTAGAAATTAACTCACTTGTATCAATGCAGGTCAGCGTGATGGCAAAGGCTGGGGGATATTCCAAGTCAGAAGACACAGCATGGGCATACTTATCACATGGGCACCAAGTCTCTCATGGCTGTGAGGATACCTCGAGCTATGAGGTCCATATAACTAGGACAGATTAAAAGCTAACAAGAGTGTTGATTGACAAATAACCCTTTCTGGATGAGTGTGGCCATGTATGTGTGAGGGTGTGCACGTGTAGGTGTGTGCACATGTTTGTGTAGTTCAGCCATCAGCCTCTGATGTTGTTTCTCGGGCGCCTTCCACTTTTATTTTTGAGACAGACTCTCGTGTTCCTTCCCTCCCTCCCTCCCTCCCTCCCTCCCTCCCTCCCTCCCTCCTTCCCTCTCTTCCTCTCCCTCTTTTTTCCTTACCCCTGCCTCCCTACCTCTCTTACACCTGGGGTTCACTGATTCCCTCTAGGCCACTGGCCAGTCACTGAGTCCCAGGGATCCTCCTGTCTCTGCCTCCCCAACACTAGAAATCTAAGTGTACAGCACCAGACCTGGATTTTCACATGAGTGTTGAGGACAGAGATTAGGGAACAGACATGTTTGTCTCCCCAGACCCATTGGTCCTTCAAAACAGCTCTGCCTTGATTTTGTTTTCTTTCAGAGTAGCTCATCTGTCTGTTTCTACGCTTAAAAATTATACATATCTGTGGACGATGGAGAGATGCCCCCCCTTGCCCTCTTCCTCCCCCTCCCCCCCTCCCCCCATCCCCCACCTATGGCAGGTGAGAGAGCTGGCCCAAAGTCCTGAGAACAGGAGAGCTGTCCCTGTCCCTCACTGGCTGAAACACTTAGGAGCGCCAGGCCCTGCACCTTGACTGGCACCACAGTAGAGATGACTCTGTTGGCATGGGCATGAGTGAGCTGGCCCTAAGGACAGGAGAGCAGGAGAGTTGCCAGCTGTGGCATTCGGTGAGCTCGCTGGAGCACTGCTGAAGTGCTCCCCCTGGTGGTGTGGGAGCAGGAGAGCTGGTGGGCTGACCAGTTCAGCTATCAACCAGGCCCACTCCAGGGCTTTGAGTTGGTCCACCCTAATATCTACCCTATGGATGAACTGCTGGAATGTTAGGGAATGTAAAGGGGCTGGGGGAAGATGAGTGGGATTGGGGTGAATGATGTGAAATTCACAAAGAGTCAATAAAAGGTTAAATAAAAAAAATATGCCTATCAGGGTCTGGGGACATGATTCAGTCAGTAAAGTGCTTGTCTTGTAGGCATGAGAATCTCGGATGCTCATGTGCATGTATACACAAATCATGTGTATACATGATTCATACACAAACCATGAACACATGCCTGCACATACACAAAAAGGAAAAGGAAGGACCACACAACTGGGCATCTGATGGACAGCAATAACACCAACCCAGCAATGTGTGACTTCAGGTCAGTCTTGAGTGGCTCCAGAAACAGCAGGTTAGCCGCTAGACAGTTGGCCCAGATTCTCACGTCAGAAATATCTCTTCTTCAGTTTGCAGCTCTACCTCAAGCAGGAGCGTCATCTCAAAGTCTAGTAATGGGGAGGAAAAAAAAAACAGACTTTCAATTATATACAGACTGATACATATTGGTGCTAGCTGGGAACAGACTATTGGTCCATACCATCTGTGATGGTCTAATGAAAATGGCCCCCAGTGCTCATAGAGAGTGTCACAATTAAGAGGTGTGGCCTTGCTGGAAGATGTGGTCACTTGGGGGCAGGGTTGAGGTCTCAGATGCTCAAGCCAGGCCTAGTGGCTCACTGTCTCTTCCTGCTCCCTGCAGATCCAGATGGAGAACTCTCAGCTACTTCTCTAGCACCATGTCTGCCTGCATGCTGCCTTGCTTTCTGATGGTAAAGGACTAATCTTCTGAACTGTAAGCCAGCCCCAATTAAATGTTTTCTTTATAAGAGTTGATATGGTCATGGTGTCTCAGCCCAAGGTGTAGACTTGAGTTGCTTTCTGTGAGGGAGGTAAATGGACAGTAGCTTAAGAATGTGCAAAACAGGCCAGGTGGTAGTGGTGCATGCCTTTAATCCCAGCACTCAGAAGGCAGAGGCAGGCAGATCTCTATGAGTTCAAGGCCAGACTGGTATACAGAATGAGTTCCAGGACAGTCATGGCACAGAGAAACATTGTCTCAACAACAACAACAGCAACAACAACAACAGCAACAACAACAACAACAACAAAAGAGGTGCAAATAATACAACTAAAGATCTAGTGGTGTACAGAGGCAGTGAATGAAAAGATTTATGGAGATAACGTGAAGTTATGGACATCTCTCACTCGAGGGCATCTATTGCCAACGTAGCTGTCAGAAATCAGTTAGGCAGAGTGGCAGGACCTCCCTCATTGGTCACCCTGTGCTTCCACAGACAACGGAACAGTCCGTGGAAGAATGAACTATGTCATCCAGCTTACAGATGAGATTTCCTGGACTAGAGGGCTGTTCTCAGGGAGATAATAAGAACCAGAAGATGTGACTGCACTAACGAAAATGTGCAAGTCAAGGAGGGGATGAGCAGCTCGGCCCATGAGTCCAGCTGCTGGAGAGAAACCTGCAAAGCTATTCCTTGTGTCTCAGCCATCTTGGACTGCAAAGAACTAATGGCCCTGGATTCCTAAGTGAGAAACATCTGCCGGTGGAGGGGTCCCACTAGACACTGACTGTGATCTGGCATCTTGGAAACCTCGTGCCAATGCAACAAGAGAAAGAGGGACTCCTGGGGGGTGGATGGCGGCTAGGATTGTTATCACACAGAAGAATATGCCTGGCACTGTGAGCTGATTCTCGTCTCCTCAAATGCATATAATGAAGCTCTAACTCTCGGTGTAGCTGTATTTGGAGATAGGGTTCTCAGGAGTAATTAAACTTTACTAAGGTTATGGATGGGGGTGGGGGCAATCACATCTTATTTTTAAAGGGTATGAAAATCCAGAGCATTGTTAGTTCTGTCTGTCACCCTAGAGGAAAGGTGAAAGGTCATGGTGAAAGCTGTTGACCTCTCTGGAGACTGACCGTGCTGAGTTTTGGTCTGGAACTTTCAGCCGTTGGAACTGTGAGAGAATCAGACCCTGTTGACTGAGCTGCCGAGCCTTGTTATGGCCCCTGGCAGTCAGAGATCTTAATTACAAGCAGCTCCAGAATCCAGACACCTTCAGGTTAAGAACTTCAGATGGAACCCTAGAATGGAGGATGGGGAAGGGAAAAATAATTGCTGTCAGTCATGGCCCCTGGACAGCTGCAGGAATAAAACGCCAGCCTAGCTTACTAATCCTTTCCATCATTTTTTAGGAAGTTGGAATTGACCACATCAAAGATTGGACTTTCTTAAATTTCAGATTGATGATAATTTTGTCCTTAAATTAGATGTAAATATCATAGGACAGAAGCTGCATCTGCCTCCGTCCATTTCCTGTCATAGAACCCTTAGGCCCAGAGAATTCTTAATGGAAGAATCTTGGTTCTGGCAGCCCAAGAATATGGTACCAGTACCTTCTCAGCCTCTATGCGAAGCCATGTGACAGGGAAGGCTGCTAAGGAAAGTAAACTTGCTTTCACAGGAAGCCACTCATGGGGACTCTCGAGCAACTCTCTAGATGGAAACTTCCTCCTTAACCCTTAAAGGCCTTACTTTGTCTTGATTCTTCCACATTGAGACAATAAGCTTCACAGTGAGTCTTAATGGGGACAAGAAAAAGTGAGCTAGACCATAGCAGATATCTGCCTCCTCCTCCGACTGCTAAGTGAAGGCCACCATTGTTGTCACCATTGTCCCATCTCCCAGATGCCTCCAGTGGTCCCATCCTTCCTCACATGGGCTTCTGAACACAGTTGCCATGGTACCCACCATGGGAGAGGCAACTGCAGCAATGGAGTCCAACCAGAGTGCGCTGGAATCAGAGAATCTTTGTCTCATCAACCTCACATGATGAGCTGAAGCAATTTCCCCTCAAGCTGTCACTATGGGCTGAGAAATAGGCCTAACGGTGTAAGAGAACTAACTCTCTAGGGGACAGAGTTTGATCAATGACAGGGTCCAGGAAGATCTGCGGATGATTTATCTCTCCTTCTTCATCTGCGGCTCCATATGGCTCAGTCCAGTATGTCTTGCGTAACTGAACAGCTGGCTGTTTTCCCTGGCAAGACTGACTGGCTCAGCATCACCCAGAAGTTTCCCTCCTTCCTAGCCTGTCTCCCTTGGGTTTCTCCTTCTTCCTGCCCTGGACTGCACACCCATGATGGGGTTAGTATGAGAAGTCTCTCCTCTAGCTCCTTGGGGGCACTTCATTTGATGTATACAGCCACAGTCTCTGGGGCACATAAAACTAAGAGGTTTATATGTGCCCCAGAGGTTGTGGCCATATATTTCAAATGAAGTAGAACACCGGAGCAGCCACGATAGTGTGTATCTGGGCCATCTGTGTCGCTGTGTGGAATCAAATGAAGCGGCTCCTTAAGTATGGAGATGATATTCTTTAGGTTCTCACCAGCCATTGCAGCATAGAGGAAGGATCACAAGTTTGAGGCTAGCCTGGCCTACACAGCAAAACTCTGTCTCCAAAACAAACAGAAAAACAAACAAATAGATCAGGACTCTGGAATTAGATACCTTGATTCTCACTGTATCAATCTTTGAAGAATTTTTAAAAACTTGACACCCGACTGCTCTCCCCATTGTGGATTAGAATGGTATTGAAATGTAATTAGTTCTTTTCGGAAGAGTTTTAACACAGATGATTCTTGAAGCTTATCAAACAGCAGCTGGTCGAAAGGGGACGCACTACCTGTAATGGTTTTAAAGGGTCAAGGGGAACCTGTTACAAGAGTGTGAATGGGCCTCCAGAATGTTCTTGAGCAAAACACAAAGAAAACAATGGAAACCGATTTGACTGGGAAGGAGGTGCTCATCATAGAGCTTGGAAATGAGGCAATCCTGTTTCTCTTTTAAACACTGCAAATAAACATGGTTATCTATAAAACCTTAGCCCAGCCGTTCACCACCTCTGGCTCAGTTAGCCTTGTGACTTCAACTGCACAACTGCTGTGCCTCCGGAGAGAGAGTGTCTCACCATTCGTGGGTCTGAGGGAGGGGCTCCATGTTTCTCCTGGGCTTTCTCAGAGACGTCATTGGGCCTTCTGTGGTTTGTCCCACCTTCTGTTAATGACCTAAAAGTGAAGCAGCAATCCATCCTCAGTGGTGTGTGGCAGATGGGTTTGCTCCACCTCAAAATGCAATTCTGTTCTTTTCCCAACACCATGTTTAGTCTAAATCTTGGAGGCTAGAAGTTTGCCTTCAAACGTGGGCATAAAGGAGCCAGGACAAAGCCTAGACTTTTAACCTTGGTTTAAAATTATTCATATCTTCCCTGTATGCACGCGCGCGCGCGCGCGCGCGCGCGCGCACACACACACACACACAGACACACACAGACACACACACACACTTTTTGGCAATGCTGAAAAACAAGCTCAGATCATCAAGAGCGGTAGGCAAACAGTCTACATGGAGTCACATCCCAAGCCTCCCCATTGCCCTTTCTTTACCACTAAGAAAGAGCGAAGAATTGGAGAAGTTTTCAGGTCTGGGCATAATGGATTGTCACTCTGGCCCAGTGCCATTTTCAACATCAAAGGGAAGTCCAAACGAGATCCAGAGAACATTTGGTTGGGCCCTTTTGGCTGACCAATCTTTTGGCCAGGGCAACTGAGTCTGAATGCCAGCCCGACAGGCAGAGCCAGCTCCAGCTCCTGGATTGAGCTGAGCACCAACATGTACTGTGGCAACTAGAAGACATCGAGTTCTATTCTCTGAGGTCTCACATTCTCATGCACAGCGCTAACCTGCAAATGGGACCATGCCTTCTCCCGGCTTAAAATGGTCCAGAAGACACCATAACAGAGCCTCTGAGAACCTTCCACCCCAGGCTCACTGCACCTTTATACTGTATGTCCCTTCTGCTCCCAGCACACACCTGCTGGCTTATGCCTCCTTGTCCTTGCTCACGATACTTCTTCTACCCATAATCCCTTTTCTTCCTGGGAACTGCACTAATTCCCATGGTGTCCTCCTCTCCCCTTCGCCCCATCTCAGGCATAGCACAGCACACCTCATAAGAGAGTCTAATTATATGATTGTGAGATGGGTTTAATATGGCTCATGTGTTTGGGCCTAGCCATCATTGTGATGATGCTAAGAGATGATGGGATCTTTAAGGGGTGGGACCTAGTGGGAAGTAGTTAGGTTATTGTGAGCACTGCCCTTAAAAGGGATCTGTGTGGCCTGCTCTGTATATGAGCACAGAGCTCATGAGACCTTGCATTAGTTCTTGTGAAAATGAGTTATCACGCAAAATGAGGAGTGCCTGCACTGGATCCCTGTGTTACATGAGTGTCCAATGTGATGATGTCTACCATTGGCCCTCACCAATCCTAATTTTAAATGTTTCAACCACTTGCAAGAGAAATGGTTCAGCAGTTAGTATCAAGTGCTGCTCTTGTAAAGAACTTGAGTAGTGATCCTAGAATCCGTGTGGAGGCTCACAGCCACCAACTCTCCAACTTTCCTAACTCTCTCTAACTCTCCAAAGGGATCTAACATCTCAGGCCCCCTCAGGAACTCACATGCCTATGGGTATACAGCCATTCCCCCACGCATGCTTAATTAAAAATAATCCCTTAGAAACATATTTAAAAAGAAAGTTTCCAACATCTGAAACTATAATCTAAATAAAACTCTTTTTTGCAAAGTACTCAGCCCCAGATATCTTCCTATAGCAACAGAAAATGGACTGGAAGAGTATAGCATGAGCTCAGAAAGTCTTCAGGGAGAAGTCTGATCTTGGTGTCACCTGACTCCAGGACAAATCTGGGAAGTTTTCTTAGATTTTCTGAACTTCTGTGTTGCTGACTATAAAATAAAGGAGGGGATAATGCCCTGCTTGCCTGTAATGAGAAATAATAAAAATTAATATCAGTAGGGTTTGTAACCCAGGTGCTACACAGAACAGGCCCACATCTAAGTCTTGGATCATTCAAGCTGCAGGCCTGCCCTCCTCTCCTAGCTGGGAATCTGCTATCCCTCTTTGAGTTTAGGAGCTTGGTGAACACATCCTAGAGGACTGGTGAGGCAGCATTACTACAAGCCCCATGTAGTGAGCCTATGGACCAGAGTCCCCCTCCCTCTCCCCCACAGCCTTTTCATGACCCCCTGTTGTGGAATGAATGAAGGTCTTTGTGCTCCTAGATAAGCAATAGGGGAAACTGAAATGCTAAGCACACAGATTGTTCCTTCAAGGGAAGGAATGGAATGTCAGTTATCCGCCCAGAAGTGCTGTGCACAGATATACTCACTACACCCATGACCATTGGCTCTCACTATGTAGTTGTTAAGGTCCAAGAATCACTGAAGAAAGACCCTAGACTCATATAGTGTGCAAAGACAAAGAGTGTTTATTCTGTAGAAATTACCAGCATGCAGGGGTCAACCATTCATCAAAAAGGCGACTACTTAGGGGCTCTTTTTAATGCAGGTCTAGGGGAATTTTCCAGAAGTGTTAGATATCCTCTAATGTGATCTTTAGGGGCTAAGCAGTGACCTTAATACACTTTTGATTGTACTACGGGTTCTGGGTTAGTTCTATTGTAATTGGTGAGACCTTGAAGAATTTTGGAAACCAGCTCAGTTCTGGTCTTGCTGTCTCTTCCACTCAACGTCCCTGAAGCTGACTTACCCTCCCTAAGTCGGGGCCATCACTAGCTAAAGACGTATTGCCAGCGGCTCCCTCTGAGTTGCCCAGGATACTCCCCAGTATGCTTCGATGGAGCCACGTCTGATTTGGAGTTAGTTTATTTTGTTCTTCAAGATTTATGTATGTTTTGTCGTGCACGGTGGGATTGAGTTATTTTCAGAAAGGTTTTCTGTGTGATGCTCTTAAATATGCCTGAAGTTTGCACCAACACCAGGTACTGGGTCCTGTTGAGATGAGCTGCCTTCTTGAACTCCCATGACCTGTTGAGGTCATAGACCCACGGCCCCTGTGACATGCCCACTGATGGTTCCAAGGGAGTTGAGGGGGATGCTTCTCTGTCTCTCATCCCCTAAATCCCTGCTGCAACACCTTGTTGTTTCTTTCCTGAAAGTCCAGTAAGCCTGTGTAGGAGGCCAAACCCCCATTCATGTGTTGGTGACACTTAGACTATAGAGCTACTTACACAACAGATCAGGATACTGTGAACATACCTAGACTCTCTACCTTACGCATTGGCTCTAAGATCACCTCTGCACTCCTATCTCGACAGCAATACCTTGACTCCTGCCCAGTCCTCTTGCCCCATCTTTCTTGCTTCTGGGCTAATTTCCCACCCCAAACCAGGAGCCCCCTGCCCATTCTCTGCTCTGCTTTGGGAGGACTTTGGGAGCTATGCTGCTATGTTCCTAAGATGGATTGGAGCTAGACTCACTGTAGCCTAACCTGTATTTGCTGAGTGAATGAATGGGAAGAGACAATTTGCAAACTTCTATATCACGTGCCTTGCTTTATGATTAAAGGTTTGGGTGACTCACTGAATTCTACAGCTTCTTGTTTACAGTGGGATTTTTCTGGGAATGGCTTCTGCCTGGAAACCTGTCTGGCTCCGGGCTTTGTAGATCTTTCAGGGAGGGAGGGCTTTGCCATTTACTTTAGTTAGAAATGTCAGAAGCCCCCAGGAGCTTGGAGACCTGCCGTTCACACCAGCACCAGCCAGCCGGGCACACAGCTTGTTCCTGACGACTTTTGGAAGTGCACAGTTTTCTCGGAGTCTGATGTAGAAAGATCAGTTGGGGTTCACAGCTCTTTAAATACTGTTACCACCTCCCTCGATTCACTTTCAAGCCTGCATTGAAGGCTCTGTACCATGCCTTGAGCCCCAGGGATCAGAATGGCTAAGCAAGGTCCCCCGCCTTCCAAGAGCTTCCATTGGGTGAGAAAGAAGGAACAGGAAAGCAACTGTCATAGTGTGGTGTGGCCACACATGACCACAAGCTGCAAAGCACTGGAAGAGCCTGGAGCTCTCAGCATCTGGGAGCCGATATGCTTTCCGCCTGGCACAGCCCACAGTGACTTCCTGTGCACATTCAGTTCTAACCTCAGCCTCACTCACATGTCGTACCCCTACCCAGAAGGTTTTACCCTTTACTTCCTAGCAGAGCCCTCAAAATCCTTTGGCTCCAACTCTGAGCTTCCCCTAGGTAGTGCTTCTCCCCAGTCCCATGTTGATTTTCCACCACCCCCCCTCCCGAGTTCTGTGCTTGAGCTGGGACTTACAGCTGCCCTTTACCCTCTATGAAGTTGAGGAAGATATTAAACAGCGGGGTGAAGTCCTAGGGTTGCTGTTCCCTGGGGCTGTGGCTTGAGTGTGGCATGCTCCCATGGCCTTATATGTTTGTTTGAGCACTTGGTCCCTGGCTGGTGCTGCTGTTTGGAAATTTGTGGAACCATTTGGACATAGGACCTAGGTGATAGCCCAGAATCACAGGGTGGGGACAGGGGGTTATGACCCCTGTAGGAGCCTAAGTTATCTGCTTCTGGTCTACCTCCAAGACGTGCAAAAGCAACTTCATAAACCCACTGTCATGGACAGGAGGTTCCCAGGGTTAGCTGTGCAGCCAGGAGCCAAAGCAAACCCTTCTTTCCCCAAGTTGATTTTGTTATGAACTTTGCCATAGGATGAGAAACGTAGCTAACATATCCAACTATGCTCTCTTGTGCGTGAGTAGAGAGAACGAGAAATGGAACTGGTAGAGGGAAAGATGACTGGGGGCAGGGGGACAGTGGCCTGATGAGTCTGGCTAGACTTTGGCAATGCCATGTAGAGCTAATGGTTTTTTAAAAAAAGAAATGGCCTCAGATATTGGTGATTTGGGAAGACCATGCTGGCAGTGTTGGCAGTAAGGATACAAAGATGCAGCTCCACATTGTCACCATCAGCCACTTCACACTGTCACCCTCAACTGCTTCACACTGTCACCCTCAGCAGCCACTTCACACTGTCACTCTCAGCAGCCACTTCACACTGTCACTCTCAGCAGCCACTTCACACTGTCACCCTCAGCAGCCACTTCACACTGTCACCTCAGCAGCCACTTCACACTGTCACCCTCAGCAACCACTTCACACTGTCACCCTCAGCAGCTTCACACTGTCACCCTCAGTAACTACTTCACACTGTCACTCTCAGCAGCTTCTTCACACTGTCACCCTCAGCAGCCACTTCACACTGTCACCCTCAGCAGCCACTTCACACTGTCACCTCAGCAGCCACTTCACACTGTCACCCTCAGCAACCACTTCACACTGTCACCCTCAGCAGCTTCACACTGTCACCCTCAGTAACTACTTCACACTGTCACTCTCAGCAGCTTCTTCACACTGTCACCCTCAGCAGCCACTTCACACTGTCACCCTCAGCAGCTTCACACTGTCACCCACAGTAACTACTTCACACTGTCACCCTCAGCAGCTTCACACTGTCACCCACAGTAACTACTTCACACTGTCACCCTCAGCAGCTTCACACTGTCACCCTCAGCAGCCACTTCACACTGTCACCCTCAGCAGCTTCACGCTGTCACCCTCAGCAGCCACTTCACACTGTCACCCTCAGCAGCTTCACACTGTCACCCTCAGTAACTACTTCACACTGTCACTCTCAGCAGCTTCTTCACACTGTCACCCTCAGCAGCCACTTCACACTGTCACCCTCAGCAGCTTCACGCTGTCACCCTCAGTAACTGCTTCACACTGTCACCCTCAGTAGCCACAGGAGGTTACCTTAATATTTTAGGGACTTTGACTCAGGTCAACCCAGGAATTGCAGATTTGGCACTGAAAAGAATTTCAGAACTTGGCAGTGGAAGAAGACAGAGGTAGGATTTCATTAAAGATGCTTTTTTAACTTTTATTTTACTTTATTCTGAGACAGGGTCTCATTATGTCGCCCTGCTTGGCCTGCATCTTAATGACTTTTCAAAACAATTGCCATGGCAGAGCACCATGATTGAGGCAAACGTATAGAGGAAAGCATTTGATTCAGAGCTCTTGGTTCCAGAGAGCTGGAGCCCATAACCACCTTGAAAGGAAGTATGGCAGCAACCAGGCGGTAGCTAGGAGCTTGTATCTGATCCACAAGCGTGAGGCAGGAAGAGCTAACTGGGAATGGTGTGGACTTTTGAAACCTCAAATAGTTAGACACACTCCTCCAACAAAGCCACACCTCCTAATCCTTCCCAAACAGTTCCTCCAACTAGGGCCCAACTGGTCAAATAAGTGAGTTTATGGGGCCATCCATGGTCAAACCACCACAGCCTAGAAGGCATTATGTAAATGGGGGCCTAGGTAGATCATGTTCCATATCCAGGGGCAGGGTCCTCCAGGGGAAATCACGACGGATTCTCTTAGCAGTGATCATATATATCATTTGGGTGGCTCTCTAGTTTCTAAGAAACCCTTTGACACATTTTCTCAAATTTTTTTGACAAGTGGAATTACAGATTGACTCTGGAGATGCCTTGGGTAGAGTTCTAATCTGACAGAGGATACAGGAGTTGCTAGGTTTACACAGGGGTTGTCAAATGTCCTTTCCCTGTACAGAGGATTTCTGGTGAGATTCCTAGAAAGCTAAAGCTTTGCTGTTGGGAAAGGAGACGGTCTTAAACAGTTGTTCCTTGTGCTACAGGTCTTGCTTCTAGCCAGATATCTGAATGAGGGGCTCCTTTCCCTTTCTCGTGTCCCCAAATTCTCCCTGCCATTCTCTCCTGTTTCAGTCATATCCAAGTGGGGGATTAAAGGATGGAAGTGAGGCTAGTGGGCTGAGTGGACCCTGTGTTGACGGGCAATTTGACCCAAGAGTCTCTTAGTTCAGGGTTTTGTCTAACACACTGATCTTGGGTTAACTCCCAAGCCTCTGTTTCTTCATCTGTAAAATGAGAACATAAATAACATCATTTGTTTTTCCTAGGAATATTATAAGAAAAAATAAATGAGAATAGATTTTGTGGATTTAAAAATACTATGTAAATTCAAGATGTGATCAGCAATGTCCAGAGAACCCTAGGCATGAATGAATTTTATTTTCTCTCTGGAAATAAAAGTGTGTGTGTGTGTGTGTGGTACAGTGTCTCAAGAAATAATATTTGTGTTCTCTCTTACTCAATGATTTGCCGTCTTTGGCATGTAGGAGTCTTCTTACCTTGTAGTTCAAGATGACTACTCAAAGTACAGCTGTCACATCCCCAGTCCTACCAGCAGGAAAAAAAGAAGAGAAAAAGGATACATCCTTCCTCCTAAAAGCCACTTTTGGAAGTCTCACATGACACTTCTGCATAGACTCTATTGCCCTGGACATAATCACATGACCATACCTAGCTGCAAGAGAAGCTGTTAACCAGGACAGCCATAAGTTCAAGGAGTCTCCAGTACTAATGAGCAATAGAGAAATGGGTATTGAAGGACTAGCAGGTGACTAAAATTTCTGTCAAATTTGTACTATGGTGTTCTGCCGGGTGTTTTTCATAAAGCATAGGTTCTCTGTAAGAGGTAGAACCTATTGGTAAGTCTTCTGGGTCCATGCTCTTGAAAGGACACAGGGACCACAGTCTTTTCCTCTTCCTCTCTTACATCCCACCATGAGTGGAATGGCTTTGCTACACATTCCTACCATACTGTGCTTCTGAGTCACAGGAACAGTCAGTCAGTCTTGAAAACTCTAAACCCAAGAGAAACACCCTCCCCCCTTTCTAAGATGGCTATCTCAGGTAGTTGGTGAAGTTACTAAGAGCTCTTGAGTAAACCTTTCTTTTTGATCCTTGGGTGCCATCCAGGCAGTGAGCGTGAAGACACCAGAACTCAGGGCCAATACGTAAGACAACAATGGCCAGCACTTGCTGTTAATAGAATTTGGGGCACGGCACTGATTCATAGTAGAGATTGTTACTGCACAGGTCTCTATAAGAAACTGGGGCTGAATTAGTGGTCCTGTGTGTATGTCCTGCTGTGTCTGATGTGGTTTGTCTCCAAGAAATTTATCTGCTAGAAACTTGGTGTCCAGATAAAGTTAGATATGGAGGTACCATGCCTTTTAGACGCAGGGCTCAGTAGAAGGTAAATGGTTTATGTTGAATCCTCCTTCAAAAGCTGATTTTCATGCTTCCAGATGAGTGGGATTCTGAAGGAATGAGGGATCCCTAGCAGAGGGGACTGTGACAAAGCCAGGGGAGCCTGTGTGTGTGGCCTGTTCTCCCCATGGTTCTCCCCCTTTCTCCTTCTCCACCAGGCAATGACTGCAAAGTGGAAATGTGTTCTTTCTTGTGACCAATCAGGACAGTGACTGTGCTCCACAAAGTTCTTAGGATTATGCAACATTCAGAGCATCTCCCATTCCTACCTCTTGATATGCAAGGCTTTAGATGCATACTCTGACCTCATGAAGCATGTTAGCCAACCAAAATATCTGATCTCTGAATTTCGCTCTTTAGCCTTTCAACTCAAATTCAGAAGCAGAATTAGAATCCAGGCCTTTGGTCTCCAGACCCAGAACACTTTAACTTTCAAAGCATCTGGTGACAAACCCATCCAGAGGCCTCTGGATCAAGTTGTTTCCAGGCCTCCCCTATCTTATCTTTCCCACGGAGGGTGATCACTTGTAGGATCACAGGGTGACTCACCCAAGTCTTCCTTCAATTCTCTGCCTCAGGCTATCTAAAACAAATTTGTGCTGCATGCCTTTGCAATAATTAACAAACTCTGGGCATTTAAGACGATTTATACTGGAGACAAGGACGGGTGTTTGCTCTCGAAGACTCTCACAATCTGGCCTTATAAGGAAAGAGAAATGGAATGGGAGAATTTGAGAGAAAACTCATTTCTTCCCCGAGTGTGTTAATGAGTTGAGCCACAGGAGGCTATGTGTGTAAGTCAGACTGCAAGCAGCTGTAAATTAAATTTATTACGCGCCAAGGGATTTTAATAAACATTACTTAAAAATAGCAACAGACAGTCATTTGTATTATATCATGTGACCTGGTTATGGAGACTTGTCGTGCCTCTGCTATTAATCAGAGTTACTTTGAGAGACAGTTGGTAAAGTCTTTTAGAGTTACTGGCACCTTCTACTTAATTAGGATTGTTCTGGAAGAGAGCAGGATGAATCAAAACTAGGCATAGTGTATATTACCGTGCCCTGGAGGCCCTCCTTGCTCATTAGATGAAGTTTATTAGGCTTTCCAAGAGACAGAAACTTAAGAGAAAATGTCACTTGCTTTAATGAAATCTCAGACCCTGGAAGGTTAGCACCAGAGGGCAGTTTCTTCACCAGGAGTGCTGAGCCTGCAGGGAGATGATAAAGGAAACCCTGCTGCCACTCCCACGCCACCCTCAAGGGGGCGCTGCTCGCTCTTCACCCCACTGACCAAGCAGTCAACTAGGTCTTTTCCTCTCCCACTACGGGACACTGGAGGGGCTATTGTAGCGATGTTCAGAATTCTGTTTAAAAATTTCTAAATCTGATCTAGTTGTCACCTTATTCAGACTTCTCTCATTTGTCCCTGCCAGTATCTGAGCGCCGTGGAGTCTTCTACACGACACTCCTGTCCCATTTACAGGTCCTGCAACTCAGACCTTCCAGTCTGGAAGCAAGGTGACCTATAGCTGCCGTTTTCATCTGGGTAACCACTCCTCCACATCTTCATCTGTAAAATGGAAGCAGTCACTGACAGTCCTTTGACAAACTCCGTGAACAAAGCAACTTAGCATAGAAAAGGGTTGTTTCTCCTTACAGGACCCAGGCCATCACAGAGAGAAAGCATAGCAGAACTCTGCTTCTAGATCACAGGCTCCTGGTCAGCTAGCTTCTTCATACAGCTCATGTCCACCTACCTAGGGATGGTACTACCCACTGTGGGCTGGGCCCTGCTACATCAATTATCAGTCAAAATCATCCCTCCACAGACATACCCACAGGCCAGTCTGACCTGGGAAATCTGCAGAGGCTCCCTTCTCAGATGGCTACATGTGTCAAGTTGACAATTAACTGAGGCAGTCACTCAGTCACTGACCCTCCACAAAGTTCTTAGGAGGATTATGTAAGAACAACTACTGGAAGGGCCAGAAACCTGAGAAAGGGTTTTAGAAATGTTCAAGGGAAGCTAGGAAGATGGCTCAGTGGTTAAAGCTCTTGTTGAACCCTGCAGAGGACCTGGGTTCAGTTCCCCGCACTTATGTGTTGGCTCACGGCCATCTGGTTCCAGGGGATCAGACATTCTCTTCCAACCCCTGTGGGCACCAGCCACATACATGGGTGTGTACATACATGCAAGCAAAACACTAACACATATAAAATAAATAAGTCTTAAAGATGTGCTAAGGGGGCAGGGCCTTACCCACTGAGCCATCTCCCCAGGCCTGAAAGCATGAGGGCCTGAGCTCAGCTCCCCTGAACCCACATAAAGAGCGGAGTGTGGTAGTTGGTGTCTAGAATCCCAGCAATGGTGAGATGGGGGAGGGGAGGGGAGGGAGGGAGGGAGAGATTCCTGGGCCCCACTCATGTGGCCAACAAGATAAAGCTGCAAGTTCACCGGAGACCTTGTCTGAAAAATCAGACAGTGGAAGGCACCTGAGGACCAACACCCAGAAGTTCTACTCTGACCTCCACAGGTGTGCATGGCGTGTGCATCCTCAGGAAGATGCACAAATACAAAATGGAGGGTAGGGGAGAGAAGGAAGAAAGAAGTTGGTAATGCACTTCCTTGGCCCAAAGCACCCTCAGACCTTTGTCTGTGGGGTGATTTTTTTTTCATCCCTGGTGCTTTGGCTGTGGCGGCATCTAAGATGCTTCAGCATCCTGTCTGCTTTCAAGGACCTTGCCCTGGGCCCCAGACACTGGGGCACAGGGACCTGGTGGCCCCCGCCTTTGTCTGGCCTGGCCATGCAGGCCACTGAAGGTCTTTGAGAGCTGAGATCATGTCTGGCCTCCCTTGCTTCCCGGTGTCAGCTGCAAGCACTCCTAAAGTGTCTGTGGAATAAAAAGAGGCCTTGGTGAAGATTATGAATCCAGACAACTGGGCCGAGAATGGATCTGAGGGGACCACTTACTCTTTTAGACAGGGTTCCCCTGACAGCAGATGGGGGACATTTTTCATCCAAACCACCACAGTGTAATAAGACATTTAGAGCATAGCAAATGAGTAGTAAACAAAAAAAATTCCACACTTTAGATAAAAACAAATGAATTTAATGAAATTGAAAGCAGGGGTTCAGATGCTTGGACACCGTTGCATTATTTACTGTAGCCAGAAGGTGGGAGCACCAAGAGTCTTTCAAGAGAGGACTAAGTAAACTGCAGGGTGTGCGGATCTGCAGAAGTTGCACAGCAGTTAAGAGCGCTTGCCGGGTTCTGTTCCCAGCACCCACGTTGAGGCTTGCAACTGTCTTCAGTTCCAGGTCCCGGGATCTTTTGGCCTCTGCAGGCACTGCACACACATGGAGCCCATACATACATGCATTTAAAACACTCGTACACACTTATTAGTTAGTTAATTCAATAACATCCTTATCTATATAATGAGCTCAAGGCTAGCCCAGGATTGCTCAGAAACATGCCTTCAATGTTCAGTAAACAGCCAGGGGGTGTGTTTAGACACATACATACACATAGCGACATATACACATACATGCATAGGCATGCACACACACACACACAATATTTAGACACACATACACAGGCACGCACAACGTGCAGATACACATACACAGGGGCATGCACATATACACAGAATGCAGAGAGACACATACACAGGCACATGCACACAGAGGCACATATACAGGCATGCACACACACACACAGCCTATAGAAACACACACCCTCATTCACCCATTCACGGAAACAGTTGGGTTGTTCGAGCTTTAGGAAGGCCCTGGGTTCACCAGAATTTTACTCAATGAGTTTCTAATGATACCATTTGTGGCAGGAAAGTCATGAATTAGTTATCAAACTTCTCAATAATTCATAGGTGCCACCACCAAGCTCCGTGGAGATATAACTGTGTGCCTTTCCTGATTGCCATGTGTGTGTGTGTGTGTGTGTGTGTGAGTACACGTAAACATGAGGCCACATCTCATTGCTACGTTAAATCGGCTTTAAATGTGCAGCACGTGAGAGCCACAAAGGTGTACGAACAATACACTGCATACGACATCAACTCAGTGCGCTGGCTTGTTCTGTTGTTGTTGGAAGGCAGGGTCGTTCCGTCGCTGAAATTACAAGCCACTACCTCTAGTTTATGCCAGCTGAGGTGGAGCCCACGGCGCCATGCAGGCTGGGCAAGAGAGCTCTACTAACCGGGTCACATCGCTAGCTCCTTCCAGCCGTTTGGTTTCTTGGTGTCATTGGAACTATGGAGCAAGCCGACCCCCCACACTTGTCTCCACCTTCCCTGGGCAGCCCGCATCGTTGCTGCACCCGAGACCCGCATCTCTGTTTCCAGCTTTGAGCCTGTGCCCTGGAAGAAGTGCTTAGATGTTTCCCAAGGCCAAGGGCAGCCACGGCTTCTTTCCCGGCCTGAGATGTGCAGCCTTGGGCTACCCAGACCCTGACCTTCACACTGGAAGCTCCTGACACCCCAGCCGCAAGGTTTAGAGGCCCCGCCTCCTGGTCCACAGCTACAGCCCTCTGGCTGTCACTCAGCCCCAATCCTGTATGCACACTGGGTTTTCCTTGAAAGGCCTGACAGACAGATGGCTTAGCCCTGTGCGGGGCAGCCATGATCCTGCATGCCCCGCTCCCCCGTCCCGACATCTGCTGCCAGGCGTGGCCAAGTGAAGTCCAAAGCACAGGGTGGAGGCAGCAGGTACGTGGTTAGATTAGTGTCAGCCAAAAGCTGGTCTCCAAGAGCCAGGGCGGAAAGGGGGCCCGGCATTTGTGTCAGACCCTCTTAGACTCTTAGACTCAGTCTCATCCCTGCCATCTGCAGGCTGAGACATCTTGGATGGGTGGGTTTGCTTCCCTGAGCTTTTCCTCCTGTGTTCAAAACCAGGATTCCATCCTCCTTCCTACTGGGCTGCAGGGAGGACTGACTGAGGAGATGGGGGGCACAGCCCACCTCAAAGAGGCTTGAGATGGAAGGGATTCTGTGGAACCTCCACTCCAGTGTGAGACCCAGGAGAAAGTACCTGGACACCAGGGGAGCATGTGACACACTTCCGGTGCAGGGAGGCTGGGATGAGGGGGGAGGGGTCAGGCCAGGGAGGCAGGGCAGGCAATCACTCCTCCAGAGCTACTGGGACTGTTGGCTGCTGTGGGTGAGGCTGCCTCTCTGGGGACAGTGACAGTGAAGGGCTTAGCGGCTCCTGACACAGCCTGGTATGGGAGAATCCTCTGTGAGGGGGGCCCAGGGAGGTTTGAGGGGCAGGACGCCTACTCTGGAGCAGCAGTGAGCTGGGTGGTGGGTGAGGTTTTGGTTTCCTTCTCAGCCTTTGGGTGCAGGAAGGAGACCCTGATCCTTGGAGTCTGAGGGATGTAGAAATGAAACCAACCAGGGGCTGGCTAGTTTTTATTTGTTGTTTTTTGTTTGCTTGTTTTATTGTTTTTGTTACTTTGTTTTGCTTTTTTTTGTTTATTCTGTTGGTCTTTGTTTTGTTGTGTTTGTTTTGTTGGTTTTTGTTTTGTTGTGTTTGTTTTGTTGTTTTTGTTTGTTTGTGTCTTTTGTCAACTTGACGCAAGCTAAAGTCGTCTGAGAGAAGGAAACTTCAACTGGAAAACAGGCCTCCACCAGCTTGGTCTGTGGGCAAGCCTGTGGTGCAGTTCCTTGACTGAAGATTGACGTGGGAGCGTCCAGCCCACTCTGGTGGTGCCAGCGCTGGATGTAAGACGCAGATTGTATGAAAACAAGTTAAAGAAGCCCAGAGGAGCAAGCCAGCGTCGTGGCCTCTGCTTTAGCTTCTGCCTTCAGGTTCCTGGCCTTCTGAGTTCCTGCCCTGACTTCCCTCAGTGTCAGAGTGTGAGCTGTAAGATGAAATCAGCCCTTTCCTCTACAAGTTTCTTTGAGCCGTGGTGTTCAACCACAGCAGTGGAAACCTTAACTAACACAAACACCTCGGATTCGGTTCTGCTCTGTGGACCCTGTGGCTTCATGGCTTCTTAACCGTAGGGGTAGAGGGAGCTGGGACAGGAACACTCTCTGACTCCAGAACTCTGCTTTGCCATCTCGAAGAGTTGGTGAGGATGCCGTCGGTTTTCTAGAGGAAAAGTTCTTAGCGCAGGACTGGGCACACAATAGGTGCTCAGTTGAGCCGGGTCTCCTCCCATCAGAGCTTCCATCATGGCTGCTAACCTAGATTTCCTTCAGGGATCGTCTGTTAAAACACTGTTAAAGGAACAAAAGGAAACTTCTAGAAACAAGTAAACAAGCAGGGCCTGGAGGGCTGTCCAATGGTCAACCACTAAAACACTGGGTGAGCTGCTGTCAAAGCTGGTGTTAGTAACCTTATTTTAGTCTGCATGCTTCTGCCATTCATGTGTCAGACACTGACCTGAGATGAACACCGTCTACAGATCAGGAAAGTGAGGTATGCAGAAAGGGCTCTTTGTGTGTCAAGCAGGGCTGCAGTTGGAAGTTATATGATTAGCACAAAGACTTGAGGTGATCTTTTAGGAGCATGTGTATGCGTAGGAGTGTGTGTGTGTGTGTGTGTGTGTGTGTGTGTGTGTGATACCTGCAGGTGTGTATGCATGTTCATGTGGGTGCAGTATGTAAAAGCCTCTGAGTCACGACTCAGCCTCCTGTGAGTGACAGGTCTCTAAGCATGTCCCGCCCACTTGCCTGAGCCTCCTTCTCCCCCTTCTGCAGTTTGCTTAACTTAGTCACTAAAGGCTTGGGGTAGAAGAAAAAATTTCATTATAAAATGACAGGCATCCTCCTGGACTGAACGCTTTTCTCTTAGAACTGATGATCAAGGCTGGGACTAAGGGACATTATCTCTATCCCTATCCCTATCCCTATCCCTATCCCTACCTCTACCTCTACCTCTACCTCTACCTCTACCTCTACCTCTACCTCTACCTCTATCTCTATCTCTATCTCTAACTCTATCTCTATCTCTTTATTTTGGATGTTACTTCTGTCCTGATCCTGAGTCACACATCCCCAACCCAGAATAATAGGGCATCAGTGGTCCAGGGCCTAGGTCTGCCTTCCTGTGTCTGTTACCATTGTTGCCTTGTGGTCAAGCTGCACACTCTCTCTGAGCTGCTTGCTTCCTCAGAGGAAGACAGAGCACATGTGCCTTACATACATCCTGCTACTACATACTTTGAACTATCTATGTCTCACGGTGCCTGGCGCCATGCACACGATGCATCAGAACTCCCACTGCGTGACTCAGGGAATGTCTGCAAAGCCCGGTACAGATACAGTCGGGGTTGTTTTCTCCAATATTTATAACCCACAAAGGCTAACCTCACAGTGTAACCAACCAAATTTATACCAAGTACCTGGTGGAGCCAATTTCTCGAAGCTGGATGCCAAATGGCATTTGAGGAGGGCTGGAGGAAGGGAGTTGGGGACTTTGAAGAATTAGAAGTGCCCAACTGGTGAGATGAAAAGTCTGATGTCCTGTGCAACTCTGCAGATGGATCTACCACGATTGTACTGTGCATTTTAAGATGGGGAAGAGGAGCTAGGAATGTGATTCAGTTGACAAAGTCATCTGGCATGCACAGAGCCCTGGGTTCAGTCTCCAGCCTAGAAACTACAAACTATAATCTAGGATTTGGGAGGTGGGGCAGGAGGACCAAGAGTTCAAGGCCAGCCTCAGCTGCATATCAAGTTTGGGACCAGCCTGATCTATGTGAAATTCTCTTTGGGGTGGGGGGGGAGGAAGAAAATAGCAAAGATGATAAATTTTACAACTTTTTGAAAATTGCTGTTTAAAATAAAAGTAGTAGAGGAAGCTTTCTTGAGACTGTGAGGCATCTGTGTGTCGTGAGTACTTGTCTTGGTGACTCCCTGCTGCGTGGACCTGTCAAATCCATCACACTGGACACCCAAAGCAAGGAGAACTGGCTGCATTCCTGACCATCATCAACCGACTTCAAAACAAAACAAAACAAAACAAAACAAAACAAAACAAAACAAAAGCAAACCCAAACATGCTCCAGTGCAGAAAAAGACGATGCGGCCTCTCAGTGTCTACTCCTTTTCTTTTAACCTTTTGTCTGCAGAGCTCAGGATGAAACCCAAGGCCCTGAGCCTGCCAGCCATGTGCTCCACCACTGAGCCACAGCCTCAGCCCTCTCTTCAACTTTCATTTTGAGACACTGTCTCACAACCTTGCCCAGCCTCTCCTTGAACTTGTAGATGAAGTTGAACTTTAAATCTTCCTGCCCAGCAGTCAGAGTGGCTGTAGTGGACAGGACTGTGCCTCGAGGCTCCGCTCAATAGATAGTTGTTAATTAATTATGTTAGACCACACCCTAATCTAAGTCCAGATGGTCCTGGGAAATTTACAGGTTTAAGAAGACATGATAAATCTACGTATCAGACAGGCTAATGGAATAAAAGAGACAGTCTAGATCTGTCTGTCTGTCTGTCTGATGCATCATCTATCTTGTCTACCTGTTAAATATCACCTGAGTTTAATAAAGGTTAAAGACAACACCACAAAATATAAAGGAAATCAAATTATGCCATAATTTTTAACATTATACTGTATCCCCAAATAAATTCCTTGCTTCAATGTAAAAATTACTTTGGGGAATATAAAAATCACAAAGAATGAATAAAATATAAATGTTTATGTAATTTTGGCCTGGGAAAGTAGCTTTCTAAGTATGAAACCAAAAGCAAACACATAAAAGAAAAGATTAATAGATTTGACCACTTCTAAATTGAACAGCCCGACACCAAAAACACCATAAATAAAACCCAATGTCAAGGCACAATGTGAAAATATTCCCCGCAGCCCGCGCTATACTGCAAGGATTAATATCCTTAATGTATAAAGCAGTGCTGAGAATTGATATGAAAAAGGCAAATGTTGTAATAAAAAATGGGCACGGGAGACATAAAATCTGACATCTTAATTATTTTAGCGTTGTGTTTCAACAACTCACAAAACAAGCAGGAGCTTCGAGGCCAGAAGCCATACACTCGCTGACCGGGGCTGAGGATGAACAAGGGGCAGAAGACAGAAGCTGGATCTTTTCTTGGCCAACTGAAAATGAGGCCATCCATAGGCTCTTTGAGATTCGGGGACTGGGAGAGACCCTGCACCCAGGGTCCTGTGGGGAGCAGCAGCAGTTCACTGCAGCTTTCTGTAAGGGGAGATGTATGCCAAACACCTTCAGAACAGTGTGAGTCACTGCTTTTCTACCGCCTCCACAACCACTCCCCTCCAGTCTATCATGCTAGCTAGAAGTCTGGAAGCTAATTTTTTTTTAATAAGATAAAAAAAAATCTGGCTTTTAGCCAGCTGGAGGGGAAGTTGGTCAAAGTAGAAGTCGAAGGGGAGCAAAACAGAGAAGGGACTCCCTACAACTTCTATCCAGGGTCTGCCTCCTGCCCACAGCGGTACAAGGCAGAATCCTTTGTTTCTAAGGTTCTCTAAGGCCTCTAAGCTACTGCCTTGGAGACCAGTGCAGGCCCCTCGCTCACAAGCCTGGCACCTGTGGCAGGTGCCCTCTGAGATGTCAGATGCTGGCCTTGAAATATCATCTAGGGGTCCAAGAGCAACTCCTAGTAGGGAGGGCCATAGGTGAACATCTGTCTCTCCAGTCCTTGAGTTGGAAACCTGATCCCTAAAGTTACAGCTCATAGCAGTGAAAGCTGTTAGGGGGAGTCTTTCAGATGCTGCAACAGATCTCTGACCAAAGCAGCTTAAACAAAGGGGGGCGTGTGTAAGAACAGCTCCAGGAGACACAGTCCATCTTTTTTTTAATTGTTGATATATATTTATTTAAATATGCTAATGAATGTTTGGACTAGATGCTTTTAAAATTCCGAGCATTATTTTTTTCTCTTTTTTTAATTTTTTAAATCTTTTTTTTTATTGAGTATCTTCTTCATTTATATTGCCAATGGTAAAACCTTTCCCAATTTCCCCCCTCCCAAAAGCCCCCTCCCCAATGATTCCCTACCCCTCCTCCCTTCCCCTGCCTCCATGTATATGCCCCTCTACCCAACACACTCCCCCCTTTCCCCCCAGCTCCCCCACCCCAGTCCGTTTCCCTTTGTTGGGGCCTTTATTGAGTCTTTACCTGACCAAAGACCACTCCTCCCACTGATGCCCAACAAGGCATTCTTCTGCCACATTTTTGGCTGGAACTAAGACACAGTCCATCTTGACCAGGCAGGTATGGCTGCAGGAACCTGGCTAGGCACGTGGCATCCACAGTCGGGAAGCAAAGAGAGGAAAGCTGGTACTGGCTGTCCTGGCTGGTTTTGCATGCCCACTTGACACAGGCTGGAGTTATCACAGGAAAGGAGCCTCCCTGGAGGAAATGCCTCCATGAGATCCAGCTGCAAGGCATTGTCTCAATTAGTGACCAAGGGTGGGAGGGCCCATTGTGGGTGGTACTATCCTTGGGCTGGTAGTCTTGGATTCTATAAGAAAGCAAGCTGAGCAAGCCAGGGGAAGCAAGCCAGTAAGGAACATCCCCCCATGGCTCCTGCTTCCTGACCTGCTTGAGTTCTAGTCCTGACTTCCTTATCCCTCCTACTTAATATCATCAAGACTATGAATACATATATATATTAATATATATGTTTGTTTTATATACATATATATTTTTTTTAGTGCCTTAATTTATGACTTTCTTTGTCGTGCTACTACAAAAACCTCATCAACACTCTACATGGTGCCGGGCAGTGGAGGCACATGCCTTTAATTCCAGTCCTTGGGAGGCAGAGGCAGGCAGATTTCTGAGTTTTAGACTAGCCTGGTCTACTGAGTGAGTTCCAGGACAGCCAAGGCTATACAGAGAAACCCTGTGTTAAAAAAAATAAATACCCCTTGTTCTGGAAAGACTCAATGAATCAGTATTCAGCAAAACCAGAATGGGGAAGTGGGAAGGGGTGGGTGGGAGGACAGGGGGAGAGAAGGGGGCTTACGGGACTTTCTGGGAGTGGGGGCCTAGGAAAGGGGAAATCATTTGAAATGTAAATAAAAAAATATATCGAAAAAGAAAAAAGAAAAATAAATAAATAAATAAATAAATAAACCTCTGCATGGAGTTTTGGGTAACCATACAGCCAAAGCTCTACAGTAAACTCTCAACCTATTTCAGGTGAGAGTAGAGATATTTTTTAAGACTTATTTATTTATTACATGTAAGTACACTGCAGCTGTCTTCAGACACTCCAAAAGAGGGTGCCAAATCTCATGGGTGGGTGTGAGCCACCATTTGGTGGGATTTTTTAACTGGCTAGTTTTATGTGTCAACTTGACACAGGCTGGAGTTATCACAGAGAAAGGAACTTCAATTGGGGAAGTGCCTCCATGAGATCTAGCTGTAAGGCATTTTCTCAATTAGTGATCAAGGGGTGAGAGATCCTTGTGGGTGGTACCATCTTTGGGCTGGTATTATTGGGTTCTATAAGAGAGCAGGCTGAGCAAGCCAAGGGAAGCAAGCCAGTAAGAAACATCCCTCCATGGCCTACACATCAGCTCCTGCTTCCTGACCTGCTTGAGTTCCAGTCCTGACTTCCTTTGGTGATGAACAGCAATGTGGAAGTGTAAGCTGAATAAACCCTTTCCTCCCCAACTTGCTTCTTGGTCATGATGTTTGTGCAGGAATAGAAACCCTGACTAAAACACTGGGTTCACTTTCTCTTTTACATTCTGTGTGAGCCCCCAGCCCCCAGAATAGTGCTACCCTCATTTAGGGTAGGTTTTCCCACTTTGATTATTCTAAGCTAGGTAAGCCTTCAAGGACATGCCCGGAGATTTGTTTCTATGGTGACTTTGAATCCCAGAACAGTGAGAAGATTAGCAGTCACATAGGAAGGGATACTGAGCCAGCCTCTCACCCTGCCTCACAATGTGAGCCCTTTTCTTTGTCCCTGGGTTAATGCTCCATGGTCCCATGCCATGGAGATATGTTACTATGACCAGGATAATAAAGGAGGAACAGAAGGTTCTAAGCTGTGAAGTTATCCATAGACTTAGGTTAATTTTATCAACTCTGCCATTCCAATGCATATCTCCTACGTAGCCAAGGCAGCGGGGCCAGCCACTAAGAAGGGTGGTCAAGGAAGTGCTGCGCTGTGCTGTTTAGGGAGATCACCTGGAGGATACATACAACATGATTTACAAGAATGAACTTAGTTACATGGCCATGCCTAGCTGCAAGGGAAGCCGAGAAATACTGGCTCCTTAGGGATTAAATTATGTTCCTCCCAATCCATATGTTGCCTAATGTCTAGTGCCTCTGAATGTGGCTGTATTTGGAGACTGGGCACTTTAAGAGGTAATTAAGGGGAAAGGAGAACATTTAGATAGCTTCAGATGCAATCATAGTGTCCTTATAAGATGAGACTAGAACCCAGACATGCACGGAGGGAGAAACACACAAATACCTGGGAAGAAAATGCCATCTCTAATCCGTAAGGGGCTTCTGAGAAACCACCTGTCTATGTCCTTGTTTGACTGTTAGTCTCCAACAATGAGGGAGTAAATCTGTTGTTGAATCAGTCCAGTCTGGGATTCTTTGTTATATGAGGACTCGTTCAGATAACAAGATCACACTCGGGCTCATGTACCTCAACAAACACTGGAGGAGGAGTGATAATTCTGTTCCTAACCAAAGAGATGGAAGAAAGGATACTGGAGACAGTTGACAACATCACAAAGTCTCACTGGTGAGCCTGATCTAGTGCACACTCTGACCTTCCAGTTCCTTCATGTCCGGTCCTGTGTGATATAGAGCTTCAACATATATCTTGGCCCATTGGCTTGAGTCTTTCCTGGGTCACAGATCAGTTGTGCTGTGATATCTTTCATAAATGCCAGGACTCGGTTCAGACAGCCATCACCAATCCTGTTTCTACTTCTTGAAGCAGGAATGGACCTGCTCCTTGGAGAAAGAGAAGTTGACCCCGCTGCAAATAAAACAGGGTAACTGAGGGCGTGGCTCAGAGGTACTTCAAGGATGCTAGGCAAATGCTTTACCACCCAGGAGTCCAGGCTAGCTCACTGGCTCTGCCATACAAATCTGTTCCTTTCTCCAATCCCTGGCCCCAGGGGTCCTGGGCTTCTGTACAGCTTCAGGTTAGAGGGTGGGGTGAGCAGAAACCATCTGTCTACCAGCAGGGAAGTCCACACCAGATGCTGTGCTGGGCTCGCACTTCATCTCTTCACTAGGCAGAAGCTAAGTCCCTCACAGCACACCATGTCCTGCATGGCCCACTGGTCATGCTCCTCCAGATGTTCCTGGGTCAGTTTCCCTGCAGCTGCTCCCCTGGGCTCTGGCCTCTGTCATTCACTTTCACTTAAAGGTGTTCTGAACCATTGCTGGGCTATGCCCACAACCCCCCAGCACCATGCAGTGAAAGCTACGGACCTCTTGCAGAGCAGTCTCAGTCCAAAATAAACACAGGGAATGAGGAAATAGAGTAACTCTGATGGAGCGTGATACAGTGTTGGACATTCCTCTTTTGCAGTTCATTGGTAACAATAAACAGCAATCTGTGTAAAATAAGAATTAAATCATGGAAGCAAAGTAAATGTGAACATGCATGATGATTACAGACATCAGTGACAAGTGTCATATGATGTGAAAATACCTGTAGCATTCAGAATCCCTGTTTTGTTAACAAGGATTTGGATATAGTTGTAATTTGCAGTCCAGCAGATCCTTACATCTCTCAAAGGTAAAGTGTACTCATATCCCAGCATATATATATATATATATATATATATATTATATATGTGTGTGATGTGTATATATGATGTATATGTATATGATGTATATGTATGCATATATGTATATGCATATGATATATATGTATGTGTATATGTATATATGTGCATTAACTACTATCCAACTATTTGTCTACCATCCCATCCATCTATTCACTCACCTTTCCATACACACACACACACACACACACACATTTAATTCATCTCTCCATCCACATATCATCCACCCATCTATTCTTGTAGTCATCCAACAAATATTTGAGAGTAATTCTGAGTTGGGCTCTGAGTTAAAAACTCAGTTCCCAGATTGTTGAAAGAGAAGCCCACATATACATTTGGACCTGATACTGTAAATGCTAACACAGAACAGAAACCAGTGAGTCAAAAGCACAGCTGGAGGCAGAAGGAAGTGCTCCTGCAAAAATCCAGAGGTGAGGAAGGGCCTTAAGTGGCAGAAGACGAGTAATACTGTAGAGATAATGAGTCTGGTTCAGCCATGAAGGATAAAGTGGATCAATTCACAGCATAGAACTCATGGTGTAGCTGCTTTCTGAGGCAAGGGTATAGAGTGGAAAGGGTAGACAGCCAGCAGGGAGGCGCTTTGGAACATTCGGTGCAGAAGGTAGAGAGCCCTATGTGAGGGAATAAAAAGATGACAGACATGAGAGCTGAACCACATCTGCAGCAAAAAGGACCAGTACTGACGACCTGGGGCATAGGGAGAGGGGCAGGGGACCAGGAAGACTCTCCACTCTCTGAACTGGAGGTGGGACACCATTGATATGGATTTGGGGACTGGAGACAGAGTTGGAGAGGGAAGGAGATCATGAGTTTGATTTTGAGTTTCGATTTTCCCAAGTTAAGCCAGGTCCTATAGAATGCTGAACTGGGAGGAGTCATGCTAGGGAGGCAGCTGGGGATTTGGGGATCATCTTGGTCTTCAGTCCCATTTCCCCAGAGTAGGGATGGGCAGTAGGAGGCAAGCAACCTCCCAAAGGAGCCTCCCTGTACTGAAGGTCATGTGAACAGGACTACAGTTGGTCAACTCAAGAGGCTGTTGAGTAAAATGGAGCATAGACAGATCAGGGGGAAAGGTGTGGCCCAGGGACAACCCAACTGTGAGTTACAGAGCTGAGCTGGCCAAGCAGAGTGCCACGCCCTCACAGAGGAATGATCCAGCATTTACTGGGAACAGGGAGACATCAGCCTAGAGAATGTGTCTGAGAGCACAGCTGGGGCAATGAAGAATTGTGCATGAATATCTCCCCAGGGCTGAAGGCAGACTGGGGGTGGGGGCAGGGCAGCAAACAGAAGTCACAGGAGGTATCTGAGAGCAGCTTGGGGAGGATCTCCATGAATCATGACACTCAGGTGAGTCAGCCAGTCCGGAACTAAGGAGGTAGAACAGATGTTTGACCACCATGAATCTCCTAGTATATTTCTCCAAGAGCAGAAATGCAGGCAGCCAAATAGATCTGCCCCAGAGAAGACTTGAGCATTTCCATAGAAGTCCCCTAGGACTGTGTACAACCTCAAGGCTCTGGCCCAAGGGGTTTGAAGGAGGTGTCAGACTGTGGGCTTGAGTCAGCATTAACACTGGTGAAATACAGCCTCAGGGTCCCCCCTCCAACCTTTCTGCTGGAAGGCTCTTGCTAAGCTGTAGAATTAATGGCAAATCATTTAAAAAAAACAGCTTGGTGCCTCCGAGAGCTTAATGCTAGCTTTGCCCCCGGAAGGTGAGCCGTGGCTGTGGTGGATAACCCGTGACGCATGTCTAGGGTGCACCAGAAGCTGATGGATGCTCAGACATGTGGCTGTTTGGTGGGGTGGGAGGGGCTTGGGTCCGCTACTTGGTGACAGATTTCCAGCCTTCCTCTGAGAGTTGCTTAATTTGTTTGTACTGCAGATTGAGTGTGTCTCCCCGGGGACTTTGTCCTCTGGCTTTGGCAGGCGCTATGTCTGCTAGAGAGGAGGTGTGTCTGGGCCAAGTGCTGGTCCTGCATTCCACCACAGGCCTGGGCCAGCGTCGTGGGTACTGAGTCAGGACACCCTGCTCCAAGGCTTTCTGTTTTTGGGGTGGGGCAGGGTCTCACTCACCTCCTGGGTTGTTCCGCCTCTCACTTTCTGCCCCTGCCTTCTCACACTAGTC
The DNA here is from genome assembly GCF_947179515.1 of Apodemus sylvaticus. NCBI lineage: Eukaryota > Metazoa > Chordata > Mammalia > Rodentia > Muridae > Apodemus > Apodemus sylvaticus. Next base: position 19,384,416 of record NC_067477.1, on the reverse strand, counting down.
TTCCTGCTGCTCTTTCCACTGAGTGTTCTCTCTCTCTCTCTCTCTCTCTCTCTCTCTCTCTCTCTCTCTCTCACACACACACACACACACACACACCTCCTGTGTCTCTCGTCTTCTGTCTCTTCCTCCAATCTTTTTATCTCACCTCTGATTTCTGTCTGTATAGCTTGCTCTTCTCCCTCCTATCTTTCTTGTCTCATCCCTGCCTCTTATTTCTTTCTGGTGTCTCTGCCTCTCTAGGCCTTTGGCTCCCCCATCTCCCTGCTTCCCTCAGAGCCCTGGTGTTTGGATTCTCCCTTTTGTCTTCTGTGGCAGCCACGCCAAGACTCCCCCCATTCGTGCTGGCCTGCCTCTGTGGAGAGATTGGGAAGTTCCTGTTTGACTCTAATTTCTTCCTTCCTCTGTTGACCACCCAAGTATCTTCCCTCACTCCCGGGTTCTGCCTCACTTCTGTGGAATGGCCCACAGAGGACTGCCATGATGGGAATTCTGCTTTGCCCACAGCCCTGCTCCCGTCTCTCCCTCCCAGAGCCTTCCTGCATCTTTAGGCCTCTCATCTCTCTCCCCAACTCTGCTCTGTCCATCTGCCTCCTGTCTCTCTGACTGCTCCTTGATCGCCCTGCTCCTCAGGACCGTGCTGGTGAGGGCTGTGGATGGGGAGGGGGGTCCTTGAGCATCCGAACACTGGATACTGTGCAGGGAAGAGTCAGTTAGCCAGGGACGGCAGTGCTGTCGCTACTGGTGTGCTTCCAAGTCCCGATGAGAGGTGCAATCAGAGGGACAGGGAGAGTCTGCCACAGAATGGAGGATGTGCTGAGTTCCACTGACTTCACCATTCACTGCCAGGGACCAGACTGGACACACCTCTTCCCTTGCCTCGACCTTTGGGGTGGGGTGGTCTTTTGTTTCTGTCCTCTGCACAGAGCCTGCTGGTGAAGCCTGACATTTGTCCTGTCTCTTTCACTCATAGCTGCAAGGACCCAGTAGAGAACAACCTTGTTCCCATGTCACAGGGGCACAAACCAAGACCAGGGAGGAGCAAGGGGTCTACCCAGCGTCCCACAGTAAATAAGCTGAACTCAATCGATGCCAGGACGACCGACCACTTGACCACCTTGTGGAGCCATGACGTACTTGGAGCAGGGCTGCCGCCCCAGCTAAAGTCATAGGTGCTGGGATTCAGACCAGGGCAGCTCCTGAGCAGACATCAGAATCACTGGTCTCTTAAGACACCTCGGGAATCCTTCCCAAAGCCCACATTGCATTGTCACTGTGCCAAGCGCCTGTGTGCCTTAGCCCTGGCAAAGCCTTTGCTGACCTGTCTTCTTTTCCTCCACCCTCTGCTCCACAGTGCCAGAAGGCTGGAGGGAGGGAGGAGGCACCAGTCCTTTTGGATCCTGGAGCAGACCGTCAGCAACTTTGGTGGCAGAAGGATTTCCAGTCCTGTCTTACATAAGGGCCCACTAAGTTCATATTTCAAAACACACCGAAAGACAGCTTCTCAGCTGGCACCAGAGAGGGCAGGATGCAGACAGTGAATCAAGCATCCAGGACCCGACAATAAGCCTGGCCAGAGGTGGGCCTGGTCAGAGGTGAGGTCCAGCAGCCTCCAGTGTAGTGGCTCCTGGGCAAGGCATCGGTAGTGATCAGGGCCAAGCAGTTCAGGGCTCTTGGCTTCATGATTTTGTGTTGCTGCTATTGTTTTAGGTCTTTTAGTGACTTCTCTTTTAAATATTTACTTCATTGTGTGTGTGTGTGTGTGTGTGTGTGTGTTCACAGAGTTCATAAAAGGGTGTCAGATCCCCTAGAGCTGAAATTATAGACATTTGCGGGTGCTGGAAACCAAACTTAGATCCTCTGCCAGAGCAACAAGTGCTCTTAGCTACTGAGCCATCTCTCCAGCCCCTGGTTCTTGGCCTCTTATCCAAAGTGTTGAAATAAGAGCATACATCGATTTTCAAAAGTAGCAAGGAGACTTTATTTGAAGCAAAGTAATACAAAATATCGACTATACTCCAAGAGAGAGAGCAGTGGTCACAGGAGTGAAGACACTCAGGGACCCTGTTCTTGCTGCGGTCCCTTTTAGGGGATTTAAGGAGTTTGTTTACCAAAGGGCATAGTGGGGGAGGTTCCCTGGTTTTGCTTGATAGGTGAACTTATGTAATTGTCTTTCTACTGTACATATTCTTACCCACAATGCTTTGAATTTTAGTCATATGCATGCTCCATTATACATATGCATAAGATGATAAATAGGGGATACTTCCTAAAAATTCACTTGAGGACAGTATTGTCTCACTGTGTGTGCCCCAAAACTAGTTCTGGACCAACCCTTCTTTGCTTGGGCCAGGATGTCTTGGGAATATGTTTGAATGGAAACTGTGCAAGCTTGACAGACATCAAGAGGAGGAGAAATGTATCCCACTGCTCAGAGAGGCACACACATGTGGCCAGACACAGGCAGGGGCCTAAGGTTACTGGGTATGCTGTTTAGAGAGGGACACATGTATACACCACATTCAGGTAAAGGAATCAGGCTGCCAAGCATGCCATTACATCCTATTCATAATCCAACCAAGTAGAGATCCAGGCTGCTAAACTCTTCCTTATCCTAGCTTGCCTTAAGGGGATATGTTGTTTCCTCAGCCACTATGGGATATCGATCTTTGGAGATCACTTCTGAAATCAGGGCTCTAAATCCTAAGGTGCCACACCAGAAGTGTGGTCTGAATATCCCCCACTTTGTTTACCACAAAGCCACTGGACAGTAATCAGATACTGTTGTGCTGCGGAGACAGTGAGCAGACACACAGATCCTGGGGACCTTGGGGAGTCATCAACAAGGCACAGAAGGGGGGTTGGATTTAGTGTCTTTGTTCTTTGGAACTTGAAGACTCAAAGGACTCTCAGATCAGATTCTGGTGTGGCTAGAGCTCAGGAGGCTGCTGGACGCTGGGCTGTGGGGGCGGAGAAATGGGGGGCGGGGAAATGGGGGGGGCGGGGAAATGGGGGGGGGAGACAGCAAGAATCATAAAAACCGAATGTCTGAAAGAGGGCTTTGCCATATCACCTGGCAGAGAGCACAGGACCCTCCCCTGGGTCAAGATGAGTCTCAGTAAAGAACAGCAGCTCTGTAGCTGTGAAGGCCTATGGACCACTAGAGACGAGGGAGCCCGAGAGCTTCCTGATGGGGATCAACAACGAGCCGCAACCAGGGGCTCATTTATAGGGAGGAGCGCTTGAGATAGTGAGCCTTCCACTTCCTCTGTAGATGGACCCATGGCTAATGGTCTGGAGAAGACACACAAACTGGTAACAGCACTCCCTCCAAAGGAAGGAGGGGAAAGATGGGAGCGTGCCAGGTGGGATCGGGATACAAGAGTTTGCTTTGATCTGTTGCATTTGAACTGGTTACAGCCCAGATGCAGCCACGTGCTTCTTGAGCAACAGTAAGTAGGTAGGTCATTAAGAAAAATGCTAGTCGGCTGTGTGGAGAGTAAACACATGGGTGTCAGAATCTCACCGGCTGACTGAGTCCCCACCCCGTAAAGCACTTGTACATTTATGGGACAAGCCCCGTGCTAGGGGTTGGAGCATCAAAGATGAAAGAGATCTGTTCCCAAGAACCTTAAGATCCGAACAGAAAGGTGAGCGGCAAGCACAGAATGGCAGTTGACGACTTGTAACTGCCCCTGGATTGTATACCTGGACTGCCTACAAGTAGCCTGGGATGTGCATCTAAAAGGTGGTTTGGGTAGGGCATAGTCCGGTAAGAGATAGGAAGAAACAACACAAACACATGACAGCCGGAGGCAGAACCCAGAGCCATCTCCTCTGGGCAGTGCCTTTCAACCCATGGGGGGGGGGGGGTGCTGGTGCCCTATAATCTCTCCAGCCTGTCTGGACGTCGGGAAGAGGGAATCATTCCTACTCAGCCAAGCTTCCAGGGTCATCTTGAAGATCATGATGCTTGGACATGTGTTTGCTGAAGCATGAAGGAATGATTTGGAGTCCAGTCTTATTAGAAGCTGGGCCAGCGGCCTCAACTGAGAAGATACATTTAGAAGATTTCTGAGTTCAGCCTATCTCATCCCAAGGTCCCCATCAAACCTCTTCACCCATCTCCCAGGGAGGATGGGGTTGGGGTGGGGGTGGTAAGAGCTATAGGGCTGTGGGTTGTGAGATAACCTTGTACCACCCAGAGCTGGGGGAGGGGATGGCCAATCTCAGGGCCAGGTATGAAGTTGGCAGCAGGATTTAGTTTTCTCTTTCAGACTCAGCTTTCCTCTTTTTCCTTTTCCTGTGCTTTGCCAAGGAGTCCAGGTGCTGGGAGATTCTATAACCCTTCGGTCCTGCAGAGGAGAATGCCAGTCCTGTCCTCAGGGTATATATGGGATTTGAACTGACATACCATGGCTACCTCTGACCCTATCCTTAGCCTAATACATCAACAGGAATGCTACGCAGAGTTCCCATGGGTCACCAGAAATGGATTTTCCTAAGTGCAGTAGCCAAGGCTCTGAGACTCTGGGGCTCTGAGGCTTCGAGTCTGCATTTCTGGAGGCAGGGAAGCAGGCACTAGGATCATAATGTTGCATCAGACTGGGGACTCTGGTGCTGAGCCAGGTGGGATGGGCCTGGCAGCCCCTCATACCTCCTGCTGGCAGAGCACGTGTTAACAAACCAGCCTCACCAGTGCTAAGACATCAATTTCACTTTAACAAGATCCAATTAGTGTCTTCTCTGTGCAGCCCTGAGCCCTTCCAGAAGAGAGATGTGAACAAGGGGCCGCCTCTTCCTGTAACTCAGGGGCACCTTCCCTGCTTCTGCCTCTCTTCCAGGAACAGGGCTGCCAACAATTATTTCCTTAAATCCTTTGTCTCGTGCACGTCTGCTTTCCGCAGTCCTCCTCCATGTGAGGCTTCCTCGTGGATTACTCTGAAGGGTAACATGGAACAGGTCTTCATCTTTTACCTATCTTCCCAGTCTCTTCGTGTAGACACACGTGAATATCAACTGTGATGGTTTGTAATGTGCCTGGCCCAGGGAGTGGCACTATTAGAAGGTGTGGCCCTGTTGGAGTAGGTGTGTCACTGTGGGGGTGGGCTTTAAGACCCTCACCCTAGCTGCCTTCAGTAGATGTAGAACTCTCAGCTCCTCCCACACCATGCTTTGCCTAGACGCTGCCATGTTCTCACCTTGATGATAATGAACTGAACCTCTGAACCTGTAAGTCAGCCTCAATTAAATGTTGCCCTTATAAGAGTTGCCTTGGTCATGGTGTCTGTTCACAGCAGTAAAATCCTAAGACATCATCCCACCCCCATTTCCATCCAAACAGCCATTCTTCATTCATTCACACGATCCCCCAAAGACACATCCACTCAAACATCCTTCTAGACACCAACCCATGTACCCACCATCTGTCCAGCTACTCATTCCATCCAATTATCCATCTGCTCATCCATCCACCTCATCACTACACTGCCCATTTCACCCAATATCCATCCATTCTTCTACCCAACCATTCATCCATCTGTCCATCCCATCCAGCTGTCTCTGAAACACATCTGAAAAAACAAAACAAAACAAACAAACAAACAAAAAAAACATTTCCTTGAGGATCTACTTTATGTGAAGGCCTTTTCCTGACTCCAGGAATACAGTCAGGAATAAGACTGGCTCTTTCCTCTAGAGATGTTTCCTGTGTAACAACTTCACTGTTCAGCATCTTAGGACCAGGGACAATCTGCAGGATCTCAGGCAAACTTAATAATTTGCATGTGCATGCAATGAATCTTTATTGGGTATCTACTGCATACCCTGCCCTGTGCTAATAAGCTCTCTCACCTTTAAGAATTGAGAATCTTGTATAGGTGAGGCATGAATGCTTTCAGAGGCTTGGCAGTATCAATAGCCACCAGCACGGCTGCAGTGGCTTCAGGTATTTACCTAGTGCTTCTGTGACAGGTGTTGGTTGTACCAAGAATCTTTCTACACTACTAACACCTCTAGCTAATTTCCAGTGTTTTTCCATTTTACAGATGAGAAAACCAGCCAAGGATGGGGTGAGTCCTATCCAACATCACAGCTGACACGTGGAACAACTGGGATTTGGGGCTTGCATTTTGGAACTGTGATGGGAAAACTCCAGAAGGTGGGCTGAGGAGAGGGTGAGCAATGGGGAAATGACTTCCCTCTGAGGAGGAGTAACTAACTGAGTCCTTCCCCTAGATATGGTTATGAAGTGGCTATAACAGATCCACGTGTCCTTAAGCCCTCAAGAGAGACCCACATCATCAAAAGTGCTGGAGGCAAGGCAACTCACACCCCCATTCTGTTTCCACTCATTAGTGCTTGGAGCCCTGCTCTGATATGACAAAAGCCTTCCTCAGTATCACCACCTACCCCACATGGGGTTCCATTTCCTTTCTAGAAAGCAGGAATGATGCTAGGCTCCTCTTGGTGAGGTAGGGTGCAATGACATGGTGTGCTCAGTCCTTGGTCTTCCGTCGGACAGCAGCCTGTCCTCAGTGCAGGAGAAACCCATGTCTTCAGTGTCTGAGGATCTCTGTATGCTTTATGTATCTGGGTCTTTGCTCTTCTGTGTTGTGTTGTGACAAATTTTCCCTGGGAAGATACAGCATACACATCTACTCACCCCAGATAGGGGACCCACTACATACCAAAGTATGGATACCATCAAAGTCCAACGTGGGTGGACCAATTAGTTTTATTGGAGTTACTGATAGGAATCTAGGTGAGAGGTCACTTACAGAAGCAGAATTGACTTAAAGACAGGTGTCTTATTGAAGTTCACCACAACATGGATGGCAGATGCCAAACCTGGGAACCTGGAGCACACTACACTGTACAGACTGCAGGCAGCTCAACCGATCGCAGAATGTCCTTTCCAGATGCCTCAGTTGGTCTAAACCTCTCTCAGACAGCTCTGCTGGTTTCTGCTTTTGACATGTACTCAGAGTCTTTGCAGCTGAGCTTCTTTTTACCTGAGACTCTCAGTTTCTGTAGCTTACTCTGGAAGGGAGGGGCCTAGTGATCAGGTCAGTTTCAGGAACTTCCTGAAGCTCTTTTGAGTTGTTTACCTTAGTGCTTAAGGAGCTTCCTATAGGATGGAATGTTTCAATCCTGGACTTGTCCTAGAATCTGACTGGGAAACAGAAACACTCAACCTTCTTCAACCAGGAGACTTGCCCAACGGCTTCATCAGTAACATTCTTCCAGAACAAATAATAGGCAGAGCATCAGAGTACTGTTGGTTTCTGACAAGGCATTTCCATGGGATCCCTGGAGAAGTCAGCCGGCCACATACATCCCAGAAAAGCCATGCTCCCTCTGGCTTTGTAAACAGCAGATCAGGCCATGTCAGGATTCAGTCTCTGCTCCTGCTGGGTGAGTGACAAGGTCGCCTCCTGAGAGGGCTCTCTTGGGTGGGTATAAACAAGGGTCACCGCAATGGCTGAGAGAGCAAAATCTATCCACCCACATGCCTGTCATTGTGACTGTCACTGTGAGTGAACCTCTTCACAGATCTGCCAGCCATTCCTGCTGGCAGTGACCTGCCTTTTAGACTCAGAATGGGTGGGGGCAATGCTAAGAAGGTGTCTGGCCCAGCAAGGTCTACAGACATGACATTTTGAAGTGGGTTTGTCTGGGTTGAGAAGACAAGGCAGTGGTACTGGCGGATACTGGGGAAGTGGGGTGAACAGGGTAGGGGACAGAGGACTAAAGGATGAACCAACTGCAGAGTTTATGCCTTGAAGGTCAGGGCATCCGGGGAAGCCAAGCAACCTGGTGAGGCAAATAGGTCCCAAGTCTCAGAAGCCCTGAAGCAAAGCATCATGGAAGGCTAGTGAGAAGAAAGCTACCTTCTAATCGTTGCAGGGGTTTCTCAAACTGACAATACATATGCCAGAGCTGTCCTAACAAAGCACTCCAGACTTGGCTTGCACACACGGGGGAGGCTAGAATATTGCGCCCCTCTAAAAGTCACATGGAAAGTTCAAGTCCCCAGGAAGTTATCTTGTCATGAGAGTGGACTAGGACCAACTGTGGCGTCAATCCCTCAGTCTCTGTCCTTCGCCCACAACACCCATCCCTTCTGTGGGATACAATTTTAAGTTGCCTCCTTGGCAGCAGAAGGCAGTACTCAGCAGACTACAAACCAACCTGCAGAACTTTTGTGTTGAGCATCTGCCCTTTCTCTAGAGCTGTGAGAAATAAATTTCTGTTCTTTATGAATTACCCTGTCCAGAATATTTTGTTACAGCAGCAGAAGGCAAACTAAGACTTCACCTCACACTTCCAGAGGCCAAACGTCCTCCAGAGTGCTTAGCTTCTGCTGTCTGACCACAATTTTTGACTGTCCTTGACCCCTTCCTGCATCTCTGTCCATGCCTGTCTGTGTAGAAATTCCCCCTTCACACAAGGACATCGGTTATATTATATGAGAGACCTGCACCATTGGTTATATTATATGAGAAACCCAGACCATTCGCTTGTGACAACATTGTACCTAAATAGACCCTCTTCCCATACAAGGTTTTGTTCTGAAGTACTGGTGGCTATGACGTATGTTTTAAATGGTCAAAATAGAACCTGTAACTGAAGGGAATCCTGGGAAACAGTTCCCAGCCTTCCCGGGGATGATGGTAATCTCTAGAGCTGGCCATGGTGTCTCCCCAGCCCATCTCAAGCAGTTCGCATGCACATCCCTCCCTGAGCTTGGGCCCTCCTCCAGCCCCCGTGTTTTCTGTCTCAGCCTTTTCCCTTCAGTTACCCTAGCCTTGAGCTGACAAACAGATCAATTATTGCTTATGACAGATGGGTCAGGGGTACACAGAATGTAGGCAGAGCAAAGCTGGTGGCCCTGAGGAGGAGACTTGCAAGAGAAGCGTGTCTCTGCTGGCACACCGAGGGGGCCCACGGAAGAATACAAGGGAGGAGGTGGAGACAGGATGTTCCACACCTCCATCTGGCACTGTCCTCCTTGTTTCCTCTTCAATATGAGGAAGCTGAGACCAGGAAGGAAGTATCCTCAGGAAGAGGCTGACCAGTGAGAATGGTCTCAATGGCTGGTTCATGTGCCTGGGGCCAGGGACTTGACCATGTGGTACCACCGAGTCCTTTCATGTTGTGGATGTATTTAGAGCTCTTCTTGGACTAAACTCAGTCCCGTGGCTTTATTTTGCCACCCATTTTGCCACTCTGGGACCCTGACACCTAGCCCAGCAAAATATGGGTGCTCAGGAAGATTGAAAACCAAGGGGCACACACACACAAAAGTGGCGTCTTCAGGAGATCTCACCTTGCTGCCCCAGCAAGGAGCCCGGAGACTTCTCTGCACATCCAGCCTCAGCCCTGATTCCAAGTCTTTGCATTAGTTCACCTTAAATCAGTTTATAGCCTTTATCTTATCTCAATGTCAGAAGAGCAGGTGGGGCCATGAGCAGGTGGCTCCCTCCGTGCTGCCGATAAATGCCTGTGTCTAGACAGGAAGAGGCCCTGTCTGAGTCCAGACTGCAGAACGCTATAGGACGCTCAGAGGTGTAAGATGTGGAAACACCAGGCTATAGGGGCCAAGGTGATCTTGAAAACTGACTTCTTACCAGGATGGCGGACTCTTTGGGTTCGAAACGTCATCCCACCTTTTCGACCAACTGGAGAAAAGAGGGAGTTTTCCCCACCCAAGGCTCCCATCATCCTGAGCAGAATGCTGTTTTCATCTTACCCTGTAAAAAGCCAAAATGGATGCAAACACCTTCAGCTGGTTCTTTGGTTTTGTCTACGCGGCCACCTCAACTCCCCTAGGGTGGGGGTGGGGGTATCGGTGTTTACCAAGTTGTTCTTTCTTCTCACTGCCATCTTACTCTCTGGGATCTCAGGACAGCTGGTGATGCTGAGCCCCACCCTCCCTGCCAAGGGTCCCAGGGGCTGGTAGGTGTCATTCTTGGGCTAGAGAGAGGCAAGATCTGGACGAGCAGGCTTTGTAGAAATGTCTGACTACTGGAGGGAGACCACCTTCAACCTTCGACATGGACAGCACCTTCCAGAGGTGGTGGCACTGGTATAACGAGGTCAGAGGCACAAACCATGTGCCTGCCTCCCCTCAGCTCTTCTTCCTGAGGGGGCGTGTCTACCGTGGTACTCCAAAGACACCATTTGGCCTCCTAGCAGGGACTTAATATGAGTGATGCCCCAGGGTTCTCCCTGGCATTCAGACCAGACTGGGAAGAAAGGAAGGAAGGAAGGAAGGAAGGAAGGAAGGAAGGAAGGAAGGAAGGAAGGAAGGAAGGAAGGAAGGAAGAAAGGAAGGAAGGGAGGGAACCAGGAAACCAGGGCACCAGTTAGTTGCTTATATTGAGAGAACATTCTATCCCAATCTGTAACAGAGTCCTGGGGCTGAACAATGACTGTTCATTTGTGACCCGCCCTTGGCAGAATTGCTCCCCTCTCTTTGCCCAGCCATCTAAATTCTGAAATAGTTAGCACTGAAAGCTTAAGGGGCTATGTGTATGGACTGAAGGATTCAGGACCAGATGTATAGACCGAGGGCACAACCTTGCTGAGGTCTGGTTAAGCAGACGGTTTTTATTATAGACATGCAGGGAGGGACCGCTGGAGGTATAGGAAGACTCCAGAGCAGAAAACACAATAGACTGAACATGGCTGGCAGACTGGGCTTAGCCATGAAAGAAGAGAGAGGGAGGAAGACAGAGAGGAAGAGAAAGGGTCAACGAAGAGAGAGGGAGTCAAGAGAGCATAAGTGGGTTATAAGGAGAAATGAGAAGCTGGGGGAGGGAAGCCCATGAGCTGGAGAAACTTAGGGGAAGGGGAAGGGTGGGGAGAACCGGAGGCCAGCCACATGGACTCGGACGTGTACAATAGGTGCTTGTGATGCTGAGGAAGTGCAGAGGCCAGCATAGACTCTGGTGTTCTAATAGGCACCAAATAGCCATTTGTCCCTTCTACCAAAGGTAAGGAAATGGCTCCTCTGGCAGAGGGGAACCAGATTCACAAGTTCCTGACGAATATTGGCTTTCATCTAACCACCAGAATTTGAACCAGGCAGTAGGGAGGTAGAGGCAGGGGTATCAGGGTACCCCGGCTAGCTACATAGTGAGTCTAGACTGTGTAGACTATATGAGACTTTGTACAAAGGAAAGAAGAGGATGCTAAGAAGCTAGCTGCTAAATAACTTTCATTTTCTAGAACCTGAAACATCTGGCACTGTTCATATGACTACCATTATTATATTATTATATGCCCTTCCTATTATTTAGTCCTGAGTGTCGGCTAACATACAACGTGCAAACTGCTGCAAGGTTTAGCGTGTAGGAAAGTGGTATGTTGAAGGAGTGATAGGAGCTAGCTTCAGAAGGCCAGAATGGACTGATGCTCAGGCCAGGAAAAGAAAAGGGGAAGCCTGAGTTCAAATCCCAACAACCACGTGGTGGCTCACAGCCATCTGTTATGAGATCTGGCGCTCTCTTCTGGTGTGTCTAAAGACAGCTACAGTGTACTTATTTATAATAATAAATCTTTTAAAAAAGGGGGGAAGGGCAGGCAGATTGTTCTGGTTAGGAACACTTCCTGCTCTTGTAGAGGACCAGAGTTGGACAGCTCATAACTTCCTGTAAGCCCAGTATCTTCTTCTGGCCTCTGAAGGCACCTGCACACACATACATAAAAATAAATCTTAGAAATAAAAAAGACACTGTACAGGACATGTGCCCCGGATGCTGTCTTCCCCTGTAAGGAGGTCTCGTGTCCAATGCCCTCTGTTTTCTCCCAACCAGTACAAGCCCTTTGACATATCCAAATCCTCGAGGAGATTTTGAGGGTATCAGGAGTCTACCCTCCCATCTTCCCAGGATGCTAGCCCTTGACTAAACCTTCCTAACTCTTCTTTCCTAAGCATTCAGGCTGTGAGCAGATGACTCAGGTAACAGGAGGAAGGTAAAATAGCAATTCCTTTTCCTTACTCACAGTTGAGGGAACTGAGGCTCAGAGCTGGGCTGTGACTCGTTGGAGATACAGGGAGGAAGATGGATCAGACCCATTGGCTCAGCATTGGGTCACACGGTGTTCCAGGGGGTTGGATGGAGGAAGGAGCTGGACAGAGGGATAACCTACCATGTTGTGCCCTGGGTTCTGAACTTTGGTGGGGGTTGGGTGCTCTGTCTCTGGAGAGATTGTTGTCTTTAACCCCCCCACCACTGTGGAGATGCTACGCACAGACCCAGGATCAGTATCAGAGTCCTGGGTGTTGATGCAGAAACACTTCAAAAGAGACACACAATCATTTATTCTAGAGCCAAGTGTGAGTGACTGCGGCTTGGGAAGACAGATGTTGATTGCTTCAAACTTCATATTCCCGTGCAGTACCAATTCCATGAACTTTTATGGAACAAAGAAATTATAAATCATGATAGTTTTCGAGTCTATTGCTAAAACATCAGGGTAAATTGAAATTAAGATCTGGGCTTGCAACATTCCAACCTCTCCATGGTCATTAGGGCTCTGATCAGTTAGTCTTGGAGGGGGTTCAGTGAAAGGTCTAAATCTTTCCTTGCAGGAACTTTTCTCCATGTAGATAAACCCCACCCCTAGAGCAGGTTGAATTGCTCAGATTACCTGGCCTCTCAGAACCTGTGTCTCTTCCTCTTAGATGGGAGGGACATCATGCTTGCCTCATAGGGGAACCAGCCTGAGGGCTACCAATGCGTGGCCGTCACAGGCAGAAGCTTGTGGTAAATTCCTTCTGTCAGACCCTCTGTGGACAATGGTCTCCATCCTCCTTCCAAGGGTCCTGTGCCCAGCAGGAGGACCGTGCTCCAAGCAACAGAGGAATCCTCAAAGCTTCCACAGAGCTAAAAGCAGACACCCTTACTCTTTCTTTCTAGTGAGACTTTTGAGTCCAAACTCCTGAGCCTCAGTTTCCCGAATCTGGACTTGAGAAAGTGACATTTTCTGGGCCCAAACTCAAGCCTTTCAAAAAGATGTTCTGGGCCAGGGCGCTTGCCTCTTGCAGGCCCTTGGGGGCTCATTTGCATTCTTGGAATGAAGTGTTGACTGTACTTCAGCTTCAGTCACACATTAAAATGCTCCTGAGGGTTTGTTTTGGAGAAGGAAGTCTGTGGTGCGGCAGGCTGGCAGGCAGGCCCTCCACCTCCCCTGAGAGAGCAATCAGCCCCCTGCCTAGGCTGAGGGGAGGAAGGCCTGGGCTGTGGCCCTGAGAGGCACTGACCAATGAGAGGCTCGCCCCAGGGGCTGTCTCATTTTTATATGTAAATAAATCATTTCCAGAGATTGCCCAGATCCCAGCAGGTTGCTGCTAAAATGTTTGAAGTGGATCCTTTGCCACTGTGAACGCTGTTGAGCATTATTACCAAGTTTGGATGTTTTTCTCTGCTGATTTCACAAAATCACCCTCCTCTTTCCGTGGGCCCTGGTCTCTCTGCCATCTATACATTCCTCTTAGGGCAGACTGCTCACCCCCTACAGGTCACCAGCAAGGACTCCTAAAGGATCCGGAATCCAAACTCTTTCTGTAGCTTCACAGTTTGTTCTAGTCTTCAGAGCATGCTTGCTTTCCCCACCTGTGACCCTTCTGTGCATTGGACTAGGTCTGCAATCTTTTTCCTAAGGTTTCCACATCCTCCAGCACCTAACCCTGACTTATATTTGAAGGACAGAAAACCAATAGAGCATAGCAGGGTCACAGCATAACAAGCAGGGGTGGGAGTGGGTGAGTGTGGAGAGGTGGGCAGGGACAAGACATCTGGGCGGGGCCAAGACACATGGGTAAGACTAAGGCACAGAGGCGGGGCCAAGGTACATGGGTGGGACCAAGGTAAAAGGGCGGGACCAAGGTACAAGGGCGGGGCGGGGTGCATGGGCAGGGCCAAGGTGCCCCTTTTCTTCAGGCTTTCTTGAATTCCCTACTCATTTCCTTTGGTTCTTTATTTCAGTCATCTGATAGTCAGACTGAGGAACGTAGGTGTCTCTTTAAAATACCTTCATTTCTGCCAAGCCAATGATAAAAAGGAATCAGTGAAACAGAAAGGAAACTGTCATATTCTAGGTTGTAAGAACACATTTATACTTTACATTGTGTCTTAGCTATTTTTCTAATGCTGTAATAAGACCTCATGAGCAAGGCAACTTATAAAGGAAAGAATCTAATTGAGCTCATGGTTCCAGAGGGGCAGAGTTTATAATGGTGGAACGAGGGTGTAGAGGTGCAGGTGGCAGTAACTGAGACCTGGCAACTTGATCCCTAAACACTAGGCAGAGAGAGCTAACTGGAATGACATGGGTATTTTGAAACCTCAAAACCCTTCCCCAGCAACACGCCTCCTCCAGTGAGGCCACACCTCCCGATCCTTCCCAAATAGTTCCAGTGACCAGAGACCAAGTATTTTAATATATGAATCTATGGGGGGGGGGCATTATCATTAAGTTCAGTGGCACGTGCTTCTACTTGCTGAGTCATATCACAGACCGATATAGTATGTTTTGAGTTACTTTTCCTTAAAGGTGTAAAGTCAAAGTCTAGATAATGGTGATGGTGATGGTGATGATGATAGAAATGATGGTGACCAGGACACAACTCTCAAACCAGCATGGAAAGGAGTGGCCCCAAAGATAACAGTTGGTGGGGGAGGAACTCTGAATATGAAGACATGGGAAGACCTTTATTTCAAGATAGGGTTTCTCTGTGTAGCCCTGACTGCCCTAGAACTCACTCTATAGACCAGGCTACACTTTACAGCATGCGCCACCACTGCTCAGAAATTTTAAAATCCCTTTGGCTCACATCTTTAATCCTAGCACTTGGGAGGCAGAGGCAGGCAGATTTCTGAGTTTGAGGCCAGCCTGGTCTACTGAGTGAGTTCCAGAACAGCCAGGGCTACACAGAGAAACCCTGTCTCAAAAAACCAAAAAAAAAAAAAAAAAAAAAAAGAGAGAGAGAGAGAAAGAAAGAAAGAAAGAAAAGAAAAGAGAAGAAAAGAAAAAAAGAGAAAAAAGAAAAAGTAACAGCGATGGGATTACTGAGAGAATGGCTCTGCAGTTAAATGCTTGCTTGACAATCTGTGAGGACCAGTGTTCAGCTCTGCTAACACCCCCCCCCCCCAGGCTGGAAGACATGGCAAACCCCCTGTAATTCTGGCCTCAGAAGACAGAGATAGGGTGAACTAGCTAGCAAGACTATCACTATCCATATCAGTGAGCTCTGGGTTTGTTTGAGAGACCCTGCCTCAAAGACTAGGGAAGGAGAGTGGCTGGCATGATAACTGTCCTCCACATTCAGGTGCACGCACGCACACACACACACACACACACACACACACACTCATGCAACTACATGCATGGGACTTCTCCACACAGAAAAGAAAAATCTAGAAAGGTTGGAAAATGGCAGGAAGCATGGTGGCACTGCTTAGGGTCCAGTTTGCCCATCCTTTGCAGCAGAGCGGCGTGTTATTCTTTCTTGAGACATGGAACAGTGTTGTCCCCGACATTGTGCTCATTCTGGAGCATTTATAGCATTTACAGAGGGGACTGCCACAGTGCTGTGTGTCTAGGTTTTAGGATACAGGCTGATGACGTCTCTTGGGACAGAAACAGGAGTGACCACCAACCTGAGAGTTCCAAAAGACAGCAAGCAGGCTGTTGGGGCTGCTGTCCCAAAGAGAAGGAGGCCAGAGATGAAATCCCAGCTTAACCTTCTAGAACCTTCCAGCTTTGTCCCCAGGTCTCCTGTGTGAGAGCCCCGGAGAGACAAAGGTCAAGGTTTCCTTGAGTGTCCATCGCAGAGACCTTCCTTCTGGGGCAGTATATGAAGGTTCATAGGGTAGAAGGGCAAGTGGGAACTCCTTGAGGCAGAGCCAGGGTCCCTGTGTGTACAACTCACCCCCATGCAGTGTGAGGAGGGCCCGGGTGTGTGAGGGCCATTGAGCATGCAGACAGGACCTGGAGCCCTATCTCTGTGAGAGACCAGTGAGACACCATCTGGGAGCCGACGCAGGGATTCAGCCTCTCATGGGCCTCCTCCTCTCATCCACAGGCACCTGATTCATAATATAGGTCTGCGTGAGAGCAGAGGGAGCCTCAGTTACATCCGGGACTTAGCTCCAGGATGCAGACATCCCTGGTGATGGACAGCAGGAGCTCAGGTTGTAACAGGATGTGCACTGGATGAGTTATGTATATTTCAGTCTTGGCCCAGTGCCTCAGGCCCAGTCAGCTGGCCTGGCTGCATCTGTCCTGATTTAGGTCTCTGGCCCTGCCAACTTGAGCTTTGGACCGAACTCTTCAATTTGCTGAGTCCGCAGCAGGTCTGGAGTCATAGGATCTGTCCATGTCTGCATTGGAGCTGGGTCTTCTGGATGTATAAGGGGAAACTGAGGCACGGGAAGTAAAGACGTGGGAAGATGTGCATTGCCAGCCATGGTGGGTATGAGAGACACAAAACTCCAGGAGCTTACAGAGTGCTGGAGTTATGTATGGAGCACTTATACAGTGGACAACACAGCAGTCCTGGCTGAAACTGACAAAATGAACTCTTGTGCCTCTATCGTGGGTGTATCCAGAAGTCAGCATGGCTCATACGAGGTAGAAATTGTCCCATGTCCTTATTAGCTTTATAATGGAGATATTCCTGTTGGATCATTCTGGAAGGCCCATAGAGGAAGGGACTCGTGGAGCCATCTTATCTGGACTCTTCTTTTATGGGACAAAGAAAGCAGCTAAGAAACTTCCACAGTTAGCTTTTTTGCACGAATATGGAGGACCCAATCTTGGGCCCCTGTGCGTGTGCAGCAGGTGCTTGGCCCACTGAGCCATCTCCCACACCCACAGGGAGCCATCTGGAGGGGAACCTATCCTACTAATGGTGATCCCAGAGCTTGCTCTCAGTGTTGGTTGAATCAGTCAGTGAAATGGAAAGGTCGCATAGACTGTGGGGTACGGGAGACATTAGACTGTGGGGTACAGGGGACTCTGTGGGGTACAGGGGACTTTAGACTGTGGGGTACAGAGGACATTAGACTGTGGGATACAGGAGACATTAGACTGTGGGGTACAGAGGGCATTAGACTGTGGGGTACAGGGGACTCTGGGGTAGAGGGGACTCTGTGGGGTACAGGGGACTTTAGACTGTGGGGTACAGGACACATTAGACTGTGGGTACAGGAGACATTAGACTGTGGGCTACAGGAAACTTTAGACTGTGGGGTACAGAGGACATTAGACTGTGGGATACACAGGACATTAGACTATGGGGTACAGGGGACATTAGATTGTGGGGTACAGGGGACATTAGACTGTGGGTACAGGAGACATTACACTGGGGTACAAAGGGCATTAGACTGTGGGTACAGGAGACATTAGACTGTGGGCTACAGGGGACTTTAGACTGTGGGGTACAGAGGACATTAGACTGTGGGATACACAGGACATTAGACTATGAGGTTCAGGGGACATTAGATTGTGGGGTACAGGGGACATTAGACTGTGGGTACAGGGGACATTAGACTGTGGGGTACAGGGGACATTAGATGTGGGATACAGGGGACATTAGACTGGGTACAGGGGACATTAGACTGTGGGGTACAGGGGACATAAGACTGTGGGTACAGGGGACTTTAGACTGTGGGTACAGGGGACATCAGACTGTGGGATACAGGGGACATTAGACTGTAGGATGCAGAGAATATTAGACTGTGGAGTATAGGGACATTAGACTGTGGGGTACAGGGGACATTAGACTGTGGGTACAGGGGACATTAGACTGTGGGTACAGGGGACATTAGACTGTGGGTACAGGGGACATTAGACTGTGGGGTACAGGGGACATAAGACTGTGGGTACAGGGGACTTTAGACTGTGGGTACAGGGGACATCAGACTGTGGGATACAGGGGACATTAGACTGTAGGATACACAGAACATTAGACTGTGGAGTACAGGGGACATTAGACTGTGGAGTACAGGGGACATTAGACTGTGGGTACAAGGGACTTTAGACTGTGGGTACAGGGGACATTAGACTAGGATACAGAGAACATTAGACTGTGGAGTACAGGGACATTAGACTATGGAGTACAGGGGACATTAGACTGTGGGGTACAGGGGACATTAGACTGTGGGGTACAGGGGACATTAGACTGTGGGGTACAGGGGACATTAGACTAGGATACAGAGAACATTAGACTGTGGAGTACAGGGACATTAGACTATGGAGTACAGGGGACATTAGACTGTGGGGTACAGGGGACATTAGACTGTGGGGTACAGAGGACATAAGACTGTGGGTACAAGGGACTTTAGACTGTGGGTACAGGGGACATTAGATGTGGGGTACAGGGGACTTTAGACTGTGGGTACAGGGGACATTAGACTGTGGGGTACAGGGGACATCAGACTGTGGGATACAGGGGACATTAGACTGTAGGATACACAGAACATTAGACTGTGGAGTACAGGGACATTAGACTATGGAGTACAGGGGACATTAGACTGTGGGGTACAGGGGACATTAGACTGTAGGATACAGAGAACATTAGACTGTGGAGTACAGGGACATTAGACTGTGGAGTACAGGGGACATTAGACTGTGGGTACAGGGGACATTAGACTGTGGGGTACAGAGGACATAAGACTGTGGGTACAAGGGACTTTAGACTGTGGGTACAGGGGACATTAGATGTGGGGTACAGGGGACATTAGACTGTGGGGTACAGGGGACTTTAGACTGTGGGTACAGGGGACATCAGACTGTGGGGTACAGGGGACATCAGACTGTGGGATACAGGAGACATTAGACTGTAGGATACACAGAACATTAGACTGTGGAGTACAGGGACATTAGACTATGGAGTACAGGGAACATTAGACTGTGGGGTACAGGGGACATTAGACTGTAGGATACAGAGAACATTAGACTGTGGAGTACAGGGACATTAGACTATGGAGTACAGGGGACATTAGACTGTGGGGTACAGGGGACATTAGACTCTAGGATACAGAGAACATTAGACTGTGGAGTACAGGGACATTAGACTGTGGGGTACAGGGAACATTAGACTGTGGGTACAGGGGACATTAGACTGTGGGTACAGGGGACATTAGACTGTGGGGTACAGGGGACATTAGACTCTAGGATACAGAGAACATTAGACTGTGGAGTACAGGGACATTAGGCTGTGGGGTACAGGGAACATTAGACTGTGGGTACAGGGGACTTTAGACTATGGGTACAGAGGACATTAGATGTGGGGTACAGGGGACATTAGATGTGGGGTACAGGGGACATTAGATGTGGGTACAGGGGACATTAGACTGTGGGTACAGGGGACATTAGATGTGGGTACAGGGGACATTAGACTGTGGGTACAGGGGACATTAGACTGTGGGTACAGGGACGTTAGATGTGGGGTACAGGGGACATTAGTTGTGGGTACAGGGGGCATTAGATGTGGGGTACAGGGGACATGCTGCTTGTTCTGTTGTTTCATGTCAGTAAGAGAGACCTGTCCCTTCCAGGATGATGACCCTCACCAGACTTGTCCATGGGACAGGGGATCCACCAGACGTATACTGCCCTGCCTGCCACATGCCAGGACAAATCCAACTTCTTCCTAGTGGGATTTAAAGAGACATCGATGGATTAACCAGGAACCATGCAGCTGTCAGCGGTGGTGTTTGGTCAGCCCGGCCAGACGCTTAATGCCGACCTGACATCTGAGTCTGTCATAAAGCTTGGGTCATGGCCACAGTTAAGAGGAAGCGGTTGATGCTGGGAATGAGTCTCCCGGGGATGCTGGGAGGACAAGAGCTGGACTGAGCCCAGCCACTTCTCATTTCTACCGCAGGCACTCATGGAGGACTTGCTGCGTTATGGAGAAAGCAAGAGAGAAGCAGGGGAGGGGGCGGGGGGGAGAGCACAGCAGAGCATCCCGGAGCTCTGGCACCTGGCTCCCCATCCTCCCATCACCTTCAGGTAGACATTGTCCCATGTCCTTATTAGTTCTATAAAGAATCTCTGTGATAGATCATTCTGGAAGGCCCACAGTAGAAGGGATGTGTGCAGCCATCTTACCTGGCCCCTTTCGTATGACAGAAAGAAGGCAACTAAGGCAGAGAGGACAGAGATCATGTGCAGAACTGGCTCCAGGACTGCTCCTTACTGGCACCTGTGTTGTCTGTGCCCCTGCTTGTGCTCCCCGTGGTCCAGCCATCGCCCTCCCCACCCCCATCATGGGCTGGCGTCCCCTTTTTCATCTCTCCCCTTCCGTCCACACACACATGCCAGTAGCTAACGGTTCCCACCAAGGCACATGTTCTCGTCCCCATCTGGATTCACCAAGACTGCATTCCAGAGTCCTGTGCCCTCAGCCCAAGCCCACAGAGGCTGTCTACCCTGCTCCCACTGATTTCTGTGTCCCAGGGACACCACACCCCAAGCACATCCGGCATCTGGTATTTCTTCCCACCTCTGCTGCCATCCCCTCTACTAGAGACCCCAGGGTGACAGCAATGGTCCCCCTGGGCATCTCTGAGCAAGCCTGCCCACTTAGTGGGGCTTGGAAAGTGCTCCGAAGTTCAGGTCCTTGACAACCCCCTGCACGTGACACCCTCCCTGCCAGCTGCCCACAGATCTGTTCTCCTCAGCCCTACAGCCTCTTCCCCCTGCCATCTTCACCTGGTGTCCTTTCCTCGCCCTTGAAGAGCCTCCTCCCCCACACCCTCCCCACACCCAAGAGCTGCTCCTTAAACCTTGGAGTAGTTTTAATACAAATAAAACACACAGCCCTTTCTGCTGTCCCAGGGCCATCCTAAGGGGACGTCTGCTCCCAGTTCTCTCTGGGATGGTTCCAAGTGCAGCCCAGAACATTCCAGAAAGATTGTCACCTGATGTTTACATAGGACCATCCTGAAGTCTCTTCTTCCATACATGAGCCACGGATAAGCATCGTCTTCTAGCTGAGAGTCTTCATAACAAGAACTTCATTACACACTCTTCCACAGCAGCCACGGCAGTCACTGTACCCAGTATGCCACACCCCTCCTCCCAGGCAGAGAGGTAACTGCAGACAGTGGGACCTTGGTGTGTGAGGTATCGCAGCAACATTGCCCCACCTCCCAGGGTAGGCAGATGACAAAGGCAGGATTTTGCCGGGCTGTGGCCTAGGACTCCTGTGTGGTTCCCCATGTCCTGCTCAAATGGCCGGGGGAAGCTTAGGTATCTCCTGTGTTGTTCCTTCCCTCACACTGTCAGTATTTGACTCCCTAGGGCTGCACCTGGGCAGTGCCTTGCTGATAAATGCCCAGAGCACCTGGGACCTGATGCTGCCTCAGAGACTCTTGCCAGCATCACAGATCTGTGAAGCATTGGGTCAAGGAGCTCTGAGGTGAATATGCCCGCTTGTGTCTGGGCTGAAAAGACACATCCCAGCCTCTCTGTCCAGCACCCGTTCATTACGACACCGAGTCCCTGGACTTTTAAGATGTGAATTTCCCTTGTTGTTCTGATTAAATTTGAATGGGAGTTAAGCAGACAAGGGTTCACTCCACTCCCTTAACGACTGGAAGAGGAGACAGCATCTTTGGACCAAAAGCCCAGTTTAGCAGTGCCTGGGCCACCTGGTGGATGTACTGGAAATTGCAGTCAGGTAGCCTTAGGCTAAAACCTGAGCCCTCTGACACAGCAAGCAGTCTGAGCCAAAAGGTAATCCCATTTTATTTATGGTAGACACAGACTCACAGATGTGTCAACGATCTTAGGGGTCTCTTCCATGTGATAATGTTTAGAAATCTAGAACTGTCCATTCAAAACTGATTGGCTTCAAGCAACTTAGGGCTTTTCTGGGTCTTGGTTTCCAAATGTAGACGTGGAATAGGAATTCAGTCTCTGGGGACCCTCTCGGCTCTGAAAACCTTTTGTGTTACAACAGGGACACACAACTACACTTTGCAAAGATAAGATCATTCTTTTGCAAGTCTGGGCTTTGCTGTCTCTTGTCCCCTGCTTCATAGGACAGGAAAGGTAGCGATAGTGAGCTGATTCTGGCTGGCATCTGCCAGGGCTTGAGAAGATAGTCACCAAATCATACTAGACACGAAAAGAGGCGTGGCCAGCGTGCGGCCCCGCCCAGTCAAGCTCCACATCTTCACTACCGTGATAACGGTCACGTTAGCCCATGAGCCCATCACCCGCTCAGCCGCGCAAGGGCAGAACCTCTTCTGTTCTGTTTGCCAGCACCAAAGAACGCCAGTTAGTTTCATCCTCCATTCCAAAAATGCCCTTGGAGGTGAGACCAGGACAGGGACCTTGGGTGACCTGGGATAAGTCGGCAACCTCATCCGCACTGAACTGCTCCGGAAAATGGCAAGGGCAAGTCTTGGTCCGCCCAAATGTCCGCGAGGCCAGGCTGGTAGTGCTCGGAGTCCTGTCTGCTTTTCGTCCTTATTCTCTTTTTGGGAAATTTAGTGACAATAGAGAAGCCCAGGTGGCAAATAATAGATCACACTGTTTTGAGTTAAACTGTTTGTGCAGAGCATTAGGATGTGTCCGTGGGCACCATTCTTTCCCAGGCTGGAGTCAGGACACCTTGGGGTCAGGAGCCTCCCTCAAGGATCAGAGGTGGGTGTGCTGCATACAACCACGTCAAGGCTGAGGCTTGCAAGGAGTGGGTGAAAGACCCGTTTTCCTTCTCCCTGCCCTTGACTCCATGAATGTGACATCAGAGCCCCAAAGCAGGGACAGTAAGCTAAGTCTTGTGAAGCTGATGCCTCATCTGTAAACTAAGAATGCTTTTTTTAAAGGGTGAAGAAGGAGAGGGGGGAGAAGAAAGACGACGCAAAAACCCCAAACATAGCCCTCAGAGAGTGTGCAGGCCCAGGAACCACATAGGGAAGGAACGGAATAGCCCTCCCTGGACAGCTGCTAGGGAAGAGGCAAGAACACCTTCGTGCTGTCCCCCTGGGCTGTAAAACTTCGTTTTTTTTGTTTTTTTTTTTTTTTTTCATTTCAGCCAGAGGGACAGGAGCATAATTTTGAGATCTAGGTACTGCAGCTTAGCCTGGTTGAACTAAGAGGACATTTTACCCTTACACTCCTGGGAATGAAAATCTCATTTTAACCCTTAAGCCTAACATGAGGTGAGGCAGGAATAGAATTGTGGTACTCCCAATGTGCCCTAGGATTTTAGCCTGTGGAGGTCTGGCATTGGGGAGAGTCAGGCAGGAGGCTGGTTCTGGGGACACTGAATTCTGGAGCCAGGCGTACCTGCAATCTACTCTACATTGGACTTCTTGGTGTTTAAAAGCCGATGAGGTCTCCCCTTTCTTCACCACAGGCTGAGACTGTTTCTGTTGCATGACATTAAAAAGATTCCTAAAATGTTTGCTCTTTAGATCAAAATAGCTTTAAATCTTTTGTTAATCATTCAGGGAGAAATGACTCACCACAGACTTTGATGACGGAGCGCTGCTCTTAACGATATGATACCTAACCTAACAAACAGACCCTTCCAGGTATTTAAAGTGACAGGGTCCAGAGGTGCCAAGAGCCTGTCTCTTTGAGTAATGGCCATTGATGGTCTGATTGACTGTGGGCATAAATTCAGGCAAGCCTGGCACGGAGTTGTGATCAGAAAAGTGTGCTCCACTGTGTGCAAGCATACACCAGCTGGGAGTCTCACCCTTCAGAGGCTTTCCCATTCTTCCTAGAAGGAGCCCCAGAGGTGGAATCAGGGGTTGCCTGCAGAGAAGAACCAGGTGGCTGGAGCAAAGTGGGAGGGGCTAACCTGCTAACCTGCTGTGCATCTGTAGTAGTGGGGTGGACATAGAGAAAACACCTCTTTGTGCGTGTGTGTGTGTGTGTGTGTGTGTGTGTCTGAGAGAGAGACAGACAGACAGACACAGAGAGAGACACAAAGAGAAATACAGAGACAGAAACAAAGAGACAGAGACAAAGAGGCAGAAATAGAAACAGAGATAGAGAGACAAAGTCACAGAGAGACAGACAGATGGACAGACAAAGACAGAGAAAGAGAGAGACAGAGACCCAGAGAGAGACAAAGAGGTAGAGATAGAAACAGAGAGGGAGAGGGGGGAACTGAGACACTTAAGACCAGGGATGCTGCTAGACGTCTAGGGCTCGTTATACTTGGGAGCCATCTTTTAGGCCAGGTGCACCATGAAGGACCAGCCCAGAAGTGACCTGGACCACCTGTCTCCATGTGTCTCTGCCAAACCCCAGGTCCTTTCCGATGAAACATTTGTATCCTGGTAAGCAGATATAAATGGCTGCTGTGACTCACAACACATCTAGATAGGCATGCCCTCAGCCTGGCATTACCCTGTTTGTTTGTTTTTAAAATTTTGTTTATTTTATGTATATGAGTACACTGTAGCAGGTTGTGAGCCATCATGTGGTTGCTGAGAATTGAACTCAGGACCTCTGTTTGCTCTGACCTAAAGATTTATTTATTGTTATATCTAAGTACACTGTATCTATCTTCAGACACCCAAGAAGAGAGCATCAGATCTCATTACAGATGGTTGTGGGCCACCATGTGGTTGCTGGGATTTGAACTCAGGACCTTCGGAAGAGCAGTTAGTGCTCTTAACTGCTGAGCCATCTCTCCAGCCCATTGCTGTGTTTGTGATAATCAAGATCCTTTCCAGCTGTTGAAATACTGGAGATGTGCTTCAGCCCTGTCTGAGGGCTTAACATGGTCCCTGTGTAACTCCTTTCTCCAGGGAATGTGATGGAGCTGGCGCAGGAACAGTCTGTTTAGGGCTGCTGTGGGAAAAGGAGATGATGCTCTGTCTTGTCTTCACAGACAATGCTGGTCCATTCTCGGGCATCCTATTTTGAACCCCGTTCTCTGCTTCATGAGCCCCATAATGCTGCCTCTGGGTCTCACTAACCCCAAGAGCTGTGTGCTTCCCGCCTTCCATGCTCAGCTTTCCAGCTTGGGGTCGGGAGAATGAGGCTCCCCTACCGGCAGGAGTATGGACTCCCTTTGACCCAGTCTGCAGCTGCCAGGCTGTGCTCAGAAAAGATCACAGCGCCCTCTACTGGCTTCTGTTGGTTGCTTAGAAACTGCAGATTCTACCTTCCTGACTGCTTGGCATCTCCTAAGGCTCATCTCAGGATCAGCAGTTTTCAGGACAGCCCCAAGCCTCAGCTCTCGGGTTTTCTTCCTGCTTCCAAGCAGCACATGGAAATAAGCCGTGTGGCTGTTCTGCTATTTTGTCTATTTTCTGGGGATCTCTCACATGCTAGGCAGGAACTCTCCCATTGTTATAACCAACTTCTTACATTTTATTTGGAGACAGGCAGATCTTGGACCTGAAACCCTCCTGACTCAGCCTTCCAAGCAGTTGGGATTATCAGTCTGTCGTACTGATCCAGCTGGTTATAACCATGTCATCTTCTGCCACCATGCTTGTCTGGGAAAGAACTGAGGGACTTGCTGGCCTGGCAAGCCAGGAGCTTGCAGGTGCCAGGAAAACTTGAGTGATCCCGTGGGCGCCGTCTTGTGGCTAGCCAAGGCTGAGCACACAGAAGAGAATTGTGAAGGTGGGTTCAGAAGAGAGGGAGTTGTTTTATTTTATTATTATTTAGATGAATGTTTTCTTTTTAAGGGGAGACAGAAAGGGTGTGGATTTGAGAGAGGATTTAGGAGGATTTGGGAGAGGGGAAATTGTAATCAGAATATATTATATGAAAAAATATATTTTCGAAAAAAAGAGAGAAGGAAGAAAAAAGACGGGGCGGGGGAGGGGAAGACACAGTAGGTCTTGAGAAGCAAGATTCTATCAGCCCACCGAGTTGCTTAATGAAAGTCGCTGTACAACTCAGCATGTTCCCTCATCAAATGAGATGGATTCGTGGATGGCTCTGACCGGTGCCAGAGATAATCCTGCCCGGAAACAAGCTCTCTGTGTGCCTTGCCTTCAAATCCTCCAAGAACAGGCTAGGGGACCACAGCCTGACAGGAAGAACTGAAGGGGCTCAGGGTGGCCACCCAGGTGGTGAGAGGCGGGGCTAAGACCGGAAGCCAGGCGTGTGACGTCAGAGGCCCACCCCCGCGTGACCTCAGAGGCCCCCTTCCTCGCCCCGTTTGACTTCAGAGGCCTCTTGTTCTGCCCTGTGTGACTTCAGAGGCCACTTGTCCCCTCCTGTGGTGCTTCTCGGTGCTTCTTCTCATCCTTCCATCCATTCATCCACCCACTCACCTATCTATCCATCTACTCATCCATCCATCCACCCATTCACCCATCCTTCTATCCTTCCATCTATCCATCAAGCCAGCCAGCCATCTATGCATCCACCCACTCATGCATCCTTCCATCCATCCACTCACTGACCCAACTCACCTATTCTTCCATCCACCTTTCCTTCCATCCATCTACTCATCTATCCACTCACCCACCCTTCCATCCATTCATCTATCCACTTACCCACCTACTCACCCATTGATCCATTCATTCATCCACTTACACATACATACATACATGCTTACCAATCTGTCCATCCATCTACACACCTACATGTCCCCTCAACTCTCTACACATTCATTCACATACCCCTCCATCCAACCTTGCCTAGAACTTGCACAGACACTTTTCCTTCTAATAAACAGAAAATTGTTAGAAGAGAGTCACTAAATCCCATGTCAAGGGGAAGGTCTTACTTCCCACTTCCCATAGTCAGGAGCATGGTGGGGTTTTGGGATCCACTTTACACCAGCACATGTGTGAAAGGGGTAGTGATGGAGGTGTTAAGAAAGGAGGATATAAAAACAAAGATGGGGGAGGAGGGAGGTGCCTAAATAAAAAGGAGCCTCTTCTTTAGGAACCCGTCTCAGGGTCACCTAATTCCAAGTAATGCTCAATATCCCGGGATCTATGACCCTTTAGGGTTAATGGTCCTCGGCTGGTTTCTCCGGTGTGTGTTTGGTGCCTGGTTGCAGGCTGCCACCTCTCTGCCAGATTGCAGTCTGGTTGGTACTTATTTGCCTCTGGAGACAGCAAGATTACCACACTGAAAACACTGGAAGCAGGTGTGTGGTCATTTCTACTATTGTTCCTTTTAAAACCCTACCACAGAATTTTAATCCAGGAGGCAAAGCCTTCTATAGAGATGGTAGCATGTGTTTGCAATGTGCCACTGAGGGGGATGGTATGCCCAGGGTTCAAGTCAGGGACCGAAGGGACACTCAGGAGACAGCTGATCATTTTACTTCATGTTCTGTCCTTTTTATGCAAGTATTCATTCAGGCACTCTACTAGCTGGTTTTGTGTGCCCACTTGACACAGGCTGGAGTTATCACAGGAAAGGAGCCTCCCTTGAGGAAATGCCTCCATGAGATCCAGCTGTGGGGCATTTTGTCAATTAGTGATCAAGGGTGGGAGAGCCCATTGTGGGTAGTACCATCTCTGGGCTGGTAGTCTTGGGTTCTATAAGAAAGCAAACTGAGCAAGTCAGAGGAAGCAAGCCAGTAAGTAGCATCCCTCCATGGCCTCTGCATCAGCTCCTGCTTCCTGATCTGCTTGAGTTCCAGTCCTGACTTCCTTTGGTGATGAACAGCAGTGTGGAAGTATAAGCTCAATAAACCCTTTCCTCCCCAACTTGCTTCTTGGTCCTGATGTTTGTGCAGGAATAGAAACCTTAACTAAGACAGCCACCCAGCATTTATTATGTGCCTCATGAATGCAAAACACAGGAGGAACTTAACATTTCTTTCCTACCTTATATCACCCCATTCCTGCAGTGACCTCCTCCCCTGTCCATGACACTAAACTTCTCACTGTCTCGGCCTCCCGAAGTGCCCACACTCTCTGGTCAGGGTCACTGGTGTGACACTCCAAAGCGATTAGAAATATGCAGCCAGGGAGGTGGGGCTCAAACCCTCCCTCGTTCCTCCTCTAACCAGTGGATAAGTCACCTCTTCTCCTTGAGAGAGTTTTGACTGCCAAGTGTGAGAAAGTAATGGAATCCATCCCACAGAGTAGTTGTGAGGATAAAATAGCATTGGACATGTGGGACTGGAGAGATGCTTCAGCAGTTGAGAGCACTGGATGCTCTTCCAGAGGACCCAAGTCTGGTTCTCAGCACCTACATGGCAGCTCACAACCATCTGTATGTCCAATCCCAGGTGATCCAACGCCACCTTCTGGCCTCCATGGGTACTGCACACATGTGGTACATGTGCAGGCAAGATAATCGTATCCATAAAATAAAAGCAAAGCTAATCTCAAAAGGAATTTTTGAATGCCATTAGATGTATATGATATTTACTCTGGGTAATTCCTGGCTGGGCTGATAGTAAGTGTGTAGTCAGGCATGGTCACTGAGCCTGTAGCTCCCGTCTTTGAGAGTCAGAGAGAGTAGAGAGAGTCGCATGCTTCAGGCCAGCCTGGGCTTTATGGCAAAACCTTATTTCAAGGAAAACAAAAATCTGTTGAATTGACTGGGTGCACTCTCCCTGGGAAGCAAGAGATCTGGGTCCTGCTTAAAGGAATGTGTGTATGGATAAGTCACTGCCCTCCTGCAGTGTTCTATTAAAACCGCTTGACTTAAAAGTGCTTGATTAAAATTGCAGGAGTTGGATTACTAAAACACCAAGCTTCGCATCCTATCATCTTCAGAGGGAATCAGGGACCTGGTACCCAGAGACCATCACCATCCATCCTCAGGGCAGACATCACTAGCTGATCAAAGCATTCCAAATTCCATGCTGGCCTTGGAATTGTCCCGCAAGGCTCTTTGGAGGCATCACCAATCAAATCCGAATTGACAGTTGAGATTAAACTGACTTCTCATTCCTGGCCAGTGCCCTGACTGGACAGGACACAGCACGAGAAGGGCAGGAGAGGACACAGCCGAGGTGAAGTGTCTGTCTGCGGCAGGTCTGAGGGTGAGAATATAGAACTGTACCAGGAATGTGGGGCCAGGATCCACTGGGGACAGAACCCTGGGGCACAAAGCCACAACGACCAATGTACACCAGCCCCAATGTGCAGAGCAAGCTTGATCCAGCTCTGTGGGGAAGCAAGGAGAAGGGATGGGTGTCGGCTAGGTACTAGGCAGCCTCTTCTTTTGGTGGGATTTTAATAGCAGTGTGAATCTTGCCAGGGACTGTGATTCCCCCACCTTCAAGGTGAGGAATCAGAGACCGCTCATTGCCATCGCCCCCAGCCACTCATTTCTCCAAGTTTCATAGCTCAAGTCTCAGCGACCTCTGTAAAGCATGAGCAATGGCCACGCCCACGTGCATGCCACCCACCTTAAACCTGACTGCTTCCCCAACACCAGAGAGCAAACGAGGCTTGCTGTGTACAGACTCGCGCCTGTCAAATTCCTTCCAGAAGCCGGCCTTCCTGAGGCCCTGTGTAATGGAGAGAGGACGGCCGTGCCATCTCGGCCTTTTGGCCTCAGACTCCATCTCTGACCTCTTGCCATACTAGGGATACAGCCTGTGAGGTTAAATCCACCCTGATCTATATTGGGAGAAATCAAAGCATTTACCAACTAGAGACTCCTAGTTAACACCCTGCCTCTGTTGCTACAGAGACTGTCCACACCAGGCTGTAACTACCCACGGTCACCTGAGGTCCCAGCAGTTCTGCGGGCACAGTCATACCGGGGGCCATCATTAACCACAAAGTTGGGCAGCCAGGGCAGGGAGCACTCATCCCAGCAGCCCAGGGAGCACTCATCCCAGCAGCCCAGGGAGCTTACTTCCGCCCAGCAGCCTCCCCGTCCCTGCTCCGGCTGATCGCGGCTGACACTTGCTGCAGGCTGGATTTTGATAGAAAGGCCGCCGTTACGTAAAGGATTGCATAAGTCACCCTGTGATGCGTGTCCCCTGTTAACAGAGCTTCCGGCAAGCTGCTGTACCTCAAGTAGCCTTTGCATGTGGCCCCCCAAGTCAGAGCAATTGGCCACACTCATCCCCAAAGTCAGGGTGGTCAGAGTAAGCCAGCCCTCTGGGCAGATATAGTTCCTGGGGAAATTAGGTCTGGCTCCAGTTGACAGCTGTCAGACCGAAGCATATTGGGATGTCACAACCAAAGACTGGGTTTTGCTGCCAGCAGGAATCTGTCATTCCCGCCTGCACATGGACAGTGGCTCTTCATTGGAGAGTAATTCTTGCATCTGGGGGACATTTAGCACAAGTTCCTTTATACTGTCAGGTCGAGTAGGATTTTTTTCATTGCTGAGATCTGAGGTACAGGTCTCGGAACTGGCAGTGGGGGGGTCCCCAGCACGCAGAGCTGGGGGAGAGGAAGGTTGGCTGGCACTCTGCTCTCTGGTTGACTTAGTCAATCTGCTCAGCTCACTCACCGTTGGCAGAGCTTGGCAGAGACTCCTACCTGGGTGCAACCCGGAGTTTGCCCCCTGCTTTAAGCGCCATCTCCCTGGGGAAACAAGACAGCCTCGTGGATCTACCCGCAGGAGCTCTAAGGGCCCTTTGTCAAGGAAGCCTCTGCTTCCACAGTCCGAGGACAAACCTGCAGCCAAACCCTCACGGCCCTTACCTTGCTAAAGTTGGGCTATGAGCAAACAGAGCAAATCATTCCCAGTCAAGATGCAGCTCTTCAGTGGAATGGACAGAGCAGTTGCTTTCAGAAAGAAGCAGCCTCCCGGTGCCAAGCCTTCATAGGACAGAGCCCATCAAGGACTCTGGAGGGTCTGATGTGTGCTCAGCTAGGGCTTCACCACTGAACTATCCTATCCCTTTCTACTGCAATCCTAGAAAGACATTTTAAGACCGGATGCCCACAGAGCCCACTACCGTGAGAAGCATGGAGAACACACTACCGTGAGGTGCCTAAAGGACTCAGGCATGTTGCCATCTCACGGGAAGCTGAACGGCCAACCGCAGCACCCCTGGGAGCCATCTTTTTCTAGGGACTAAGGCCCACAGGTGACAGACCAGGAGCAGACAAGACCAGAAACGGGCTGGATGTGTGAGGTGCTCTCCCAGCTCGCATGGGAGATAAAGGAGGTCGTCCCAGGCACATGGAATGCACACGACCCGGGCGTAGGCAGCCAGGGTTCTGAGAGGCGCTGGCAGGGGCCTAGCCCTGTGGCCACCGGACCCCAGAGTATATCTCCAGCAGAGTGTCCCAAGGACTTGGAGCATGTAGGATGGTGCCCTCTCTTACCTGTCAAGGTGGGCTGGGGCATTCTGCAGAATTTCCCCTTCCAAATCCCTGACAATTAAGATAGCAGCGGTGCAGCCCCCAGTGATTCAGAGGCCACCGCTGCAGAGGAAGCGGAAAAAAATGTGATGGTCGCCATGACAGGGGTCACGATGCCATCAGCACACCCTTGTCTGCGCTGCTCTGGTTCTGCACAGAGGACACAGGGAGCTCTTGGAGTTAGAGCTGCAGCAGCTCATGAGCCCCCCAGGCTGTCTCCTCAGGCTACTTTAGGCAAGTGTCCCATTCCCACAGCCAGTGTCTCTCTCGGTGCCGCTCCTAAGTGAGGGCGTGCAGCCATGCCTGCCTGGCATTTAGGCTGCGGTGTGAAGGTGCGGGCCACTATGCAGATGGGGACAGAAGAAAGTGGGAGAAAGATGCGGAAAGGGGAGGAGAAAGGGGTTTGTGGGGGTGGGGGTGTCCACTGAGCTGGCCTGCATGGAGACCCTGCCTGTGGGCACTTCCCAGACAGCCGTCTTCACCGGGCTGCTGGCCGCCTCACCTTCTTTCTGGGCGTTTGATGGGCAGGGCCACGGCAGCCTGGGTTTCCTCACTTGCTCCAACTGAGCGGCCCAGCTTGAAGGCCTGCCGGCGTTGGCACGGTGACAGTAGCCAAGTGTGCAAACTTGTGCCATTGTCCCTGGGCCAGGGGGAGCCATGGAGACTAGCTAATATGACACAGGAAAATGTTTGCTGATGGCAGTTCTATGGGCTTTGTCCACCTCTCTCTCCATCATGACGACTCGATTTAAGTCCCTAACTGTTTGACTACAAACGCAAGGGGACCGTGCAACGCCACCCTTTTGTCCGGCCGCACTGAATGGGCAATTCAGGCTTTGTGCAGCTCAATTGAGGAAGCAAACATAAAGACAAGATTCCTGAGAGCCTCGGCTCCCTTCCCATGGATATCCCAGCACCCCTCAGCCAGCCCGGCAGGCCGGGCTACCTTTCCCCACATCAGTGCACCTCACGATCATCCATCCCAGGGGACTCTTCAGGAAGGGTGGTTGAAAGAGGTGAGAGACACGAGGCCAGAGACAGAGTCAGCGAACGCACACTCAACACTCAAGGGCAGAGGGAAGGCAGCCCACCCCGGCTTACCCCATCCGATTGTCTGTCTGCACTGGAGCATGGCAGCTGGAGGCCTGAAGTATCTGGGGAAGGTTGGGTGCCTGTCTCACTGCACCCAGCCCTCCTTGATCCTGAATACTTTTTTGCACACACACACACACACACACACACACACACACACACACACACACACCTCAAGAAACCAGGGTACTGAGGTCAAGGGGAGGAGGGGGGTGTGGAGGCTGGAGAAGAGTGGAGCTGAAGGGTAGAAATTTACCGGGAAATGATTGCATTTGGGAGCTGTCTTTTTTTGTGATGGTCCCCATGGTGACAATTTGTGACGGCAAAGAATGTGGGACCGGGGCTCCGCCGCCTGATTGGGATGCTTTGTATCTGGAGAGGCGCTCCTGATTGGCCTGAGGGCCCCCCAGCTCCGGACTTGTCCTCCATTCAGCCCACTCAAGGGCCGTGCACAACTGCTTCTCATCCCGCAGGGAGCTCACTGCACTGCACACCCGCTCGTCAGGCTTGCCGGGGGTCTACGGTGGGGAACCTGCAGGCCACGTTGGCGGGGGCCCTGGCCTGCACCTTCGGTCAGTGTGGAGTCCCAAGTGGTTTGGCCTGGCTGGGTGGAGGGCAGGGCGTGAGCGGGCTAGAGCCTTGGGGGAGGGGCGAGTACTGTGGGTGGTGGCCGAGGAGGCATGAAATTGCTGCAGATGCTTCTACAGGGGAGTCCCCGCTGCCGGCCGGCAGCCGAGATGAGCCTGGAAGGCAGGTCTAGATTAAGTGCTAGACAGAGATCCTGCTTGGCCCTGTGTGATAGTGGGGGGCGGGGGGGGGGTGAGGAACTGCAGAGGGGGCGGGGTGGTGGGAGGGGAAGGCCACCCCCAAGGAGGGGGAAAGGGGCTTAGCCTTTAGAGAATTTCTTTGGCTTTGAAAATAAAAACTTGAATGGTGAGTTGTGGTGCAAACTGGCCTCACGATAATGTGGGAGATGGGACCAACTGGGAATGTAGCCCCAGCAATGCCACTTGTAGCTCGCTGGGTAGCTTTGAGCAACAGACCCCAGAAGACTGAATCGAATAGCTGCCACCTGTCTCATCTCAGATAGTCAAAAGTTGCTGAATGACTCAGCAGCCCCATGTGGATTCTGTTTGGGACAGAAAGATGCCTGGGCGGGGAGATTTGTGCATTGGGTCCTGGTGGCCCTGGGGAAGGTGTGACTGCCCTGGACAGACTCCAGCTGCCTATTGTGTCCCCTAGGTCCGCCCCGTGCTCTCCTCCAGAGCCCACACTCTTCATGGAAAGCCCTGCGCAGTTCCCATGGTGATGGCAGCTGACAGTGATGTGAAGATGCTTCTGAATTTTGTAAACCTGGCGTCCAGTGACATCAAGGCGGCCCTGGACAAGTCGGCACCCTGCCGCCGCTCTGTGGACCATCGCAAGTACCTGCAGAAACAACTCAAGCGCTTCTCTCAGAAGTACTCTCGGCTCCCTAGGGGCCTGCCTGGCAGGGTGACAGAGCCCCACCTGCAAAGGGGGCCTGAAGAGAGGCCTGGACGGCTACCCCTCCATCCCTGTCCCCAATCCAGCCCCGGTGGGGGTGGGAGCTGCACAGAAAAGGCCCTGGGGACCCCCTTCAGGGAGGAGTGCCTTTCTAGGGAGCAGAGCTTCCGGGGATTGAATCCAG
This sequence comes from Apodemus sylvaticus, assembly GCF_947179515.1. Classification (NCBI taxonomy): domain Eukaryota; kingdom Metazoa; phylum Chordata; class Mammalia; order Rodentia; family Muridae; genus Apodemus; species Apodemus sylvaticus. The sequence goes on along the minus strand of NC_067477.1, from coordinate 19,350,402 downwards.
AGGCTGCTAGGCCTGGCCAGGTACCCATGAGGAAGAGACAGCTGCCTGCTTCATTCTGGGAGGAGCCAAGGCCCACCCTCAGCTACCCAATGGGGCTGGAGGTGGGCCTGGGCCCCAGAGAGGCATCTCTGTATGAGAATAAGAAAAATTGCAAGGGTCTGGAGTCCCTGGGGCCTGAGACAGCACCATTGCCCATGTCCCCAAGGGTTCTAGCTGACGCAGAGCCACTCAAGATGTCGGGGGTATCCTTGGTAGGCGGTCTTGATGCTTGGAGCTGCTGCCCTTTCCAGTGCCATGGACAGCCCATCTTCCCCAGTCTTCCTGGGGTCCTGCCTCAAGGCCCAGTACCCAGTCTGGGCTTGTGGAGGAAAAGCCAGGCCTCACCTGTGGAGCTGGCCCACTTCTGCAAGGATGTGGACGTCCCAGGGCCGAAAGTGTACAGACCCGTAGTTCTGAAGCCTATTCCGACTAAGCCAGCCGTCCCTCCTCCCATCTTCAATGTCTTTGGCTACCTCTAGCCAAACACCCTCAGCCCTCTCTCCTCTGGCCTCCAGGATGGGGTTACTGACAAGCTCTCCATGTGAGGAGGGAGCTGGGCAGGGGTCTGGCCAGGCTGCCTCAGGGACAAGGCACCTCAGACAGGTACCTATTTGGAGCTTGCAGCTTGTGGACCAAGGCACAGGAAACTCTTTTCTCCAGGAGATCCATCTCCCTGTCCCTGTGGAGACCTTGGGCAGTGGGGCCCTAGTGTGGCAGCTGCCCATTACACACCTGTTCATCTGGCCATTCACCGGGGGTGAGGGGGCATCTCACTTGTTCATTCTGTTCTTTGTAAATATTGAGAAAGTTAAAAAAATAAAAATAAAGATTTCTTTTGCAGTTTTCACCTCTTGGGTGTCATGAAGGTGGGATAGTCCCGGATGCAGGGTCAGCATAGAGAACAGCTACGGGTGGGAGTGGGCAGAGGCTTCTGAGACGTCTGGAGGTGGGTGCTGGGGAACACAGCTCAATCCCTAGGGGGACAAAGGTGAAAAGGGATGCGGGAAGACCTTGGGGAAGGATGTTCCGTTCAGATGGCTGAAGGAAGAAGCAGGTCGTGTCTGGACCCTGGCTGTGCCAGAGTGGTCATGCACAGTCCTGACCAGGACAAATGGGATGCCAGTCTCATGTGACCAAGACAGGTGGTTTGACTAAACCGTTCATTTAAGCATGAGCACTGATTATATGTCCACGGTGAACCAAACCAAACCCCCAATTCCAGAACTCCCAAACCCCAAAGGCACAATCTTTTGACTAACCCAATCGTATTTTGATTTCTCTCAGTCACGTCAATGAAATGTTGCCTGTGGCTGGACAGAAGTGTGTGCTGGGGGAAAGGAACAGGCTTATCCTGATAGTTCCCACATTGCCAAGCTTCCTGACCAGCACGGGTGTGGCCATGCTCTAAAGAGGATGGGCTACACAGTTCATCAAACTATGCTCTTCACAGCCAAGTCTAGTGCTGGGCAAGCCTCTGCTCCCCCCCCCCAGGGGATTCTGTCAAGTATGCTGATGTCTTCCCTTCCGCACTGGCTGTCTCCCTCATGGCCTGACTCCAAGACGGTCCTTAGCTAACTGGGCATCCAGGACTAGAGGTTGCTTGTGGCTCTTCACTTCTATCCCACCTTTCCCCAAGACCCCCGCCCCCAGAACAGGGAGTCCACTGGAAGGGGCCATTGGCCAAGGAAATGTGGGCAGTGTTCTGGATCTTTCTGTCTAAAGGCATCAGAAGATTTCAGAGTCACAGATGCTGACGCAACACATGTCCTAAGTTGTTTTCTGGCATGTGGTAGGGGCAGGTCCTTAGGTTACATTCAGTCTCGGAGATCTCTGAGGGCTCAGAAGCAACTGTCTGCCCTCTTTTTTTTACCCCAAAGCACCATCACAGAGACCATCTAAGCCCACTGCAATGGTCCTCGGGCTCCTCCAGACTGTGTAACTGGGAGCTCAGCACCCCAGTCCTGCCACCTACTAGTCAAGATACTTGTCTTGAGATTGGGCACAGACTTGCTACATGGGCTGTTTGTAGAGAAGAGTCTGATCCCCCTATTACATGAAGTTGCCTTCCACACTCAGGCACCTGGAGGTCCTTCCACGCTGGCAGATTAGAAATAGTCATACTTCAAGCTGCTCACTTTCGCAGGTGCCTTGGACACGCCGCTGTCCCCCAACACCACTCCTACATCGGCCATCCTCCAGAGTCACATGTTTGCAGGTGCTTCTGAGTCCCAGAGTCCTGGTATACCTACGTTTTCCTGCTGGGGCTTGGCTTCCCAGTGGTACCTGGAGATCCATTCCTTCCAAAGTCAGAAGACTTCATTTAGAAGCAGAAACTGGGACTGGAGAGATGGTTCAGTAGTTAAGAGCGTTTACTACTCTTGCAAAAATCCCAGGTTTGGTTTCCAGCATCCACAGCAGAAGGCTTAGATGTCTATAATCTGACATCAAGTCATCTGACACTCTCTGGGCTCCATAGGAAACCGCACAGATGTACATAAACATGATTTCACATTCACAAATATAATAAACCTTAAATGCAGTGGCTCCTGACCTTCCTAACACTGTGATCCCTTCATTCAGGGTACCTCATGTTGTGGTAACCCTCATCCATAAAATTATTTTTGTTGCTACTTCATAACTGTAATTTTGCTAGTTATGAGTCATAATGTAAATACATGTTTTCTGGTGGTCTTGGAAGACCCTTTCTATCATCCCCCAAAGGGGCTGAGAACTGCTGCTTTAATGAGACATGACCCAACAGGAGCCCAGGGAACCAGTCCCTCATATAGGAAGCACACTGCGCATCTGGGGAGTTTGATGTTGGAGAGAGAACAGCAGCCTTAGCTGCAGCAGCAGATACACCCCCAACCAGAAAGCAAGATGGCAGCTGAGAATGTAACATAGGGTTTGGTAGAGTGATTGGCTACCACGCACAGAGCCCGGGGCTTGGTTTCCATCATTGCAAAATAAACTGATAGCAGGGAGAGGGAAAAGAAAAGAAGAAAAATACCAATTTGTATTGGTCTGGATCCCAAGTAAAACCCAAAGGCAGTCGAGGTTACCCCATTTGTCCAGTCTTCTGTTGTTACCACCACGGCATTCCCTAAGACACTGTTGGCGGCTCTATGTGGCATCTCTAAGGCTGGCACCCTTCCTGGGCTTGGCGACGCAATGACAGCACTGACCAATCACCACTGGCCCACTGGGGCAGGCCGCGGACCAGACTTAGCATCTGGGCTGTGAACAGAGGCAGGAATCTATGAGAGCTCAAGGTGGAATTTGGTGCTGTCCAGGCCAGGGTGTCTAACACCAGAGAGATGGTGATTGCCAAGTGTGGTAGCTGAACTCCCCTCCTGTCCCTCTGCCTAGAGCTTCCATGGGGAACCACCTGGCCCAACACCTGTGTTTCTCAGGCAGAAGGATGCGTACCTGCTGCCTGGTAGGACTCTAGATTGAATGGGGACCCTTGGAGTGTTGTAACCTATCCACCTGTCTATATCCCAAACAGCTCATAGACCAATGAGCCCGTGCCTTAGCTCAGCCCCTGCCTCCCTCTGATTGCTTTGCTCCCTGGTTAAATGTAAGCAGGGAGCCTTGACCTGAACCACGCTTAGCGGCCTCCTCTGTACCCTCGAGGGTAAGCATCGCCAGGAGAGAGGATGCAAGCTTCCCTCCTGACTTCCCCCAATAAAACATCAAGGGACAAAGCTGGAACGAACCCCACAGGGACTTTGTCGTGTGTGCTCAGGCAAGTTCCTCCCTTTCCTTCTGTCTTATCAGGACCTTGAAGGTGTGGACATGATGCTGCTTAGCCCTTCTGAGCCTAGAAGTCTTTCCCTTTTCTCATAAACATCAGAATCTACTTGTGAAAACTAGGTGACAAGGCCATCAGGAACCATACAGCCCACTATACAGATAAAGAAACTGAGTCTCAGAAGAGAAAGTCAGGGCTGGCCTGAGTCATCACGCCACTACTCATCCAGCTGCTTACATTCTGAAAGGTCAGAAACGGCCCTTGCTGAAGACCTTTGGAGAAAGAGGCTGGGCTGTGCTGGGCTGTGCTGGGCTGGGCTGGGAGCCTGCTCTGTTGGTGCTGAAGATCAACCCGGCCTGGGAGGCAGTTTCACTGCCAAGCAGGAAGAGCACTGAAGAGCTCCCAAGAGAAAACTGTGTATGGGGTCTCAGCTTCTGGGTCCCAGGGGCCCTCGAACAGCAGTAATGACAGCGCTGGGCCTCAGTGCTCACCCACACCTCCTGCCAACAGCACACCTGTGCCTGCCTTGCTTGTCTCGTAGGAACATGGCAGCCAGCCTGGGGTTCTGTACTTGTTCTGGTGATCTCCAGCTCTGGGCTGCTTTTCTTATTAGTTTAACTTCCATAGCGAGAGTGAGGAAGAGGGTCATGAAGGATGGAAGACAACGCAGGTATCAAAGTGACTTGCGAGCACAGCCCCTCCCCCACCCCCATGGTAGTGATGAAACTCTGGTTTCCATGGCGATTGAACCTGTAGAAGACACCAAGTCCTCTCTCCTGGCCCATGAAGGACACACCCTCAGGAGTCTTTCAGAGCCCAACAAAGGTGACACATTCAGGGATCTGCGTGTATTGTAACCCCTCCACACACACACCCCCACCACCACCACCTAACCCCTACTCTTGTCAGGAGCAGAGCTGAGAACCTCAAGTCCGGAGCATCTGAAGCACAGGACTTCACAGGGCAGAAAATTCCGTATACAACGTTTATTGTCAATGAAGTACTCGGGCTGGGGATGCCCCTCCCAGCCTGAAAACCCAGAGTCCAGTAAGGGATTCCTAGGTGAACTCATTCCTAGAAGTTCTCCAGCTGAAGGCCAGGATTCCTGCCTGGGCCACCTTGCCCAGACCAGCTCTTCCCTGGCCCCAGGTTGCCCCAGCTCTGCTATAGCCAGAAGCAGAGCGGGTCTGCGGTCCGCGGAACGGTTTGAAAGTAGGGGTTCCACATCCGCTCCACACACCCTGCTCTCAATTTGGGTGAAGCTCTAGCAGAGACCCAGCAAATCACACTTGTTCTGACCCCAGGGGGTCCTGGATGCAGGCCACATCTCCTCTCCCGGCTGGCTACTGTGTGTTCTCATATTTCAGGTATCTGATTAGCCTGCCAGGAAGTGGCAGTGTATCCAGGAGTTTTATCCGGTATTTTCCTATGGCCTTCCGTACCCGCAGCCTGCAGAGGTGAGCCAGAGGTCTCGGAGGTTCTAGGAAGAGGAGAAAGGGAACACACACACTTATCATAGGGGTGCTTGCTGCTCAGTCCCCAAAACTGGGACTGGAAAAGTACCTTTACACCTTCAACCTGCATGGATTTGCATGATCAGGGTAAAAGCCACATCCACTTTCCAGGCTCCTGCTGTCACTGGGGGCTCCCTGAAGGCTATAGACTGCTACTTGGTTGCTCCCAGACATCCCTGGAATACCTTATGCTATGGTGTTTGCTAGGCTAGGAGGTGGAGTAAACAGAGGCATTTGGTAGTAGGGTAATTTATTTGGGCACAGGAAGTAGTTTGTCAACTAAAACATGCCATTCATGGCATCCATGCATCCATGCATCATCCATCCATCCATCCATCTATCCATCCATCCATCCATTCATCCATCTATCCATCCATCCATCCATCCATCCATCTATCCATCCATCCATCCATTCATCCATCCATCCATCCATCTATCCACCCATGAATCCATGCATGCATGCATGCATGCACCCAAGCATCCATGCATGCATGCATCCATCCATGAATCCATGAATTCATCCATCCATCTATCCATGCATGCATCCATCCATGCATCCATGAATCCATCATCCATCCATCCATCCATCCATCCAACAAACACCTGCTGGACCACAGGTGATATAGAGAGGAGCCATGAGGAGTGCTCCTAGTGAGGGGTGAAGGAATTCCCAGTGCATTCCCAGTGAGGAGGATGGCAAGTGCCTGTCTAGCTTAAGAGGCCACAGCAAGGAAGTGAGAGGAAGGCAAAGGAGAGTGGAGAGCAGGGGAGACCACACCCTGATTGCACATCCACAGGAGAGCAGAGGAGGTGGCACCCCCAATCGCACACCCACAACTCGTGTTTCTGACCAACACCTGCTGTTCCTGCCACTCAGGCAGGAGGCCTTAGCCTCACTCCAGGAAAGGCCCTTTACTGGGGAGAGGGAATTAAAGACCGCTGGTCTGTAGCACAGGACACAGAGAGCCTGGGGACTGGCTAGCCTGCTTTCTCCCCAGAATAATAATGTCATCTTCAGAGCACCTAGTACAGGGAGCTGGTGATTTTAAAGCAGTGGCTTCTCAGCCTGTGAGCCATTTGATTCATAATAGTAGCAAAACCAAAGCTACGAAGTAACAATGAAAACAATGTTATGGTTTGGGGGTCACCACAACATAAGGGACTGTATTAAAGGGTCACGCCATTAGGAAGGTTGAGAACCTGTGCTTTAAAGAAATTAAGGTAGGCTTCAGAATGGTGTATTGTCTGTTCACCAGTACTTTCTGCAGTTCTCTGTCCTTGGGGTGGAGTCTAGTTGTGAGACATGACCCCTTTCTAAGGAAAGTAGGAGCAAGGACAGAACTGGTGGGACCCATATCTGGGCATGGACCGCTCCACCCTCTAGTGGCCAGGGACCATGGTAGCAGCAACCGATGACTGATCTGTTAGTGAAGGGTATTGATGTGCCTGAGTGGGTGGTAGATAGATGACCACTGCCCCCTGCTGCTGCCCACTGACTTTGTCAAAGGCATCAGCTGAGAATTGCTTACCCAGCTCTGTGCCAGGGGAAGATCTTGTAGTAGTTAGGGCTCAAGGGAACAGCTGGGATCAGAAAGAATTGGGAACATTGGAGTCAAGGTTCTATGTTGGCATGGTAATAACTCGCGGCAGGCCAGTCTTTGTGTTACGTGCCTGTTGAGCCAGAGCTAACCCTCTAAGTGCTGGAAGGGTTGGGGTGACGAGCCTGCCTTCTTTCTCTGTTCAGGGATGACAGGCCATCCTCACAGCCACCCCGAGTGTCCCTACAAATGTTGCACAGGTCTTGGGCTGCTCCAGGTGACCTGCTAAATCTGGTGGGGATGCAGACTCCAGGTCCGCACGGCACTGTGGAGTCAGGAGCTGTCCTCTGGGTGAGATATGGGTGCTTCATGAACACTCTTTAGCTGCAAATACCCTAGACCACCATCCACTCCTCCTCCTGCCGTTCCTCCTCTCAAGTGTCCCCATATGTCAGCAACCCCAAAATGTGGGCAGTGGATCCATAATTCCTTCAGGGAACCAGGATTATGTCAAACAGACTGAAGTAGGGACTAACATGTTGTCAGACCTGGGTGATACCTAGCCTGTGACCACCTGGCTATGTGACATTGGCCCAGATGACATGATCTCTCTGAGGCCTCATGGCTACCATCCCAGGAAGGATGATCGCGTTGCGAGAATACTTCACAGCAGGGCTGGGCAGAGCCTGTGCTAGTATGGGTCACACTGTCTGAGGTCTGGGTCTCCGTGGGGCAGAAGATACACTGGTAGCAGCAGCCACAGCCCTACCTGCCTTCTCCTTGATGACAGCCCAGTCCTCAAAGCTGTCGATGTGCTCCTTCAGCCGGGAGCACAGCTGGACGTTGCCGACGTAGTCCAGAAGGACGTCGATGATGGGTCCCGCCCAGCGGCTCACTTCTGGGGCCGACAGGAACTCACAGAACTGGAATAGAAGCACACCACTCTTTCAGGCGAGGTCAGAGAGGTGTGTGACAGGTGGCTAAGACCGGAAAGGTTCCCTTCTACAAACCCCTCCCCTCTGGGCACTGCCATCTACTACCTGACATGCAAGACGGGCAAGCTGGGCCAGCCCCATCACTTCTCCGAGCCTTGATTTCCTTGTCTATAAATTGGGCCTATGGCATTAACTCCAAGGAGAATTTTAGGAACATAAACTGTTTTGTACGCAGTAGACAAGCAGTGCATGCTGGTTGCTAGCCTCAAAAATGACCTTTACCAGCAAAGTGTTTTTAGTTTCTAGCTTCATTTTCATTTTAAATGCTGCCTCGTGTGTGTGTGTGTGTGTGTGTGTGTGTGTGTGTGTGTGTGTGGTTTTGTTTTTAGTTTTTTGTTTTATGTTTTTTTTTTTTTTTTTGAGACAGGGTTTCTCTGTATAGCACTGGCTGTCCTGGAACTCACTCTGTAGACCAGGCTGGCCTTGAACTCAGAATTCCACCTGCCTCTGCTTCCCAAGTGCTGGGGTTAAAGGTGTGTGCCACCACTGCCCCGCAACTGTTTTTAAACTAAGGATGAACGATGGCATCGTTAGGTGTTTTGTGATCCAAACCCTGGTCCTTTCATATATATGTGTATATATATGTGTGTGTGTGTGTATATATGTATATATGTATATATATATGTATGTATATATATGTATATATGTGTGTGTGGATGTATATGTATGTGATGTATATGTATATGTACATATATATACATATATATACATATATGTATTATATGTAAGTACACTGTAGCTGTCTCAAACACACCAGAAGAGGACATCAGATCTCATTACAGATGGTTGTGAGCCACCATGAAGTTGCTGGGATTTGAACTCAGATCTTCCTGAAGAGCAGTCAGTGTTCTTAACTGCTGAGCCATCTCTCCAGCCCCCTTTCTTATATTCTATTTTATTTAAAAGTTATTTTGTTTTTCAAACATCTGTATACATATTGTGTGGCTATATGCATGTGAATATGGGTGCCTCCACAGGCCAAGGGCAGGGGATTACGTTAGAGCTGGAGTCACAGGTAGTTATGAGTCAACCCTGGTATTGCTGGTATTGCTGAGAACCCAGAAACAGTTCTCTGTGAGAGAATACATGTTCTTCACTGGTGAGCTATCTCTTCAGGCTCTCTCTTGCTTTTTTTTTTTTTTTTTTTTTTTTTTTGAAACAGGGTCTCACTAAGTTGTTAAGGATGTCCTTTAACTTACTCCGTGGCCTGGGCTGACTTCAAACTTGCAACCCTTTTGCCTCCGTCTCTCCGGTACTAGGGTTACAACAGGCCTACATCACATGCCTGGTTGTCCTGTGTCCTAGGAGCCTCCCCGGCCTGCTCTGCTGTCCCCCACCCCCCACATACTTCCTGTCCACTGAAGATCCTGTTGCAGGCGACTGGCCCTGAAGTTTTGCAGAGTTCTTTCGTCTCCAGCCAATCTCTTACCCCACCGTGGGTTCCTTTAGGACCCCCAAATCAAAGTGAGGACTGCGTGGTTGGCATGAGCCATGGAGTCGGCCGCTGATGAAGGTGCTAGCCATGGGTTCATTCTCTACCAGGCAATATGCCCTCCTAGGCCATAACCACTCTCTCAACTTGCTTCTGATGTATGGTTGTCGTCCAACCTTCCCTTCCATGAAACCCTACTGCACCCTCCCTCCATGCACCTGCACCACGCTGGGTGCCTTGTCATCCACGGGCGCGTCGTGGAAGCGGCCAGGTCGCGGGGCAGGCGGGTGCGGCCCGTTGCCGTACAGGCAGGAGAAGCAGGGCTCGCCATCGCAGCCGAGGTCCATGAGGAACTTGAGTAAGGACAGGCACTTCATGGCAAACATGATGGTGGCCGGGAAGGCGGTGGGGTGAGTGGCGATGTAGGCGTCGATGTTGGCGCCGTGGTCCAACAGTAGCTGCATGGTGCGCAGGCAGCCGTGGCGGATGGCCACCAGCAAGGGGCTGATGACGTCGCGGTTGGGGTCGGCACCCGCCAGCAGCAACAGCTCGGTGGCATACACGTTGTTGTTGACCACAGCGAAGTAGAGCGCAGAGCTGCGGCGGTCCTCGTAGAGGCGCGCGCGCTCGGGAGCCAGAGGCGCGTTCACGTCGAAGCGCGCGGCCAGCAGCGCCTCCAGCACCGAGTCGTGGTTGCGCTCCGCCGCCAAGTGCAGCGGGCTGATGCCGCTACGGCGCACGCGCGTGCGGCTGGTCACAGGCAACAGCATCTGCACTATTCTGTAAGAGGACGAGCAGGCGCAGGTCAGGAGACGGGGCGCACGGGCAGGACGCGGCCAGCAGAGGGCGCCCAGGGGCCTGTCGTACTTAGGAAAAGGGTTGGAACTGTCTGGTGAGTTCTGAAAAACCTCAGCCAGATGGACTGTAGCTTCAAGCATCTTGCACGGGCTCACCCTAACGTAAATAAAGGATGCTTAGAGATAGAGAGATGGCTCGGAGGTCAATAACTCCGGGTGATCTTCCAGAGGACTCAGATTCCCAGCACCTACAGGGAGGCTCGCAACCGCCAGATTTTATAACTCAGGTTCCAGAGAATCTGAAGCCCTCTTCTAGCAACCCCCAAGCACACCCGTGGTGCATGGACATACATTCAGACAAAATACCGACTCACTAATGCTAAAGACTTCAGCTCTCAGTAATCTGGAGAAAGTAATCTGAAAGAAAGGAAGCTCTTTCTTTCAGACACTCAGTGAAGGCTCACGCTACACTCTGCAGGAGGGAGTAGATAGAGCTGGATACTGAAATCTAGTGCCAAACCTTGACCTATTAGGGAAGAAAACACTGGGGATTTGGTTTTGTTGTTACAGGAGTCCATAAAGCAAGTCTTGTTGCTCCCACTCTGCAGATGAGAACAACTGAGACTCGGAAAGGTTAAGGAACTTGCTGGGAGGGGCACTCTGGGGCTGAATTGTCTTTCCTCCCTCTCTGCTCTGGCATCTGGTAGGACCTCTAGGCATGGCGAGGGGAGGAAGAGAAACTGTCTCAAACACTCTTACCCTGACCACTGTGCCTATTCCGTTCCTTCTTTCCTCTCCTACAAGACACGGGGTTCCCCCTCCCCCCACCCCCACCCCCACCCCCACCGCCCCTCTGCCCAGTTTTGGCGTGGAGAGCTCAGGCAGCCACTGCTGAAGCTGGACTCCCACAGCCCTGGCTCCTGACTGTGGGACTGGGCGTTGATCTCAGCATTTCACCTATTAACCTTCCTAGTTCTCCGAGTGACTCTTTGGGGCTGTATTCGCCTTACAGGTGAGGAAGCCCAGGAAAGGTGCGTGACTCCCCGAGGATGTACAGCCTGGAATTGGGAACACCGAGATTCGAGCTCAGATTGCCCGATCCCTTTGCCATACTCTTAACTACTCTCCTACTTTCGGTGTGGCAATCAGGGTGACAGCTGATGGGTCATGGGGTTTTGCAATTTTCACAGTGTGTCAACTTGCCTGGCCCGTTTTGCCCTCGCTGCAGTCCCATGGTGTACCCAGAGCACACTGTGTCTGTCTTTTTAACAGACATGGCTTGGAAAAACAGTGACAAATCAGAGGTCGTAGAATAGCCTCAGGGGTTTGACCCCAGGACCCCGCATCTCAGCTCTTGACCCCAGGATTCCTGTCTTGGCTCTTGTCCCCTGGATCCCTGCTGCCTTCCAGAACAAGCGCTCGGCTCAAACTGTTGATTTCAGTCCCTAATCCATCCAAGCCCCGCTGACAGGTGACCTCACAGCCTCCTGTGGAGCTCTAAGGAGGAGGCCATATCAAGGAGGGAGGAGAGGGAAGCAGGTGCCACCCATGCCCAGTTCCCATGTCTCTTGATTCCTGGCACTCTTCTTGCCTCTGACTGGAATCGGGGTGCCCGCGGCCTCCTGCTGGAGTCTCTGGGGACAGCATTATTGCATTCAGGCGATGCTGAGTTTGGCTAAGATCTGCCTCTGAAACCTCAAAAGGAAATTCACACACCCAGGGGAGCTAATTGCCTCCTAATTTCTATTTGTGCAGGCTCCAGGGGCTTGACCTCCTCTTCGGAGGTGCTGGTCAAAGGCAGGGCTGGGGCCCCTGGACCACCGCCATGAGCAACAAATGCAGAGTAACGTCCGTGACGCTCTGAAGCAGGAGAAAGAACAGGGACAGGGGTGGGCTGGGCGGCTGGCCCGTGGGCTGGGATCTCTGCAGGCCCCAGCTGCTCTCCAGTGATTCCTTGGCCAGGCCATGGAAAGGGGCAGAAATGTGGGAATTTTGACAGGCTCTGCCCCAAATCCCAGAAGCGTAAAGGCAGCGACTTAGTGAGCCTTTGGACCGTTGCTTACTTCTTCTCTAGGATTTAGCCATCAAGGGTCAGTGTGCTGTGCTGGCCATCTCTGACAGACAGAGACAGTGCTGCCATTTTATAGAGGGTGAAACAGAGACCCAGGGGCAGAATGGCGAAGCAGCTGGCTCTGCATAAAGCAGGCAACAAGCCAGGGCAGAGTGGAGACACTGGGTTCCCGGGGCCAGGCCTTTTCAAGGTCTCACATCTCCTTTTACTCAATTCTTTTTTCTCTTATCTGTTTTGAGACATGAACTCTTGCAGTCCTGGGTGGCCTCAGACTCATATAGAGGCGTGGATGACCTTGAATTTCTGGTCTTCCTGTCTCTACCTCCCGAGAGCTGCCATTACAGGTGTATGCCACTGTGCCTGGCTTAGGTCCCTCACTTCTAGCCATGGAGAGTGTCCAAGCGAACAACCCACTATGCAGATGACTTTTTCCTAGCAGACCATTTTGTGGGTCAGGAAGTAAGCAGGGGACTTCGAGAAATAGGTTAGCAGGAGCTGACTTCCCCAAAAGCCAAATAGACCCAGCCTGGGATGGTAACTGGGAGGTCCCGTGCGGTATCTAGGAAGACATCGCAGACTGTTTGGCAGCTTCTGACTTGGGACATCACTCTAGATTTCCTCAGGTTTGAGAACCTGCTCTCCTGGCCGGTGAGCTGGGATCCCAGTGAAGATTCTAGTTACGCAAGCATACAGTAGTGCCATGCCGCCTGACTGGGGTGCTCATGCCTTGACTTAACCCAGCCCAGGAGTAGTGACTAGGCAGGTGTACAAGCTAGCTGTCATTAGTATGGAGACATGGGGGATCCTGGGGACAGCACCGGCAACGAGGAAAGATCAAATCTGGGCCATCTCAAGCATGCCACTAACCTCCCTGAACAACACGCACAACAGATACTAGTGACAATGACAATGAATTTGTCACTGAGCACTGACTGTATGCCAGGCGACCTTTAAAGTGCTCTTCACAGTCTCACAGTCACCCCTTTAATTCAAAAGTGACCCCACAAACTGAGCCTTTTATTCCTCATGTATTCTTCATACATCCCAGCAAGGGGGGTTTTGCACCCTCATGGCAAAGCAGAACCTCACCGGCTCTTTTGCCAAGCCTGCTTGTGAGGCTAACACCTCCCACTTTCATTGGATCAGCACACAGTAGGCTGTTTGAAAGCAGTTAGAAGTCCCCGCCATCCTGAGCAGTGTCAGCAGGCCCTACCCTGCTGCACCAAGCTGGAGGAGATCTTAGACAAGAGGTCATGGTGGCCTGACCCTTGGCCAAGAGAGAGGTGCTAAGTTCCTGGAACTCACTCAGGCACTGTGTGGAAATCCTGGCATCCTGCCCCAGGCCAGCCCAGTGCCATTATCTAAGGTGGAGCCTGAATGGGGCTTCTACAGCCAAGGCCGAGAGCCCCTAACTCCAAGGGTTCTTGGCCAAATTCTTATCCAGCTCACAGGGTCTTTGAAAACCTACCTGTTCTGCTATATAACCCTGGAAATGGATGCCTGAAAATATGCCTAAGGGATGACTATGTTCCTCTTTCAGCCACGCCCCAGCATACCCCACCCAGTGCGCGGAAGAGCAGACGCATCTGGCAAGCGGCCTCAGGCTCCAGGCGCTCGGCTCCAGGCCCTGGGTAGGCAGAGTGTTTTGGCAGGTGGCGGAATGCCTATGGAATGTCACATCAAATCCCTGCTCAGCCTGTGGGAGGCCAGCGTGGGGAGGACCTCTAATGCCACATGCCCAGGGTGTGAGCAATGGGCCCAGCCAGGTGGCAGGGGCTGCTGGGAATCCAACGTTAACCCTTCCCTGGGAAGCGCTCAGGAAATGGGTTCTGTGCGCTTACAGAAAGATCCGGGGCTCTGGGGAAGTGTAGGCTTCTGGGCCCTTTGCTAATCTGTTCTCTGACTTCTGAGAGTCTGAAAAGTTAGAGCACCTCCCAGTGCAGTGCCCAGGGCACATGACATGGGTTTTCTAGTAACTGTAAATTACTGCCTCACTATACCACGGTGGTGAATGTTTCCTTTGAAGACTATTTTAAGAAATTTAAAAAGGTTTATTTAAAAAAAAAATGCTTGCCAGGGTCCGTGGCTGGGAATTACCCAACCGGTAGAAAATGTCCTAGGCGTGGGGCTGGTTCCACCGAGGCATGGGGTTCTTAGCTACCTGGTCAGTTTCTTGTTCTGTAAAAGAGGCCATCCCATAGCTCAGCAATGAGTCCACACTTTAGGAATGACCAGTGTCTGTCTGCAAGGACAAACAGCATCCCTGACCCCCCCACCAAGCACCCTCTCCCACCCACAGTGTGGGTTATAAATTCTTAGCAATTGGCTCTGGGATGAGTGGGGTGTTGGAGGTGCCAGAGAGAAGCTTACTCCATGGGGTCTACGCTCCCACCGTGGCCAATGCTATGCTACTGAGGAGGAGAGTGAACGTGTTCCTGGGAGGGGGCGCGCAGTGGATGCATGACCTCATATAGACAGCCTCCAGTGTGTTCTGCTCTGACTCTTAACAGGTCCCTTCTACAGGGACCACCATGGACCTCAGATCTGGATGATCTTTTATGACATCACGAATGCGTGTTTGTGGGAGAAGGGAGCACATACGAATGCACACACCTTCCCTCCCACAGATTGCTTCCAGAGAGGCTGAACTTCTGCTCCCTGAGCATGAAGTGCAGGGAAGTGCCTGGTGACTGGTCCGTCTCCGTTGCTATAGGCATCCTCATCAACCAGCTAGTTGCCCTGCGATTGTCTACATCCAGCTAGTTGTCTACACTCTCTCACCCCACCAAATAAAAACAAAACAAGCAAGCAAAGAAAAAGCAGTCAGGAGTTCAGACTCCTCTCTGCTCCCCAAGTGGGATTTCTGTAGCCGGATTGTTGGAAGCAAATGACCCCACCACCTACAAGTGTGTGTGACCTTGGACCAGTCACTAACGCTCTGTTTATACTAACCTCATCTGAACAACAGGGGCCATCATGACCTCCACCGTCATGACCTCCACCACAACAAGCTCTTGAGAGGACTTTATGTGTTGGCCATGGAGAGCAAGTGCCCTGCCCCACCCTGCCCTTCTGGGGCATCCCTGGAGAGCCGTGCTGTGCATGGTGAGCGCTATGAACTGACCTATAATTGCCCTTCTTGGAGGCGACATGCAGCGGGAGCAGGCCGTCCTTGTTGGCTTTGTTAGCGTCCGCGCCCTGCGAGAGAAGAAACTCTACCACGTCCTCATGTTCGTTCTTGCAGGCCTCGTAGAGGGCCGATGCGCTGTCACTGGCCTGCGTGTTGATGTCTGCGCCTGGAGAGGGAGAAATGGAGCCACAAACGATCAGGGGTTCTGCCATAATTCAGTGCCACTGTGTGGTGAGCATCTCCAAGCTAACCACTGTGTGCCATGCCTACTGTCTGAATCCACATGGATCCCTCAGACGGCAGAGCTAGGGTAAGTTCCTTATCACAAAGACAGGCCTACCCTGTTTCTCTGAATCCATATGGAGCCCTGGGCGGTCAAGTTTTTCATCACAAACCAGGACACGGGACATGAAAGGACCCAGGATAATCCACTCATAGATGTGAAGCCAAACTATGGGCCCTAGGCTGTGTGCCCTGACAGCAACACCAGCTCCTTAGGAAACCCTACTGACTGTTACTGGATTTGGGGTTGATGGTTGGCCATTGGTTGTTGGGTTGGTCTGCAGCATCATCTCATGTAGCCTAGGCTTGCCCTGAATTCCATATGTAGCCCAGGATGGCACTGAGCTTTTGAACTGCCTGCCTCTAACTCTAGAGTGTGGGATTACAGGTGTGGACCACCACACTGCTTGATTCTGTGCTGGAGACTGGACCCAAGGCTGTGTGCATGCTAGGCAACAACTCTACCAACTGAGCCACACCCCCAGTCCTGGGTTTGCTTCCTTCTCCATCAGAAACAGCAAAGAACTGGCTTCTGTTATCCTCTTAAGGAACCACGGAGGGACTGGAGAGATGGCTCAGCGGTGAAGACCACATTCACATCTTACAGGGGACACAGCTTCAGTCCCCAGTCCCCACACAGTGGCTCACATCTACCTGTACTCCAGCTCCAGGGATATTTGTGGATACTTATACTCACATATACATGACACACATGCACGTATATGCACATACACATACACATATACACACAATACATATACACATACATGCACACACATATACACATACATGCATACACATTCACATACACGCATACACACATGCATACAGACCTATATATCACACATACATATATACACACATTCACATACACACATATACACATGCATACACACCTATATGTCACACATACATATATGCACACACCCATTCACATACACATACATATACACAAACACAATACACACACATACATACTCACACATATATACATACATACACACATACACACACAGGTGCATACATGCACACACACACACATACACACACACACACACACACACACACACGCACACGCACACGCACACGCACACACACACACACACACTAAACACTAAACTAAACACTGAGCCATGCCGGTAGGAAGTAGTTGAAGCCTGGTAGCAGCTTCCGGCCTTCATCTTATCCTCTACATCTTCTGCATCTCATGGAGTGAGAGAGAGGGTGTGCACATGATTTCTCTGCAGAGGGAAGTAGGCTTCCCGCTGCAGATGCAGATGAGCTGAGGTAGTTCGGTAAAGGCTGAGATCAAAGGCTTGTGTCACCCACAGCTCCTCTGTCAGAGCCATCTTCTCCTCTCACCCTTTCCGATGACTTCATTTTCAGGAGCAGTGGACTGGCCCGGCCTTCTGAGAAGAACCCAGGCCTTAAGGACCATTAGGACCAGTGAAGGTTTTGTTTCACGACTCCCAAGCTCTGGGGCCTTAGACAACTTTTAGAAGCCTCAGTTTACCTGTTTGTTAGTCAAGAATCATAGCCCTGCCCTCTCCTGTTTACAACAAGGTGTAAATAAGGTGATAGAAACCCAGTGCCAGGCTCAGGCTGTCTGGACAGAGCTCAGGGCAGAGACTGTCCCTTCCCTCAGAGGAACAGTATAGGGACACCTTTAGCAAGCCTCTGGGCCTCCTGCTCAGGCTCCACAGGTCTACTCTTGCCAGCAAAGCCGCCTGCTCACACACGGAAAATATTTGTATAGGAACTGGCTTTAGCCCCCCCCCCCCCCGAAGGAAGCGGCCCCTGCCTCAATATGAGCAGGGGTTAGGTTGACTGCCTGGAGGGGGTTCCCCTCCCCCACTGTGCCCTTGCCCTCAGCGTGGCCTGCTGGCCTGGACTCCAGGACTCCACTGGGTTGTCAGAGTGTTCATTGCAGTCATCCCTGGCTAAGAGCCTTAGTCAGGCCCAGGGTCGATCTCCTAGGCTGAGAGGCAGACACAGGTCAAACCCAGGCTGTCACAGTGATCAGCTGCTTACCCTGTGCAGGCCTCAATCCCCTCAACTCTACAGTGGGGTTAGTACGGCACCTGGGTCACACTCTACCTATCTGTCACAGGTCCGTGCTTAGTAGGAGGCCTGACACACAGCAGGTCCTCACTGACTTGTTGCAGCACAGCCCCAGCACCTCTGCATAGCATCAGCCTCTTCGGTGTTCAAAATGGACCATTGAGAGGGAAAGGCACTCGCAGGGTAGCGTGGAAGGGGGTTGTCAAAATACACAGGTTTTATTCGTGTTTCTGAGGTCTTTGCTACTTGAACGTCACAGTGCAAGCAGTGTGGTTTTAGTTTCTCCTGGTTTTTTTTTTTTTAAATGGGAAAATAGGGCAGAGTCCTGGGTTCAAATCCCATGTGTATCAACTACCTACTGTGTGATCTTGGACAAATCACTTTCCCATCCTGGTCCTTCCTTGGTTTTTATCACCTGCAAAACAAGGATGTGATCTCCATCTGAGGTCTTTCTGGCCCAGTAGTGTGAGGTGTAGCGGTTTGGGCATCAAGAGTCCAAGAATCTAGATAGCTCTATAGCTAATTCTGTAGATAAGTCACTTCCCCTTTCCAGGCCTCAGATTCCTCTTTTGCGAAAGGAGGATGTTGAGCTGGATCTGAGGTGCTAAAACAGGAAGCACACAGCAGCACCTCGCCATAGCTCTGTGGAACCTGGCCTCAGAATCCTCAACACGGCCCTGCGGGGCCCTGCCTCAGAGGATGCCCACAAGATGATCCCCAGCGCTCAACTTTCCTTCCCAGCAGACCTCTGAGGCCCTCTGAGGTGGCAGCTTTTCTGTGTGGCCACTCACCGTGCTTGGCCAGGAATCTCAGGGCCTCCAGCTGCCCGCTCTGGGCAGCCACAAACAAGGGGGTGATGCTGTAGACGTTCTTGGCCTCCACCTTGGCCCCGCCGCTCACTAGGATCTCCATGACCTCCAGGTCATTGCGTGAGACAGACTCATGCAGCGCTGTCCAGCCCCTGTTACAGCGGTGGTTGGCGTCTGCGTTGTACCGCACCAATATCCTCACCGCCTCTGCGTTCTTGCGCTCACAGGCTGGACCCAGGAGAAGTGAGACAGTCAGTGTGGCCCTGAGGGGTTGGTGATTGACGAGTTTAATCCTTCCAACTACCCTTGAAAAACGCAAGGTCAGTCAGTCCCTACATCTGTAAACGAGGCGGGTGGAACACAGAGATGGCGAGTGACTTGACCCAGAGTCACACCAGAGACTGAGTGTCAGAACTGGGATTCAAACCCAGGAAGTCATGTCCAGAGACTCTGTCTCCTAGAATGTGCTAGAGTGTCCCTAACTCATAATCCTTTTCAGTGTTACATCAGACACTAGGTGAAGATATCTACAGCGCGAAGGCTGCTCATTTACCTTGGCTTTATCTTCTGAGTACAACCTATCCTTCTTATCCTCCTGAAACCTCCTCTTCAACTTCCTCTGTCAAAAGACCACAGTTCTCACTAAGGAGCTCTAGAGGGCATTGGAATGTGAGCCAACCAATGGCTTTTGAAGCCTCCCTGAAGAGGGGACAGCAAGCAAGGGAAGCAGCTGTCTATGGAATTCCAAGGGGTTCCTTTCTCCACCTTATGAGTGCCAATCCTCTCTCTGTAAGCCACACAGCTTAGAGGAGGCTCCGGAGAGGGTCCACAGGAGGCCACACCCAGGAGCCGGGAGTTGGCGGCTTTGGTACCTAATGGACCCAAGGCCAAACCACTGGGGCTGGTATTTGGCTCTTCCTACAGCTCTCTTTGGGACAGCTGAGGTCTCAGGCAACAGCTAAGGGCCCCACAGAAGACACTTCCATGTTGAGTTCAGGTGCCTGCTCTCCGGCCCTCCATGCCTACAGAATACTCAATGTGCTGGATGCCAAATCACAGATGTGCCTTTGGTCCTTACATATGAAGCGAGAATCCTAGCAACACTTACGGGTGTGGAGATGCATCTGAGGGCTTAAGGAAAACACCCCTCCCAGCATATAGTACTCAGTAGTTGTCGGCTATCGTGACGGGTTATCTGTCCATTGACACTGGACCTGGCTTTTGCAACCAGTGCATACCTTTGAACTAGTGCTGAACTAGCCCAGAGGCTTTTGCTTACATAAACATAGCAGAGGTAGGCATGCCTTCTCCTGCCCTCTGGCCTTTGCCCGTGCTGTTGCAGAAGCTTAGCCAGCTGGTAAATCCCTTCCTGTTGGGGTCCAGCCCAGGCATCCCTCTGTGAGCATGCCCTCCACACATTCCCACCCAGCCCCTTGCCAAACCCTGCATGCTTGCAGTCTGAGTGTGTGCCCATGCCTAATGTAAGCCATGGACACATGCCCCATCTTTTCAACCCAAGGCTTCAGTGCCCACCTCCCCCCCCAGCATGTTGACCTGTGGGAAATGTTGGGTGATCCCATGTGTAAATGCAAGATCTAATTAGTATGCACCATGCATCTTGGAGGGGTTCCCTCTGGAAAGTGGACCCCTCAGAGCTGGGCGTTCATGGGTACAATCTTCCTGGCTCATGAGAAGGCCAGCCTAGGGACTTACCTTTGTAAAGTGGAGTCTCCCTGGATTTGTTAGAGATGTCAGGCTCTGCCCCTGCTTGGAGCAGAGACAGGAGGCAATCCAGGTGTTCTCTGCATGTGGCCAGGTATAACGCTGTCTCTTCCTGTAGTGTGCGTTGGTCAATGGTCCCTGGGTAGGCTGGGGGAGACCAGGAAATCTGTGATGGAAGGTACCACTCTACCAACACTTGTGTTCTGACTTCCTCCAAGTTCTAAGGATGCATGGAACTGCTTCCTCTGAATTCTATTAAGCCCCGACTATCTTCATCTCATCCCCCATTATGGGCTTGGGTTCTTGGCAATAGAAATGTAACTAGATGCACTTCCTCTGGGAAGCCTTCCCAGGTTGAGCCCCCAGCTCTAAAGTGTCTGTTTTTCTTTTGCCCTCTTAGTCACTGTTAGAATGGCCATATCAGCCATTAAAAGTGGTGCACACCTTTAATCCCAGCACTCTGGGAGGCAGAGGCAGGCTGATTTCTGAGTTCGAGGCCAGCCAAGGCTACACAGAGAAACCCTGTCTTGGAAAAAAGAAGAAGAAGAAGAAGAAGAAGAAGAAGAAGAAGAAGAAGAAGAAGAAGAAGAAGAAGAAGAAGAAGGAGGAGGAGGAGGAGGAGGAGGAGGAGGAGGAGGAGGAGGAGGAGGAGGAGGAGGAGGAGGAGGAGGAGGAGGAGGAGGAGGAGGAGGAGAAGGAGGAGAAGGAGGAGGAGGAGGAGAAGGAGGAGAAGGAGGAGAAGGAGGAGAAGGAGGAGAAGGAGGAGAAGGAGGAGAAGGAGGAGAAGGAGGAGAAGGAGGAGAAGGAGGAGAAGGAGGAGAAGGAGGAGAAGGAGGAGAAGGAGGAGAAGCTGGTGAGTTGGGACAGTTCCATGGCCAGAGCAATACCTGCCTGTTGATATTATTAATCCTAATCTGGCCTAAGAGAAAGATGGGGTTTGGAGATGAGGCAGAACTAGCCCAGGGTCCCACAGTCGGTGGGAACAGCCTTGGCAGTGCACAGGCACAGTTGTGCCTGAGCCTCTCCACACCAAATCAGCCCCTGGAACATTCTGGAACAAACTGGCAGTGGCCGTCCCAGAACTTAGCTCTTCCCTTGTCCTTTCCTAGGAATTAGGTTTTGCTGGCTGAAAGGCATGGAGAGACAGCAGCAAGAGGGAGGCAGGAGCAGGAACAGGGAGAGGCCTGCCCACCCCACCCCTACCCCAACCCCATTCTCCACCCGCCCACCCCCACTACAACACAGTGATTTGTTTAACTGTGTTTGTGGAGACCATTACATGGCCTGCTCTCTTCACCAAAAGAGAGCCCTGTGCCCTGCTGCCCCCTCAGAGACGGCCCTCACCTTGCTGCAGGACTTTCAGGCAGCCCAGCTGGCCATAGTAGGCAGCCTCGTGCAGCGGAAGCCAGCCCTCCTTGTTGGGCTCTGCAAGATTCTTCCCATCCTGGATCATGACCCTCAAGGCTTCTTCATCCCCTTCCTTGATGGCCTTCAGGACGGGGTCCATAGCCCTGCGAGAGCAAGCGGTAGGCAGAGGCAGGGCCAGGTGGCCTGGGTCCTGAGGGCAAGCAGGACCTGCTGGAGGGCAGGGGACACTGTCTGCTCTGGGGTCCCTCCTTCCTGCGCATTCAGTTTGTTCTGGGCCTAATGCTTGTGCTCTCCAGCTCGCTGGAGGCAAGAGCATTAGGGTGGGAACCCAGCTGCCCTGAGACTTTCAGTGGCTGAAGCTCAGGTCACACCCAAACTGTTTCTACCAGGGAAGACTCAGGCACAGAGGGCTAACGCAGGCTAACAACTGCGGAGGAATCTGCAGTCACTGGGGGGCCTTCCCCAAAGATGGCCCTCTGATTTGTACCCTACACAGCTACCTGCGGGGCTGAATGGTTGCTAGGGCTCCCAAAGGCGAGGCCCTGCCAAGGACCCTCCCTTCTCTGTTTCCCCAGCCTTCCTGCCTCTCTCTCTATCGCCCCATCGAATCCATTATCCCTACGCCCAGCTGCTGCAAAAAGACAAGACGTGAAGGATTAATAAATTAGAATCCTTCACAGTTTAAAACTTCTAAATGTCAAAAGATTTCAAGGCCACAGTGGCAGGGCATCTTTGGTTCATCCAAGGCAATTTTTTTTTTTATCCATTTACTTACTCATCTGTTTGCTCTCTGTAATCTGCTTCTCTTTGTCCCCTGCTACCAAGTCAGTAGGGACCAGGACTGCCTAGGATCTCGGGATGGGGGGCTAGGATGGGTTTAGGGGGAATCTCTAGGACCAGCCCCCAAATGCTCCCAGCTGCTTCCTCCAGCGTGTGACACTTCCTCCTGCGTCTCAGCCTCTGGGTTATTAATAGCAGATACGGGGTGAAGCCAGAGACCCAACAAGGACAAAAGACTGACCAGCTAGATCCTGAAAGTCCATCAACACCATCATAGACACCTGCTTGAGATCCTCTCAGGAGCAACAGGACCAACTCCCATCAGTCTCAGGGAGGGCCCCATGGGGTATGTGGTCACTGCTGAAAAGGAGGGGAATGGGCTGACTGGTCTCGTGGCCTCAGTGAGGGGAGGTTCCCACCATGTAATACTTGCTGTCAGGACCCCCAGCTGGGGTTCATAGATCCTGGGACCCTCAGTGTCACACACTAACAGCTTCCCCATGAGCTCAGTTAAAGTCCCCATCCCGAAGAGTGAAAGACTGCCAGGCATGTTAAACCAAGCTGCAAGCTGCACAGAATCTGGGAAGACAACTTTGTCTTCCCCAACCCTGCCCTGCAAAAAAAAAAAAAAAAAAAAAAAAAAAAAAGGAGACTGGGAGGCAGGGCCTCCTATGGCAGACATTCAAGATTCGAGGGTAGGTAGTTGTACTGAGATTAGAACTAGAATTTTCTTTTTTGTCAACCCCAAAGCCCCAAGGACAGTGTGAAGCTCATAGGGCTTGGGGAGGCTGAGAATGAGAACCAGCCAGCTGTATCCTCCTCTCTGTCACACAGAAATGGGGTACCAGCAAAGGGCCCCATTTTTTCTTTTAACTGCTTTTAGGGCCACTCTAAGCCAGAACAAGTGGGAAGGTACAGATAGATACTCCATTAGCTCCATACCCCAGGCACAACTCTCTCCTTTGGCCTCGGTTAATTGATTAGTTCTAGTGCTTTGGCACCTAGCCCTTAAATGAAGTGTTGTGGGTGGAGATTTAGATGTGCACAGATGAACCCCTGGAGGTGGCATGGGGAGACACAAGACAGGGATGAATAGGGGTGAAAGCCAACTCCTCAGCTTCCCCCTACACACACACACACACACACACACACCAGTCCTTTGAACCTCCCCCTCTTGCTGGAGCCCCAGATTCAGAGTTCCCCCTGGAACTCCTCCAGCAACAACGTCACAATCTCTGAGAATATCTGAGGAGCCAGTCCCATGCACAGCCAGAGTGCCACTCTTAGCGGGCATCAGGCTGCAGCCCCCCATGCCTAGCTCAGTAGAATCTAGACACGGCAGGAAGGGGATCTGGGGCTGCAAACCTGCCCTTCTCCCTGCTGCCTCAGCTGGAGGTGTGAGCTGGGTGGTCTTGGGGCCAGGTGGGGGTCACTTACGCCATCTGGGAGGTCTTGAATAGGCTGCTGCTGTACTTCTGCATGACCCCTTGGAACAGGCCCAGGGGTGCGCGGGCCGGTGGGCTCTCGGGAGACAAGGAGGACCTGGAAGGTGCAGAGCCAGAGTGAAACAGAGCAAAGTACTCTGCATAAGAGAAGCGGGTCATGCTGGAGCCGGTTAGGATGGAGGGCGCGAGCCGGGAGAAAGAATCTAAGTGACAGACAGACACAGGGCTCTGAACCAAAGCAGATGGCTGGGTCCTCTCTGTGTGCTGGACACAGCTGCTGTGTCTCTGGATTATTTTTGGCCCTTGGAGGAAGCCCTTGGAGATTTAAATGACCATATAAGACAACAATGAGGTTAACCTCACCCCCGCCCCCAACCCCCCCTCCCCAGCCAACCACAAGGGCGCAGATATGAAGCAAGGTGACATTCTTCACCAGGGAGGATGTAAGAAGTGGCCGGTTGGTGGCAGGCGTCAGGATGAAAGGCCATGCGGGGGCCTCAGTGGGGCTGGAGAAGAGATTCCAGGATGAGCAAAGAAACAGGAGAGCCAGTCTGAGAAGCCAAGACATGTGGACCTTCCGTCTCACCTTGCTGGATTCACAAAAGAGGACCGTGTACCCCACAGTCCTCTTGGGATCCAGTAGTCTAGAAGGTACAGTGAAAGGGTATGTAAGGAAGGTCAGGCAGGGATTTAAACCCAGACGCTGCCACTTGTGTGACCTGCAGACAAGCTCACTTTCCGTGTGTTTTGTTTTTCCTACCTGTGTAGTAGGAAGAGAGCAGCCCTGTCTCAAGAGCCAGTGTGGAATGCTTAGCTGTCTTGTAGAGCACAATGTCCCTCAAAGGTTCATGTGTTGAAGGCTTGCCCCCAGTTCAGTAGCATTCTATGGTGTGCCTTGGGGGAAGTGGCGGGGATCAAGAGGGCTCTGTTCTCAGCCTTGGATTCCGATCCATTGACTAGTTAAGAATCGGATGGTGTGACAGGTAGCTTTAATTGTCAACTTGGCACAGTCTGGAATCAGTTGGGAAGAGAATCTCAATTAGACTGGCTAAATTGGGTTGGCCTCTGGGCATGTCTGTGGGTATTGTCTTAAGTCATACTGATATGTGAAGACCAGATCTACTGTGGGTGGCACCAGTTCCTAGGCAAGGGGTCCTGAACTGTGTGTGAGTAGCAGAATCAATCTGAGTACGGGCAAGCATGCAGAGTCATTCATTTTCCTCTACTCTACAGTGCCAGACATTGTGATGTGACCGGATGTTTGGGGCTCCTGCTGCTGTGACTTTCCCCCAGTGATGGACTAGAACCTGGGATTGTAAGCTGGAGTAAACCCTTTTCCTACCAAGTTGCATTTTTTTTATGCAGTATTTTTATCATAGCAACGGAAATGGCAAGAGGATGGATGACATTGTAGAGAGGTGGTGGAAATAGAGGACATGAGACCCAGTCGTTGAAAGGAATGGGTTCTCTGCCCCTTTCCCTCTCTTTCATTGCTTCCTGGCTACTATGAGCAAGCAGCCTCCTATGGCACAAATTTCCACAGCCATGATGTTCTGCAGTACCCTGGGCTTATAACAATGGGCTACTGGCTGAAGCCTCTGGGACCGTAGGCCTGATTAAATCCTTTCTCCTTTAAGCCGTGTCCCTCAGGCTTTAGTGGAAGAAGAAAGCCAGTTACCACAGAGAGAGGACTTGACTTGAGCCAGGGTTTCATTTTGCTTTCATGATCCCACTCTACTAGAAGGCCTGATGGAGCTGGGGCAGCCAGTCCCCTGCTCTTGGCTGGAGATGCAGGGACAATAGACTTCACCCTTACCATCTCCTAGCAGGGCAGCCTGAATACCAAGCACCCTCTCCTTGCTGCCCAGACAGGGAGGCAGGTCACTGCCTGTGGAGTCTAGGATTTCATTCTGAGGCTGGCACCCCATGGGTACAGGTGCTGGAAAGAGGACCTTGGCAAGGATCCAGACCTTATAATGCAGGACAGGGTAGAGCCTCAGACTCTGTGGATCCCTCAGCAAAGCCAGGCTGTGGTGCAGAGTAGAGACCCTCCAGAGAGAAGCGAAGAGGAGGTGTGGTTAAAAACAGGCTGAGGCCCGGCCATTCTTGTCCTCCATGTCTGTTTTTCCCCTCTCCCAACTCATTACGTCCTTCTATACATATCTCCAAGCTGTGCAAGGCACTGATGCACGCAGTCAGTACTTTCCCGTCTGCTCTTATTAAGGTGGGCACGAGTATGGCTGCCTTTCACGGATGAGCAAGCCAGAGCGGTCCCTGTTCAGGATCCCACGGGGCAGGTGAACAGGCCCAAGATCAGAAAGCGCCTACGACTCCCCCATCCCCCAGGGCCTGGCTTCTTCTTGCCTTCTAACCCTCCCTTCCGCTCCATGCTCCCCACACTGGTTTGGTGCCTTTAGATATGTACAACTTTGTGCCTCAGTTTCTTTACTTGCAAAGTAGAACCAGGACCAAACAAGGTGTGTGTGTGTGTGTGTGTGTGTGTGTGCATACACACGCGCGCATCACTATGTGGCTGAAGAAACTCAGTGTGACACAGACCCAAGAGCCATCACCCAAGATAAGGGTGTACACAGCCTGTCTCCATGGCCTGTCTGCCCATGCCCAATGCTGCCCCTCTCTCCTCTTGTCTCTAGAAAAGCAGCTTTGGCCAGGGTATCTCTGCAATCAGCACGTTTGGACTCTCCATGAAGCCCTGGGATTCCCAGTCCATGTGGCTTCTAGTCTTTAGCTACCATTCAAATGTTTCAGCAAGATGATGCACACAGGTAAGAACAAAACCAAACCAAACCAACCAACAAACAAAAACCCTGCCACCTTCACCTAAAATGAGGACCATTCCATGTGAAGTGTTGACAGCAAGCATTGTAGCTAAGATTGATGTAATGCAAGGTCATGGTTGGGTCACCAGTATGCAAGACAAATTTCTCAGAGCCCTTCCAATCACCCTCCTTCTACCTTCCAAGGCAGCAGCGGTGTGGCATTCCCATTCTGGCAGACATGATGGGTTCTGCAATGTGGCCGCTCTGGTTCTGGTGTCAAGGACTGGAACTGCAAACCTCTGGGTCAAGTACTATGGATCCTTAGTTGCTCAGAGGCCATGGGTGCGTGACAAGGCCACACACCCACAGAACCACAGGGAGGGGTTGAGATCACGGCAGGAGAACTGGTTCTAGGAGCACTGAACTTGGGTTGCATGACCTTGGTCTGGGGGTCAGCAGTGTGGCTGCTCACAGTACCCGAGCTCTGAGTCTCAGGCTGGATGGGAAGTCAAGGGACTTTTGTGCTTTCAAAGCAAAGTAGAAGGCCCCCACTTCCCCTCTGCTGGCTGCGGCAGGGGAATTCCCAGCAGAGCTAACCGCTGGGCTGAGTCATCTGAGAGGAGCATGCTTCCGTGGGATGTGGCTATAGGTTACGACCTAAAAGGGGTCCAGGTAAGGCTTGTCTGCTCCTCCGTGAAACACAGCAAGCTCCACTATGGGGCCTGCCCTGCTGGGTTCCCAGGCACCCTTCAGCCTTTGCCTTTTCTAGGCTTCAAACTTAGGGGGGTGTGGTCAGGCACCAGGATGGACCCAGGACAGCCGGTGGGTTTGACTAGAGCCATCTGCAGCCATGCACCCCATCCCAAGCAAGTCCAGGTTTATGGTTCCCTCCTTGGTCTTCTGAGAAGAACAAGCATCAGTAAAATGCAGGCATTTGAAGGCTTTGAAGATCAGCTCGAGTTGCCTCGCCATAGTAACCCCAGGCTCTCTTGTTTGGGGGTATATGGACCCAAGTTCCCCACTGGAGAGGAAGCAAGGTCTGCCTCTTGGAAACTCTAGAGGCCCAGGCTTGGCAAGAGACTTTCATGACTGTTTCGCTTTGTCCCTTAACCTGACCATGAGGAGATGACCCTAAAAAGAGACTTTATGATTTATGGAGGGGTCCCTCCTATGGTTTCCTTTTCTAGGACCCTGCACTCCATCTTAAAGACAATGACAAAGTACATTCCCAAAGTGTGTCCTTGGCTTTGAAGCGTCTATTGGCCTAAAAATACCCATTAGGTACCTACAGTAACAAAGGCACAAATGAACAATATCCCCTAGTCCCCAAGACATCCTGTCACTGGGAAACTCATAGGAGACTCTCCTAGCCTGACACAGAAGCTACTCTGAGAAACTGAGGTAGTCATGGGGTTGAGGCCCCAGGGATCCCTCTCCTAGGGAATAGGGGCAGTGGATGCAGGATGCAGGGTGTAGGGAAGGCTCCATCCTTCTTCATGGGGTTTGTGCTAGAAGACTACATTGGAGGGAGGAGGTCTGAGGGTATGCAGCAGAGTTCCTGCCAAGCAAGGGCTTGGGTACCATTGAAGGAGGAGGAGGAGGGGGAGGAGGAGGAGGAGGAGGAGGAGGAGGAGGAGGAGGAGGAGGAGGAGGAGAAGAAGAAGAAGAAGAAGAAGAAGAAGAAGAAGAAGAAGAAGAAGAAGAAGAAGAAGAAGAAGAAGAAGAAGGAGAAGAAGAAGAAGAAACCTTGAGATGAGCAAGTTTCATTACCATTTTGGGAAGGGACAGTAAGGTTAGGTCAGGACTCTCTGAGATGGGGTGTCTAACCTAAAAAGTGGTTATTGCATACGCAGTAAACGACACGAAAGCATTGAACCTCCAAAGCCAGCTCCCTTCTCATGGCCTCTTCTATCCTTCTATCCACCCGTGTGCTTTTTTATACCTTTGCCATATGGTCAGGTCTAGGCTTCAGAAGGAAGACATTTGAGACCCCAAATGAATTTCACAGGTCCCTGGCAGAAGCAGGCAAATAAGTCTTCCAGGTAGCATCCAGGGCCATCCATGCAGGAGGCACCAGGACAGAGAAGAAGTGGTTAGGGCAGGACTCACTGAGAAAGAGAGGGCTAACCTGAGACCCAAAGGATGACAAGAAGCCCCCTGGAGCCCATAGGATATCCTGGAGCCTGTTTGGTGATATTGGTAACACCCAAAGATGGAGATGCACAGGCTCTTAGGTCCTGTACACTTTCTAGCTTCTGGTTCTGGTCATGGGTCTCGGGGACTCTAGACCTCTGCAGGGGGAGGGTGATGTAATAAGGCTAAAGCCCCATTTAAGGTGGAGAGAGAAAGAGGAAGCCTTTCTGCAGAATCAGCAGAACCTACAGACTGCCTGGCCCCAGGAGGGGCTCCTGAGCTGCGGAGGAGGCTGCAGGCCCTTGGCGATGTGCGACTCCTGTAACAGTCCTGTCTGTCTGTCTCTGTCTGCTCCTCTCCTGAGAAAGAGGAACCTGTGTTTGACTTCAGCCCAATCAGCCAAAACAGGAACCAGATGAGCTAGGTCCCTGCACAGGGTTTCTGAGGCCCCAGTGGGATGTGGTCAGGACTAGCTTAGAAACCTGAAGGCTGTGTTCTCCTCCCCACTGCCCAAGGAGTCTGCCTGACATTGCTGTGGAAAGGGCCTCTCAGAACAGGGCACCCAGTCCGCTGGATACAAGTTAACTAACATTAGCAGGGAACAGTGTGACTTGGTGTAAACATTAAACATTGATAGTTGTTAACCCAGGGACAGGACTGAGATGGTTCATTTCCCACTTAAGAGTCGTGTCTGCTGATGCTTACCTTAGCAAAAGCTACACATTTAAGTTGTTAGACAAGGAAGCAGAACTTCAGTGGGAGTGGGAGACTTTCCCAAGGTCAAGGCCACATAGGGGTCACTGAATGCTGGGAACACTGAGATTTACGGCCCATGGCCCACAGTCACAGAGATCCCGCCTGTTACAGCAATTTACTTGCCCCCCTCACATCCCCCCTCCAACACACACAACCTTGGCTGGGGGGTGAGATGGAGGGGGTGAGGACGGCAAAAGCACCTTCACAATTTATATATTTCTTTCCCAAAGGCACCTGAAGTGCAAAAGCCAAGTACCTTTCTGGCTGCCCTTGCAAAGACGGTGTCCCTAGATCAGTTCTGCCCCATCTGGTAGATGTTGGCCCCATGTAGCTGATAAACACTTGGAATGTGGCTTCCATGGATGTGAAATAAAAATTAAAAATCTTGACAAGAGGTAAATAAACATTATTTACCCTGTGCATGTGTGTGTGTGTGTGTGTGTTTGTGTGTGTGTGCACAGCCTGTGGAGGTCTAAAAACACTCACAGAAGCCGGCCCTCTCCTTTTTATTATAGATTTAGAAATAAAAAAATATATATAGTTTATGTGATATATATATATATATAGATATAGATATAGATATATATATATATATATAGAGAGAGAGTCATTCATGCTTGTACATGCCTGATTTCTCAGTAATGGGGAGACCAAGGCAGGGAGATTCAAAGTTTAAGGATAGCCTGGGCTGCACAATTAAGCTTCAGATCAGCTTGAGCTGTGTAGTTTGGCCTTGCCACAACTTTTATAAGATGATGTAAAACTTCACTTGTTTCTCCTACTACTTAAGTGGCACTGTGGACTATGTTGGTGGCTTTTCACGTGGCCTCAGGTCATAATATTAGAAAGCCCAGCAGCTGGGACGATGAGGTGGGGGAGGGGCAGGGGGAAGGGGAGGGAGGAGGAGCGTGGAGACCAGGCAGGAGGAGGATGCCAGGCAGATTGCCTTGCAGGTATGTTTCCTGTGGGCATGCTGCCCCACTGAGCAACAGTCCCCTGCATCCGAGCATCAGTCAGTCAGGCAAGGCTAAGCCTGGGCTTTGGAGCTAATCAGTTCCAAGTTCCTAGCCTTATGCTAGGGGGTCCTCAACATAGAGACCTTAGGGGTCCTCAAGAGAGTTGTTTAAAATGAAAGCACAGGGAATCCGCCCTGAGAGAGCAGAAGTTCCACACTTGTGGAGTCAGCCAACTTCAGATCAAAAATATTTGGAAAACCCATAGAGAGCTATACAGATGGTTGTAACGTTGCTAGCCATGTGCCATTTGTATTTGTAATAAAAAATGACCTAGTGATGAGTTAAAAATACTTAGTGGCATTACATAAGTTATAAGCAAATACAATATTTTATGTGAAAGACTTGGGCCACAGGCGTCCTGGGTCCCATCCCACTGTGATGCCAAACAGTGACGTTAGATGACAAATGTGGACCACTAAGGGGTCAGAGACCAGGATATTTTGGTTCAGGATGAAGAAACTGGTGCATCTGAAGTTTGAGGGGAGCCCAAGGGCCCGTTTACCCTCCGTTGGCTTCCCCTCACTCACCTGGTCCCTGGGTGGAAATGGCGTGGCTGGTGGTTGGTCTGAGAGGACACAGAGGTCTCAGCGGGGGCTGGGCCCCGAGTCTTGTCCGCCAGGCTCTGCTCGATGGCCATCTGAACCAGCTCCTCCTCACTCAGGCTGCTATAAAGGCTGTATTCCTCATGTCCAATGGCACGTTGTCTGCCCCGAGTGGAGATCTCAGTCGCCATCTTAGCCACCTCTCCTCCAGCTTCCAGAAGAGTGACTCAGCAGTAGCCAGCACACGGCAGGTGACAAATACCTGTGAGGAAACCGATCCCCGAGTCACGGAGTGTTTCACAAGGCAGCCATGTTTTCCCACAGGGCAGCTGCACATTTTTAAACATGTATGTGTGTGCCTGCACATTAGTATGTACACCTGACTGTGGATGCACATGGAGGCCAGATGCCAGCAGATCTCCTGCAGGTGGACTTACAGGTGGTTGTGTGCCACTTGATAAGAGTGTTGGGAACCAAACTGGGTCCTCTGCATGAGTAGCAAGTGTTCTTAACCACTGAACCATCTCTCCAGCTCACTCTTTTTTTAATTCATTCATTTGTCCATAGGATCTGTCTAAGCATCCACCCATCCTCATAGCCATCTATCTACTCAACTATTCAACAACCCCTCCTATTCAAACCATCATCCATTTATTCATCCTCTCATGCATCTGTCTAACCATCCAAGGCTATGCCTGCCCATCCTCCCACCCATTCTCCCACCCATCCTCCCACCCATCCTCCCTCCCATCCTCCCACCCATCCTCCCACCCATCCTCCCATCCACCCTCCCATCCATCCTCCCATTCACTCTCCCACCCATTCTACCACCCATCCTCCCTCCCATCCTCCTACCCATCCTCCCTCCCATCCTCCCACCCATCCTCCCATTCACTCTCCCACCCATCCTCCCACCCTTCATCACACCCATCCTCCCATCCACCTCCCACCCATCCTCCCATTCACTCTCCTACCCATCCTCCCATCCATCCTTCCACCCATCCTCCCATTCACTCTCCCACCCATCTCCCATTCACTCTCCCACTCATCTTCCCACCCATCCTCCCACCCATCCTCCCATCCATCCTCCCATTCACTCTCCCACCCATCTCCCATTCACTCTCCCACCCATCTCCCATTCACTCTCCCACTCATCTTCCCACCCATCCTCCCACCCTTCCTCCCACCCATCCTCCCATCCATCCTCCCACCCATCCTACCATTCACTCCCCCCTCCACCCGCATCCGACTATCATGCCCATCCATCCGTCCTCCTCCCCATTGTCCAGTAAGTGCACTCAGCCACCACCCCCTCAGCTCTTTCATCCGGCATCATTCGCCAGCCTATCTGACCTTCCATCCATCCATCTACTCACCGCTCCTCCCATCTGCCCATCATCCATCCTTCTGTCTGTCCACTTCCTCAGTCACATATCCCCCATGCTCCTACCCATTTCCCTTTAACCTTATCGATGCAGAGATCTACCCACTCACCATTTCCATTCCAGGAAGCCTATCTATCTCTACAGGTATGGCGGCATACATTATCAGAGAGATTATTTCTTGTGCAACTACTCTGGGTCAGGCACCCTTCTGGGGACACAAAGATCTCAACATCCTGACTCTTGCCTGTGTTGGGCACATTCCTCCCATCCAGTCACAGCTGAGTCCCAACACTGGCACATAAGACTGCTCTTCACTGTGGGAGGGCTGAGAAGGCCGCGGATGAGTCACACTTGGGCTCGGGCTGGGGGTCTCACGTTCTAGTTAAAACCAGCCATTACAGCAATTTCATTACAGGGACTCTCTTCGAAAAGATACAAATGCCTCGGAGAGAGCGGAGCAGGCGGAGCGAAGCTCTGTCAGCAAATGAAATCAAATCAGCCTGTCTGGTGATCTTTACTGGCTTGCAGCAAGCCGACCACAGGTCAATGGTTCTCAGCCCCGGCTGCGCACTCAAGTCACAAGAGGCCTTTGAACAACATCCCCCAAGTGCCGGCATTTGGCTCTGGAAAATATCCATGTCCTTTCCCCCAGAGACAGTCATCTTTCTTCTTCCCCTCAGATAGTGAGCCTACGTCCTTGTGACTTGCTCTCCCAAGGGGAAGCTAGTGGGGACGATACACCAGGCACATGAGAGATCTCTTCTAGCATGCCCAGGGGAACTAAGAATTTCCCACGAGACCTGCTTCCTTGCAGGAAGAAACCCAACAAGCTCCCGAGGGTAGGCAAGCTCCACCCATCAGGGAAATGCCTGTCTAGTCGATGAGACACGCCCCCTCAGCCAGTGGGAGGTCAACCCCTAACCCCACCCCGAACTCCCCACGTGTTCCCATTTCCAGAGTCTCCCACCTGCGGGTGTGGACCTTCGCTACCAGTGCTTGGTCTAAGGATCGCTTTGCTTGTGTGGCGTTCTTGTGACTCTGGCTAGCTAGTACCCAGGAGGCAGGCCCAGCACATACATCTCCAAGAGGACATCCAAATGACCTACCGCCAACACACCAAGAGGCAGTCACGTGATTAAGGTTGAGGGGTTCAAATTCAAAGCTAAAGCAAGACAACCTCCCCCCGCCCCACATGGCTCAAAGGAAAATAGGACGTGTAAGCGTCAGGGAGTGCGTGAGATCACCACGGAAAGTATGGGGTCACTGAGAGCTGTGATGAGGATTGAAACAGCACAGAAAGATGGGTGAGCTTTGGCTCCTACTAGTCCTGGGGCCTCCTGTGTGCGATTGTGGGGAGCGTTGGGGGTCACAGTGGGTGAAGACCATGCTCTGGAATGAAGAAACACAGCAGAGTGGGCGTGGCTGGAAAGCAGCTACCCTCTTGCACCCAGCGCCCCTGGCCAAGGACCTGGGTCAGGTGTGAAGGTGTTGTGTTCATAGAGGAGCACAGATTCTCGAGGGACCCTCAAGACTGCTTGCCGACTGGATTGCTTGCAATGGACTTAGCAGCCTACAGAATTCATCAAATAGTTTCACATTCCTGTCAAAACCCCAGGACCTAACCAAAGGTCAGGCACACAATAAGTACAGGAGAATAAACAGGAGAATCATAATAATGTTTAATTCCATGGAAGACTGGCTGGTTTCTGGACTGGGGACCCCGTGCTACCTGCTCTAGCCTTGCCCTGCCATCTGCTGGACGTATCGGGGACTGCAGCCTGGGAAGTAGATGCTATTAGCCTTGGTTCATAGTTGTGCTCCCAGGATGCCTGATATTATAGCATATGTTGAGACATCATCTGACACACAACGAGGGCCTGGAAAAATCTGAATATGACTTGAAGCTCCCTGAAGGGAGCCTCCACCTGCTCCTGTTCATTCAGGATCAGAGGGGAGTTTTCAGAGGGGCCGTATGACGGCCTTACCTTCTTCCTGGTTTTCCTCCATTTAAAACGAAGACAGGACAAAGAGGGAGAGATCCCGAGCCAGCCTTCTCTTTCTGTGACAAGGATGGTTGTCAGCACCTAAGCTGGCTCTATGTCCACTGAGAACTGTGTCATGGCAAGATCTGGTCCAGCCTGCTGCAGATCTCCACCCTCCCGTTGTTCTAGACCTCGGAGGGGGCGGGAGGAAGCACCCGCCTGGCCCTCCTCACAGTCCCAACTTCACTCTGTACAAGGTGACCATCTGTGCAGGAAGTGGGGTCCCTCAGGGGTTCTTGAGTTAGATAATGATGCAGGGCACAGGGCGGGCACAGTATGTGTTTTCAGTTTGGGGGTCATGTATGCAGCAGAGCACGCATGTAGAGGGCGGGCTGCTGTACTGGGCTCCTGAGCAAGGCCATGACTGTGCCAGGCGTCACCTCAGAGCTGCACTGCCAACCAAAGAGAAGACCCCTTGCCACCAGTGTGCACACTCACGTTTGCCGCCGTTTGGTCCGCATCAGGAGTGTACGTTAGAGGTGTTGTGTTTTTGCATGACAGTGGGTAAACTGAGTCACATCCAGGGAGGAGGTGACAAGAGTGGGGCTAGAAGGCAGCACAAGACTTCTCACAAGACTCTGGGCTCATGTAGCTTTTCTTTTTGTTTCTTGCATTTGTATGCAAGAAAGAGAGAGAGAGGCATGTGTGTGTGTGTGTGTATGTGTGGTGTACCTGTGTATGTGGGTTCACACGTGTGGGGTACAGGTGAAGTGAACATGTATGTGTGCATGTATGTAGACCTGAGGGTGGCATCGGGTGTCTCAGTTTAATTTATTCAAACAGGGTCCCTCACTGAACTCAGAGCTGGCTAGCTTGCCCGTGGGTCCCTGGCTCTGCCTTGTATATGTGCAGACGGCAGGCAGCTCCCATACCTGCTGGGATTTACGTGGGTTCTGGGGATCCCACGGCCAGTGCTCATGGTTGTGTAGCAGATACATTACTCACTGGGCTATTTCCCCAGCACACTCCCTTCTCCCCATCACCCCTGCCCC
This sequence comes from Apodemus sylvaticus, assembly GCF_947179515.1. Lineage (NCBI taxonomy): Eukaryota > Metazoa > Chordata > Mammalia > Rodentia > Muridae > Apodemus > Apodemus sylvaticus. The sequence goes on along the minus strand of NC_067477.1, from coordinate 19,315,019 downwards.
ACTGCCTTTTAAGGTTTCAGGGGAGGCTGGGATCAAAAATGAAGACTTAGCAGGGCAGTGGTGGTGCACACCTGTAATCCCAGCACTCAGGGAGTCAGAGGCAGGCGGATTTCTGAGTTCAAGGTCAGCCTGATCTACAGAGCGAGTTACAGGACAGCCAGGGCTATACAGAGAAACCCTGTCTCAAAAAAACCAAATGCAAAAAAAAAAAAAAAAAAAAAAAAAAAAAAAAAAAAAAACAAGAAAAGAAAAGAAAAAAGAAAATGAAGACTTTGTTCTTTTAAAAGATTGTCTCTAAGTATATATTATATGTGCATGCATAATAAATCCATGCTTACAAATGTATTTGTAGTTTGGTCATATAATAAATCATGTAATATATACCATGTTATATACATATATGTATACATGTACAGCCAGCTCAGAATCTGTGAGTTCTGCATCTTTGACTTCAACTAACTGAAGTTCAAAAATATTCAGGAAAAATGTTCAAGTCATCATGAACACGTGTAGACATTATTACTTGAACATGTATAGACATTATTCCTGTCATTATTCCCTGAACAATATAGTGTAACGACCTCCTTTGTAGGGAGCCTTGGATAATCCAGGGATGGTTTCAATGAGCACACAGGCAGGTGTGCAGCCAAGCATCTTAGACTTAGCTATCTCCGGGTTTCAGGAACCCATCCCAGCAATGCCAAACAACAGCTGTGTATGTTAACATTCACACATATGTAGTGCCCATTAATTTGCTGTGAAAGTTTCAGGGTCTCCCGAATGTCCCAAGACCCTTAACCTCAGGTGATCTTAAAAACAAGCTGCTTGGGCTAGCCTGGGACTGAGTTGGAAGTAGGGTTACTCAGTGGTTACCTCCCCCAGCCCTTTATTCTTTGCAGTGGTCTGGTCTGCCAACCACCGTCTGTCTCCAGGAGCAGCTCATGGGAGACGTAGAGATCTGCTCTCCTTGCCTGGCCCTCCTGCTCTGAGACTTGAACATTACAAGCGTGCTTGTGCTTTGGACTGTTGTCAGAGGCTTATCTGGAGCGAGTGGACAGTTGTTGGTGTCTCTCCAGGAAAAGCACGTGGACCAGGCCTCACAGCTTCTAAGCACAACAGACTCAGCTGCTAGTCTCAGAGCCCTGATACTGGTCTCAGCCCAGCTCGTGACTCTGGGTGTCAACGCTCTGGGCTTTCTCAGGCTTGCTCAGTGGTTGTGTCTGTGTGGGGGGGGGAGGGGTGATATGATCTGCTCAGGGTTAGAGAATACAGTCAACACCGCCACATAGGACTCTTCTTGGTTTGTATGGAGGAGAAACTGAGGCACAGAGAGGTCACAATGGGAGTTGATCCTGCCCAACGTTAACTTTGCCCACACTCCACCACCACATCAGAAAATTATTATACAGAAAGGAAAAACTGAGGCTCCCTCTGGACTGGACCACCCTTCCTTCTCTGTCCAAAGCTGGGACACCCCCCCCCCCCCGCTCTCTCTCTCATCATCTGGAATCCTAGGTCTGGAATACATTGGGAAAAGTCACCTCATAAAGACAGTAAGGAAGAAGGTAAGAGAGGGGTCGTGGGGGGAGGGGGAAGGAAAGCAGGAAGAAAAAGAAATACTTTTCTGGGTTTTGTGGCAAATACTGTGTTCTAAGAAGACAGTCCCTCACAGAGCTAACGGCCGCCTGAGGTGTTGCCTGTGAGCAGTGGCTAAGAGGACTCCAGAAAGCCTGCTTTCCTCTTCTCCCCCCAGCCCCTCTACTGTTGCCTCTCTGGGACCGGTCACCTTTGTCTCAGAGTGAGGGCCTCTTCCCTGCCTACCGGCCCTGCAGGGACTGGCAGTGTTCCAGGCACTGAATCCAGACACATCAGTATGGCTCCATCCACAGGGCTAGACACAGGATTCCAGGGCCCTGACCCAGTTTCTGCCTAGTCTCTAGAATGCCGAGCTCTGCCATCTGCCAGCAGCCTGAGGTGACAGTGATGTGTGGGCACGGCTGGACACTCCTCCCCCTTCAGGCAGCCAAGGACTCTGCAGCTCAGAAGACGGAGGACTCTGGACAGGCTGGGGACAGTCTGTGTCCCCTGCAGGGGGCTTCTTAGATCTAGCCTGTGGTACCTAATGATACCATGGGGGTATCAGAGAGAGGTCCTGCTGGGTTCACAGAGATACTGACCACTAGTGTCAGCCTGAAGGCAGCGGCTGTGAACGCGAGCCCTTGTGGTCCAGAAGCTTAGCTCTGATTTCTAACTTCAGCAACTCATTGCTGCCCGGCCTCAGACAAGACCCTTAACCCCTCACAACCTCAGTTTCCATATCTTGAAAAAGAAGTCAACATTTACCTCATCCTCATTGTAGTCTTGAGAGGGATCAGGGAAATAAGTTACCCGTATTTGAGTCTTTGATGGATACCGGCTAACATGAACTGAATTGCTCTTCATTATAAAACCATTTCAGACTCCCACACAGAGGAGAAAGACGATGATCCTCCACTGAAATCTCTGCCTCAGGACTACTAAAACATTGGTGGTCAGGACATACCAGGTGTGCCTCCTTGTGCCAGGAGGGACCAGAAATATGAGCCGGTTCCTTCTGGTAAGCACACATCCGTGTTTTGAACAAGAATGAGCTAACAGCCACTGGTGGCTAAGGTCGGGCTGTGGCTGGGGGCTGGTCTGGCAGCCTGCCCGAGCCCCTCTGAATTCCCTCAGACCTTGCCTCACATGGACTCCTTGCAGAAGGAGAGTTTCCCTGCTCTAAGCAGGGTTTGGTGACATCCCTGCTATCCCTTCATGTCACTGGCCTGTTCGTGTCAGTCCACCTCCCTGACCACGCAAGATATCACCAGAGATAAATCCCTACCTGTTTCCCCTCTGATCACCCACTTTGTAAGTATGTTTCATCTTGCCCTGGTCCTGGAGAGAACACTCCTTCCTCCAGCCTCCACGGACGGCTTCCTTTCTCCCTCCCACCTCAGGGAGTCTTCCCCTTAGCAGCCCCGTCTTTCCCAATTCAGATCTCCCTTTGTCCCAGCTGTCCCGCCACCCAGAGACCCCTTGTTCACCATGAGGACATCCCAGCTGTCCTTTCCAAGACCATTGCCTCCTTAATTAAATAGGGCACGTGTGCATGCACATGTATGTATATATGAGATAGTTTTTGTGTCTCTGCATCCCATAATTTTTCTTTACTCCCATCTAGGTAACATTTCTCATTCCACACCCTCTCCTAAGCCTCCAGAAATGGCGTACAAAGCCCATGGCACCCAGGTCGTCATCAGCCACGCAATCCATGCATAGCCCTCTTCGTATAAAAGACACTGAGTACTCTTGCAGGAAAACACCCATCATTGGCTCAGTCTGGAAGCATTTCCAAAAGTCACCTGTCTGACGCAGACAACACCGGAGACCCTAGGCATCCAACAATAACATCAGTGCTCACTCTTTTCACATTTCCATGTTTTGAAACACACCACAGACTGGCATGCTAAGTCAGAGTCCTCTGGAAGAATAACTACCATGCATGCAGGGTGCTGGTTCCCTGCTTCCTGCCAGACCCGAAGTCTCCAGTATGCAGAGCTGAGGAGAAGGAAGAGAGAGAGAGAGAGACAGAGACAGAGACAGAGACAGAGACAGACAGACAGAGAGACAGAGACAGAGAAAGACATGGGCACAGTTTGGCTACAGGTCTCAGTGGGTCCTGAAGCTGCAGGTCCCAGCCCGCCCAGCAATTCTTTTCCAAGTCTCCATGACCAAGTCAAAAGCAAGCATTACCTGCAAAACTCTGCGGCAGGGGCACAGGTCTGGGCAACAAAGAGTTTTCTGGGCTGTCTGAATTCAGAACATGCTCTCTGGGTTTGCCTCCTGTGCTGGCCCTGAGCTTCTGGCTGTTGTGCCAGGCAGCTCTGAAACACTCTCCTTTGAAGCAGGGAGTTTATTTCGGGCCCACCGCATGACCACGGATGTCAAGCCAAGCTATAAGACGTTATGACTCTCAGATTTCCCTTCTGAAGATCGCACTAAGGAAGCCGCGATCCCGCCCTCCACTCCTCCCGGGGCACGAGAGACAGGCTCCTGCTTCGGAGAGCATCCCAGGCTTCGGCCCTCACGTGATGTCATCATCTGTGATCCTTGACATGGAGCCCATATATGGGTATGTTTCTAGAACTACTCAGGCGGGAGCTAGAGAGGAGGGAAATGCAGAAAGACAAGACGGGGAGGGCGCACAAAGAGACGCAGAAGTGAGAAAGAGAATAAACAGCGAGGGAGAAAGAAGGGGAGCCCTAAAGGAGAGGCAGGAAGAGGGCGGTGCATAAAGACCCTTGCATAATACCCTTGAGAAAATCCAAGGGTCGGTGTCGGGCATGCAGCAGGTGGCCAAGGCTAACGTTTGGAGACGCCAGCTGTCCAGAATTAGATGCTCTGGGGTGGAGCCAAGGAACACAGGTCAGAGCATAAGGCAATGGACCAAGGAGCAGAGCATCCTGCAGTCCCAGAAAGGCTCAGTCACAGAAGCGAGCTACCACCCCTGGTCCGGGAAAGAGTATCTCCATTTCTGGACTAGGTGATCTAAGAGAGTCTGTCCCCTCTTCTCCTTTGGATGTCGGTGTTCTTAGCCATGTACTTGGGATTAGAAGGCAGGGGGAGGCAGCGGACCATTTGTGGTTGCATGTCGGGAGAAAGTCCTTGCATACCACAACCAGGGTCTCAGGTAAAAGAGACACTGAGGGAGAAGGAAGATGGCAGGGAGGCTGATGGTTGCAAACCCTGAGCAAGGCACTGTTTAGAAGTGGGCCCTCCTCCATCCCCAACAGGTGCCCCAGACAATGGCAGAGATAAATCATCCAGCCTGACCCTACACACTCCTGACCCTCAAAACAATGAGGTGGGCCAGGTGGTTCCACACACCTTTAATCCTAGCACTCTAGAGGCAGAGGCAGAAGCATGTGGATCTTTATAAATTCAAGGCTAGCCTGGTCTACATAGCAAGTTATAGGACTGCCAGGGCTACCAAGTGAGACTCTCTAAAGCAAACAAATCACAGAATGGAATGAGGTCATAGTTTCATGTCTCTGGGGCCTGGGGCTGCCAATATGCAGGACCAACCTCAAATATCTTCTTAAAAGTCAGCCTCAAGCTTGAGAGATTTTCCTTCCTTGGTTTTGATAGCTTCATAGGTACGCACAATTACGTTGAGCCATCAAGATGGCTCGGCAGGTAAAGGCACTGTCTCCAGAAGGTAAGCAAACAAAAACCAGGACTCAACTTCATTCTCTCTTCCCGTTGCTGCTAGGATGCGGTCCTCAATCCGATCACAGTTTGTGACAGACCAGCAGCTCCCTGTTCTTAGGGAGTGTTATGACTTCTCCATCTAGAAGGACCCTGGGATATTCTTTCCAGACCCCTTGTTTTCCAACTGAGGCCCAGAGAGGTGCTGTGATGTCTCTGAGTCCAACAGCAAAGAAAGGCTGCATAACAATCTGCATGCTGAAGACCGTGGCCATGGGCTCAGATGCCAGTGTGTGCAGTAGAGACTCCTGTGACATAGGGAGGGACCTGGGCTTTGGATACCTGACTCAATGCGGAAGATGCGGAGTATCTTGAGCTATTGTCTAGTAGGAAGAAGTACGTCTCAGCAGTGCTGCTGCATCTCCACAACCCAGGGCTCCATAGGTCAGCTGACTTAGACCCCAAATGTTGGTTCCAGTCACTCCATGTTCAGCATGTGGGATTTCCCACCTCCGAGTATTATCCATTTTTTGATGGATTAATGGTATTCAGTAGTCACTTTAACTGCAAGTCCCCGATGACTAATCTTACTGAGCATCTGATGACCTGGACTAGTGATTTCAGGCCATTCCATAGTCAACACCATCAAGGAAGGTCAAAGAGCAGCTGAGCAACCATCTTCCAGAGACCAGGAAAGGGTGGAACGGGGACAGACACAAAAACCATAGGAGAGTCAGCCTGTAGAAGATCAGAAGGAAGGAATTTTCTAGAAGCCCCAGGAGCCCTATGGAACTGTGGGATCACTCCTGCAGGACCCAAAGGAGTGGTGATGTTTGAAACCCATCACCCCCTTGTTTTGACAGAGACCCCTATTCCAGGAAGGATTGAGGGGGCAAGCAAGCGGGGAAGAGCCAGGCAGAAGCCATGAAAACTGGTCCGGGGCAGTGCCAAGGCTCAGGGTGACGTCGGCCGGAGAGTGGAACATCACAGCTAAATTAAGCACCCTGTAGCCCGATGTCCTGGCTGGGGCCCTCACTACCTCGATAGAAATTTATTTTGGTTTCATATAACCCGAGATGAAGAGAAACAAACAAGAGTCCAAGGCTGGCTCTAGGAGCGTTTAGAAAGGAGGTCAGGCAAAAGTAGATGAAGGTTCTGTCCTGGGAGGCAGAAGGGGGCACCGTGAGAGGGCTTGCAGGAGGGGGTGCTAAGGTCCTCAGAGGTCAAGGAAAACTCCAGGGAGGGAGCTCACCTTCCCCATTGACAGGCTGCCAAAGTAGCACTATGGGGTCCCTCGGCTGCCCAAGAGTGTACTAGATTATCCTTGCACAGACAGGACCACCCTGTGATAGAAGACGCCCACTGCACCCCCAGTTTCTAACATAGGCCCTAGAGGCAGATAACCCCAACCCATCCTTAGCTCTGTCTTCTGAGAATAAAGGCGAGATGATCCCCATGGAGGTTGTGGGGATTCAGCCAGATCTCAGAGCTCAAGCTGTCCCCAAGAGCTGAGCAGGCAATGGTCTGAGAACATTTCTTCCTCCCACACCCACCTGCAGAAGAGAAGTCCCCTCCTGCTGCTCAGGGATCCGAGGGCCAGGGCAGCCAGGGAGCCTGGGACTGAGTTCTTTCAGGGGCTGCTGGTCCTTTCAGTTGGCCAAGACACTTGGCCCCCTGTGAGGTTGAGCTCATGATGCCTGAACCACCCTGGGGAACTCAGGGACTAAATTAAACCCAGTACAGCCCACAGGCCTGAGTTAGCTGCTGGGAACAGGTTTCCCACAAATATAAATACGTTCGGAGCAGAGCTGGGAGCCTTCCATTGCTTGCCAGCTGGAGGGAGGGCCCCAGGCAGGATCAGAATGTGCAGACCCAGCTCCTTCCCCTGGGACTAGCTAGGCTGTGTGGGACCCTACTCATCCTGCTGCACACAGCAACTCCTCATGTTTCTGATTGGCTATATGCGAGCATCCTCTGGACCTCCTGCATAACTCAGAGGGAGAGGGCAGGAAGACGGAGATCTAGCCAGCCATCATGGAGCCTTGCTTGCAGGGAACCGAGGTCTGGGCGTGCAGCTGTCACCCACTTGGCCTTCTGCAGGGACAGTCAGCCATAGGGCAGCTGCTGTGGGTTTCAGCTTTCACCCTCAGTCTTGCTCCCCAGGGAGCCTGAGGGGCCAGAGATACAGCATCCACCCACCGTAGAGTGCCAGACAGACATGGCCTTCTGGGAAAGGCCCTGGGCTTGCTGGGCTGTGGATGCTGGGTCATCCTGGGCTTAGGACATAAGGAAGGGCCAGGGATTTTGACGTCCCAAAAGTGGGCTGTATCCTTTTCTTTGCACACACAAAGGGATGGGGCGAAATGCTTCCATTTTGAACCTCCTCTGGTACTTTGAGGGAGATGTTGACATCTTGAAGACACAGGAGAGGAATCCAGGGAGGTTCTCTGAGGACCTTCCAGACCCAACCACGGTGAGCCCCAGGGTTGTAGCCTCCATTTCACAAGGAACCACACCCTTGTTCAGAGGAAGGGAAACTGTAAATCAGAGGAATGCTCAATCCTGGTAGGAACCTCAGGCCCTCTGCAGAATGCTCCCTAATTCTTAGATCATCCAGCTGCAGCCTCCAGGACCTGAGTTGAGCAGATGGGCAGGGCCCTTACTACACAGCAAGGTCAAGAGATAGGTTAGACTTCCACATCTGGGAGACCGGAGGTGCCCTCCCTTCTGAGCTGGAAACACTTGGTGGTGTCCAGGTTGGGATGGATAATAGTAGGCCCTAGGCTCACAAACAGCCGCTTTTAAGTACAAGAAACCTGAGTGTCAATGTTCTTTTGCATTGTGTCCCACACAGTCAGTCCTAAGGTTGTTGGTGTCCCTGTGAAGCACGGTGTCTCAGAGCCACAGCCCCACAGTTATCTGCCAGATACAGTAGTTCTTGCTTGCTGTGTGACCTCAAACAACTCATTTGCCCTCTCTGAGCCTTGGTTTCCTGATCTACAAAAAAGGAAGAAAATGATAGCACCTACAGCTTATGGAAAGATTGCAAGGTTTAAATTTTGCATATATATTATAATGCTACAAGCATCCTATATGTATTTTCACATATATAGTTATATTTACATATATGGAATGTATGCATATTAAATACACATATTGTTTATTATGATGTATATAATTATATATGTGTATAATGTATATATGTACATGTTTTCCCCTCAGAATGAAGACTTATAAACCTAAAGGCTCTCAGTAGCGCATGTTTCCTCACAAAGATAGAAGGCATGGCCAGTGTTAGAGACTGAGGACACTTTTCTGTAAGAGGACACTTGACATTCCTGAGGCCATCTTGGTTGTCACAATGGGGGGGGGCACAGATACGCCTTCAGTGACCAAAGACAAGGATGCTCCCAAAGACCCTCATTGTGTCCCACCTCCTGCACAGTGCCCTTGGTGTGCTCTGGGAGGAACCCAAGGGGGAGAGGGGCCTCTGCTCAAGGCAGAGTTGGCTGCTTGCATTTCCCAAGTCCTGTGACTGTTATATAACTGGGTTGTCTGTGGAAAGGCTCGTAAACCAGCTCTGAAGGTCACAAGGGTGTGAGCGCAACATGGAAGGACCAACCAGCAAGCCAGCGTTGATCATCACAAAGGTGGGGGGTCCTCAGAACAGGAAGGGACTCAAGTAGGTCTCAGCCTTGCCCGGCTCAGACCCCATTAGACCCACACCCACCAGTGCTAAGCATGCCTGGCTGACGTGCCTCAAGCGCACGTCATTCTTTAGATGAAGATCGCCAGAGCTGTAGTCTCCAGGAGATGGGATGAGGGGATGGGCTTCAAAATAGAAAGCCTCGGACCAAGTTCCTTAGTTTTCCCCTAAAATTATTATTCTGCATCTCTCTCCTGGTCCGTGTTGGGGGAGGGGTGTGCATGGGTGGTCTCCTGCATGCCAACATGGGATGTACAAACTTACAGCAGCATAGCATGTGAGGCACCTGACATGCATCGGAAAGTACCTGGGCCTAGCCTGGTGCCAGGGTTAGCTTTTCAGGAAAGTTCTGTGTGACTCTCTTCAGACCTTCTCCTATCAGGAGTCCTGAGGGTTGAGAGGAAGTCCACATGCTGCTGTCCAGAGTGTAAACTATGCAGGCCATGGTGATGAATTACATGCGTGTAGGCAAATGCTACAGAGACGGAGGCAGGAGGATGATGAGTTTAAAGCCAGCCAGGGTTATATCTTTCAGGACTAAACATGTGACCGGGTAGAAGAGTGCTTGCCCGCCATACTCAATCCCCAGCACCTCAGAACAAAGCCAGAATCGTTCCTGAACTCAGGGCCTCAGAGAACAGCTCAGCGGCTGCCTGTCGCTGTGCCCATGCTCACAACACTCAACATTCAAGTGTAAACCAGTTGGCGTTCGGATCAGGGCTCTGTAACGATTTGGAAAATGGAAACTAGAAGTCCAGAGTAACTGTTTTTAGAATATCACTTTTGAACGCTGGGACCACAGATGATGCTCCTCCTTCCACAACGGCCAATCGCCGGGCATCTCAGTTGGCCTTGTATGTGCCGTGTGCTCTCTCCATCCAGATGTTCTTGCCTGCTTGTGCACGTGTGGCCTCATACACGACCCAGTTAAAGTTCAGGAACCAGTGGCTGGAAAGAGAACTTGTATTGCTTCCTCTGTCCCTGGGGCAGAGGTGACATGTGTTCTTTACAGTTTATGCTCCCGCTACAGAGGCTCTGCCTCCCTGACTGTCCCCAGCTCAAGCAGCTAAAGGTGGGGTCTGAGCACTGCAGGTGTCTTTCTTTTTCTCTCCGCCCACCCTCCTGCCCTCCTTTCCCTTGCTTGCACTTTTCCTGACTGGCACAGAAGCCCCCAACCTCCCCTCCAAACTGCACTGTCATAGTTCCTGGCCTGGCCTGCAGAGCGTGTGACTGGGCATACAGGTCCTGGCCCGCTGACACCTGGGGCATATTTAAGAGGATGGCTGTCCTGATCTACAAGAGAACTGTCAAACAGGCTCCAGGGACCAGAGCTGACTCTGACTTGGTGCAGGGCCTGTTCTGAGACCTTCCTGGCTGGCCAGCTGGCTGCTTGTTCTATGTCCTGCTTGGGCCCCTGACCCTATATTTAGTGCCACTCCCGCCCCAGCAGGATCAGCTGTCTGTTGTGCCACACGCCCTGCCTGGATCATCTCTCGGCCGCTGCGTCCAGTGGCCTGGTTTCTGACCCAGGTATCTGTCAGGCTCAGGCAAAGGCTGTTCTCAGAAGCACATTCCAGCTGGTTTCAAGGGCCTTGGAGGCCTCTGGGTGGAAGCAGTGACTTCCTTTGAGCCTCTAGCCCTGCCCCTGACTGCCTATGGTCCCAGTGAGGATGTCCAGGGCGACGACTGCTTGAGGCGAACACCCAACGAATGCAGCTATTATTATGTTTGTCCCCGAAGCATAACTCAAATGTCACAAGCCCTACTGGGCGCCAGAAGCAGTGTCAGCTGCTGGGGTGTTGTCTCTACCCAGCCCTGCAGAGAGCAGAGGCAAATGGAGGGAGGGGTGGGGACAAAGAGAGGGAAGGAGGGGAGGAGAGAAGTCAACAAGAGGGATGAAGGGGATGCAGGTGGGGGGAAGAAGGGATGGGGGAAGGTGAGGAAGACGGAGAGGAGGTTCACGGAAGGACCAGGGAAAGGGGAGAAGGCTTCGGGAGAAGGTTTCTCACAGACCTTCCTAATCATGGCAGGTGTTTCTTGGCACCATCATATTATTCCAAGCTGTAGGCTATTCCTAGCGCTACTCCATGGAGTCCTTGGGTTCCTCATGGGAGTGGGTATAGCCAGAAGGCAGAGGAAAGGAGCCAGGGGTAGACAGGAGGAGTCTGGGCCATGTGGACAATGCAGTCATGCCTGGACCAAGGCTGCATCCCAGGGAGGCTGCTAGGGGTCCTAGGGGTTCTGCAGTCACACCCGGGTTAGGAGGCAGGGTGGAAACTAAGAACAGTTAACCTCTTCTCTACTTTCTGCTGCCCAGGACAAGGTTTTCCCAGACTCAGAGGCAAGGGGTGGCCTGCCTGCTGGGACCTGTTTGATAAAGGTTTGGGAACTTGTGCAGTGGGGGTGACAGCGGCTGGAGCAGAGGGCTTGGGTGAAGGAAGGCAGGTCCTGTGGGGGATGGGGGGGATGCTAGACTTTCAGAAGAAACTTTAGGGCAGAGGAACCAGAGAACCTGATCAGCTACGGGTGATTCAAGCGATGCCTTGAGGTGTGGAGACCCTCTGGCCACACCAGCCAGCATCCGGTAATATTTATGGGCCTTGACTCTGGCCTCTTGATGGGCAGAAGCATGAGGTGGGTGGGTAGGGATCACAGCTATAAGTGGCATCTGAGACCCTGTCCACACTCACCGTCCACACCCAGCCTGGCAGGGTCTGTCCTCTGTATCAGGGGACAGAACCCAAGGAGGATTAGGCAAGATGGCTTCCTCCATGCTGGTCCCCAAGAGCTAACTGCCAGGCCCAGGCTCTTTCTCTTCATCATCAGCCTTCTTGCTCTCCCAACCAGCAAGGCACTGGTAGGGGTGATGAGGCCAGGCCAGGGTGTTTCTTTCCTGTTCCTCCTCCTCTGAGCTGTGTTCATGGACCGGTCTGTCCTGGGTGCAGCTCCAGTCGGGCAGATTCTCCATAGACTGTCTCTCTATGACTCTATCCCAGGAACAGTGCCACCCTCTCTCAGAATCCTCCATCCTGCTCATACCTGGTTTTTTTTCCCCTGTGTAACTTCTCTTCTGTCGCTTGTGCCTACTAAGTCTTGAAGGTAGGACCGTCAGCTAAGATACAGAAAGCCTAGGTAAGATTTACTTCCAGAAAAGCACTATTGCAGCATAAGTATATCCCTGAAGTTGTATAGGGATATACTTATGCTAAACACTTACCTGCTATTTACTTGCAATCCTCCACACACACACCTGACTGTGTAGCTGATATTTTTCATTTGAAATCCTATTTTCTGGGGCCCTGACTGATGTGCCTTAGGTCACAGGGAACTGCTACAACTCTTGATTACCGAACAGGCAGGCTAAGAAGCCCAGATCCCCAAAGCATAGAGACAGTGTGGGTAACTTAATGAAACATGAAGACATGGCCGCTCCTAGGTATGGCTGAGCAGAAGCTCCTTATTGAGGGAAAGCACAGCTAAAGGCATCTAGCTGAACAGGACCATGAGAGAAAGGGGGTGGTGAGAGAAGAGGAGGAGGAGGAGGGGGGGAGAGAGAGAGAGAGAGAGAGAGAGAGAGAGAGAATTCATGAACAAAATGGCTACATTGTACAGGAACCAGAAGCTCAGGAAGGAAGCCCAGCCTCTGGGTTGGAAGGGTTTAGGACACAGCAGTGGAAGGCTTTCCTGGGGACAGGATAGCCTAATGGTAGGGGTGGGGACTAAGACAGAAGGGTAAGAAGACCAGCAAAGACATTCCTCTCCACAGCCTAGCTTCATCCCCCAGAATGCCAGGGGACAATAGGGCCAGACCCAGAAGCAGACACTGGCCGTTGGCAATGCTATGACGCACTAGGAAGCTAGAGAGGTGGGTTGGGAAGACCTGGAGCCCTTCTGTGGACAGTAAGCTGTCTCTGGAGTCACCTCCTAGGCATGTGACTCTAGGCCTCAGTTTCTCACCCTATACAGTGCTCAGCCTGCTGACGACACCCAGAGAGTGGCTGTCAGAGGCAGACAGAACCAAAGACCCTGCTTTTGAACTCATCAGGACAGGTCGCTGGGACAGATGAACTCCGTGACACATCACGGTGCAAGCACCACGGAAGGCTAAACTCTGGAAAGTTTCCGCACACTGGCTCTCCTTCCACGGAATCTAAGTCCAGGCTGCTCCTGTGGATGCTTCTGCTGTCTGACAGATGTGGGTATCCCGCAGCTGTGACATCCATCTGCTAAACTGGAAGAGTCTGGAGAAGGCATTGCAGGGCCATTTTCTCACCAACCCTCACTCCACATAAGCCACGTCAGGTAGGCTGGGAGCGGCTTTCTAGCTCTGTTCCCAGGAAGAAAGGACAACAGCTTGATGGCAGCCACAGGGCTCCCTCACACTCCTGTGCCATCTCCAGCAATACCCAACAACATGTGGGAGGAAGCCCTAGAAGGATACTCCTCGGTCCCTTAGATGACCCCGTGACAGAGAGCTGTCAGATAGCCTCTTAGCTCCCTCAGAAACAGACCCCGGGACAAGGACCCTGTGCGTATTAGTCTGCTTTCCATTACTGGGGCACGATAGCCAAGGCTGGGTGGTCTGTAACGAGATTTACTTACCTCACGTGGCTGTCAGTTGGCTGTCCCCGATTGGGCAGCCCGATAGGCTAGCCTTTAGTGAGGACACTCAGTTGGGTCTCTTCATGGCCAATGGCATCATGACGGGCATACATTCCAGAGGGAGAGATTACTTTGTGAGATAGAAAGTCAGAGAGGGGAGGGGCACAGCAAAGGGAACGTTCATTCTTTTCCAGCAGCTCACTTTGATCAAGGATCCCATGAGACTCATGTCAATCTCTTGGGGGCAGTGTCTAATGACCTAACTGCTTACACTAGGCTCTACCACTTAAAGGGCACGCTACCTCACGATTACTATTTATTACTATTGCTATTGCTACTACTACTATTACCACAGAGCTTGTCTCTGACACATGAAGTTAAACTGTGTCCAAACTACCTTACAATCTCACAAAATGCTATAGAGGAAGAAGGTAAGAGAGGTCACACAAGCCAGGTCCCCATAGGTCCAGCACCTTAGATGTGACATTGAAGATGGAGCTGAGTCTTGGGACTGAGTTTTCTCTCTGGTACTTCAGGAAGGCAAGGACTGACAGATGAAGGGCTGGATGTGTGCACCCAGTGGTCAAGGAGAGGGGACAAGGACAGACACCTAATATCTGCTATGCTTACCAGACATACAGGAGACACTCACATCCCTCTCTGGATCGCTCCATGAGGAGAGAGAGCAAGAATCAGTTCTTAACCTGTGGGCCTGTGTTCATGCCCTGTGCCTCTGGTCTCATGGTTGCTTCATGTCCAGGGAACCTTGATGCAGGACTATAGTTTGTCCCAGTTCATCTGGAGAGTGGGGTGAAGGGGGGTAGTGGGCTGAGGGTAGCTGCTGTAAACTACTAACTGTGTGCAGAGCACAGCTCCATCCTCAGACAGACAGAGGTCTAGCAGCAGATGCCAGGGAGTCAGATAGAATGTTCTCTGAAGAGTGAGCTAGCCCCTTGGCCTTGGCTGAGGCCCAGCACCATGTCCCCAGGTCAGTCGGGGACACTGGCAGCTTCACACTCATAATAGGAGTCACGGGCTGGACAGAAACAGTAAGCAGATAAGCAATACACGGTCATGTCCAGTACTGGGAATGCCATCAGGCAGAAGAACAGCAGCCAAGGGCGTCAGTCTCGGGGTCCCGCAGCCTCTCCCCGGGATGAATGCTGCTCGGAGAGTGGAGATCCTAAGCACACAGCTTCCCGTGCCCTGTGTTCTCAGCTGGGCATGTGGGTGGCCCACCTGTCTCCCACCGCCCCCAGGAAGCCGCGGGAGTTTAGCCAGATCTGAATGTTCTCCTGGCTCTGGAAGGTTTGGAATTGAGACAGGTTAGATGATAGCCTCGCAACTCACCTTGACCTTGCTTCTTACGCAACCACTGAGTTTCTTGAGACACGAAGCTCTAGGCTTGGAATTCATAGTGTGTCCCACAGGACTCTCCTAGACCGAGTGTGTGTGCCACAAGTCCACGGTCTGGGAGGGCTTGATGCTGGCCACTTCTCAGGGCCTCATAAGGCCAAGGTCACGGCTGGAACTCCTATCTAGAGGCTCTAGGGAGACACTGTCCAAAATTCTCCAGCGTGTTGACAGAGCTCTGGTCCTTTGTCCTGCCCGCCATTGGCAGGGGCCATTCTCAGCTGCTGTGGCTGCCGCGGTCTTTGCCCATCACCCCCTGCTCTCTCAGCATGAGAAACCCATTCTCCATCCTCACTGACTCCCCTCTATCCCTTGGGCCAGATCTTGGAAGCCAGCCAAGAAAAGGGGCTCAGTTGCTCAAGGATCCTGTGTGCTCAGGTAAACCCGGGGAGACTTCTCTATCTCAAATCGACAGATCTGTGTCCTTCATCACACTTAAGAAATCCCTGGTCCCATGGGAAGCACGTGTAGGTATCCACAGCCTCAGGATAACTGCCTGCCCTCCTTGGTTCCCAGAATGCCCTGCTCTCCCTCCTTCCTGACCAGAGTTCCCACCTGACCTCCTCGCTGTCTCTCCCCACAATTAGGCTTTCGGAGTACATCAGGAGCCCTAAACGTGATAATAAAAAGGAGGCCTGGATCTAGACCACCCAGGGAGCTGGTAAAAGCCACCCAGGCCGGGATTCTCATCCAAGCTCCAAGCAGCATATTTCCCAGGACTAGGGAGCTGCTTCCCAGCCCAGTGGAAGGCATTGCTGTCCTCGCCTGGGTGGGTATCCTGCGGGGATCTGGGAAAGCGTGCAGGCGCCCTCTTGTGGACTCTTTGGAGTTTGCGCTAATGGAATGGGTAAAAGTAAGTGGGTGCTCTCAAACAGCCCTGGCTTTTCTCCAGTGTGACAAGAAAACATTGTAGGCAGGGCCCCGTCTTCACCAGGGAACCACCACGGTACTAGAGGTAGGTGTGTGCGCACACCAGCAACTCCTTTTTATCATGAAGCCAGGCAGCGTCAGCAAGACTGAGTGGAAATGTCTGCAATGTACCGTCTTCCAGGCTTGGCCGCCATGATCGGGGCTCCAGGCGGCCTTGTTCTGATCTCCACCCCCCCAACACCACCCCCGGGATCCTAGGCTCCTCGGGAGCTCACGGTGTGGTGCAAGGGATGAGCATTGCGTGGGTGGGTGCCAAAGACAGAGACAATGGAGTCTGGCTGCTCTCTGGACTAATTTGCTCTCAATCTGAGATCCTTATCTTACTTTTCTTGGAAGCCACCTCCTATTAGAAGTCCCCTAGGCACTTTGGTGCTGCAGTTGGGACTGATAGGGCAATTCGCAGGGAGAGCAGTTAATGCCATGACAGTGTGGCACACCCAGCCCATCCTGAGGCTGGAGTTCACCTCAGAGGTCCTTGACTTGGGTTTAGTGAGCCCTGAGTCCAGACTCAACCCTGTTGTAGCCTTGGGCTGGTGACTGCCCCTCTCTGAGTGTCTGCTTCCCCTTCTGTGAAGGAGAAATGCTAGCCCAGGCTCCCAAAGGCAGCTAGGAGGACCCAGAGAGGAAGTCACGGCTGTCATTGCTCCAATTAGGTCTCTATGGCTTCTGCTTGGCTTCAGCAGTGTCTGGGGTCGTAAGGCACACTGCTGATGGCCACCGTAGCCCAGGGAGCTGGCCTCAGTAATCCTGAAGATGAGGAGGCAGACACATAGATGCTGTGGCAGGAACTTAGCTGGTTACAAGCCAAGAACGCGCTGCTCTGACCTGCCCCTGTCCTTGCTCTGTCCCTGCTTCTGCCCTCCTCCTGCTGTGGCGATAACAAGCCCCTGCCCTGCCCCTGCCCCTGCCCCTGCCCCTGCCCCTGCCCCTGCCCTGCCCTGCACCCACCCTGCACCTGCCCCTAACTTTCCTTGCCCCTGCTGTGCCCCTGCCTTATACCTGGTCCTTCTACCCTGGTTTTGGTCCTGTCCTGCCCTGTCCTGTCCTGTCCTGTCCTGTCCTGTCCTGTCCTGTCCTGACCAAACCTTGTCCTAGTACTTTCCCTAAGTTTTTCCCCAGGGAAAAACTGTCCAAGGAAGCTGAGCCAAGGAAAGGACTGAATCTCAAAGTAAATCAAGATGTGGGGGAGTCAAAGGGAGAGACAAGGGCACACTCCCTTATTCTCAGCCCTGCTTTGATCACAGAACTTGGCTTTATTTTGAGATACTATAGCCAAAGCTAGTCCCATCTCACTGTGTAGTTAGTCCAGGCTAGCCTTGAACCCATACTGTCACCCTGTCTCATCCTCTCAAGTGCCAGGATTTAGGTAGGGGCCACCACCTCCTAGCTGTAAGCAGTGTTCCAAAGCAAAGATCCATCTCGGTCACCAGCACCTCTGCGGCCTTGGGAGTCCCAAAGGGACTGGATCTATGGCGGCTTGCGGGTTTCACTGTGGGATTTTTCTCTCCTTTTCCAGGTTCAAGTGAATAAGAGAGCAGAGACCACGGTGGCTCATGTGGTTTTTCTAGTAGTCCCTCAGGGATTGTACCCCAGCCACCGTGAGCACAAGTCAGACATTATGCAGCCCTCAACCCTTGAACACTGGCCTGCCTATTGGAATGGTACCTGGCTTGGATGTTCCCTGAGGAGTGAAGACTGAGCCTCATGCTGTACTGGGTGCCCACGTTTGGTCCTGGCCAGCCATGGGACCCTGAGTGTGTCTGTGTGAGCAGCCAGCTGCTCAGCTCTGAGTGGGGACACACAAATGCCGATGTCACCATGAATGCCATAGAGGAAGGGGCCCAGGTGCCTGGGTTGGGCTGCCTGGTGGCAATAGCTTGCAACCTCTGGCAAGGTTGGTCCCGGGCTCTTGATTTCTCTTTCTATGTGTCAAGGAGGTTATAGGTATATGATAAGGGGAGTTGTAACCACACACACACACACACACACACATGCACCTTATATACACACATATATAGCTATACAAATAATG
The DNA here is from genome assembly GCF_947179515.1 of Apodemus sylvaticus. Classification (NCBI taxonomy): domain Eukaryota; kingdom Metazoa; phylum Chordata; class Mammalia; order Rodentia; family Muridae; genus Apodemus; species Apodemus sylvaticus. The sequence continues at coordinate 19,297,107 of NC_067477.1, read as the reverse complement.
CACATAAAACTCATATTTATATAATTACTCTAACATCATCAAAAATAAGAATTGTTGCTGTGATGGCTAGCTATAATTGTCAACTTGATGCCACCTCAGATCACTTGGTAAGACAGCTTCAGCTGATAAATTGTCTGCTGTGTTAGGTTGGCCAGCCGACATCTCTGTCAGAGGTTGTCTTGATCGTTTTAATCGATGTAAGAAAGTGAAGCCCACTGTGGGCAGCATCATTCCCTAGGCAGGAAGTAGAGAAAGCTAACTAAGTTCAAGTGAGTAGGCACGGAAGGAGCCGTGCGTGAGTCCACCTCTCCCTGCTCCTGGCTGTGGATAGGCTGTGACTGGTTTAAGGTCCTGTCGCCTTGACTTGGCCACAAGATGAACTGTAACTTGTTGGGGTTTTTTGTTTGTTTTGTTTTAGTTTTGGCATTTTGACCAGAATGCTTATCACAGCAACAGAAACAAATAACAGAACATATAAAATATTTATGCCATGTTAATTAGACTCTCAAATCTCCTCACAGGCTCTGAGGCACAAAGAGGGTAGGTAAGGACCTTGTCTAAGGTCAGCCAACCAGGCTGCCGGGTGTGGGCTGGGACTCCAACCTCCATCTGATTTTATAGCCACAGTGAAGGTTCTGATGTGGGGAAGGGACTCTGAAAGCCCAACTCTTCCCTGGAGGTGACAGGGTGTCACAGATGACCTTTAGTGGAGCTCAGCAGAGAAATGGCTTTGGCAGGCAGATGGGGTCAGATGGGGGTGCTATAGCACTGCATACCAGGCTCATGGTGGAAAGTTTCCGAATCCAAGGCTTAGTGGGCGATATGGACAGGACTGGGGAGTGCTGAACCAAGACCATGGGTCTCCTTGTAACAGACACCTGTTGCACCTGCTGAACCTGCTCCTTAAAGCAGAAAGTTCCTGTGCTCATCTTTTAGGGTCCCTGAGTCTGCTGATCCTCCTCAGTCATCTCCTGATTGTACGATGTCATGTTTCCACGGTGTCCTTGGCCACCAAGTGGCATGTCCTGTGCCCAGGCTTCTGTTGAGAAATCAGGAGGTAGAAGGTGCAGTCAGAGAGCCATTGCTCTGCCCCACGGTCCTGGAGTAAGCAGGGCCTGTCTGTCTAGCACCATTCAGTGACAGCGCTCTATGTTCTGACTGTGTAGTTGCAGAAGGTGCGTCTGTCCATCTACTTGGATCCATCTCCACAGGTTGCAGAGATGGGGAGGAATCCCAGGTAGCCCTGGTGGACACCATGGTAGATCACCATGGCAAGCTCTTCACAGCCATCCAGGACGCCCAGCAGCACCAGGAGCTCTTCTCTCAGATGGAACGGGGTTATCTTCTAGAGCCTGGAGTCTCTAGCAATGACCCACAGAACCATTCTGCCGTCAGTGATATCTAAAGCTAAACCACTTCCCCTAGACCAGAGAAAGGGAGACCTCTTTTATAGGCGAGTCTAGATGAGGCTGTCTTCTTAGATCTTTGCAGTTTTGGGTCAAAGACCAGTTTCTAACTGTCTATGTCGCTCATTTGTACCCTCCCTGAGCCTCAGTTTCCTTATGTGTCAAATGGGGACACACAGTAGGGTGAAGGATCTTGGGAGATGCCAAATAGCAACCGCCTCCAAAGAGTTAAAATACACTGCTTCCCCAGTTTCTCCTTTCTGCTTATCTCATAGCGAGGAGAATTGTTGCCAGAATGAGGTGGCAGCAGGTGAAAGACACTGGCCAGTTACACTGCCCCCAGGAGCCAGAAGAAAGGTTGGCAGATTGCTTAGTTCAAGACTAGTACAATGGGATAGTTGCAGAGCTTCTGCCCCCTAGTGGTAGTGATCTGGAACTGCGCCACCTGGTAGCTTTTCTCTGGAGAGCATCCTGTGTCCACACCAGCATTTCCCACAGTACTTAAGATTATATTTATCTTTACCAAAAGTCTGATTGTTTAGTGCCTTATGGTTCCTCCTCACTCCTGATTGTGAGTTAAGAACTTCATGTGAAAGTATGGCTTGTTACCAAGTTTTAGGGAACCCCTTAGCCAGACTATTCTTCTCATTTGCAAGTTAGCATCAGGGGAAGGAAGCCACTTGGTCAGCCCTGCGTCTCCCCAATTCACATCCTATTGTCTGTCTGTCTAGTAGAACCCCAAACCCAGTGTGCCTGAGCCTCAGTCAGTCCTGAGGCTGTAACTCCGACCTTGTCCCTCACCTCCCAGGGCCCTGAGTGTCCACACACTCACACAATAGCAGTACGGAGCTCCTCTGGGCAGGACCAAGCTGAGTGGATGCCCTAGAGAGTCTGCTGAGCCAAGATGACCCCATCCCTCTCACCCCAGAGCCTGAAGATCTGACGGTGCCCGCTGCAGAAGACGTCAAGGAGAGAGGTGGCGGAGACAGCTACTGGAAGCCAGAGTCCCCTTCCAGAAGGGACATTTGATATTCCTTTGATATAAAATCCAACTTTGATATTTGATGCATACTCATATGCTGGAAGCTACAATGTGGGTCCAGTCAGCCGGCAACCAGCATCACTCCAATATACCATCACGCACGCGTGCATGTGCGCGCATGCACACACACACACACACACACAGAGAGAGAGAGAGAGAGGCAGAGAGACAGAGAGAAACCTAGAGACATGGATATATAAATACAGATGTGAACACACACATGTACACGTGTGTATAAGCTCATGGAAATGCAGACAGGTCTAATCAGACAAACAGACACAGACAGACAGCAGACACAGAGCCTGCACATTCCACTTATCTCTTCTTGGTGGACATCGGCTTTCACAGGTGTCCTTTGGGGTGGGCAGATGGGAGGACTGAGGTCAGCACTGCTAATACCTGTAGCTAGGACCCACCTGTCCCATCCTAAAGCCTGGTATCTCACTAGGTCTTTACTCAAACCTGTGCCACCTTTGTGGTGGGCACAGTAAGTTTTGAGTGTCTCTGTGAGCTATTCTGGTCATCCCGGTGTCCTTCTGGTCATGACCTGGCTGTGCTCAGCACAGGGATTTAATCCTGGACCTGGGATTTTGGCATTTCAAGGCCCCTCCTGGTGTAAGAAATGTATTCTGGCTTTCTCCCTTCATCACCCACGATCCACAAAGCCCCACATCTCTGCCTTTCAGCTCCAAAGTCAGCCAGGAGAGCCCTCAGAATCACTGCATGGGGATCAGTCTGTGCCAAGTTGCGAGGGCAGAGCCTTTCCAAGACAGAGCTGGCATGCCCTTGGGGCTCTGTGATTAAAAGACACCAGGGTTGAAGTCCAGTCTGGAAGCTTCTGTTTTCCAAACAAAGGGCAGTGAGGGGAGCTGGGTGCCAGAGTAGAGACCCTCTGCCTGCCCTCCTCACCTGTTTTTTAAGACAGGGCCTCAGTATGCAGCCCAGGCTGACTTGGCTTCACCAACCTCCTGCCTTGCTGACTGAGTGCTGGGCTGGCAAACGTGCACCATTACATCCAGCTGTGCAACTGTCTCTCAAAGCTGAGAGGCAAAGCCATTGCATCTGGGCCATGACCTTAGAGGACCAAGTCCCAGGCCCAGCCTGCCAGGATGAGGTCACTGGGCTCCTCCATCTCACCCAACCCTGCACCCATCACCCAGGGAAGAGCTGACGGCACCATTCAAGAGGCCATACTGAGAGGGTCCACCCAGGCTCTCTTGCAAGGACAGCTTAGGATATGTAGTGGGAGGAGCTCCCACAAGCCCTCAGAGTGACTCAGATGTTGTCCCAGGCTGAGGACACTATGACTGGAGTGATGCGATGTGGGTCATGGCGGGGGCTGCTGAAAGATGGAAGATGGGTTGAGCTTTGTCCTCCCACACAACCTGTTGCTTAGCTAACTGCAACGGCCCATCAACAGCATGACCCGTGCTGATCTGATCAGGCAAGGACTGACAGATGCCCACATAGCGTGCCTTCCCATGGTTACTGAAGCAGCAGCATCTAGGGTCTCTGTGCAGGCTAATTTTAGGCCCACTTGGCATGGGCCCCAGTTATCTAAGAATAGGGAACCCCAATGAAGAAAATGCCTCTCTGAGATTGGGCTGTAGGCAAGCTTGTAAAACATTGTCTTAATTAGTGATTGATGGGGGAGGGCCCAGCCCATTGTAGGTGGGGCTTTCTCTGAGCTGGTGGTCCTGGGTTCTAGAAGAAAGCAGGCTGAGGGGCTGGAGAGATGGCTCAGAGGTTAAGAGCACCGACTGCTCTTCCAGAGATCCTGAGTTCAAATCCCCGTAGTTACATAGTGGCTCACAACCATCTGTAACGAAATCTGAGGGTCTCTTCTGGTGTGTCTGAAGACAGCTACAGTGTACTTATATGTAATAAATAAATACATCTTTTTTTTAAATAAAAAGCAGACTGAATAAGCCAAGGGGAGTGTACTGGCTAGTTTCCTGTGTCAACTTGACACAGGCTGGAGTTATCACAGAGAAAGGAGTTTCAGTTGGGGAAGTGCCTCCATGAGATCCAACTGTGGGGCATTTTCTCAATTAGTGATGGGGGGGGAGGGCCCCTTGTAAGTGGTACCACCTTTGGGCTGGTGGTCTTGGGTTCTATAAGAGAGCAGGCTGAGCAAGCCAGGGGAAGCAAGCCAGTAAGAAACATCCCTCCATGGCTTCTGCATCAGCTCCTGCTTCCTGACCTGTTTGAGTTCCAGTCCTGACTTCCTTTAGTGATGAACAGCAGCATGGAAGTGTAAGCTCAATAAACCCTTTCCTCCCCAACTTGCTTCTTGGTCATGATGTTTGTGCAGGAATAGAAACCCTGACTAAGACAGGGAGCAAGCCAGTAAAAAACATCCCTCCATGGCTTCTGCATCAGCTCCTGCCTCCAGGTTCCTGCCCTGCTTGAGTTCCTACCCTCGAGACTTTTGATGATAAACTGCTATATGGAACTGTAAGTGAAATAAACTCTTTCCTCCCCAACTTACTGGTCATGGTATTTTATCATAATGATAGTAATCCTGATGCTACATTTTCTGTTAGTCTCTCAACAAACCCAAGCACCACATAAGCGAAGGGGATTGGGTGGGGATGCACAGATGCATTTCTACCTTTGTTGGTGCTTATATGGAGACCACCCTGGCCAACACCACATCTCCCACACCTCATTTAACTTGCTGAATGCACACCCCTAACACACGTGAGGCACACACACATACTGCAAATGAGCACACAGCATCACCCTGCACACAGCAGGACACACAGGTGCACACATGGGACTGTGCTAGAGTTGAGCACTCTAGTGACTGGAGGAGCCTTGACTCCATCATCTGGGGCTCAGCCAAGTACCCTGTGCTGTGTCACTCCCCACCCCCACTGAGGTACTGTCACTACAGCAATGAAAAATGTCAGACCGGCTTCAACCAATGGCAGAACGGCAGAGCTTGGCTTTCTTTCTTTCTTTCTTTCTTTCTTTCTTTCTTTCTTTCTTTCTTTCTTTCTTTCTTTCTTTCTTTCTTAAAAAAACTTTAATGTATGAATGCTCTGCTGCATATACATGCGCCTGCCTGAAGAGGGCAGCATATCCCCCTTATAGATGGTTGCAAGCCACCATGTGGTTGCTGGGAATTGAACTCATGATCTCTGGAACAGCAGCAGCCTGTGCTCTTAAATCCAGCCCAGATTTATTTCTTTAAAGCTTTCGAGATAAAATCCACATATGTTAAAAATGCACCTCCCTTAAGTATGCCTTTACTGCTGCCCATCAAAATTGTACTATTTAATACAAGATCATCCCATCGCCTCTGAAAGATGTGCGGTGCTAAGCCCCCCTCTGCTAACCCAGCCTCTGGATGCTGTTCCTGAGTTGTCTGACTCCTCTTGCACCAAAAACATGCCGTCTTGACTGCTGCCATTCTGTAGTGAAGTCAAGGTTGGGACATGCTTGGCTCCTCCACCAACACAAGTCTGGTGTCAAGAGTGGGTTTTAGGCGCAGTGTGACCCAGCGCTCAGCGGCACTCGGAAGGACCTGTCTCATCTGCCATCACCAGCACAGGCTCACCTCAGGTAATGCAAGCTCAATAGAGACATTCAAGCCAGAATCCTGAGTCCCTCTGCACATCTGGGGTGCACAGGAGCAGCCGTAGCCCTGAGCAAGACTTGCCTGGTGAAGAAGGCTCAGCTCCGGGGCAGCCATTCCTTCTGACGTTCATGTAATTGTCGGCCCCTGGGATTTTGCGACGCCTTCACATTATAGCCAGGATGTTGTGACTTCTGGGTAAGATGCACATGTCTAAATGGCTGCCGCGGGTTCATTTCATCAGTTCTCCATCAGTTCCTCAACCAACACTAGTCCATCCAGTCACCCAAATGCACCCAGCATTGAGTTAGCTGTAGCCTGGGATGGGGCAATCGATACGAATGCTCCTCAGAGAGGGAAGCTCGGTGCTGGGCAGCAATACTCAGTGCAGTTGGGATTTTTGAAGAAGCACAGGAAGGGGCAGGCTGACTCTCCTGGTCTTCTAGCTAACACTAACAGGCGGTGCAACTTCTGATAAGACACTTGACCCCTCTGAACTTCTTCTTTTTGCTCTTGCCTGGGGATGCTGATGCCCTGTCCTTGGCACATCCCCTCCCCCTTTGTTGTTGCTGTGGCCCCTGGGAAGGGGTGTCAGGGCCAAAGGACAAACAGTTGAGAGGTTTATTTTCCTTCTCAGGAATTTATAATGGGCAAAGTGGAGACTGTGAGAATGGACTTGCAACTCTTGGAGCTCAAGGATGTTGTCAGGGCACAGTCTCAAAGACCAGAGGCTCACACCATACAACACAGTCTCAAAGACCAGAGGCTTACACCATACAGCACACCCTTGAGGACAACAAGGGGTGAGTTCCAGCACCCCATTTCCCAGCATCCAGTCCTCAGAGCTCCCATGTGCATTGGCCTAGGTCCCAGGCATCACAACAAGCCCCTCACTCTGTCTTCTCTTCCCATTGTTCCTCTCAGGAGGAAGGGAGGGGAGGAGGAGTAGGAAGAGGAGGAAGAGGAGGAGGAGGAGGAGGAGGAGGAGGAGGAGGAGGAGGAGGAGGAAGCCATATGAAGTTTTCAGGAAGTGGGGAAACTCAAGGGCAGGCAAGGTTCTGGAGCCTGTTGGATGCGCGGTGCTGTCACACATACTGGGGTGACTGGAAGAATTGGTGGCATCAGCCGGGCGGGGCCTCTCTATTTGTGTGGCCTGTCACCTCTGGGCTTGCTGTGACTGTAGCGTCTTGATGCAAGATGGTTCTGACAGTTCATCTGTTAGGAATTTCAGTCTGGGGAATGTGAAGGAGTCTCCACATCACCGGATTCCTGGGGTTGTGCTGAGCCACAACGGCCAGGGAGCTAACAGGGGACTAGGTTTGTAGGTGCGCTCTCTGATCATGGGTCCCCCAGAAGCTGCCCACACTGAATGTCTTCCCAGGGCTTGGAATACATCAGCCCTCAGAAGGCCTGGCAGAAGAAGGCCCTTCTCTGAGCTGGTTTTCCTGCCCTAAAGTTGGGTGGGGAGGTGAGTCACCCACACACACACACACAGAACCTGAAATGTCTCCTTCAGAGTAGGGGACATGTGTCCCCAGGAAGCCACAGGCGGCTGTGGGTACAGGCTGTGAGTACTGCTGCCGTGCTGTTCCCTCCACAGGCCTGTTGGTGGGGGAGGGGGGTGAAGAGCAGCTGGGAGCGAGCTGCTGGCAGCAGAGAGCTGTGCACGGTGGTGGGTGGGTGGTGAATAGCAGCGGGCTGTCCCCGGAGGGTGGCAGGCTCCACTGGGCAGAACAGGGAGGGAGTTCTGTGGCAGCGGGAGGGGGAGGCTGTGTGTATCCGTCAAGAAAGGGGACAGTAGAGGAGGCTGGGTGTCCAAAGGAGGCCACCATCCTCTTGCGTGAATTTCAGAAGGAAGAAGTTGGGGAGGAGCTGAAAAAGTGGCCAAGACACTGGGGCAGATACTAAGGGCCAAAGCCATCGTGGCGAGAAGAGGGCAAACTGCGAACAAGAACCCCAACGGCGGGCTAAGGACAAGGTTTAGACTTGGGTCCCAGGGTCTTGGTGGGCAGTGTTGGTTGCTTCTCTTGTTTCTTGACAAAATACTTATGGAAAGTTGGGTGTGCAGGGGGTTCGCTGCGGGGCTGCAGGCCATCGCAGAAAGGAAGCGTGGAGCAGCGGGTCACAGCGTGTCTGCTGTGGGGAAGCGGAGGGAGGAGGATCCTGGCGTCTACTCTGCTCACAGTCTTCATTTCTCACTCAGCCCAGGACCCCAGACTCGCAAAATAAAATAAAACTGGCACGGATGGTTCTCAGTCAAGCAAATCAATAATTAAGAACGGCCTAGAAACGTGCCAGGTGCTTCAACCATATAAAATCCAAATTGAGCTACTGTGTGAATGTTTCTGAGATGAGTTCTCTGACAAGGTGGTTCTGTTTCCATAATCCTCTGGAGCACAGTTTGAGCTGAGGTCCTAGCGTTAGGTAGCTAATCGGCTATCAACGGAGATTGAAGTAGTCGGGCCCCTGAATGGGGTCTGAGGGACCAATGAGTCCATCAGGTAAAGACGCTGTGATGCTCAACTCTGTGGTCAACTTGATACAGCGGGGAAGAGGGACCTTCCAGCGAAGAATGGCCTCTATCAGACTGGCCTGCGGGCTTGCCTTTGGGGCATTTTCTTGACCATTAATTGATATAGGAGGGCCCAGCCCACTGTGAGAGCTACCATCCTCTGTGAGAGCAGGTGAATCAGGGCTGTGGAAGAAAGGAAGCCGAGCTTGAGCCTGGGGAGGAAACCGATCAGAGGGGTGGGTGGTCTCTGCTTCAGTCCCTGCCCCGCCTTTCCTCAGCGGTGAACTGTGACATGGAAGTGTAACCCAAAAGAACCATTTCCTCCCCAGGTTCCTTTGGTCATAGTATTTATCACAGCATCAGAAGTCAAACTTGAACAGGTTACTTGCTACCAAGCTGGATGCCCTGAATTCTCTCGCCTGGACCCACCTGGTGGCTCAGGAGGCTTGGCTCTTGTATGTTGTCCTTCGACCTCATGTATACCATGGCACACACACATGCTCCCACCTGAATAAAAATGGAACCTGAAGCCAGGCAGTGGTGGCCACGCCTTTAATCCCAGCACTTGGAAGGCAGAGGCAGGCGGATTTCTGAGTTCGAAGCCAGCCTGGACTACAGAGTGAGTTCCAGGATTGCCAGAGCTATACAGAGAAATCCTGTCTCGAAAAAGCAAAAACAAAAAACCAAACAAAAAAAGGAACCTGAGTTGTATCTCTGACTCTGACTGGAGAGAGCATTCTAAACAGTAAAAAAAAAAAAATGCTGTGTACCCATAGGTTTTCTGATAAAAACCAAGACAGCTGTCCCCTCCCCCTTTGAAAGTTAATCCAATGGTCCTGTCAATCACCTGGACAGGAACCCCCTCCCGGGAAGCTGTGCGTTCCACGGAGTTTAAAAACCAGTTATGGAGCCTGCTCAGCCGTGCCGGTTGGCACTGAGGGCAGTCTCTGGCCCTGGCCCCCATTTCTCTTCTCCCCAGTTTCCAATTTTGGTTCCTCAAAATGCTTCGAAGCATTTTCCAAAATGTGTCTTCATCTTTCCTCCTTAACTTGGGACCTCAGACTAAGCGTGCACGAGTACGTGCCCCTTAGAGGCCCACCCTCACCAGCTTCCTGTGGTTGAGGATGGCATTGCTTCAGAAATAATTCCTGTGCTCTGCAAACCTGCTACAGGCAATGTGTCTTTTTCTGGATGCTCTTAGTTCTTGGCATGCCTTTCATTGGCCTGCACTGAGAGGCTGGGTTTAGGATTAAACCCACCTCACATGATAGATTGCATTATTGGCCCAGGTTGCAATGTTCCCGTGGCCATGTGTAAATCCATGCTTTGACCCAAACTCCCTGGTAGACAGTCTGTTTTCCCAACTCGGAATTTGGTTTAACAATGCAACTCCCTTTGTCCAATAAGATGTTACTGGGTTTTGACTCTAGCAGAGAATTAATACATGATCGTGCAGGGCCCATGAGCTTGACCATGTTGAGAACATGCCTCAGGGAGACCCCTGGTTCCAGGAGGATGTGCACCGGATGGAACAGACTTTCATCCACATAAACCATTTGGTCCTTAGCCAACTCGCAGGTCCATGCATGACCAATAAATGGTCAGAGTATGAGCCAATGAGTGTGTGTGCGTGTGTGCGTGTGTGCGTGTGTGTGTGTGTGTGTGTGTGTGTGTGTGTGTGTCTGCTTGTTACCTGGCACTAGCTGACTGATATACCTATACACTAACTAGGTCTAATACACACCAAACCAGACTCATCTACTTTTTAAATGGGAGAGGGGTTGGGCAGGAGAGCACGTACTACTCTTGCAGAGGACCCTGGTTCAATTCCCTGCACCCTCCTAGCAGCTCACAATCATCTGTAACTCCAATTCCAGAGAATCCAGTGCCCTCTTGTGACTTCTCTGGGCTCCTTACACAAGTGAAGCACATATGTATGCTAAGATGTGCGTGCATACAGATAAAAATTCTGTGTTTTAAGGTGGCAGAGGGCTGGACAGAAGGCTCAATGGTTATGAGTACTTGCCGCTCAATCAGAAGTAGAGTCCTGATCCTAGCGCACACATTGGATGGTTCCTGGGAACCTGTAACCCCAGTTTCGAGGAATCTGAGGCTCTCTTCTGGCCTCACGGGTATTCACACATCACATACGTCTGTGTGTATATACTCACACAGATATATATGCACACATAAATAAAAAGTGGAAAGGAGTCTGTCCTGCCTTGGAGACAATGGTTAGGATGGATGGTAAGACAGATTATCATTTTGTCTTTTGTTCTGTATACTTTTTTTTTAAAGATTTATTCATTTATTGTTATATGTAAGTACACTGTAGCTGTCTTCAGACACACCAGAAGAGGGCATCTGATTTCATTACGGATGGTTGTGAGCCACCATGTGGTTGCTGGGATTTGAACTCAGGACCTTCGGAAGAACAGTTAGTGTTCTTACCCGCTGAGCCATCTCTCCAGCCCCAGTTCTGTATACTTTTTATATCTTGTCCAAAGTGTCTACAATAAACATGTTTACCTTTCATAATCAGAAAAAGAAAACTCACTTTAAAAACAGAAACAAGTTCTTCTTGGTATGTTCTTGATCCATTAGTGTCCCAAACAAGGGAAATGCCACACCCTCTGGGCAGGTTTTTGAGGTCAGTTCCCAAAATGTAGTAAAGAAGTGAAAAGCTTGATTCAATGCCCAAAGAGCGGGGAAGCAAGAGTCCAGCTTGATGCTCTCTCAGCCCAGTGACTGAGAAACTGGGTTTTGATGGATGCTGAGTAGATTCACGCAAAAAACACAACTCCCACCTCAAAGGGAGGAAGAGAGAGCCAATTTTGGAGTCAAAGTTGAGTCATAGGCTGGTTCAAACATATGAGTCTATGAGGGTCACACCTAAACACAGCATAATGCAAAATATATTAGTCCCACTTCCGAAGTCCCCATAGTCTATAGAAGTCTCAGCAATGTTAAAAGTCCAAAGTTCAAAGTCTCTTCTTAGATCCATCCAGTCACCTAACCGTAATCCCTAAAGCAAGGCAAGAAACCAGTTGGGAAAACTCCAAACTCTGCATCTCCATGGATGATGTCAAAGCAGTCTTCAGATCTTTAACTCCTTTTTATATTTGTTGACTGCAACAAACTTCTTTCTCCTGGGTGGGTTCCACGTCCTGTTAAGCAGCTTTCTACAGCAGAGTGTCCATGGCTCTGGCATCTCGAACAACTTGGGATCTCCAAGGAAACTTCAGTGTTACAGCTTCTTGTTCCAATGTCTGGGATCCACACATGATCCTCTGGGCTCCTCCAAAGGGGCTGGGGTCACTTCTCCAGCTCTGCCCTCTATAGCTCTGATCCACTCTACTGCTTCTGCTGTTCTTGGTGGTCATCCCATGGCACTGGCATCTCCAATACACTGAGGTCTTCCGCTGCAACTAGGCTTCACAAATAGCCTCAGATAGGTTCTCTTCATGGTACCAAGTTTCAAATCCTTTGCATGACCCCTTCAGCCCTCGGTCATCAACTGCAACTGAGCCTGCACCTCCACCAATGGTCTTCCATGGCCTCTCACAATGCCAGGCCTCAGCTGTTCTTCATGACCCCTTCATGCCTTCAAAACCAGTACCACCTGGGTGATTCATGAGTAATGTATAAACATTACCAAGTACAGCTGCAGCATAAGCTACAACATGGGTTATCTCTGGAACACAGCTTCTTTGTGCTCTCAGAAAACACTTCCCAGAAGATTTTGCCTCGGTGATGTTGGTTTCTTCTTAATCACCACTAATTCCTTAGCTCCATCTAACCAACATCAATTGTCCCAGTAGTCCCCTCTATTCTGGACTCTAAAGCTAGAGCCACGTGACCAAAGCTGCTGAGTTCTGCTGCTTGCAAGAACTGGAACATGGCCCCCTTGTTCTATTACATTATTACTAGCTTTCTGTTTTCCAACTCCCTCACTGCCTAAGCTTGGCTGTCCTGGATCTTTGTAGATAGACCTTGAACTCAGAGATCTGCATGCCTGTCTCCTGGGATTAAAGATGTGTACCACCAAGCCTGGATTTAAGCTTTTCTTCACCTAGAAATTGTTCTGTCCCAGGCTGGCCTTGAACTCAGTGCTCTGCTTGGCCTTATCTCCCATGATTAAAGGTGTGTACCTCCATGCCTGCATCTAAATTTAGCTGGATAGCATCTTGCCCCAAAGTCTCACTCCCTTAATCTGCTATTTCCTAGAACTCAGGATTCAGCTCCATTTCACTTCCTGGTGCCTCTTTAATATTTGAACCATATATTTTATATTTTCCTTTCTCAGCTTGCTATGCTTATTCAAAATGCTCTTCAAGAGACTTAACCAGAGAGTCTCTGCTGTGATTTTTGGAGACTTCATTTTTCAACGCAATTAATCTGAGTCTCTTCACCTTAGCCTCGGGCTGACTCTTCAGTCAAGGGCAAAAAGTAGCCACATTATCAAAATACCACAAAAACAGTCTCTATGCCACATACTGAAATTCTCCTCTGAAACCTCTTGGGCCAGGTCTGCACAGTTCACATCACTCACAGCAGCAAAGTCTTCCATATTCCTACAAGCGTGGTCCATCAAACCCCACTTGAAGCCTTCCATGGCTTTCCAGATCCAAAGTCCCCAAATCCACATTCTTCCAAACAAAAGCATGGTCAGGCCTATCACAGCAATACCTCAGTCCCTGGTACCAACTTCTGTCTTTGTTAGGGTTTTACTGCTGTGAACCGACACCATGACCAAGGTAATTCTCTAAAGGATAACTAATTGGGGCTGGCTTACAGGTTCAGAGGTTCAGTCCATTACCATCAAGGTGGGAGCATGGCAGCATCCAGGCAGGCATGGTACAGGCGGAGCTGAGAGTTCTACATCTTGATCTGAAAGCTGCTAGCAGAAGACTGACTTCCAGGCAGCTAGGGTGAGGGTCTTAAGCCCAGGCCCACAGTGACATACCTTCTCCAACAAGGCCATGCCTTCTAATCCTGCCACTGCCTGGGATGAGCATATACAAACCACAATGACCCACAAGTTAGGTTTCTAGGCCTGCAGGCCTACTTCAAACCATGAAGGGAGCTATGGCCTGGTATGAAGCCAACTTGGATGATTTCTTTTCCAAAACCTTTTTTGTTGTACTTAGGGATTGAATCCAGGCCCTTACCAGGCTAAGCAAGGGCTCAGCTCACTACGTCTCCAGATCCCTTTTATTTTATTCATGTATGTATGTATGTATGTATGTATTTGTAATCAGGGTCTCTCTCTCCCTACATACGTAGGCCTGGCTGTTCTAGGACAATCTGCCTGGCCATAAACTCACAGAGTTTATGCCTCTGGAATGCTGGGACAGAAGATGTGAGCTACAGTCCAGGGCGGGGCTTGTGCCACTGCCTGTCAGAGGGCACAGGATGGCTTCTTCGGTTTTCCCTGCCTAGTAGGATACTGTGTTTCCCTCTCTCTTTACCTGCTGGTATATTAGGTATCTCCACTTGTGATGCTCCCTCCTCACCTCTGACCTGTTGGCATTTTGTGCTCCAGGCAGTTTCCTCAGTGCAGAAAAGCAGGCTTACTACTGCAACCCCTGCCCAAACATGGGTGGCTTTCTGAGGGAGGAGACAGCTGAATAGTGTTCTGAGGGAAGGGACAAAGGGGGCTTTGCCAGCTAGGGGCCCAACTTCCCTCAAGACAGCACAGGCCTCCCCTCTGAGACAGTAAGGACCTTCTTCCCAGGACGCGTGCTTCTGCCTTTCCTGATTCCAGAAAGTTCTCCCTTGCCACCAGTTTTACCTCTGCATTCTCCAGTTCCCAGACTTCAAAAGCTTCTTCCCCAAAGGTGCCCTGGCAGGTGGGAGGCAGGGCTCTGCTCCTGGGGGAGGGAGGTGAAGGGTGAGGGGTGGGGTTGGGCTTCTAGATCTTTTTTCCTAGCTTAGGAACAGCTCCAGAAGCTCGACCTTAAAACATTTTCCAGCGCATGGTGGGAGAAAGACAACGTTGACCCCAGTCAGAGAAGCCTAAAGTGTACATAGGGTCTGTGCTTTATCTTGAGGCTCCTGCAACTGGAAAGGAGAGTTTTCATTGAGTCAGGAAACACACAGAAGCCACAAGAAGAAGGTGGTGGCGCACAACTTTAATCTCAGCAATCAGGAAGCAGAGGCAGGGGGATCTCTGTGAGTTTGGAGTCAGCCTGGTCTATAGAGTAAGATCCAGGAAAGTCAATGCTATACAATACAGTGAAACCCTGGAGAGAGGGGTGGGGAGGTGAACCCTAGCACCCTAGGAGGAGCACGTGTGTGTGTGTGTGTGTGTGTGTGTGTGTGTGTGTGTATGTGTTGATGGTGGTGGTGATGTTGATATTTTTACTTCTGGCAAAAACTCCCTGTGTTGATTCTGAGAGCTATCAACCCCCTCATTCAGGCACACCATGCAGACCTTTTTGGGGTGTCACTGCCATGGGTGAATCCGCATGGCCGGTGGAGGCTAGGGCGTGTCAGGCCTCACTGACTGTTGTGTTATGTTTATGCACACTGGAATGAGTAAGGCTGGGGCCCTTGGGGCCAGCACGCCAAGCCCACACTTCCCAAATGCTTTCACAACTACAGGTAAGAAAGCAGGCCCAGAGAGGTCTGACCTGTTCAGGCATCGTTGCCTAGGAATGGTGTCATGAGTCTGCCTGGTGCCAGTGCCTGCTTGCTTAACCACCATGCCCTCCTGTCCCTCCAATCAAAGCAGCAGGGCATGTCACCGTAGGAGACCATCAGGTCCCCAGCCTGGAAGTTCAGAGGGCGTAATGACCCCCAGTGCAGTCCAGAAAGGCTTCATGGAGCAGCCAGTCTGTGGAGAATGATAGCTTTGGGGAGCAGAGATGTCCAAAAGTTGGGAGGTGCTTAGGGTGAGCATGTGAGGGAAAGGTTCCAATGCCCTAACCATCTGCAGAGAAGCTAGGATTCACAAGGGGATAAAGGGCTCGGAGAGGTAAACAGAGAGTGTGTGGGGATCCTGAAAGAGCTGTCTGCCTTGGCTAGCCTGAGAAAGAGCAGTGGAGAGACTGAGCAGTTATCTGAGCAGCACAGCACAACCTCACAGGCCATCCACCCAGAGGTCCAGGGCCCTCGCTGGGGACCTCACTGTTCTCTCAACCTGTGAGGCCACATCTGTTCCCAGATGCCCACATCTACCTACAGATGCCATCCATGACTTCTTTCTCCATAGAGTCACCTGAACTCCGGGTGGAAGATGCAGGGAGAGAGAGGACCGTCGCACAGGAACCACCATTGACTATCCAAACAGCCTTAGAGCTGCGTGGCGGTTTCTGTAGTGAGAATTTTGGAATTTTGGTTTATTTTTTTTTTAAAAAATAGAAATATTATAAGAATGTTTTAGTTTTGATTCCCAGGTGTGGGGATTCTGAGTGTGAGACATTTGGAATTGTGGGAATTTTTCAGAGGGTATATAAATACTAGGGCCCCATAGGCAGGTTTGGTGCTTGCTTGGTGGTCACTGTGTGTGTGTGTGTGTGTGTGTGTGTGTGTGTGTGGTTTGTTAGTAGTCGTGCTCAAAGAAGAAATAAATGAAGAAAGAAATAGAATCCAAGGATCTCTATCTCTTTCCTCTCTATCCTTGTTTCTCTCCTATCTGGTGATGGGGACTGAAACCCCGGTGGGGGGAGAAAGAGCCCACAGAGTAGCAAAGAACAGCTATAGCTTTCTACAGCCTTTTCTTCCCTAAGCTTCTCAGCGTTCAGGAAGGGCCTGCGGTGGCAGGGCAGGGAGTAGTCTACAACTCTCACACCGGTGCCTGGTTTCTCTGCACCAAGTTCCAGCTTGGTACTCAGGCTACTAGGACTCAGTGAAGGCATGTGCTGTAGATATTAGCAAACAACGCTCTTCCTTCCTTCCTTCCTTCCTTCCTTCCTTCCTTCCTTCCTCCTCCTCCTCCTCCTCCTCCTCCTCCTCCTCCTCCTCCTCCTTCCTCCTCCTCCTCCTCCCTCCTCCTCCTCCTCCTCCTCCTCCTCCTCCTCCTTCTTCTTCTTCTTCTTCTTCTTCTTCTCTTCTCTCTCTCTCTCTCTCTCTCTCTCTCTCTCTCTCTCTCTCTCTCTCTCTCTCTCTCTCTCTCCTTCTTTATTTTCATTTAAGACAGGGAAGGTCTCTCTGTAGTCTTGCCTGGCTTAGAACTCTCTATATAGACAGGCTTGCCTGGAACTCAAAGAGATCCACCACCAGCTTTGTCTGGAATTAAAGGTGTGGGCTATCAAGCTGGACGGAGCAACAATGTGACCTCCCTCTGACACAGGACTGGACTGTAGGGCCGACTTCCATATGCTAGAATGGGAAGGCACATAAAGGATGTGTATCTGGCTCTCAGGGTGTCTGATCGTGAGTTCCCACACAAATGCCTGTGAAGAGTTAGTTGCTGTTGCTGCTCCCTGCACCCCAGACGGACTCCACAGTCCCGACCCAATGTATGGTGCAGCGTCAAGGACACAGATGCTGGCTTGAACAAGAACCTAGCTGGGTTGAGGGGGAGGGTGATGGAGGACGTGAGGGTGAGAGAAAAGAGCTCTATATAGGCACCTGGAAGTATTAATACAGATATGCCTTGACTCTGTAATAGACTGGTGCTTAATGAAGCAATCACAAATTTAAAACATGATACTATAAAGGGCTGGGGAGATGACTCAGCTGGGAAGGTGCCTGCCCCACAAGCATAAGGACTTAGCATCTCCTCAGAGCATATATACACACACACATATATATATATACATATACACATACACATATATACATGTATGCATACATATATATGCATATAAACACACATACTTGCACACATATATATAGACATACACATGTACATCTATATATACATACATACACACATACACATACATATGCACATGCATATGCATATACACATATATATGCACATACATATACACATACATATATACATATGTATACACACATATATGTATACACACACACACACATATATATATATGTATATATATATATACATATATATATATATATGTAACACTACTAGGACTCAGTGAAGGCATGTGCTGTAGATTTTAGCAAGCAAAGTCTTCCTTCCTTTCTTTTTCTTTCTTCTTCTTCATACACACACACACACACACACACACACACACACACGGAGAGGCATGGTGGCTTGCTTTTGTAATCTTAGCACTAGGGAGGCAGAAGCAGTAGGCTCCCTGAGGCTCTCTGGCCAGCTAGTCCAATGAAATCTGTGACACCCAGGTTCAAGTAGTGACTCTGTCCTCCAAAATAAGGTGGAAGGGCTGGGGTGACAGCTCCTGGTTAAGAGCACGCACTTCCTGCTTTTCCTGAGAACTCAGGTTCTGTTCCCAGCACCTTGTCGGGCAGCTTCTCACCTGTCTATAAAGCAAGCTCCAGGACATCCAGCACAATCTCTGGTACCTGCACTCACACAACATACCCACATACGTTGCCCCACCACACATATGTTGCTAAAATTCCTTCCTAGGGGTCAGATGTGCGTCTACCTTGTCCTCCCAAGGTCTCAATGACAAATCAAGGCACAATTCCACAAAAGTTCCCTCTGGGGAGACAGTGAGCTTATGGGGCTTCCTTACAGAGCATAGGGGAGGGGTAATGACGGGGTATGGGTGCTCCTCCCCACCCCCCAACGGGCACCTGAAAAGCCTTACCCACAGGTAATAAAGGCTTCCCTGTAACCACACAGATGGAAGGAGCATCCCTTCAAACCACTCACACACACACACACACACACAGGCACACACAGATACAGACACACACACACAGAGATACAGACACACACACACAGATACAGACACACAGATACACACAGAGAGAGACAGACAGACAGACACACACAGACACACAGACACACACAGACACAAACAAAGACACACACACACAAGATACAGACTCTCTCTCTCTCTCTCTCTCTCTCTCTCTCTCTCTCTCTCTTTCTCTCTTTCTCTCTCCAGGCTTCCTGTACTCTCTAGTTCCAGGGCATGTGCTGCATTTGGAAATGGTGGGAGAAGCTGGGTAATCAGGGAGGGTCTCCTGCCCTACTCTAGTCCTCTATTTTGGGGTGTAAACAATCAACAAATACACCTGGGGTAATCTTTTCCAAGGGGGACACAGATGAGCCCCCCCAGATGGCAAATGCTTGGCATAGAGGACATTTGGTCATAATAACATAATAAAACTAATAAACAAATATATATACAGATACACTATGTGTGCACATATATGTATGTACTATATATGCATGTAGTTTTTGAGGCAGGGTTTCACCGTATGGTCCTGGCTGTCTAGGAATTTTGCTCTACCAGGCTGGCCTCAAACCCAGAGTTCAGTCTGCCTCTGCCTCCCAAATGCTGGGATTAAAGGTTTGTGGTACCACACCCAGCTAATAAAAATAAACCTTAAAAAATAAAAATAATAAGGTTGAGTGGAATAGAGGAAGATGCCTAAGTTTACCTCTGGCTTTGGCATACACAACACACACACACAAGATGAAAAATACATTATGCATGCATCACTCCGCTTGGCTTTGCACCACAGAACACTGGGGTGTGTCTATTGTTTCCTTTGGTGGGGCTGACTGGAGCTGCCACTCAATTTGGCTTTCCAGTTTTCTGAGGGTTTGAGAGTCATCTGTCATTAGCTCAGGAAAAGAGCAAAACAGTGTCTATCCAACATTATCGCGTTTATACCACAGTAAAGCAGAACCGTGTACGTACTAGAACCTGCTAAAATAGTTATGTGCCATGTACAGGAGCCCCCTTCTCCATACAGTACTCACAATGGCTGACAAACAAACCTTAAATAATATTTCCTGTTTGATGTCCAGTAATAATGAGCTTGTCCACGGGGTGATTCACATACGCCTGGTTCAGTGTTGTGTCTTCTACACAGCCCTACATCTCCAGAGCCATGTTCAACCATCTCAAACGTTCATTAATTCAACAGATATTACCTGGACGCCTGTCTGATTCATGAGTTACAAAGAGGTAAAATAGTATTTGTAGCTAGACGGCAGGAGGAAAGTAACTTACTGTCACTGGATACGTATTTCCTAAGAGCATGTCTTCTGATCTTGAGACAAATATACGTATGTGAACTCGTTGATTAATTAATGAGGGCCATCTAACCTTTCAGACGACTTTAGTTTGCAGTTTTAGTTAAAAGTCCTTCTGCCTTTGCAAACCCGGACCGGCTCTCCGGATTTTGCTAACTCCTTTGGTAGTTAAAAGCACTCTGTGTCTTTAAAAGGAGGGCGACCTGTCAAACGGGCCCCAAAACATAGGCCGAAGGCGCGTGCAGTCCCACCCACTTTCTGTGACGTCCAGCGTCCGGGCTTCTGATTGCCAGCTTCCGACGTCAATCGCGGGGTGTGCGTCTTGTTGGGACACAGTGGAGGTCTGCGCTCCGGTCTGAGGGGCGGTCGGGTGTATTCTGCTCTCGCCCCACACCCGCGAGGCCCGCGCCGCCCGACCCAACGGCGGAGCCGCCCAGCGCCTCCCCTGGCACCCGCTCGCTCCTCGCTGGGGCGGGACGTGGCCCGACGGCTCCGGTCACTATGGTCAGTGGTGGCGGGACGGGGAGGGGGCGCGTGTGCGTGCGCGCGGTCGGGCGCGAGACTTAGTTCTTTCCACTCTCTGGATGAACACCGGGGTGCGCCGCGCTGTCCCTTCGGGGACCCTCAGCCAGAATAATCTGCCCAGGACTGAGCACTCGTGGCCACTCTAGGTGGTCCCCAGGCACCTTCTCTAAGTCCCGATGCTTGTGCCTGGCTGGGGAGGAATGGGATACCTCTGGGCTTGTGGTCTCTACTCTTTGTTAAGTAGCACTCTATGGACAGCTTGCAGCCCACCCATCACGGACTTAGCCACCGCAGACTGACTGTTTCCCAGCCAACCGTCCCCGGGGACGGGACGAGCGAACCGACCACCCCGGCAAGCCTTATGGCCCCTTGATGTAAGCTCAGTTTCCTGATGGCAACAGGTCTGTAGCGTCAGGACATCAGGCGCCCCCGAATGTGAGAGATGAGTTAGGAGGCCAGGCAAAGTGACTTAGAAAAACTTTCCAGCAGAGCAGGTCCAGGAGATCCTGGACTGGTCAAACCCAGAGCAAGTGGGGAAACTGAGGCCAGACGGGGAGAAAGGTGGTAGGGATTGTGGTGGCACGACAGCTAGGACTTGGACCCAAGCCTCTGGTCCAGTGTTGTGTGTTCCATCAGCCCGCCCTCCAGGTTGCTATGGGGTCAGGCCTCCTACAGGGGACTGGGTATGGTGGTTAGCCTATGCTATTCAACTTCCAGCCAAAGGTTCCAGGGAGCCTGACCATCATCAGTGCTACTACTGGTTAGCCTGGGCTCACTTAGCTTTGGGATCACCTGCTCTTTCTGTTTTGTTTGGTGTTGCTGAGTTTTGAACCCTGATTTTCAAGCATGCTAGATAAGGCTGGACTTCTAAACTACACTCCAGTCTACTTCCAGTCTGAGCTATCCCAATAGTAGTTATAATGAGAAGTGGTGTGTGTGTGTGTGTGTGTCCAGAAATAGTGGGGAGGGACTGGAAGCACTGGTTTCCTGCTTGTTCTTGGTACCCAAGGGTTTACTTGCTCTTGGAATGTGGCCCAGGTATTTCTACATTACCTGCCAGGGAACTAGGGAACCAGGCTAGTGAAATGACAGCTTTAGCCACACAGACGCTGGAGGCTGTGTGGCTTCTGGCCACCGCTGGTGGTAGCAGACAGCACCAGCGCACTCAGGGCTGGGACCCCAACGTCTGTCCCCTACTGTCTAGCTGGATCTGCCCTGAACCCAGGAGACTAGCAGCTGGGGCCCAAAGCAACTCTCCTCTGGGGGTTTTGGGTGCCTTGGAGAGAGAGAGAGAGAGAGAGAGAGAGAGAGAGAGAGAGAGAGAGAGAGAGAGAATAAAGCCCACCAAATAGGTTATCTGTCTGGGGGTCATGAGGACAGAACTAGGGACTGTTTATGTGGTGTTTATTATACACCTACTGTGTGTTGGGCACCTTGTTAAGTCCTGAAGCCCATGGCTGATTTACTGTAATGTGTTTAAATGTTGGCTGAGGCTATATGGATGGGTGGTGGGCACAGGAGACTGTTTTGGGACCAACATCATCGTCCTCTCTTCCTATGTCGGTGTCACTGGACTGAGCTTGAAAGTGGATGCCAGGCAGAAGCCATGAAGTCCTCTGGGTCGGGGCTGCCAACGGCGAGGGGCTTACCCTCACTAGGTGTGCTTTTGCTCTTGGGGATAAGAGTGAGTGTGAGTACAGGCAGCCCGGGCACACGCGCCTGTTGGACTTCTTCTCCCGTGCATTAAATAAGCCAATGCTGGAGTCCTCAGCCCGTGTAGCTAAGAAAGACGTGACACCCGCCCTACCCTGGAGTTCATGCCTGGAGTTCATGCCTGTGAGCCGGGCCACGGCGACTGAATTACTGCCATGGCCTGAGAATTCAGCAGGGGCCTTGCACAGTCCTGGAGCATGGTGCATTCCACGGTAGGAAAAAGCTGGAAGTTGTATAGAAGCACTCAGGAAGGACTGGGGAAAGAGTGCATCCCAGGTGACAGGGAGATTGCCTTGGGACATGGTCGAGCGCGGGCATCCTGGCGGGGATCCGTAAGCAGCTGCTCTGTGTAGATTCAGGGAGTCTGGGAAACTGGACGGGACCTGAGCATCCTGCGCAGGGCTTTGCATGCTGGGCCGTGGAGTTTGGGTTGTCTGCACAGGAGGGAACTGTTCACATTTTTGATGACTGTGAAATGGTTGCCAGCTCTGTCTAATGCTGGGTCGTGGGTGGCCAGCTGGAGGGAGAGGCAGGCTTGCTCAATTCAGCATACTCGCCAGGGCTACTGTGGCAAAACCCTTCCGTGGGAGGCCGATGTCTCAGGTGAGTGTGCGGGGAGGGGCACAGTCCCTCTGAAGGGGTTTAGGATCGCTCTAGCTCCTGCTTCCCCAAGCCTCCAGCAGTAGCCTCGGGACTTTCGACTCATCCACAAATGGCTCTCTCTCCCATGCGTGTGTTTATACTCCTCTGTGAATAAGGAAACCAGTCATCGGGCTGGTGACCTAGCCTGCTCTATTGTGACCTCATCTTAACCATATCAGCGATGACCCTGTTCCAAAATAAAGTTGCATTCATTCTGAGGCCTGGAGTTCCGGGCTTCAACAGTTCAGGTCGGAGCACTTGGGATACGTTTTTAGAATACATTCCAACATTCCTGCAAGTGGAGGATCCGGCAGTGACAGATGACAGGTCCCTACCCTTGCGGAGTTGGCATTTGAGTTGACGGAGACAACACAAGTCAGCCAGTGAGCCCACCTGTCACATCCTGTCTTGAACAAGCAAGATCAGGTGGTAGGATGGTGGAGGAGGGGGGAGGTGGCTCTGCTGAGGTGGCCCACCCGGGAATTCACTGGCTCTGCCTTCAGCAGCAGCTCACAGAGCCTTCCTATGTCCCCCCATGCCCTTCTCCTCGGTGGGTGTGCCCATCACCCTAGTGGAGACAGTGTCTGGTTACTCTGGGCCCTGCACTGTGCACCGCACCCTACTGCCATTTGGACTTTCCACCAAGACCACAGCTTTGGTCACTAGAGTAGCAGCCCTCCCCGGGTCCTGCCACACAGCTGGTCACCCAGGTGGCCTGCCACCCTGACATGTGGGAACCCTTGAGAAGCTCCCTGGAAAGTGCCCTCTAGTCGTAGCCAGCCTATGGGTCTCTGCCATGTTTGGGGAATCTCCTACCTCATCTCCCTGAGTGACACCTTGCTCCCTTCTGTGCCATTATCTTTAGCAGGTGGCCAGCCACACCCTTGGCGTAATGAAGATGTTGTCATTCTTTTACTTAGTCGGACTGTCCAACACCTTCGCTCTCTTTGCTTATGAACCCCGTCTTTACCCACATCATGTCTCTCCCTCACATTTTAGTAGAAGAAGTTACAAGAACCCACGCTGCCATCATGGGCGTCTTCCTGGCTCATTGTCCTTAAGTTCTGTTTTCCCATGTAGACCTGGGGCAAGGACACCCTGCAGCCAAGTTCTTTGCCACTTGAGGAGGTGACCCTTCCCTCCAGTCTCCAGGACGTCATTCCTCACTTCCACCTGAGGCTACATCCTCACAGCCTCTTCTGTGCCAGCTCCTGCCGGCGTTCTCACACACCATCTTCTGGGAAGACCCCCACTTTACCCTCTGCTCTCCGTTTTGTCTTACCCACACCAAAATCGCCCTTTGTGGCCTGTTGCCAGCTGCGAAAGCTGCTCCGGCATCCGCCTGGGAAGTGTCCCAGCGGTAGCCACTCCCCTGCCCCGAAGCCTTCGCAGCTGCAGGTATTATGACCGCTTCTGCTCCTCACTCCTGGCTGTGTCGTAGCCTGGTTGTATTTCGGTAACAGGTTATCACTGGGCCATTTATACCAAAGAGCTTTATCCGGCTCAGCTCAGGAAGCTGGAGTCCTAAAGAGTCTGGGAGACGCCAGCATCAGGCCAGGGGCTTCTTGCTTTCTTATCATGAGGAAAGGCCTCGCTTGGCAGAAGGGGGGCAGCTAGGGAAACTGAGTCCACACTGGATACAATTCATGAATACGATGTGAGTCCAGACATGAAGGCAGAGTGCTGTCTTTTGATACTTTGACATTGGCAATGTAACATCTGAGCCCAGCAGAGAGTACTGAGGAAAGGCTCTGCCGGTTAAGCAGCCCGTGCTGACTGCTCACAGAGACTGTGTGGCTGGCTCGGAGAGGAAGCCCTGTGGTCATTAGGCAGGGTGCAGTGCGCCCTCCTTGTGGGAGATGGTGAGGGCTCTCAGGCCAGACCCAGGAACTGGGGCACGGTGAGGCAATGGGAGAGGGCTCCTGGATTTGGGGGTATACTCTGTGTGTGGAGGGGATCCTAGGGCCTAGAGAAGCCTGGTGGACAGATGAGACAACAGAGTAAGGGCAAATGAATCAGAAGGGGCTGTTTGGATGTCTGAGAGGTTGCTGTTTGAGGCTGGAGTTCGCAGCAGAGGTGAGGCCGGAGCTAAAACCAGGCAGCCGCTCGAAGATGTTACACAAGTTCACGTTATCTGAGGGAGACACAGCCTCGCTTCAGGAGCTCGGAAAACAGCCAGCGACTAAGATAAGGGGTTGGGGCCCCACCGAGACGGGTCATGAAGTAAGCTGAGTGATTGTCAACAAAGATTAGTGTATCCTGTTCCCCAGCACCTGTGGATGTATTACCGTGGCAGGGGAGGCTCCAAAGTGTGACTCGGTTAAGGGGCTGAAGTGGAAGATTACCCTTCATTGTCAAGGATGGCACAGAGAGGTCACCTAGGGTTCCCTACAAGAGGGGGGAGGGGAAGGCAAGGGAACCGTGGAAAGAAAGGTTACAAGGTGAGGGAAAGGGGTTATCCATCATGGAAGCCAGACAGCCTCTAACGTGTATTTATTTGTGTGTGTGTGTGCGTGTGTGTGTGTGTGTGTGTGTGTGTGGCAGGGGTGAGGGCATGGTGCAGGCATGCCATGGAGTATGTGAGGAGGTCAGAGGGCAACGTGCAAGAGCCAGTTTTCTCTTCCGCCACATAGATCCCAAATATCGAACTCAGGTAGCGGCCTAGGCGGCCTTTAGGAGTTGAGAAAAGCAGCCTGCACTGCAGCCAGGGCCAGAAGGGCCCGAGAGCGCAGCCTGGCCATAGCTTGCCTTAGATGGAGGAGGCCGGACTCTGACTTCCAGTTGCAAAGAAGTCCAGTGGTGATGGTCTGTGGCACCACAGTTGTCCCCACCCAGGTGGGGGAGCAGAAATGGGTCCTCCAGGGAGACAGGTCTCCCTATACCCATGGCTTCCGTGATCTTTGGCTTAAGTCACCTCATCAATAATGGACTTTTGAACATTCCCCATGTGTGTGTGTGTATGAATATATATGTGTGTGTATATATATACATATATTCATATATGAAGATTCATATCTGAATATTCATATATACAAATATATATGTTTATACATATATGTGCACACATATGTGTATATGTTTATATGTAATTCATATATGTATGTATATACACACACACACACACATATATATATATATATGAATGAGATATTTGGGTATATGTGAGGATATATTCCTGTGTGTGTGTGTATATATATATATATATATATATATATATATATACACATATATATACATATATATAAGTATATTTATTTTTTCATTATAGAGGATTGTACCAACCTGTGCACATGAGTGTGAAGGCCAGACATTGACATCAGATACCTTCCTCTACTGTTTTTCTTTTTAAAATTTAGCACGTGCATGTGTGTATGGTATGCATATGAAGTTGCTTGGTACATGTGTGGGCACATGTGTATGTGGATTTGCATGCACATATGTGTTCCTGAATGTGGATGCCAGAAGTTGACACTGGGTGTTTCTCTCGATCACTGCTTGTTTAGACAAGGTCTCTCACTTAGCCTGGAGTTTGTCGATTCTGGGTGGCCTAGCTAGCCAGCTTGCTGCAGGGATCCCGTCTCTGCCTCCGAGAGCTCTGAACTCTTGTCTCCCTTGGGCAACAAGCACCTTGCTCACTGAGGCCTCCCTCCAACACCTCTGAGATGGGGTCTCTCCACTGAACCTGAAGCTCACTCACTGGCTGGACTGGCCAGTTATTAATCCGGAGAGCTGACTGTCTCTACATGTCCCTTCAGTGCTGAGGTACAGGTGCATGGCAGGTGCAGGTCACACAGTTGCTGTGTTACAAAACTCAGGGCCTTATGCTTAAAGCAGTGAATTCATTACTGGTTTGGCTACCTTCCCAGTCCCCAAGTAGACATTTAAAAGCACACTCCTAGTGCCTGTGGGGACTCCAGGCGAGCAGGTAGGGCCAGGGTTCAACTCTGGGTGGCCTCTGGCAAGGATGTGAGCCTTTCTAAAGGACAGGTCGAGGCTCTGAACCTGCTCCGCAGGCAGGTGAAGCTGGCACTTCCAGCTTTCCCAGGTGCCAGCCATGAGGTCAGGCTGTTGGGTGAGTGGTGGCATTGGGGCCTGGGGCTCAAGCTGTCCAGAGAAAGATGACCTTGTCTGCTGGGTCTGGTGGGCACTGCCGAACCTGGTCATGCTCAGATGCACGACAGAATGGCTGGCTGGCAGATGCGGTTTGTAGATTTGTGAGCTGAAGCCTGGCTGTGGGTTTGGTCAGTGAAACACACCTCTCCACTGCTAAAACAGTTGCCAAGCCCAGGTGCTGCCTACCCAGCTTAATTAATTAGCATCTATTTGCAACCTAGCAATTAAAAACCTGTGTCTTTGCTGAGGCCTGGTGAGGTCTGACAGGACAGTCAGGCGTGACCTGTCTGTGTTCTTTTCCTCCAGAACAACCTGGCAGTCTTCAGCCAGGGTTTTAAAAGCACACACCAATTAATGTTAGCCCAGGTCAAACCCCAGAGCATCCTTCCAGATTCCTGGACTAGTGAACTGATACTGCTCTTAGGTTCTCCCGCATCTTGAGGCTGGTCTCAGCCAGGAATGCTGGTGTGTTTCAGTGGGGACTTGGGCCATTCCAAAGGTGTTTTAGGGACTCCCAGTGCCAAGGTGGAAGCCTGCTTGTCACTAGGGTCATCTATACACATGAGAGCCATCAGATGCCAACCCAAGACCCATCTACTTTCCTTCCTCCCTCCCTCTCCCCCACTCTTCCCTTGAGGCAGTCTTGCAGTGTAGTTTATATTAGCCTCAATTTCACTATCCCCCTTCCCCAGCCTCTAGCATTACAGGCATTTGTCACCATACCCAGCCAAAAAAGTTATGTGTGTGTAGTATAATATATATGCAAATTTAAAACATAAAATAACTCCATTTTAAAAAATATTGGAAAATACATCTCATCTGTACTCTGATTTGTAAA
Organism: Apodemus sylvaticus; assembly: GCF_947179515.1. NCBI lineage: Eukaryota > Metazoa > Chordata > Mammalia > Rodentia > Muridae > Apodemus > Apodemus sylvaticus. The sequence continues at coordinate 19,269,632 of NC_067477.1, read as the reverse complement.
GGCAGTAGATAGAAATGGGTAGTTTCCAAAGATAAGGAGGAGGAACTGGGGTGGGGGTGGGGGTTATTTAAGGCAGCAGAGTGGGCTGGGGGGATGGCTCAGTGGTTAAGAGCACTGACTATTCTTCTGAAGGCCCTAAGTTCAAATCCCAGCAATCACATGGTGGCTCACAACCATCTGTAATGAGATCTGGCACCTTCTTCTGGTGTGTCTAAAGATAGATACAGTGTACTTATGCTGGGCAGCACATGCCTTTAATCCCAGCTTTTGGGAGGCAGAGGCAGGTGGATTTCTGAGTTCGAGGCCAGCCTGGTCTACAGAGTGAGTTCCAGGACAGCCAGGGCTACACAGAGAAACCCTGTCTCAAAAACAAAACAAAACAAAACAAAACAAAACAAAAACAAAACCTGCAGCAGAGCTGTGTGCATAAAAACAGCTGAAAGGATGTGTTTCATGTTATGTACATTTTACCACCATACTTTTAAAGACATACATTTCAAAAGACATGCCACATGGACCTTGGGGGTTGGGAACACAATGCAGATTAGGGACACCTGAGATAAACTTGGAACACTCTTTGAGACTGAAAAGAGTGCTACCTTACAGCTCACAGCTGGTCCTGATGCTGTTCATTAGTGAGGCAGCTGCAAATAGCTTTTGGGAATTTGTTGACGACAGCAAGTTTACCTACGATCCCAGGCAGATGCTGGCCCTGGGAAGCCAGCCCTGGTGTAGTGAGTTCCTCTCTCCTCAGGACTCCTGAGGACAAATGGAGTTCCTTTTCCCTGCTCTCTGATGCCTTCTCAGAAACTGCCCAGTAAACATGGCAAGCTGGGCATCCTTCTGCATCCCCTAGGCCCCTGACATCTTTATTTCTGGGTTTTGTTTGGGGCCAGGGTTGAGTGCAAGTTTATTAAATACAGCCGGGGCGTTGTGCTCTGTAGCCTGTTGTTCGGGAAAACCCGCGTATCGTACCGTTTTAGGTCAGCCATCTGTAAAAAGTACTTCTATAAACAAATAGTCAGGAAGCACATAGCAAGACATGGGTGAATTCACAAGGGAGCAAGAAGGAGTTTGGTGGAGCAGAACATGGGGTCACTTGCCATGCATGTGAGGTGCGGAGAGAGCTGTTCAGAGCCACACCACCCCATGGGGATTTGTGTCTTCAGCACAGTGTTAGCAGACTCAACCACACCCTCTGTTCATCCACACCCTCAGCCTGCTGATACCTTTCAATGCCTGTGCCCAGAGTCACTTAGGAACTGTCCCTTGATACTGTGCCGTAAGCATCAAACACTGGCCAGGCTCTTGGACAGACTGAACTCCCCCTGCCCCCGGTCAGGAAGTGGGGGTGGGTGGGGAGGACAGTATCTCTGGGGGTGCTGCGGAAGTGAGAAGAGGGACCCAGCCTCTGGGTAAGAAGGCCCCACACTGGCCTGGACAGGACACTCCTCTGTGGTCGGCAGATGAGTCCTTTGAGAGCTCTGGCATCTGCACTGTGCATGCCTAGCAGTTTGGTGTGTCTGAACTTCACAATGACCTGCATAATCACGTCCTAGGTCAAACGACCTGACCTTGGCAGTGGGTATGATAATTGCCACATCATAAGAGTGCTGTGATAATTGAGATCATGGGGCCAGGTGAGCCTCTGCTCCTGATCTTGGCACACAGTGCCCAGTGATGGTACCCGTCTCCATGTCACACATCTTGGGCTTAGGGTAGCAGCAGATCATCAAGCCATCCTCCTTATGTTGGCTTTCAACCTCTGGTCGCAGGATGGCTGCTGTGAAGTAGACATTGCATCAGTGTCTCAGCTCTTTTTTTATCCCAAACCAAAAGCTTTCCCTGAAGCCCCAGCAGACGTTTTTATGGGCCTAAAATATGCCAATTTGGGTAATCTAGCTTGTCAGCTTGCCCCAGGGATCCCCTGTACCCATCCTTTGAGAGCTGGGATCATAGGCAAGTTGCTCATCTAACTTGAATGTGTCATCTGGGGACCTGAACTCTGATCCTCACACTTAACGAGGTAAGTGCTGGCTCTACAGAGCCATGTCCTCACCTCAGCCACAGAACCCTTATCTTAAGCTGGAAACTCTTTCCGTGTGTGTGTATGTGTGTGTGTGTGTGTGTGTGTGTGTGTGTAACAGACAGAATGCATGTATATTGTGTATGTATGTATATCTATATGTGTGTATTCATGTGTGAGAGTGTGACTGTATACTGAGTATATGTATGTGTGTATTTGTATGTGAGACTGTGTGTGTGAGTCAGAGAGACAGAATGTGTATGTGTGTACACAAACCACCACTGACAAGTTAGAGGACAGCTTGTGAGAGCTGGTCCTCCCTTCCCCCTGTGGGATCCTGGGATCAGCCTCAGGTGACCAGGCTTGTTAGCAGTCTAAGTCATCTCACCGGCCCAGCAAGTTTTATTTTTTTTTTTGTTTTTGGTTTTTTTGGGTTTTGTTTTGTTTTGTTTTGTTTTTGTTTTTGGAGACAGGCTTTCTCTGTGTAACCCTTGCTGTCCTGAAACTCACTCTGTAGACCAGGCTAGCCTTGAAATCCACCACCACCTGGCTTTAGTTTTGTTTTTTTGTTTTTTTGAGACAGGGTTTTCTCTGTGTAATCCTGGCTGTCCTTGAACTTGCTTTGTAGACCAGGCTGGCCTCGAACTCAGAGACCTGCTTACCTCTACCTCCTGAGTGCTGGGATTAAAGGTGTGGACCACCACTGCCCCACAGCCCAACACTTTGTATTTTACTCTGCAGAGAACACCATTCCTGGTGGCTGGTGGCAAGGGTCCGTGGCCAGCTGGCTGAGCCCCAGCCCGGGCGCCCTCACCCCAGGCCTGGTAGAGAAGCACAGGTGGGGAGGTGGCTGCCGCTCCTCCATCCATGGCGTCCTCTGCTGTCTCCCACCTGCTTCCGTCCTGCCAAGGCCCAATTGGAGACCTTGGCTCCCGAGGCCTGTGCTCAGACTTGCTTCTGGCCTTGATTTAGAGCTGAGCAACACTGGTGGGCCGTCTGGGCAGATGTCCTCCATGCCCCAGCCCCTGTGTAAACTCAGAGTTTTACCCTTTCCCTGGGCCCTTACACACACCCTCCAGGGCCACATGGAGTCACCTCACAGCTAACCTTGACCCTGTGGTATTATTGGCTTTTGTGTAGGGATGGGAACAGCCCTGTCTTGTCAGCATGTGGTGATGCCAGGGTTGACACAGGATGCACATTCAGGAACTGGGGGTCAGGGGGTAAGTAAAGAATGAATGAATGAATGAATGAAGTGGAAGCATACTCCAGCATAGAGATTTATTAAGTTGGAGGCATTAAATATTATGAAAAGAATCTGTTAGCAAGTTCTAAGGTTAGTTCTTTACAACCAGGTTACTTCATGGTGGTGCCATGCTGACTGTCCCTGCCCTGGGACCAGGACCACTCAGGAGGGTCCCAAGGATGCTGGTCACATGCTCACACATCCCTTAAGAGAGGACAGGGCGTGTTCCTGGTTGTGTACGTGGCTGTTTGGAGGCCATCGGCTCTTTGAGGCCTGCAGGTGTCTTTGGAGCCAGCTCAGTGTCTCTTCTTTCTCTTTCAGAGTGAAACATCTTTCAACCTAATATCAGAAAAATGTGACATTCTATCCATTCTTCGGGATCATCCTGAAAACAGGATTTACCAGAGGAAAATCCAGGTGGGGCGGAGGGGAGAGGGACCAAGACCCTAAATGAAGAGGGCTGAGGTCGGGAATAAAGAAAGGGGCAGCTTTTGAGAGACGCGGAGTTCGGGCCAGGTTCCTTTGCAAACTGAAACACACTTAGACCATTCTGACATTGTGCACTTGCCTCAGAAAGAGAGCCTCTCTTTGTGGAAACACCGTACATTTTAAAGCTAAGCACTGTCCTAAGAGCTGACTCGCTTGAGTCTTTACGGTTCTGCGTGGTCCGACACTCCTCACACCATTGAGAAACCTTTCTAGGACTGCTGAGGTTGGTTAGTGTTCTGCAGCCTCCCTGTGACCCACCCCACTCAGCCACCAGCTTCCTCCAGGAAGCCTTCTCTGACTGCCAAAGTCTGGTCTGGATGTCTCTGACCCAGGACACCCCAGCTCATGTCCTCAAACTCTGTCACTATCATCTAATTCTGTGGTATCTCCTCCGACTGGAAGCCGGCTGGCGCCCAGGAGCTGACACCCTCTGGTCTGACACCTCAATGTATTTGTGTATCTGTGGGACAGACGAGGGTGGGAACCCTGAAGGGAGGGAGCTGTGGCCAGGCCAGTGGCTGACCCACAGCAGTCGTCACTGCTGCTGAGGGCCTTGTGTCCTCCTCTCCCCTTAGGAACTCAGCAAAAGATTCACCTCCATCCGGAAGACCAAAGGTGACGGGAACTGCTTCTACAGGGCCTTGGGCTATTCCTACCTGGAGTCTTTGCTGGGCAAGAGCAGGGAGATCCTCAAGTGAGTGGGCCCTGGGTAGACCCCGTGCAGTGCTGACAGCAGCCCAGAGGCTTAGGAAGGTGTCTGTATCCGACCCTCCTTCAGCATGGCCTCTTCAGGCAACGTAGGGTGGGTGCTTGGTGTTTACTGCAAAAATGAAAAACAGCTGTGGTGGCACTCAGTCAAACCTGTTTCAAACACCAACATAAGAGGAGGAGGAGGAGGAGGGAGGGAAGGAGGAGAAAAGGAAGGAGAGAAAGAAGGAAAAGAAATGGGAGAGGAAAAGGAAGAGAGAAAACGAAAGAGAAAAGAAGAAAAGGAAGACTACAAAAAGGGGGAGCTTGTTCCTGCTGGGCTTGATCATGTTCTTGTGTGTGTGTGTGTGTGTGTGTGTGTGTGTGTGTGTGAGAGAGAGAGAGAGAGAGAGAGAGAGGGCACCCTGGAGTGTGTGTACAGAGGCCAGAGGATAACTTTAGGAATCTTCACTTCCACTGCACGGAGCCCCTTCCATTTCACCAAGCCCTCTTGCTGGCCCTTGACCCCAGTAGAGAGCAAGGACAGCCCAGAGCCAGGCTGGTCCTGAGGTAAATGAAGAGCTGCTGTACTTGGTGGCCAGGTCGGGCGCCTTACCATGCTGAGGGCCCTGTGGCTGGTGACATGAAGAGGCTCTGCATTGGAGGACACATAGGTGAGCAAGCTGATATTAGGACTGATTACCGGCTGCCCCACAGAAGCAGCCAGAGCAGAGATCTGAGGGACAGAAACACGTGCTGGGGTCCCTGCAATATTCCCCAGTCTCCTAGACGCATAGTGAGTACTAAACGGGAAACTGGGCTTTGAGTATTTTTATTTTCAAATTTATATTTATTTATTGTATGAGTGTTTGCCTGCATGTATGTATGTGTCCTCAGTGCCAGAAGAGGTCAGAAGAGGGCACTTGATCTTCTGGAACGGGAGTTACAGGCACTTGTAGTTGTGCTTGGGCTCAAACCTGGATCCTCTGCAAGAACAAGTGTTTCTCAACAATGAGCCGTCTCTCAAGTTTCCAGCTTGGTTTATTTCCTTGCACCTTTGCCCATTTGGGTTTTAGGAAGAGATGCCAACTCCTGACTGACACAAGTCTTGAGATAACAGTTCATTAGCTTAAAGTGGGCCGTAAACTGGCAGCTCCCAAAGAGGGGCATCCCCAGGCATCTAACAGGCCCTGCCCAGGTACCGTGCAGATGGGGGTTGGCTGTGGGATGGGCTGCCAGTCTCACCCCGGGCTAAAGGAGAGGGAGACACATCTCTGAGGAGTACAGTGTCATGGGCAGAGACCAGCAAACTTGACATGGGAGGAGTGTTGATCATCGCTCTGGAGGTCCCTAGGAGGGAGGAGGAAAAGGAAAGGGCTGGACGTGACCAGGGCAGATAAGTGGGACCACGGATATAGGGGGGAAGCTTTTGAAAGGAAATAGCTGGGGGAGAATGTTGGGACCGCCTTAGTTTCTTCATCTGAGAAATGGAGTCATCTACAGCAGGGAAAGCAGTGGAAGTGCTTCTGTGAGGCTGGTGTGGACCAGGCAGTGCCTGTCACAGCAGCATCCTGTTCCCCACCCCCACCCCTTGACCATCAGGTCTCCTTCCCTCCAGGTTCAAAGAGCGTGTGCTACAGACCCCAAACGACCTTCTGGCTGCCGGCTTCGAGGAGCACAAGTTCAGAAACTTCTTTAATGCTGTGAGTTCACCTGAGCCACACTGGTTGAGGAACAAGGCCCTCCACATGGGCCGAGCAGACGGGAGCAGACAGGCTGGAGGTCCACAGCCCACCCACGGCTCTGCAGTTGGAGCTGGGACAGGGCAGGGTCATTTCAGTTCAGAGGACTGCCAGCCTCCCGCCATTCTGAATGTCTGGTGGAAGGGGACTAAATGTGTCTGAACTTCAACACTAATACTTGCAGTCTCAAAATGAGGGGTCCTGTGGGGTGGGGGTGGGGGGACAGGTGCGAGCCGGGTCTACCCTGACAGCGGGTGGTGTGAAGTTTTACAGTGTGGTGGAGCTGGTAGAGAAGGATAGCTCAGTGTCCAGCCTGCTGAAGGTGTTTAACGACCAGAACTCCTCGGACCGGATCGTGCAGTTCTTACGACTCCTCACCTCAGCCTTCATCAGGAACCGAGCTGACTTCTTCCGACACTTCATCGATGAGGAGATGGACATCAAAGACTTCTGCACTCACGTAAGTCCCCCTAGGGTCCTCCTCAGGGATGTAGCTCCCAGCCTGGGCTTTGCCTGTCTGTCCCTCACACACTCTAGGTCCACTGTTGGTGCCCAGAGGAATGCCCTTACAATGCCAACTTGCAAGATTAGTCCACTGGAGACATCTTCCTCCAGTGTCCTGAGCCCCGAGGCGTGAGCAGGCTGCTCGTAGTCCCTGGGAATGTCTGGGATCACAGGATTTGGGAGGGCTCTGCTGCTGAACCAGAGTAACAGCTCCTGTCACGTCAGCCTTATGATAGGCTCGTTTCAGATGTATTTATCTGAAGGAGTGGCCCACATGTTAAGATGTGGACAGTTTTCACATGGCTATCTGGATTTTTTTGTTTTAATTAGGAGGTGCTGGGCCCCTAATTTAAATGGCAGTTACCACAGGCACAAGAGCAGCTGCCGTCTGTGGGGTCTGCATGCTGCCCTGCTGCAGCAGTCCCCACCTCTCTCGTGTGTCTGCAGCAGCAGGACTCACCCCCAGGCTCCAGCTTCTCCAGGAGTACACTTGGAAGCCTCAGACTTCAGGGTTCTTTTAGTTTTTGATGCCAGCCTGAAAGATTCCTCTTTTGCATATTCCCTCAAGGGTCTGGAGTAAAAATGGTTTCATTTCATTTTCTGCAACCCCAGTAGTGTCTGGCTGTGTTGCTTTCCACGGACCAGGTGACTGTGATCCCCTTTGCCCTGGCCTCCCTCCTAAGTTTTATTTTGGCTTTGCAGGAAGTGGAGCCCATGGCCATGGAGTGTGACCACGTACAGATCACGGCCCTGTCGCAGGCACTCAACATTGCTCTGCAGGTGGAGTATGTCGACGAGATGGACACCGCTCTGAACCACCATGTGTTCCCCGAGGCTGCCATCCCTTCAGTTTATCTGCTCTATAAAACATCCCACTACAACATCCTTTACGCAGCTGAAAAACACTGATTAATTTTAGGCCATGCCAGAGCCTGTCATCTAATGGACTGCATTCTGAATGGAACATTCTGCCTTGGCGATTTTTTGAGTGACTTAGACAACTAGAAAACAGATAGCCTTTTGGGTAAAGCCACACTGAACTGAGACCTGTGCCCACTATGGACTGTGATGACTTAATAGGAATTTTAGTATTTATTTTGATAGATGATATAATGCCTGCTAACTCTGGACTACAAGGCCAGAAACTCTGTCTCTGTACCCATTTACTTCAAGAACCTCATTGGACCTATTTATCTGGAAGAGGTTCCTGACAGTGTTGATATGCTGCTGTGTGAAAATGGGGACCATTGGGCTTGTCCTCAGCCAGGGCAGTGGCCTCATAGGGGAGAAAAGCTCAGGCCAGCTGTCATGTTCAGGTGACTTTACCAGACCTCTGAAGAGCCTAGTCCAGCTCTGTTGGGTGGGTCATGGTAGACTGTCTGAATGTGAGGCCGTGTGTCCTTTCCATTCTGGTGGCTATGCTGTCCCATTCACTGAAGGAGAGGGAACAAAAACAAAGACTTTTACCAAAGTCCAGAAAAGGATTTTGGCCTTCAGCACAAAGCTCAGGTTTTGAGGTCCCTCTACCTCTCAGGACCAGACAGAACTCCTTCAGGGTTCTGTTGTCAACCCCACCTGGATAAGGCTTGCCAAGGACTAGGGTCTGTACCTGAGTCAGTGTGGCCATGTCTGGGACCAAGGGGCTACAGCTGCCCATCGTCCCCAATGACTTCTACAAGTAGGCTCGAGGTAGTCGGCTGGGTATGTGCAGCACGGACCTGGAAGGGCAGAGGACAGGTTTCCCAAGGCTCTTGGGTTTTCCTCAGCCCGGCTTCATAGGCAGTGAGGCAGGGAAGGACAGACAAGCCATAGACCTAGCAGCAGGGCCATTTCCTCCTCTGCACATGCTCCTTAATTGCCACTTGCCTTGCCTTGCTGCCTCAAGACCTTTAGAAGTCTGCCTGAGGACACACCCAGCAGCTGCTGGCCACACCCTCCTCTAGGACAACCATGGGACCATGCCTGGCCTTCCTTGGTTACAGGGCTCCCTCATGCTATTGGTGCTACTGTGTGGTCTGCTGACAGCCTGCACACAGGGCTGGGACAGGATCCTGATCCTGAGCCTTACACAATTCAGATTTGTATCTGTCCTTCTGTTTGGTTTAAGCCAAAAAAAAAAAAAAAAAAAAAAAAAAACCAAAACCAAAAACCCCAAAACAAAAAAAACCCAAGATGTCTGGAGTGTGGAGTTTCCAAGACCACCCTCCGCCAACATTTAGATCCAAATGCTCCAGCTAAGTGAGTCTGCCGCTGGCACAGGACTGTCAATCTGCCCTCATCTTCTGATGTGTTCACTGTCCCACCGTGATCTGGGTATCTATGGCAGGCAGGCTGCCCACAGCGTGGGCACCCATTCCCACGACTGTCTTCAGCCAGTATTCTCCGTTTCCAGGCTTAATGGTATGAGCACAGGGTGCCTGACGGATGGATGGTCTAGGCTGCTCCCCAGGACTTCTCAAGAGCCTGGGGACAAGGGGATGGGCTTGAGAACATGCTAAAGCCTGGCCGAGCATAGCAAATTCCTGGCTAGTCCTGCCAGCTCTTTCTAGAGGAAACAATGGAGCGCAGGTACTGAGAGCTCATCTTTGAATCCTTCACTCTCCCAGAACAGCCAGTGGGGACAGTAACAGAGTGGTGCACACTGCAATCTGTCTTCCAAGAACAGATGCAAGTGCTGGGGCCAGCTGCCCAAGTTCAACTGTGTGATCTTGGTCAAACGCCTTCACCCCTGGAGCAAGGAAGCACGCCACCTCAGAAGGGAACCGGGTCTAAGAGCCAAGTAAATAGCCATCCTGGGAAAGTCGGGCTTGGGGTTCCAGGAATACCCAAGGCCGAGCCCTACACCCTCCCTCCCTCCAGTGGAAACATCTTTCTAGTATTAAAAGTTTCTATAAACAACCTTCAGTCTGGCTTCTCAATGCTGGGTAACTGGTTATGTGAGGAAGCCCTCCATCTTCCCACAGGGCACTCATGAGTGGACTGCCCTAGAAGGGCTGCCCCTAGTCCCCTCACTTAAAAAGCAGATGCAGTAAGTAATCTATGCACACTTGACCAGAGCTCAGCACACTAGCTGGGCACAGATGGATCTGAACCCTGACCCTACCTTCTGTCTACCAACTCAATTGGCCTCTCACAGCAGCACTGGGAAGCGGGGGGCCACCTGGGCGCGCTCCATGTTCACTTTGTCCTCAGCCAGGTCAGGAGAAAGTGGGGTCATGGAAAGGGCTCAGAAGAAAGGCGCCCTGAGTTACCCATCTTATCTGGCTGTTGGGTTGCACTGGCTAAATCTTAACCAATAAATGTCCACGTCCTCAACTACAAAAAAGAATCTTAAGATACACCATGACCTCACAGACAACCAACTGCCAACTTTAAATCAATAAAAGCATCTAACACTAGAACTGGTAGTACAGGCCTGTATCCCTAGCTTGTGAGGATGCCAAGCCCAGCAAGAGGATTCCCAGTTCAAGGCCTGCCTAGACACTGAAACCATTCAAACTGAAACGTAGGAGCAAAGGGTCTAAGCACTTGCCATCCAAGCCTAGCAACCCAGATCCTCAAACCAGGAAAGGTGGCAGGGGACCAACTATCTCCAGGTGTGAACAGCCACCATCCTCCTCACATACCATACCAAGTTAAGAAGAAACAAACGGGGTGGGGTGGGTTTGGTGATACAGATAACCAGTGATAAAGTGCCTAGCACACGAGGCACAGAGGGTTACAAAGTGTCTTAGTGCCAGGGAGTCAAATAAGTGACACCATGCTTCTTAGGATATTTAGGGCTGCCAGTGTACTGTGTTCGAGTCCACAGGCCTCCTCAGAGCAATCCCTGGAGCAGCGTGTGAACACTGTCTCAGAGTCCAGGCCGCGCTGTGCTTCCACAGGCCCCAATGCAGGACTGGGGCTCCAGCTCTGGAGCACAGCTGTGGCAGGCAGCTCTGCGAGGCAGGCAGCCCAGAGCACTGAGCTCTGTCCCTCAGAGAGAACACACCGCCATACTCCAGGATGGACACAGGGCAGTTCAGCCTGAAGTCTGTTTAGCAAAAAGCTAGGAAAAGGCCACATGGACTCTGTCCAGGAGCTCAGACAGATCCCAGGCACACTCTTGACCCTGCAGATTTGTGACAGCTTTGTGAGCCAAGGACGGTCAAGCAAGATCTTCCCTGTCCATCTTCCAGGGCAGTGAAGGTAAGGTGCAAAGGGTAGTGTGACACAGCAAAGGAGCTGGGACTGGATGCTCTGGAGAAGGACAGGGACGTGAGAGTATTGTGATAGAGGGACTCATGGTCAGGGGCCTATGACACCATTTCCCGTACCAAGGAAGCAACATTCTGTCTGCCCAGGAGAGAGCTCAGTCAATAATGAAACAGTGCAGCACCTCAGGATGTCTCTGACTCCTACTTGGTTTAATTTGGAAAACAGGGTGAGCACAAAAAGCCTGCAACACCGACTACAGACACACATCGCCTACCACACAACTCCACAACACATGTGCGGGAGGGCTTTCCTGCTGAAGGAGGAAGAGCAGGAGGTCTGCCCGGGTGGGTGGGGCAGTGAGAGGCACGGAGGGGAAGGCTTTCACAGACAGCCAGAGGACATCACTCAGCAGTTACCACACTGACAGGGCAGCTGGCTTGTGCGCTTGGCTGTGGTGGTGCCTGACGTTCTTTTGGCTTCTTCTTCCTCCTCCTCTTTTGCCTGGAGAGGCAGCTCAGCGCAGACTCAATATTCCTTGGGGCCACCACAGACTGAGGCGGCCTGCCAGACTGTGTGGGGTATCTGGTCTTCAGGTTCTCCTGGAAGAGTGGCTGGGAGAGCAGACGGCGTAGCTCCTGCTTCAGAATCTTCATCTGCCTCTGTCGCCGGCGCTCTTCTTGCTGGTCAGCTCTTCCTCCTTGAGACACACAATTGTACGATCATGTTTACACAGATATACTTTCTTTACACTAAATTAAGCTGTGCTGGCTTGACAGTTCAGAACCCTAAGTGGATAACTCCTGTTTACGAGGGATTCAGTAGACCACCATCATCCACGTCCATTGTTCAGGAAACCAATAAAGGCAAAAACTCAATTTACAGGTAAGGCAACTTCGGCTTAGGCTCACATACAGCCACAGAGCAACCTGTCAGGGATCAGAACTCACATCTGATTGAAGTCTGCTGTCCTACCCCTGTAGCCACACGCTGCCTCCTGGAATATGATGACCACAAAGTCCTCAGGAGACTGTGCAGCCTGACTCTCCAGTTAGCTCGCCAACACTGTGAGTGCATGCAGAGGTGGACACAACCCAAGTCCCCACCCAAGCCTGACCCCAGCAAGGAAAGATAGAGGCTCACATCTCTACTTGAGCCCCAGACCTGAGCTACAAGGAGAGCACACTGTTGGCAAACTCCTGGCTCCTCCACTGAGCAGCAGTCTGCCTGGAAACTTGCTCAGTGGGAACTGAGCAGTCAACACCCCAGTTGAACTGTGCTGCTGTATGGAAGAAGGGACACCAGCTAGAGCCGTTGTTACAGGCCCCAGATGCCGTTTTCAACTTTGCTAAGCAGGGACATGCAGCCCCTCACCCCTGGTCTCTGCCTTGGCTTCTGGCCCACGGACAGAAGAGGGTTTAGGCAGTGCCTAGTGGTAGAGTTGTTCTGATGTACAAATTCCTTCTCTCTGTGAATTCCTTCTCTCTTGTTTTGTCTTGTTTTTTGAGATAGGGTTCTATGTAGACCTGGCTGTCCTGAAACTAGCTCTGTAGACAAAGCTGGCCTTGAACTCAGAAATCTACCTGCCTCTGCTGGGATTAAAGGCAAGTCTACCATTGCCTGGCTCTCTGTACTCTATCTCTTTATCCCTCATGTAAAGGGATAATAGCTCCTTCTCAACTCATGCCAAGAAACTAGAGAAGTTATGAGACTTGGAGGTGCTGTGGTGTTTCAGCATTAACTACCTGTACTGGCTGGTTTTGTGTGTCAACTTGACACAGGTTGAAGTTATCACAGAGAAAGGAGCTTCAGTTGGGGAAGTGCCTCCATGAGATCCAGCTGTGGGGCATTTTCTCAATTAGTGATCAAGTGGGGAGGGCCCCTTTTGGGTGGTACCACCTTTGGGCTGGTGCTCTTGGGTTCTATAAGAGAGCAGGCTGAGCAAGCCAATAAGGAACATCCCTCCATGGCCTCTGTATCAGCTCCTGCTTCCTGACCTGTTTGAGTTCCAGTCCTGACTTCCTTTAGTGATGAACTGCAATGTGGAAGTGTAAGCTCAATAAACCCTTTCCTCCCCAACTTGCTTCTTGGTCATGATGTTTGTGCAGGAATAGAAACCCTGACTAAGACACTACCATAATGAATAATGACTTGGCAGCATCATATACTTCCTATTTTGCAAGCATAAGTGTATCCAGTTTAGTCTCCTTTACTCAACCTTGTCAAGAGGTATGGAGTTTATTACCTATCTTATAGCCAAGCGAAGAGGCATAGCAGGAAGGCTAATCATACAGTAGTACAGACTGCATTAACAAGGGTACCCTGCCTGTGATCTGCTCCTAGTTATGGAGCCCAAGGCTGTCCCTATGAGGCAGGCAGGCAGGCAGACAAGAGAGGCCCAAGGCATCTGGACCATATAGAATAAGCAGCCATTAGACAAGAAAAGGGTACCTTGCGGCTCCTCATGGGATCACAGAAGTAAGGATGGTCTCAGGCAGGTAAAAGCTAAAAGGAAAACACCCCCCTGCCCAGGCGCACCTTTGTACATCTCTTCTTCTAGCTCAATCTCCAGCGCCGCTGCCGCTTGCTCCATCCATGAGTTGTGCAGACAAGCCTGGAAGTTCCGGTATTCAGCTTTTTCAATCTGTCGCGCTAGACGGATCCGCTCCTGAGGGGCAGTAACACAAAGCACTCATCTGATAGAGGTCTGGGCCTCTCAGCAAGCTTGATGGAAGCAGTTCTTAAACTGCAGTATGATCAGTGACCAGTGAGAAACAATGCAGGTTCTAATGAACCTTGCCCAGGTTCTTGCTAACAGCCCAGGTGTCCATCACAACCACAGAAGCCTGCTTGCACCTCCTTAAAGCTCTGTCCCAGGTGCCAACTTATATGTGGCCCAGAGTGGGCTTGTCTCCCCTTTCCTTGATCCTCTTTCTCATGGGTCTTGAGGTCACACTGTAGTGGCATAATACTCTGCTCATCCTGACATGGAGAGGACGCGAGTGGGAATAAGCATGAAAATGGGGTGGCTCCCAGCAGCCTTAACAGGAATTCTCTATAATCCCCCTTTCTACCAGCCCCATCTAAATCCTTACACAACTAGCATTCCTGCCAAAGAGGTTACACACCCTTAAACTGCCCCTTGTTTTCATACCCTCAATGCCCGTAAGTCCATCTTCTCTTCACCCTTCTTTACCTCTGCAGTAGGATGAAGACACTGCTCCCATCACAACCACACACCGATCAGGCCCAGTGCTCCCTGGACACCTCACTGTGCCGTGGGCTTACCCTATATACATACTGGTAAGCCTTGGAAAAACTACCCATATCAGTTGCTGATACACTGGGGCCCGGGGTACACAGCAATCAGAGTGAATTAATACAAATGTAGAAAATGAGTCTTATTGTTCCTGCTTCAGGGTGCACCAAGCCCTCAGCATTTACCTTGCTGTTCACAGCTCTCTGTGAGATGAGATGAACTCACTGGCTGTCTACTGGAGTAGAAGCGGGCGGAGATTTCAGAACCAGATATTAAAGTGACTGAGGGACAAAACACACTTCTCTGGCCACTCCCCCTTTTGCCTTTCTATCAAGTCTGGCACTTCCAGCCTTTTAACAAAAGCCCCTGTGGAGCCATTGGCAGAACCATTTCTCAGTTCCCTAGGATAAGGTTTTTGGTCTCAGAGTAAGGTACCCTGTGAGGAGACAGTACACTGGAGTTTAACTTTTTACCTTGACCACATCCATGTACTTTGTCTGCACTGGGAACAGTGGGATGTCCTCATCTTTCTGGAGAGTTTTGTAAATCTTCTTGAAGTTGATCACATCTTCCGGTCCAATCAGCATCAAGCTGAGGCCTTCACGGGTAGCACGAGCAGTCCGACCACTTCGGTGGACATAAATCTCTGAGGTGCGAGGCACCTGCCAAAGCAGGAACAAGGATCAGCACATAGACAGTGTCCAAACCTGCTCTTTCCCTCAGGGCACACCCGAAACTGGCTCTGCTCTCTGCGGGATAGAAATCTCTCTAGCTCTGTGGACCAACTCAGCCCCTCATCTTGATTGTCCCTTAACTAAGTTAACAGGCTCTGCCCCCCACGGCCTCCACAACAGTTCAGCTCTTCACAAGCTGGTTGTCTGCTGGTTTTCTCTTGTCTGTCTTCTCAACTCTCACTCCCCTTGTGACTAACACCGTCTACTTCAGTCTCCACTTTGAAACTCCACATGTTCTTCAGCTCTGCATGACTGGTGACAGTACATTTATAAGCCACGGTTACTGAAGTGACTGCTTTAGGCCAACCAATCGCAAACACTTCCTATGTGGTGGTCTGCTGAGACGTTCCCTGGTAAGTTTCAGGCATTTCAACACTTGGTCCCCAACTGGCAACTTTTTGTGTGTTTTTTGAGGCCTAGGAGGCCTCACCTTGCTGAAGGTTTGCTGCTGCCCCTGGTGGCAGGCTTGGTGCTCCCAAGAGCTGGTACCATTTCCAGTGTACTCTCTGCTTCACATTTACAACTGCTCTACCCACTTCCCTGTCAGCTCTACCCCTTCGTTAGAAGCTCACAGCCTCTGGAACCATGAGCCCAATAAACCATTTCTTCTCTAAGCTGCCTTGGTCATATAGTTTTACCATAGCAAGAGAAATGTAAAGACAGTATTATCATAGACTCATGAAAGACTTTATCGCTGTCTACATATTATAAAATAGGAAACTAAAGTACACTCAGCTCCACCACTTCCTCTAGGTTATCCACTCAATGTGGGAGCCAGGATTCAAAGATCGTATTAACCTATAGAGCAGGCGTGCTGTCCACGAACAGCATGGCACGGGTGCTGGTTCTCCTCTTTCCGACTCCTGTAGCAACCACCACAAAGGATGTGCAGTGGGCTCGGGATGACTAGGAACGGTTCACCATGAGTCTAGGGATGAGCTCCGCTTCGCTTCCTGTAGGGAATCAAGAGCCAGCTCCTCCCCACCTCTCTAGCCTTCAGCCAGCTCCTCCCCACCTCTCTAGCCTTCAGCCAGCTCCTCCCAAGTGACTGTGGGCTCAGCAGCTACTCACCTACTCCTTTCCCAACAAACTCCTCTCTCACTCCAGGCTAAGTAAACCTGTGTTTGTTAGCTTTTCTTAATTTGATACAGGTTAGGGTCATGTGGGAAGAGGAACCCTCCAGTGAGACACGCTGCCAGCAGATGAAGGCCTGCAGATCAGCCTGTGGGCCATTTTCTTGACTAATGACTGATGTGAGAGGGCCCAGGCTAACAGTGATGTCACTGTGGCTCATGACCCCTGGACAGGATGTCCTGGGTTGTACTAAGCAAACTGAGGAGCACTCCTCCATGGTCTCATCTTCAGTTCCTGCCTCCAAATTCCTGACCTGACTTCCCTTCATGCCAGCTATAAGCTGTAAGGTGAAACAAACCCATTGCTTTCCAAGTTGCTTCTGGTGATGGTGTTTACCACAGCAGCAGAACCCTAAGACATGCCCCAATCGTGCCTCCCTCTATACTCTCCCTGTCCCCTCTGCATATCCCAACCTCTCCATCCTGGAATGTCAGCATCTTCTAGAAAGCACTCTGCACCCTCTCAAACTGTATTACATGTGAAATTTTCTACTATTTCCTGCCATATGTTACGGCAGGTGGTCATATTTCACTTTTCCTCTACAGGATGTAGTGACCTCTTAGGAGCTGGGACTATATTGTGTGGTCATGGTTTATTCCACCACAGATTCAGTCCCTCTGTTCCAGAAGCGTGCTACTCTGAAATCTATAGCCTCAAAAGATTTTAAAAGCAATGAAATTAAAGATGAAAAGTACTAAAGCCATCCTACTAGATGCCAGGCTTCCTGCACTTACACGTGGTAAGGGTCACCTTCACTCAGCTCAGCTCTCAAACAACCCTGTGGGCCTTGTATGGTCGCTGCTTCCAGCTTACAGAAAATGACATTGAAATGCATGGTCCCAAAGTACCTGTGTGTCTGGAGGCTCAAGTGTCAGAACTTCCTTCCCAGCAGTGAGGGAGGGGATCTGTACCCTACCCTACCCTACCCACTGCCTTAACTGGCTGCTAGAACACACATTTCAGGGTGTGAAGGGCCTTTGTGTTTTAAATCTGAGTCAGTTTCTGATAATCACAGCATCCTTTATGAATAACTAGGAAGATGCAAAGCAGATGTATTACGTGAACCCACACCACAGCTGACGGGGCCTGCATGGGGGACGGCTCTCACCTACCCAAAGCTGTCAACTAAAGCATCAGAGTGGTGGTCAATTCCTGGCAGCAGGATCTGGAGCCCATGCTCCCAGCTACAACTACACGCTACTGATGGCTTTTCACAATCATTAACATTACTGCTACAATTAACCCGAAACATGTAGTCAGTGTTTCCAATTTGGCTGCCCAAGTGTCATGGTTTGAATATGCTTGGCCCAAGGAATGGCAGGCACTATTAGGAGGTGTGGCCTTGTTGGAGTAGATGCGACATTGTGGGCATGGGCATCCTAGCTGCCTGGAAGTCAGGATTCTGCTAGCAGCCTTCAGATGAAGATGAAGAACTTAGTTCGTACTGCACTATGCCTGCCTGGATGCTGCCATGCTCCCACCTTGATGATAATGGTCTGAACCTGTGAACCTGTAAGCCAGCCACAAATAAATGTTCTTCTTATAAGAGTTGTCTTGGTCATGGTGTCTGTTCACGGCAATAAAACCCTGAGACAGAAGTTGCTACCAGGGACTGGGGCATTGCTGTGATAGGCCTGGCCATGCTTTTGTTTGGAAGAATGTGGATCTGGGGACTTTATATTTGGAAAGCAGTGGAATGCTATAAATGCTTAGTGGGCTATCTTAGTGGAATGCTTTAAATGCTTAATGGGCTATCCTAGTAGCAATATGGAAGACTTTGTTACTGAGAGTGATTTGAACTGTGCAGACCCAGCCCAGAAGTTTCAGTGGAGAAGAACTTCAGTATGTGGCCTAGAGGTTGTTTTTGTGGTATTTTGGTGAAGAACATGATTGCCTTTTGCCCTTGTCTGAAGAGTCTGCTTGAGACTAAGGTGAAGAGACTCAGATAAATTGCCTTGACAAAGGAAGTCTCAGAAACGCTCATCATAGACATTGTTCTCTGGTTAAGTCCCATGAAGAGCATTTTGAATAAACATAGCAAGCTTAGAAAGGAAAAATATAAAATATATGGTTTGAGTATTAAAGGGGCGCCAGGAAGTGAAATGGAGCTGAATCCTGTGTTCAAGGAGATTCAATTGAATTAGGGAGTGGTGACCTTCAAGCAAGATCCCACCCAGCAAAGTTTAGGTCCGGGTATAGTAGTAACAAGATTTTAATCCCAGGAGATAAGCCCAGTTCAAGGCCAGCCTAGAACAGAACAAGTTCTAGGTAAAAAAAAACTTAAATCCAGGCTTGGTGGACCACACCTTTAATCCCAGTGTTTAGAAGACAGCATGCAGACCTCTGAGTTTGAAGAGGTACACAGAGCAAGTTCCAGGACAACCAAGCCTAGGCAGTGGAGTTGGAAAATAGAAAGCTGATAATGTAATGGAACAAGAGGGCCAGCCCCAGCAAGCAGCAGAACCACGAGCCTTTGGCCATGTGGCTTTGGCTTTAGAGTCCAGAATAGAAGGGACTACTGGGATAATTGATGTTGGCTAGCTGGGGCTAAGAAATTAGCAGTGATTAAGAAGAGACCAGCATCACTGAGGTGAAATCTTCTGGAAAGTGTTTTCTGAGAACACAAAGAAGCTATGTTCCAGATATAGCCAAGGTTGCACCTTGTGCTGCAGCTAGACTTCGTAATGTATAAGAGTTACCCAGCTGGTACTGAAGGCATGAAGGGGTCATGAAGAACAGCCAAGGCTTGGCATTGTGAGAGGCCAGGGAAGGACACTGGTGAAGGTGCAGGCTCAGTTGCAGTTGATGGCGGAGGACTGAAGGGGTCATGCAAAGTATTTGAGGCTTGGCACCATGAAGAGAGCCTATGAGAGGCTATTGGTGAAGCCTAGTTGCAGTGGAAGACCGCAGTGTACTGGAGATGCCAGTGCCATGGGATGATCACCAAGCACAGCAGCAGCAGTGGAGTGGATCAACCTGAGCCTAGAGTGCTACAGAGGACAGAGCCACACGAGACCCCAGCCCCTTGGAGGAGCCCAGAAGATCATGTGTGGATCCCAGACATTGAAGCAAGAAGTTGTAACACTGAAGTTAGAGATCCCAAGATTTTCGAGATGACAGAGCTGTGGAATATCTGCTGAGGAAAGCTGCTAACAGGGAGTGGAACCCGCCCACAAGAAAGATGTCTGTTGCAGCCAACAAAGATGAAAAAGGAGTTAGGGATCTGAAGACTGCATTGACATTAGCCATGGAGATACAGTCTGAAGTTTGCCAGCAAGCTTCCTATCTTAATTTGGGGATTACAGTTAAGTGATTGCATGGATCTCAGAAGAGTCTTTGAACTTTTAGCATTGCTGATACTGCTATAAACTATGGGGACTTTGGAAGCTGGACTAAGTATATGCACTATGCCTGCCTGGATGCTGCCATGTTCCCAACTTGATGATAATGGACTGAACCTCTGAACCTATAAGCCAGCCCGAATTAGATGAAAAAGAGTTGTCTTGGACATGGCGTCTGTTCATAGCAGTAAAATTCTAACTAAGACACCAAGCTCTTTATACATGCCTTACTAACCCAGAGATATTCTGTCATTTCTAAAATGAGAAAACCACAGGATGGAGACTATTTATTGAAGGTCCCATAGCCAGGATTTAGGCTAGGAAGTCTTAAGTACCCACCCCTGTACTGCACACCAGACCAGCCATGTAACGTACTGCTGTTGAGGGCCTGTCCCAAAACCCAGGCTGATTGTTACTCTCCACACACTGATAGTCAAGCCCTTCTGCCAAAGACAGCATGTACATAATTCACTGGATATGGAGAACTTGAGCTGGTGTCTGCCTAGAAACTACCTAGAACCCCTATGGACTAGTGTTTATGTAAACTAATGTTCATGGTACTAGAAGGTACTTTGCACGTTACCAAAAGAGAAAGGCGAACACCAACCTAGCTACAAACCCTTTGATGGACAATGGTGACCTGCCTGCATGATCTCTGGTGCAGTAGTGGCACAAACGCTGTGGGAGTGAAGAGCCAGCATCTGACTAGAATCAAGGTCCGCACCTTGAGAAGGAACCCATGTCTGACCTGAAATTAGACAGGACACAGACCTGGGGGAAACGAAATACCATTGTTCTATTAAAGGACACAGCTGCTAAAGGACTTTTTAATAACATTCTCCTGTACTCATAAAGCAGTGTCTTGCTCAGCCATCATCAATGAAGCATTCCCCCGAAGCAGACAGGAACAAATACAGAGACCCACTGCTGGACAATGTGCAGAGAGAGACCTTGGAACATTCAGTCTTAAATGAGATGTTTCCATCAAATCCCTCCTCTCAGGGCTCAGGGAACATTGTAGAAGAAGAAAAGCGGAAAGGTTGTTCAAGTCAGTAGGGATGGGGGACGCCAAGGAAAGAGGCCTAGTACACCAATCCTGGCACACATGAGCAGCATACACAGGGCCATCTAAGATGGGGAGTCCTAGGGCTGAGGAGAGGGGTGAATATAAACCCCGGTCCCTAACCCAGAGGCCATCTTCAACTGACAACACCTGGCAAAGGAAAAACTATTTTTCTCCAACAGAGTCTCACTGGGTATACAAACCACACTTAAGGGCAGGTCCTATGCCCAGTAGTATATGGCCACACAACATGGTATTTTTGGAGATTGTTGTTGAAAAATGCTTTATCCAGGCTTTTCCTCCTCCCCTTTACAGGTCCTTGGTTATATAGTATGGTTCCGGATTTTGTGTTTTTAATCAATATTTTGTGTATGGAAGCATCTGTATGTGTTTTACCTTTGACTTTTTTTTTCTGTTTGTTACAGTACTAATCTGGTTTGTTTGCTTTGTTTTGGTCTTTTTAGTTGCCTATTTTATAGTGAGAAAGAAATGGTATAGATGTGGGTGGGTAAAGAAGATGGGGAGGTGGGGAAGATCTAGGACGACCTGGAGTAGAACTGTGATCAGAATATATCATATAAAAAAAATCTATTTTCAATAAAAATATAATTAATTATTAAAACAAAACAAAAAACCTAAGCCACAAATCATGCCACTGTGGTCTGTCCCCACCAAAACTCATGCTGAAGCTAAATTCTTCAGTGTAACAAGTGCCATCAGTGTTGGGAGGAGCCTAGTGGGAGGTGTTTGTGGATGGGTCAGAAAGAGGAATAGAGTCCTAGCTTTCTGGAGCTGGAGTACCATGAGATATAGGCCAAGGCTGTCTCCCTCACGTTTATCATCTACTTGCCCTTCCACCTCAAGGATCCCACCAGAAACTGAGCAGATGTTGGTGACATGCCCTTGTATTTTGCAGTCAGCCCTCTTTAAACATTACTATGTTTAAGGTATTCTGTCATAGTATCAGAAAACAGACTAAGATCATACTTTAACCTGTCGATATCAAATAGCCTGAAGAGAAAGTCTACTTGATAGGCTCTCACTAAGTGTGTGGAGAGCGGTAACAGTGGGCACTAGATGCTAATAAGAACATGTTTCAGGGAACCTGAAGAGGAATATTCCTCCCCTCTGTTCAACCTCCGCTTTAACATTTCCCAGTTCATTGCAGGGGGCAGGACGGGGATGGATGGGGTTTGGGAATGGGGTTGGTGTGTGTCTGTAGCATTATTAATACTAAGAGCTGTACCTGGTAATGGATGACATGCTGAACTTTAGGAATATCCAGACCCCGAGCTGCCACATCTGTTGCCAAGAGAACACAGCTGTGTGGAAACAAAACACATCCATAATTATAAATAACAGCAATTATCAGTCAGCTTAGCACTGCTAAGCACTTGACACTACAGCCCTATAAGGCAATACTACCATCTCACTTTTACAATTAAGAAGCTGAGGCTGAGAGTCATTTTCCATGGTGTGCATGTGCCTAGTCTTTGTAGAATCAGAACCCCAAGCCTGGGTCTTACTGTCCCAAGCACATGCTGTGTTTTGTGCTGTGAATTAATTGAAGACATTCTGAGTCGCTGTCCTTGTCTCCTACCACCTTCTCACTATTCTCCTCCATCCTGATAGACTGCCTTACTCTTTCCTAGACAGACAACACGTACCCACTCCCTGCATCATTTGCTCCACAGGCAGATGGACAAACATGAAGAGGTGTGGCATGGGCTCTGGGGTCTGACAGCAATCTGAGCCCAGGCTGTCATTTCCATGCTGTACAAGCTTGGGTAAGCTGGTGAATTTTTCGAGGGTCTCTATCATCTGTGAAGTGAGATGAGCTGCGGTAGGTAACAAGCAGCAGTAGGGCACTGTGGGTATGAAAGGCCACACTGGGTGGCACTGCTAGCACTTTCCCTACATTGTTCCCAGTCACTCCATCCTTGCGATCCCACACCTGTCACCCTGTGTATGAGACAATGAAGCACAGACACACTGGCTGACTTGAGCAGCGAGGAAGGGAAGGGCGCAGGATCTGCTCGCAGACACTCTGGTTCTGGAGGCCGGGCTCTCTTTCAAGCACAAGCTAGTGTGCTGCTTCCCAAGGATGCTAGAATAACCGGATGGCCAGTTTGTTGTCTAATTACTGGAAGTCTCTATACAGCATTACTAACCAACAAACAACGAATGAGTGACCTCGCTAAAGACAGAAATAAAATTAAGGAAAAGAAGGAAACAAACAAAAAAAAAAGCTAGCCTGCCTCGTGCTGCTAAGGTCCGTAGTTCCCTGGCCCCTGCCCTCCTGAGTACAGTGGCTCATGGTTCAAGGTGTCTGAAGACAGACTTCACTTACTCTTCCAGACGAGCAAACTGCTCCAGGTTTCTGAGCCTTTGCTTCTGGTGCATGCAGGCATGCAGGGTCAGCGGCATGATATCTAGGACCTTGAGGAGCCCAGAGAGGCGTTTGATGCAGGAGATGCTGTTGGCAAATACCAGGCTACGACCTGGGTACTGCATGAGAAAATAGTAGAGATACAAGTCTTTCTCGTCCGTGTCGCAGTGGATCTTGGTCTCTGTCAGGGTCTCCACTGTACCCTCATTCCTCGTGAGGTCAATGACTTTTGGCTTGCCCCTCATGCCAATCTTCTGCATGAGAAGGTCGAGTTTGTCGGTTTTATCCATTTTCTTCACGTGTTTCTTATGAAGGATTCGAGCAGGAACTTGGTGTACCAGGGTTAGTGTGGCAGAAAAAACAAGAGTTTGCCGATTGGGGTTGTATTGGGAGTCATTTAGCATCTCTAGCAGCTGAGAGAGTTCAGCAAAATGGCCTTTCTCAACCATTCGGTCAGCTTCATCGATGACCAAGCACCTGCAGGGAAGGAAACCTCTGTAGGCCATCTTGCTCCCACCACATGCGCATGCTCTCATCCACATGCACACACAACACCCTGCCATCACCACCAGGCACCCATCAACCTTTTCTTATGCATGCTTAGTTTTTGAGAATAAGGCCTGGATGGCCACAAGATTCGTAATAGTGAGAAAGCTCTGCACACACCAACCATGCAGCCACCTCAGACTCCAGAGACGGTTAGGACAGAAGGGGAAGGGGTACCGCTCACCTGAGCTGCCGAAGGTTACTCAAATGAGGGTGCTTTTCTTTAACTAACTCCCAGAGCCGACCAGGGGTGGCGATCACAATCTCAGGATGGCGGTTCAGCATCCTTTGCTGTTTCTGTGTGGACATTCCACCAACTAAAATTGCTGTATTAATCCCTACAGGACAGAAAACAACAGATAATGTTATCCCACCTGGCTGTACATCCTCTGGGCCAGCACATGGTAACTAGCAGCACAGCTTTCTATGCCAAGGAAATGCTTTAACAGATGGCCTGGCCTGACTCCAAGAGAGCCTACCAAACAGTCTGTATTTGTGGTCTGGACCCTGTCTGCTTTGCCATTTCTTTCCATTCTCTCCCTTAACCGCAAGAGAAAGGATGGATTTGAACCCAGTCACACTTATTTCCAGAGCTCTGAAGGTGAGCAGTGATGCACCACAGTGCTGGGAAGGATGTTTATGTTGTGACACACTACAAGAAGCCCCTCAGGGTCTGGCGGTGTCGTCTCAGAGACAGACAGACAGACAGACAGAGAGAGAGAGAGAGAGAGAGAGAGAGAGAGAGAGAGAGAGAGAGAACTGCTCTGGGGCCGTGGGATGGAGGAGAACGCACATGACAGACAACACAGCTGAGGCCCTGAGCAAGTGCCGTGGACTTGAGACCTCAGCTGTGCAATGCGGCTTTTATTAGGATAAACACCACACTGTGAAAACCTTTGCCCAAGGAACAGAATTAAGTTTCTAACTCAAGGAAGGAATCAGCAAATTTGTTGTTAAAATGTTCGGTTACTCAGAACCATGTTCTAGCTCTGGTCCCCTTAAGGGAATTGAACAACTATCGACTGATTTCTAAAGGACTTACTCAATGCTCCAGCAGGTAAGCACCCTGCCCCAAGTCCCCCAGAACAGGAGCCACAACTCTCACTGCTGTCATATGGCAGTTAGAGACCCGTTCAGAAATATTAAGTGAAATTAAATCTCACCTGTAAACCTGGCCACAGCATCAATGTGTTGTTTGACCTGGATGGCTAGCTCTCGAGTAGGAGTCAGGACCAGTCCGAGCAGAGGGCGCCTTGGGTGAACTTTATAAACAGCAATTTGGTGACACAACTCCTGTTTTAACTTTCTAGCCTGCTCTGCGTCAGACTTGTCTTCTCTGTCCTCATTTGGCTTGGGGACAGGCTTCTCCTCTACCAAGGAAGACGGTCCTTCACCAGCATCAGCATCAGCATCACAGAAGAGCAGTGCGGGGGCCGAGGGAGAGGCACTGGTCTTGGGTGTGGCCTGGACCCCAGAGTCACTGGGCTGGGCTTGAGTCTCAAGTCTGGCCTCCTCAGGCAACACTCCAGATTCTGTTCCATCCCTGCAAGGTGATCCGAGATGGGCTGCAGCTCCTAACCTTGTCTCCCTTGGTGGCATTCCAGTGCTACTTGGGATGGGTGGAGCCTTCATCTTATGCCACTGCAGCACTGAGTGGATCATCGGGATGGCGAAAGCCAGAGTTTTCCCACTTCCTTAGGAGGAAAGCAAAAACACCAGGAATGTATGCATGTCATTGTTTGGAGTTCCTGCCTTTGCATAGAAATAAGGAAGCCTGAAAGGGTCATGTGCTGCCCTGACCAACCCACAGCACCAGCACTCTACACAGGTTCCTCCAGGCACAGCACCTGGGTATCAAGGAAAAGTGCAGTGTGCTGGCACTACACCTGAAGTCACCAGAGGCAAAGAACAGACACCCAAGTGAGGAAACCATAAAAAGATAAAGGGTCAGTCTTGTAGAGAAGTCCGTACAGCACATGTCCCTAAGACCTTCTTCAATGAAGGAGGGGATAAAAGAAATGGCTCTTTTCAGAAATCTTAACATGTCTGTCTTTATCATGAGTGTTTTCAAATGACCTCTGAAGGCACACAGATCCAACAACACCCAAGGGTCAAACCAACAGGACACCCCAACTGAGAATCTGAAGGACAGGTTTTCTCCTTAACTGCCATTTTACTTTCTGCATTTCAGTTACTCATGGTCAGTTATGGTCTGAAAAACTATCAAGCTGACAAAAAAAATAAGCATTTCAAAAGTCTCCAGCCATATATCACTCCAAGTAGTAGGGGCTCAAACACTGCCTGGTGCCGTCCACACAAGACGTGAGTCTTCCTTCTGTCCCATGTTTTCCCACCATCAATGTCACCTACCCGTAAGTCACTCAGTGATCTCAGCTTTCAGACTTTGCGCCCTGCTTACGTTCAGGTAGTTCTTACTTTATCCACTGGTCCTAGCACCTGAGAGCAACTTAGACAGGCTAAAGAGAAGCCGTAAAGTGCTTTTCTCTGGTTGAAAAGCTGGAAATTCTCAACAAACAGAAAAAAAGTAATGAATTGGTTACTAAGATCTACAATAAGAATGAATGTTCTTGAGCTAGAGAGATGGCTCAGCAGTTAAGAGCATTGTCTGCTCTTCCAAAGGTCCTGAGTTCAAATCTCAGCAACCACATGGTGGCTCACAACCATCCATAATGAAATCTGAGGCCTTCTTCTGGTGTGTCTGAAGACAGCTACAGTGTACTCACATATAAATAAATAAATAAATAAATCTTTAAGCTGGAGTGAGTGGACTTGACCAGACTTGATCAGAGCAAGCAGGGGTCCTGAATTCAAAATTTACAGCAACCACATGATGGCTCACAACCATCAGTCCAGCTACAGTGTACTCATATACATGAAATAAATAAATCTTTAAAAGAAAAAGAAAGAATGAATGTTCTTTCCCTGAAATTGTAGAGAAGTTAATGTTAGTTTTACTGCTATATTAATCTGCAGAAAGTATGACTACGGAGCATGAATGCTTAAGATATAAAACACATTCAATCTATAAATGTTCTGGGAAAAATACAAATAGGGTTCATCTATCTAGTCTGTATTTTGGAGATCTACCAGGAGACCTGAAAGGTATCCTTCCTGGATACTGAAGATGACAGGCAAGAATGCCCCAGACAAAATCAATACACCATCTCTAGAAGAAAAACAGCCCCAATCATAAGCTTCAAAGAGCTCCAATGGGCTCTTAAGATGGCTCAGTTGGTGCCTGAGCACCTGAGGTTACTCTCAAGATCTACATGGTGAGAGTTGTGAACTAACTCCCACAAGTTGTCCTCTGGCCTCTATATACAGGCCTTGAGTTGTACAAACTTATACATAAATGCACACACATACAGAAATAAATGTTTTTAAAACTTTGAAAAAAAGGAGAAAAAACCTTTTATGAATAGTTTCCATAGGAAATGACAGTTATGTATGAAAAATAATCACACCAAAGAAGCAAAACATTACACAAGCAAAAACTTTAAAAAAATTCAAAAATTTAAGGAAAAAAAAAAGACTTTACATCAAAGACAATAAAAGCCAAAAGATATCTTATATATATTTAAGTCTCAGAAAAATAAAACTGACAATTAGAACTACCCAGAAAAAAAAAAAACTTTCTTTAAGAAAATACAAAACAAAGGCTGCTTTAGTCTTACGAAAGCTGAACCAATTCCCTTGCAGGTCTGCTATGAAGAATGCTAACTGAAGCCTTCCATGCAGAAGAAAGGATGGTATCTTAGGAGAAATAGCTATCTACAAAGGAAATGAAGTGTATCAGAAATTACAGACACAGAAACGGTTTTTCTTTTTAAACCTCTTTAAAAAAAAAAAAAACTGCTTACAGCAAAACAGTAAAAGCTTATTTCAGAGTTTCCCACATAGAAATATAAAACAAAAGCATAAAGGGAGAGAAATCAGCCCTGAGAGGAGGTTCTGCCCCACATGAGGCGCTGCATCACTTGAGGGTAAACCAAGAAAATACTTGTGTACAACTGGTGACATAGTCTGTGAACCCTAAAGCAAACACTGAAAGATACTACACAGCAAGCTTGTAACAGGAGGAGCCAGGCAGTGCCATGGGTGTAGACCCGGCCCCTCTCAGACAGTGCCATGGGTGTAGACCCGGCCCCACTCTGTCCCTGAAATGAAGCCCCTGGCACTTCTTGACAGGAACACCTCTTGTTATCATATTTACTTTTCACCTCTACATTTCTGGTGTAAGACACAGAGAAAGGTTCAAAAAATCTCAGGACAAACAAGAGTCTTTTTTGTTAATTAGTGAGATGACCCTGAGCTAAAGAATAATGGTCTCTAGAAAACACAGGATGGGCACTGGTGGCTGCAGGGTGCGTGCATGCACATGCACCCACACCCACACCCCTCCTGACCACCAGAGAGAGGGACAGAAGATGAGTTCAATGTCCAGTGACAGAGTTTTCATCAATCACAGCCACATAATGGACTCCATAAGAACACAACAAACAATGGGATTTAAAGCACTTCCAGGCAGGTGAGTGCATACAAAGGTGACATGCCCAGAGTGGGCACACAGAAGCCCTTTGTCCTCTTACTACCTTCAACGTTTGGCCCTGTGAATCTCTACCTGGCTTTAAGCCAGTAAACACATCTCCCCGAGTCCTGGGAGTCATTGAGAAGAATATTAAACCTGTGGAGGGTATCACGAGCACCTTAACTTGAAGCAGACAAATCACGACTAGGGGCTGACTACTGGGGGAATGACTTTCATTCGAGGTATTGTCAGGACATCTGACTGGAGTTGAGGTAGAAAAGTAAAACCCCTAAGAACCTGTTGATCAGAAGTGCATTGTGGGTACAACATCTTGAAGAAAGTTGTTTTCTGTTGTTTTGAGACAACTCCCTGTGTCTATATCTCCCTGGCTGGCTTGGAACTTGCTCTGCAGACCAGGTTGACCTCAAACTCGCAGACCCTTCTGCTTCTTAAAGGCATGAACCATCATGGGTCTTATTTGTTTGTTTTAAAAAAGATCCTAATACAAGGTGAGTATCTCAACCCAAACACCTGAACTCCCAAATACTAAGTGCCAACAAGACCTTCAGACTATATGTTCAAGGAGTATATGAAATATAAGTGAGTTCCATATACAGACTTGGATCCTACCCTAAGACATTCATTATGTAGCTGCAATATTAACTTAAAAAAAAAAAAAAAACTAAATCTAAAACACTAAATGTCTCAAATATTTCAAATAACAAATACTTAATCTATAATATCACCAAAATTTTCAATTCAAAGTAAGATCAAAGAACATCTAGGATAAATATAAAAAAAAGGCAAAACAACAGATTTAAACTCAATGGCTTTCCATAATCACATAAGTATAAATGGCCTGAAAACCCATGTATTTCTCACAAGAAAGCATTTTAAACAGAAAAGCAATGCTTGTTCAAAGGAAAACTACAGGAAAGTATCACTCTAATAAAGCCAGAATGAATAGCTACAGTAACAGGAAAGAGAACGTTAGAACAGAGAAGTCCTGGATAAAGCTGGTTATTTCACAATGAGAAGGGGTCAGCTCACTCACAGAATTCACCATAATGCATAATATATAAATATTAGTGAATGCTAACAGACTGTCAGCCACATAAAACAAAAAGCTGAATGGTATTTTAAATGGAAAACAACCACTCGGGGGGAAAATGAATAAAAGAAAATAATGCTATTTTAAATTTTAAGTCTGTATTTAAAAACCTTCCTAGAAAGGAAAAGAGCAAGCCCATATGAATTCTAACAAAGATTTAAAGGTGAAGAAAACAGCGAACTACTTCTGATAGTTGAAAAGAGAACACATTAAAAGTTATTGAGACCAGTGTTAGGCAATTCCAGCACCACACAATATTACAAGACAGTTTTTAAAATAAAAAATACATGTCAGAGTTTTTACAAATGTTATTGTATGTATTCAGGTATTGGTTTTTGTCTGTTGATAAAGGTAAACTACATTGATTTTCAGAATGAAAACTAAGCATTCCTTAGAAATAGTTTGATCACAGTGTGTTTATATATTACTGGATTTGGTTAAATGTGAGTATGAATAGTCAGTCATCTGTAGTTTACTGTAACATTGTCTGGTGTAGCAATTAACTAACACTGGTCTCAATAGCTTGAACCTGGCACAGTCCTGCAATGCAGACATGAAGTAGTGTTCTCACCTCCATCTCACATGGGGCCTCAGAGATAGAGCAAGGGTACCAGAGTCAAGTGGGGCAGACTTCAGCTGGATGGATGGCTGCAACACCTTCCATGGCTTTTGTGGTCACATTCCCAACAATGCCCTCTCCAGTTTCCCAGCCTAGGAGCAACCAAAGACTGGATCCAGAAGCTTTCATCCCAGGGACTCACAGAACAGCCCTTACCTGTCTCAGCAGCTCCGAGGATGTCCAGTTTGTCACGGATGGCAGGGGCCAAGGTCAGAGCTTGAATTGGGGTGGGTGCAGAGAAGCCGAGGAAGCTGAGGGCTCGGAGAACAGCCTTGGGCACAAACAGGTCCCTCCAGGCAGACACATCTGCCTTCTGGTCATGCACCTCAGGCATCCAGGACTTTGCTTTTTTGGGCACTTTTGGGGGAGTGCTCTGAAAAGTATCTAATTTTTTTTTCCCCTTGTTCTTCTTTTTTCTTGGAACAGCCTGTGCCAGGCTTTCTGCTGTGGCTCCTCCCCCCTTCTGATCAGAACAGACAGTGACTTCTCCCTGAGCCTCTGGCTCAGAAGCTTTGACTTCAGATTCATCCTGGGTAGCACTGCCTTCAGCACCTTTCTGCTTCTTCAGTTTGATCTTTTTCTTTGGGGAGCTGGACTCTCCCTCCTCCTCTTCCTCCTCCTCCTCCTCTTCTGAAACAGCCTGGGCCTTTCTCTTCTTGGTCTCCTCATTTGAGAACAAACGGGAGGGATTCTTGACTAAACGGTAATCTGTCAGTTCCTCAAAGCACACCAAGTCATCCATCTGTCCATCTGCAAACAGGTTCGGGTCGATCGTCACTTGCTTCCATTTCCCCACAACTTTGATGCCCTTCCTCTGAAACATGCCGCGGCTTGCTGACTTTGGCTTTGATTTGGCCTCTTTCATCTTCATGGTTGCTGAAAAGAAATGTTTTGGTTTTTTTTTGGGGGGGGGGGTTAGTGACTATGGATCACAGGTTCAACAGCAACACACACTTTCCTAAAGCATACTAGACCCTGCAAACAGCCAAGGATGTAAAGACAGTTTAACTTACATAGAAAAGATGTTCTCATCCAGAAAAATGAAACACGCTCACAGAATAGGTAGTTTGGCTTGGAGCAGAAGGGACACAGGCAATACAGTAAAGGATACATGAGCTAACTCTGGTTAGGATCCTAGCTCCAACACTTAATTTGTATGCAACCTTCAACAATACCCCCTACTCCTCTCACAATTAAGTGTTATAATCTTTTTAAATGAGAGGGGTGTGACAATATCTAATAATATCTAGTTCTACACTTTACAAAAAAGTAATTAAAGTATCAAAAGAGGCGATAGAATGATGCTTGGCCTACAGAAGCCGTTTCGAACATGGAATCTGAGATAGAGTGTGCTTTCTTCCCTAGTAGAACAAGACAAGTAACATTTCCATCATGCTGGCCTTGGCCTGATAGGTTAAAATCCGTGAAGTCTTAGGTTCCACCTCAGAACTTTGTAAAACCGTACAAAGTGGGTATCCAGCTCTTGGGGATGGAGATAGACGATCCGGAGCTCAAAGCTTGGCTACACAAGACCCTGTCTTTAAAGTCTGGAGGGGGGTTATGCATGACTCATCTGAGTGGAAGTGGCTCCACATTGGCCCTGTTTAAATGAAAAGGGATATTGTGGAGAGGCTAAGGTAAATGAGGTAAAACTCGATTCAAATCTGGATCCTTCTCTGAGTGTTTGTTGAACATCTCTGTGCCTCAGTTTCCTATCTACAATTTGAGGATAACGAGATATTTATCCTACTGGGTCGTCATTTGAATACGAAATAGTGACGCACTTCAAAAAACGCTTAACATGGCGTCTGCGTTGAGGCACGTTGACTCAGGCAAAGTTCGCCCAGCAGTCTCTGGCATGGGATGCACGGCGACCCCGACCCCCACCGCACCTCGGTGCCACCCTGACAAGAGGAAGGGAGCGTCACTAGAAACAGGGCGCGGGGAGAGACCTGTACCGCCTGCAAGAGTCCCACGGGCACTTCAAGGGAGGTTGCTGGGCCTTGAAGCCCACAGCAAGGCGTGAGCCACCGGGAACCGAGGCTGTGGGGACACCCGTGAGCCACTATGCTTTGGAGACACCGGGGAGCCTTTCCGAAGCCGGTCAGGGCCTGCTCCGCTCGGAACCCACAAAGAGGACTCACCGCCGTAGTAACTTCACACGCCGGGCCGTCTGCGCCAATCCGACCCGGAACTGCAGCAGCTTCTGCCGGGACGCAGTTCCGGGGCGGAGCTCCAAGCACGCGTGCGCGCTAAAGAAGGAAGTCCCGCCTCTGTGCGGAAGCGTCTATCTGATTGGCACTGCCTGTATTTGGGCCGGAACCAGGAGGGGCTGGGCTAGAGCGCCCGGCGTGGCCTAGGTTACCCTTCCTGTTTCTGGTTTAGGCAATGTTTCGAAGCTCCTTCCTGGTCGCTAGGGAGCGCAAGCGTTCCTTATCTTGATCTAGTTTGCGTGCAGTAGCTGTCCCACGTTAATGAGTAACTGACAGAATCCGGTGTTTGTGAGAAGGCTGTTGGGACAGGGAACAAACCCTGACACATTGTTGTGGGATGTACAGCCATCGTGGAAATTTCTGAAGAATGAAAAACTAGAATGACCATCTGCCTGATCAGACCGTATGCCCATGACCAGGAGGAATACAGCCAAAGCAAGTGAAGTCTGTAAAAGAGACACCGCAGTCTTACATGCATCAAACACTCCAAGATAACCAAGAAACGGACAGAGCCATCGGCCAATGAGTAAATATGGGAAATGTGGCACTCAAGCCGAGTGGAATATTTGGTCACAAAAAGAAAGAAACCCTCTGCTAGAATGTGGATACAACCAATGTTAAGTCTAATAAGACCAGGTAGAACAAGGGTACTGTATTAGTCAGGGTTCTCTAGAGTCACAGAACCTATGGGTAGTCTCTATATAGTAAGGGAATTTGTCGATAACTTACAGTCTGTACTCCAAATCCCCAACAATGGTCAGCAGCAGCTGTGGATGGAAGTCCAAGGATCTAGCAGTTTCTCAGTCCCAAAAAAGCAAACAGGCGAAGAAGAGAGCCAATCTTCCTTCTTCCAATGTCCTTATGTAGGTCTCCAGCAGAAGGTGTGGCCCAGATTAAAGGCTGGTGCCACCACACCTTTAATCCCAGCACTTGGGAGGCAGAGGCAGGCGGATTTCTGAGTTCAAGGTCAGCCTGGTCTACAGAGTGAGTTCCAGGACAGCCGGAGCTACACCGAGAAACCCTGTCTCAAAAAACCAAAAGAGAAAGAGAGAGAGAGAGAGAGAGAGAGAGAGAGTTAGTTCAAGGTCAACCTTGACCATACAGAGAGGTCTGGGCCAGCCTTGGTTACCCTATGACTTGTCTTACAAAACCAACAACAAATACCCAAACCCAAAACAACCAAAGCGGTAGACTTGGGGAAAGGACAACCACAGGAAAGCTGGAAAGAGCTACAGGAAATAGCCATGGGAGGTTGACTGCAGAGGTCAGAGAAGGATGATGACCCACAAAGTCTTCGACCACCTTGACCTGTGCTGAAATATCACAACCCACGTGACCACTTACTGTTCCCTGTGCAATTAATTCCTGGCAGACAGTACAGTCTGCTCCCTACAATTTCATTAGCTATCACAAATCTCAAATACATCAGAAAAAAAAGCTCAGTTTCAACCAGAAAAGAACACCTTTTAAAGAGTCTTTAAGTGTTTTACTTATTTTGTGCATGAGTGTACCACATGTATGCCTGGTTGCCAAAGAAGATGGCATCTGTGTGTGCTGGGAATTGATCCTGGGTTCTCTAGTAGCCAATGCACCTAACTGCTGAAGCATCTCTGAGGCCTTTGTAGAGTCTTAATGAAAGCCTTTGAGGTGTTTAGCATTGATCATTGTTCAAGTGTTCTGTGTTTCAGCATACTCTGGAAACAGTATCTGCAGAAAAATTACTGGGTCAAGAAGGATGGGCCCCACCACCATGTTAGTATTTTGTATTAGAAAAACATATTTGAAGCCAGGCATGGGGGAGGGGTGCATATCTTGAATCCCAGCACTGAAGAGGCAGAGTCAGGTGGATCTCTGAGTTAAAAGCCTGAGATCAGTAGGACTGCAGCGCCCATTCCAGTGCACCAGCAGGGCTACAAGAGAAACCCGTTCTGGAAAAAAGCAAAATATAAAAACAACAAAGAAGAAAAAAATGTTTGTGATCTGTAGTGTGAAAGGAAAGCTGTATGTGCATGTTAATATTAGTTTAACATGTATATACTGCCAATGGCTTCTTTATCTTATGTTAACCTCTCCTAGTCCTGATGCCCCCAGAGAAATAGCAAGCTGTCACCAGTTGACACTAATGAATTTTTAGCATTTCAAAGTCTGAGCCCAAACCCCATGGAGTCCAGCAAGAGCACAAAGGATGAGAAAGACATGAACATTGGACATTGCAAGTCTCAGACTGTGACTGGCCATCGGACCCTAGGGCCATGACTCAACTCCAAACTCTTCCCGCCCATCCCCAACCCCTGCTCCCTCCCACCTCCCCATCCTTTACAGATGTACTGGCTGTTGCTGACTGGAGATAGGATATTAGATGTTAGAGATGTGTGTGTGTGTGTGTGTGTGTGTGTGTGTACTTGTGCAGGCATAAAAACTCACATGTGTGCATGAGATAAACCAAAGTTGACCAGGGTAAGTGTCATCTGTGTTGGATCTCCACTTTAAATTTCGAGGCAGGGCCTTTCACCCAATACAGAGCTCGCCAATTTGGCTACCCAGATTACTCTGGGGACTCCTAATATATGCCTCCAAGTGTTGAAACTGCAAGAGATGACCACACATGCCTGGCTTTTATCTGAGTTCTGGGTTCCCAACTCCAGTGCTCACACCTGCATTACTCACTCTTTAACTACTGGCCTAACCCATCCCCCAACCCCAGGTTTTGGTAGTTGTGCATTTGATTATTTTAAAAAAAGGCAACATGGTATATGCTGGAGAGATGGTCCAGCAGTTCAAAGTATTTACTGTTCTTCTAGATGACCTGGGCTCACTTGCCAGCAACAAGGGGGCAGCTTATAACCAACTGTAATTCCAGCTCTGGGGGATTCAGTGCCATGTTCTGGCCTTCATGGGCTCTAGACATATTGGTGGTACACAGACATACGTATACACAAAACACCTCTACCCCTAAGATGAATCAATGAGGTGTTT
Organism: Apodemus sylvaticus; assembly: GCF_947179515.1. Lineage (NCBI taxonomy): Eukaryota > Metazoa > Chordata > Mammalia > Rodentia > Muridae > Apodemus > Apodemus sylvaticus. The sequence goes on along the minus strand of NC_067477.1, from coordinate 19,234,810 downwards.
TCTTTTTACGCTAACCTTCTACTTTCTCATGTATTCAGATCTCTGGATAAAATGTGGCTTACAGATTGGAGTCCAGTCCCTCTTCATTGGCTTCTGTAGTGACAGGCATATAAAACTGGTACTCTTATAACAAAATTCCTCTCATTCTTCCCAGTGCTGAGGATGAATACTGTCCACATGAGGTAAGCAATCTACCACCAATACCCATCACTGACCTTTGGCTCTCTGATATATAGCCCTGACATTAAAGCCAGAGTGCCCCTGACCTCTACAACTTCAGCCTACATATTGACAAGCACTGGAGTATCTGAGATGCATGGCCATGCCCACTCCTTCTTCTAACTGTCCAATCAAATACGTCAGGCCTTTAATCTCAGCATTCAGGAGGCAGAGGCAGGTGGGTCTCTATGAGTCAGAGACTACCCTAGTCTACACAGTGAGTCCCCTATAGCTGGAGCTATGTAGAGAGACCCTGTTTCAAAGACAAAACCAAACAAACAAACAAAAAAATAAAGAAGCATATCCACATAATCTAATGATTAGGAAAATAATAGTACAGAAAACCTCTTCTAGGCTGGGGATGAATCAGTTTGGCAGAATGCTTGCCTCGTGTACACAGAGCTTTGGATTTTATCCCCAGTGTGGAGGAAACCAGGCATGGTGATATTTGCATATAATCCAGAACTCTCCCAGGGGGAGCAGAAGATTCAAGATCATCCTCAGAGGCATACTTATTTTAAGGCTAGCCTTAGCTAAAATTCATTTACTCTATCAAATTTTACATTTCTTTTTGTTGACATAACCCTTGTAAGGGGTAATGTTCTGTTTTAAGTTGAATTACTGTGCTTCAGAGATGTATCATATATATTCTACATGATATAAAATAATCTTGTCATCTATCAATCCCACTTGCCCAAGGTCAGACTACTTCCTGGAAGGCCTGGGGTTGATGTTTATAAAAGACAATAAGACATGTGTGTTTTCACTTCAGTAAATAATGATGGTTGTCCTAACTGCACAGGCTGTGCTTGATTGAAGTTAGGCAGGAAGTACATAGACAGAAAGGATGTCTGGATGTATGCTTGCCTCTGATTGAATGTATGCTTGCCCCTGATTGGATGTATACTTGCCGTTTGGATGTATGCTTGCCTCTGATTGGGTGAAGGTGAGAAGGACAAAGCTCTTTGCCTTTATAAGCTCTTGTATTGTCCTCTTTGAATATTCTGTGGTTATAGCAATTATATGCCTTCCAGGTGAGAAAAACATCCACACACTTGAGGATTAGAAAAGAAAAGGTGAGCTGGGCAGTGGTGGCGCACACCTTTGATCCCAGCACTTGGGAGGCAGAGGCAGGTGGATTTCTGAGTTCGAGGCCAGCCTGGTCTACAAAGTGAATTCCAGGACAGGCAGGGCTACACAGAGAAACCCTGTCTCAAAAAACAAACAAACAAACAACCCTACCCCCAAAAAAAACAGAAAAGAAAAGGTGGGCTGGAGCGTTGGCTCAGTGGTCAAGAGCACTTCCTGTTGCATAGGAGCCCATGGTGCTCACTGCCTCTTCCAGCACCAAGAACAAATGTGGTGGACATATATGCATCCAGACACAACACTCATGCACATAAAATGGTAAAAATAAATACACTTTTTTATTTTTTTATTTTTTTAAGGAAAAGGCTTTCTACTATGACTACTAGTAGTAGTTGTATTAGCAGTGATAATAATAGGCTCTGGGTAATGTACAAAGATAGCGGGCCACAAATAGAAGATTTTACTAACTGATTTACAGGGTAGGTTTAGCATTCCACAGGAACTGTCACCCTTTAATCTCTTTCAGCCCTAGCCCCAAGGTACACTTTGAATATTTAAACAGAGACTGGAGACCAAAAGTCAGGCAGCTTGGGCAGATGGGGAATTTATACAGCAAAGGTACTGTAGGAATTATTTTTAATTATACCAGTGTTGGTCCTTTTTTTATTTTTATTTTATTTTATTTATTTATTTATTTATTTATTTTGGTTTTTCGAGACAGGGTTTCTTTGTAATGCTGGCTGTCCTGGAACTCACTCTGTAGACCAGATCCACATGCCTCTGTCTCCCAAGTGCTGGGATTAAAGGCATGGCATGCACCACCACTGCCCGGCACCAGTGTTGTTCCTTTTGAAATGTTTGCAACCCAAGTCTATCTTGCCAGCCTGCAGAATCCAGCCTTTCTTAATAAGAGTTTAGGGGGCTTAATGGCCAACTAGGACTTAGAGGTGGTTGTGAGCTTGGGATGCTCCCTTGAGATGACCTTTAGAGCCTGTTCTTTGATATGGAGAGGGAACTAAGGTCTGACTGTGGGTCAAGGTTGTTGCCTGTTGTTATGGGAATGGAGACTGATTTGGGGGGTCATTCTTGGTGAACAACAGCAAAAACTTTCTCAGCAACCAAAAACGTCAATCATGGTTCGAAATTCTATTTTCTACAGGGTTTAAGAAACCTAGTTATATTCCACTTACATTTCTTTCATATTGGAGACATTCCACTTTGTGTAACTTAATATTACATTCGACTTTGTGCAGCTTAATAGTTCCTAAGCAAAATTATTTTTTTCCTAAGCAAAATTATTAATAATTGTTTATAGCCTCAGTTTTATTACTTCAAGTTTCTCCTGCAGCACTGTCATTGGAAGGAAAAAAACCCCACTGGAGAACATGTAATTTTACAATACATTGTAAGCCAGTTAACATTCAGAGCCCTCAGTAAAAGAATAGGTCATTCATTCCAGCCCAAACAGATTTAGAAACAGCAGGGGGAAAGGAAAACTCTCTCTTTGGCTGCCTTCCATCACTGAATGTATTTTCAATCTGAGTAGATTTGTCAGGCCTGGAGAGAGCTGGGGAAATCGAAACCTATCTCATTGGCTGTCTTCTGTCAGGTGTGTATCTTCAAAGAGAGTAGACTAGTCAGGCCTGGGGAAATGGAAACCTATCTCATTGGCTGTCTTCAGTCACTGGGTGTATCTTAAGGGAGAGAAGACTTGTCAAGCCTGGAGAGAGCTGGGGAAATCGAAACCTATCTCAGTGGCTGTCTACCGTCACTGGGTGTATCTTCAACTAGAGTGGATTTGTCAGGCCTGGAGGAAACGGAAACCTGTCTCATCCTCTAGTTTACATTACTGGGTATGTCTTCTTCAACCACAGTAGAATTTTCCACTCTGAAAAGAACTAGATTTTCCAGAAACGAATGCGAGATCCAGCTGGTAGTGGGGGTGGGGGGAGTGTCAATTGGGATCTTCAGGAAGGCTTCAGTGGGTAGGGCCAGGACAGAGACCCTATTCAGATGCCCCTAGGCCTAAGAGGCAGAAGTCCTCGGACACTGAGGGGAGGCCAATGTACTGGCTCTCTCAGAAGTCCTCTAGTTCTCACAGAGGCACCTATCTTTGAAGGCAATAAGATATTTTTCCTGAGCTGATGCAATGAGATAATTCAAGCCAGACTAATTATATATAGGAAGATTTATTGGGAAGCAGTTCTCAGTCAAGATCACTGATCCCAAGGACCAAGTTCAGGGACCTTACTATGGGGGTAGGAGGATGAGACAGAGAGAAATGTGCATGCACCACTAGAGATCAGAAGTCCAGAAAGAGGCAGTTAGACACCTGAGTGTCTGGATAATATAGGGAAGAGGCCTAGGTGAAGGGCAGCCTGACTTCTGGGCTGGGCAGCTCAGGATTTGGGGGAGGGTATGTCAGGGAGGGACTGAGGGATGCTGGGAGAACCTGGAGGCCAGGTCTGGAACCTGGAGGTCAGGTCTGCTTGTCCTTGGGTCTGAAACCAAACTGTAGGTGTGTTCCTAGAAGGATGGGACCCCAGGCCCACTAGTCCCTGCAGGCTAGAGGGTAGGAGAAGTGAGCTTCAAGTTTTAAGAGTATCAGAGCTTGCCCCTTGAAAGCAGCTGGACCATGCCGGTTTGGTGCCTAATATCTTTGCTATGGCGCCTTCTGCCCTGGAGCAAATGACTTGCCCTGTATGAAATGGCTCCTTATTCCCAACCAGAAGGAGGATCTGGGATCCCATTGCTAGGGCCTAGCCCACAGTGCCCAGCGACTCTGAGTGGCCTCTCTCTCTAGCCCGGAGCCATTCAGTGTTTTCAGGTTGGTTGGTGGAATCCAGCTCTTGGTCTCCAATCTCATCAAAACTCCAATTCATTTCATAGGTTTGGTTGGGAAACTTGACTGTTCCTCATGGTGTTGTCTGGCACAGGGACACTGGTGGCTTCCATTGCCTCCAAAATAGCATCTTCAGCAGCCATGGTCAAAGCTGGAGGGGCAGTCTCTGGAAGCATTCTAGCTGGATCACAGGGTGAGTGCCCGAGGAAGAGTGGAGAGGGGCTGGGAGAGGGACCTTTTCAGAGCATGCAGCAGCCTGACCTCAGAGCTGCCCACTGGCTCACATCCAACACAGCCTCAACTGTGAGAAAGCCCCGAGGGAGGCAGGACCAGTGGATGTGGCTGGGTCTGAGTCCCTAAAACCTCAGACCTGCATGCTTCCCAGGGTCCTCCTCTGAGATTTCAGTCCCTGGTCTCTGGAGCTGGGCCCTTGTCTCGACCAGCAGGACAGTCAACAGGGTCCCTGGAACTACCTAGGGAAAGGTGAGAGACAAGAGACACGAGAGATGGACAGCAAGACAGAGTCTGATCAAGCTGTCAAATTTTATTTTTTTACACAAGGCAAGCAAGCAGGTGTGGGAAGGGGTGAAGGGGGGAAAGTCATTGTATTCAGAGAACAATCTTAGGGGGCTAGTATCATTTCTCAGGAACAGTTTCTCAGAATTGTTCTCAGAATCTCAGGGAGGAGTTGGCAGATGCTGTAGGAACTTGGCATCATAATTTGATTATGAGGAGGTAAGGTAGAAAGGTGTTGCTATGGTAACCTAACCACTGGTGAGCCTCATTTGTTCGAGGCCACTCAGGTGAGCTCTGTATGTACTGACCATCTAGCTTACTTGGCTAATCTTTAAACTAGTACATTTCCTTCTAAAAGCAGCCTAGAGAAAGCAGGCTAGAAATGGCTGAGAGGAGTGGGGTTTGAGATCTCTGTGAGAATGGCTCCTGGCAGGTCCTCCCACCTGCTCTCACGGACTCACCCCTAGAGTACACTTCTTGTGGAATTGTTGGTCCTGCTGCCTGTACAGGCCATGGTATTGACTTAAAGTTCTCTCCTTCCTCCAGCTTCAAAGGCCTCTCTGTTTTTATTCATTAATTTCCTTTGCACAAATCTCTCTCTGCCCCAAATTTCCAACCTGCTGTGGAGATTTTCTTTATTATTTGCCTCACTGAAGAGGCAATGGATAACATTCTCAATGGATAACATCAGGTCATCATATTGGTTCTCCCCCACCCTCACCTCACCCCCCCACCCCCCACCCCACCCCCCACCCCCACCCCCACACTGAGAACAAGGCTCTTAAAAAACCTCCATTGTCCCTAGGGGAGAAAAAAAAGAAGAAAGACTAGGCTTCTAAATCTATACAGAATCTTTGTGTAGCTTCTTTTCCTTTCTGTATCACAGGGCAGACACTGTCAGCCCCACAGCAATCTCTTCATGAGGGTTTGAGTCCCTTCCATGAAGGGTGGGTTTCTGACCCCTCTCTGATCTGTGGTTTCACCCTCTAGGGCTCAGCGTGTTAGCCCAGACTGCCCTGGGCTCTGGAGCATCTGCACTGGGATCTGCATTGGGAGCACTGAAGGTTGGCACCGTTTTATCGGGGTTCCCCGCCTCTGCCTTGGCTGTTTCCCCCATTGGAGGTAACTAGCCCTGCATGACACTCCTGCTTGGGAGCCCAATAGACATGGAGATCTATCATGCCACCTCTCTACAAGCCAACTCTCACATTCCTTTGTGCTCCTCAGGGATTCAGAACGATAGGGAATCCGCAAGAGGAGGGAACATAAGATCGGTAGGATGTTAGTGAGCAGAATTGTATTGCACGCCTTTACATCTTAATTGCTAGCCTATTTACATTGGTTAGTTTCTTGAGTTTTTTTAATGGCCTCAGAGGAAGGTAACATTCTCCCAAGCCCTCTCCCATACATAATTGGGGCTCACTCTATAGCCCAGGCTAGCTCAGAGAGCACTATGGAAGTAGCCCAGGATAATTGACCTTAAGCTTAAGACAATCTTTCTGAAAAATTTGACTGGCCATCAGTGGAGTCTAGCATGCTGGCAAACTGGCAGATAACACCCATCATTAGGGGACGACCTTATTGTCTCATGGGTCATGTGCAATCAGTTACCAGACAGACAGGTAACCTCTCCTGCTTGCCAGTCAGTACCAGTGAGCAGAAAATGCCTTCTATCGTCTGGCCACTCAGCACCTGATTTGGTCCAGCCTGGATTCCATTCCCCTACCTTTTACCCCGAGGCCACTGGAGACCTGGCTAATTTCTCCAGGTTTCCTTTGGACTGCTGGCCCTTCGAGCTTCAGAAAATTCAATCTGGCCCCAGTGGCTGCAGGGGATCAGGATCCTCAATGGCTCACACTGTTGGGAACTGAGCCCATATGTCCTTAATATGACTCAATGTGGAATGTTGGTGTCTAGTTAAGGAGTTTTGCTCAGGGGAATCTAAGAAAACTTCTTGAAGGAGTAAACAATGACATGTCCCCTCAGTTCATTCACTCATGGATCTCACATAGCAGTCAGATAAAATGTTTGTATCACTGGATCTGGTCCTCTGCCTGGCTGCAAGCAGACCCTGCCATGAAGCCCCCATCCCTGCTCTGGAGAGTTACTGCCTGGTGTGGGGCCAAGGAGTGTGTCTGACAACCTGCACTGGCAAACACTGACCCTACTTTGAATCAACTAGTACTCCTATCTTGTGGGAAGGAACCCATCATGTTAGCTAGTGTGGTTTGACTGAGAATGCAAATCAAAGCTTGTCTGTTTGAATGCTTGGTCCCTCATTGGTGGGCCTGCTTAGGAAGGATTAGGGAGTGTGGCCTTATTGGAGAAGATGTGTCACTGGGGGTAGCCTTTGAGTTTCCAAGGCAACATGAGTACCTGCCCGCTGCCCTACAGCCTGTCACAGTGGTGGCTTATCCCTACAGTCAGTCAAGTCCACAGCTCTAAATTATAGAGCCAGTACCCTGTGCTCACAGAGAGGCTACACACATTTTCTAGCGACACCTACTCGCCTACTGGTCTTTTTTCTTTTTTCATAGGAGCCAGGGCAGTCACCCTATTACCAATCTGTACCCCGAGCCTCTGGCTTTTGTTTGTCTTTTGTTTTGATTTAAAGGAGCCTGCTTTTTGGGACAGGGAGAAGAAAAGTAATTTCAGACTTTTCTTCTCCACGGCGGGCAAAGCAGCCAGTAGACAGATAAAGAAAGGACAAAGCAAATTCTACCTGAAGTGTTTTGAGTTCTCCAGAGATATGTACTGGGGTCTCCCTCTTAGGGAAGTCACACAGGCCTCATTCCTTCCTGTGAGCTCAATGGGGTCAGGGATAGTGACCATTCTCATAGGATTTTTTTTCCTTTCTAGCCAAGGCTGCTGCTGCTGTGCTTGGGGGAGGTAAGTGATTTTATGCAATGGGTGCAGGTCCCCTCCTGCCTCTCCCTGTAAGCATTGACCCAGGACACCCCCAATCTGGTCCCAGTAGGCTTTCCCAGAGGTAGTGGGGCAAAGGTGGTGATGAAATGAGGGAACTGCTTGAAAGAAGGAATTAGAAAGAAGGAAGGAATGTAGTAGTGTAGAGGCAGGAGAGGCCATATCTCCCTCAGTACTCAAGTCCTCCTTTGAGAGCAGTTACCTTGTGACCTGGTACATGATTTGAATTCTTTTGAGCTCCTATTTATTACCTTGAAAGAAAAAATGGGACTGTTTCTCCCATTGAGTATTTACCAAGGGGGCTCTAGGAAGGAGTAGAGCACTTGGAATGTACTAGAGTTGTGTTGGGGTCCCGGAGTCGCTTCACATACCACTTGGACACTGATCTCACTCAGAGAAGGCTAGTGTGTTGAGCATTCATCCCAGGACTGATTGATCATGGCCTCAGGCCAGACTCAGGAGCTGGCTGATACCCTGAGACAGAATTGTACAGAGCTCTCAAGTCTGAAATACACAAACATCTGTTCCAAGTTATTTTACCAATCAGGATTTAGGGTTAGGAGACTTCCCTAGGAACATGTGTTTGTTGTACATTTATCCCTTTCCCATTGGGTATTGGTAATGAAGTGTGGTAAGGGACTTGCCTTGTCTAGCATTCATGTCTTAGTCTGCCATCCTTAGTAACGCATGTTCATGACTCTTTCTGACAGTAGGATTTCAATTCTCAGGGGGGTCTTGGGACTTAAACTTTATTTTACTCACATTCAAGGGGGAAATCTTATTTCAAATGGCTTCTTATATTGGTGTAGATACTCCTTTTATGTTGGGGTCTATTCCAGAGACAACTTGTATTGGCAAAAACCATAAAAGCTCATAGGCATATACAGGAAGTATATATTGGTTTGGACTGAAGCTTATTGAGGCTACATCTACAAAGCAGTACTAACTGACATCTATTGTGAATGGTTTCTAAGAACACCAAAGCACAGAACATTACCGAATATGCAAAAATTGGGTATGAGTAAGCTTCCTCCTAACAGTAGTAACACCATAGAAGAAAGTAACAGTAATCTGTTACACTGTTACATATTACTGTTAGAGTGTTCCCTTGTAACAGTAATCACAGCATAGGAGAAAGTTCCCTTGTAACAGTAATCACAACTTGGAGAAAGTTCCCTTGTAACAGTAATCACAGCATAGGAGAAATTTTTCTTGCAACATTAGTAACAGCTTAAAATGCCTAGGTAGACAAGACCCAGGCCTAAACACTCAGCAGGCACAATATGCTTGATGGCTTCTGACATGCTCAGTGAGGACCCCGCAGGGCTGTGAGATGCCTCCTCCAGTCACTCCAGTTGGGTTCCACTTAGGTCCAAGGCCAGGCAAGATGTTCTCCTGTAGAAACACTTACTCGGGGCTGCTCTCTTACCCCAGCATTAGGCCAAGACAGACACTGAGCCCAGCAGCAGCCTTTCTGAAGGTCTTGCTCCCAATCATAGCCAGGCAAGAACTCCACCCTCAATGACTCCCAACCTCTCCTCCTGTGCTCCCAGAATCCTGACTACTAGCGCTCTAGTTCAGAGGGGGCCTGTTGCCTTGCCCTTTTCCTTCACTCTCCAGGCTTCTCCTGAGGAGGAGTTACAGGGAAGAGGAGAAGCCCTGGCTCAGTCCCCTCTGCCCATTCTCTCCTTCTGTAGACCCCTGGAAGTCCTTCAGTGTTAATGGAGTATATTAGGCTGGAGGGATCCCGATCCCCAGACTACTTGACATAGCTCCTCTTCCCCCAGCCATGACAGTAGCTGCTGTACCACCTGTGCTGAGTGCTGTGGGCTTCACTGCGACAGGAATTACAGCCTCCTCTGTAGCAGCTAAGATGATGTCCTTGTCAGCAATTGCTAATGGGGGCGGAGTCCCAGCTGGTGGCCTGGTGGCCATTCTGCAGTCTGTTGGTAAGTGTCATGGTAGGAGGAACACAGCAAGGACAGGTCACAGCCCATTCTCTCAGTTTCTTTAGCTTCTTTCTGGTGTTTACCAGGGGAGGTGGAGGAGGGAGAGGAGGATTGTAGGATGGTTTACCTGGGCTTAACTCTCCCCTTAGGTCTAGCCTTTTCCCTGCAGAGTGAGATGGTATCTAAATGGACTATTACCTAGTGTTTGGTTATGGAGTTTCTCCTGCAAAAGTAATAGTGCTAAACACAGATCCTAAAGACTTTGGGAAATAGCATGGGTACTGTGGAGATCCTGTTCCTCCAGACATCCAGGGTGATCCTGGCAACTCTGACCCTCTCTGACCCCATAGTTTTATTTCATCATACTTTGGTCATCGTTTGTTTCTTCCTAGGAGCTGCTGGACTCTCCACACCAGCTACAGTCCTCGTGGGCTCTGCAGGGTCTGCTGTTGTGGCCAGTGTGATGGGCATCTGGGAGAGTATTTACCCTTCTCTCATGGTAACAGAGGTGGCAGACATAGTGACAGAGGTAGCAGATATGGCAACAGAGGTGGGAGACATGGGTACAGAGGTAGCAGACATAGTGACAGAGGTGACAGATATGGCAACAGAGGTGGGAGACATGGGTACAAAGGTGGAAGACATGGCAACAGAGGAGGCACCACCCAACTTGTCTAACACAGAGAAAGATTAAGTACCCCTAGGGGACAATCTGCTAACACAGACAGCCTAAGTGGAAATATGAAATAAAACCAAGTCCTTGCCAGTCTTACTGTTTCCATTCCTGTGTGCTGTCTGTACAGTAAAGGTAGGGACCTGAGCTCTCTGCAACATGGGCTTGGGATGGGTTAGGCTCGACTCTTCCTTCCACCATGTTGTCCCATTCCCACCTGGTGTAGGTGTGTGCTCAGAAGTAATGAATCTAAATATGAAGACAGAAGCTGCTCTTTGCCCTGCTACTGATCCATAACTCTAAGCACGCCACCTCCTCCTTGTGCCTCTCCCTAAATGAGGAGTTGACCCCACTGACTTCTCAGAGTCCAGCTAGGATGGGGATCGCTCAGATCCTATGCAGAGTTTTTCTGCAGGATCCTGCTTTGGGCCGCTCATCTCAAAGCCTGAAGCTGGTCTGCATTTATACCCTCCTCCCCACGGTGTGTCCAGGGCTTGTTGATGGTGGCCTGGATCAAGACCTCTGTCTGAGTCAGGTAACCCAAAGCAATGAAAAACCTCTGCCTATACTTCAGGCCCACTAGGGATATTGCATGTCACCCTTTGTATGCCCCAGCACAAGCTTTCACCAAGCTTGAGAAGAAGAACCAGTTTAGCAGTCATGCTAGTAAGTGGGAAAGAGGTAGTCTCTTACCCATTGCAGCCTAGCTCCACTCCACACATGCAGAATGGCTCCAGCTCTGGGAGCTGTGGGAGGAATTTCCCTGGGACAGGCACAGTCTTCATCTTTACTCTAAGAAACCCATCCTACCAAGCAGTGTCCCAAGACTCAAAGGTTCCCACTCTCCCTTTCATGATTTATGCAACCTTTTCAAGCAGTGGTCAGTATAATTGGTCAATTCATAACTCACCATTCTCTGAAAATCCTCAGGCCCTCATCAGTTTCCTCCAGCTGGTTTTTATACCCAGCTGATCTAGAATGACTGCCCACAGATACTAAATACAGACCACCCTTGGTTTGGCTGAGCATCACTGACAGACAGTATGGCCAAGTTAGAGTGGCTTTTCCCTTGTGTGTGTGCTGACTGCAAGGTCCTCACTGGCCAGGATAAGGAGGCTCCAAACAGGTTTAGCCAGAATCTTGTACAAGGATTGAACCAGCTTCTAGGCAAACCCCTAGGATGAGAAAGGTAATATAGGGGCCCCAGGAATCACACACTAGTCTCCCAGAGCACCTGTGTGAGACTCACCCCTTCTTTACTCCCTCAGACTCAGACACCAGGCAACTCAAACCAACAAGCAGGCATCATTGATTTTTGCCATTCAGGCATGCCCAGATATTAGGAGGAAACTTCTGAAGTTAGATGGGTATGATCCTATGAATAGGTCAATGGAGATAGAGTAAATGTATCCCCCTGCCACAAGACTTCTAGGTGTCAGTGTGGATCCTGCCCAGTTCTGCAGGATGCATCACATGGTAAGGACTGCAAGCCTTGAGTGAGGGTGTGGCCAGGTTCCTAGAATATAAGGCACTAATTTATGCCTCCTTTCCATTTTATAGACATTGCAGATGATGGTGACCTTTTTTTAATTCCATCTTGTTCCTCGGGTACCAGTGTATTAGCTAAGTGCAGTGAATTCCCTGGTGGTTTTCTGTCAGCCTCTCAGCAGTACAGTGGGGTAGCTATAGGCTGCTCATAGCCCTGGATATCCACAGCCATTGAAGGGGAAGGACCAACAGCTCAGGGATCACGGTGTTGGCTACCTCTCACCTTTGTCTCATGACAGAAACCTCATTCTGCTCTGCCTTGACTAAGGGATAAAATGAGGCCCATAAATCCCCTCAAAAGCCCTCATACCACAAAGACTGTTTCTGTTAAGGCAGAGGCCACCTAAAGCCCTCTGCCTACTGACTGTGTTGGTCATCCTGTCACCTCCCTCTGATCTCCAGGCTGAGGCTGCCTGGGAAAGTCTGAAGAATTGAAACTCCCAGCCCACAACCCCAATCAAACAGTCAGCACAGGCAAAGCTAGGCACCCCAGCCCATAGACTTTATTTTCATCCATCCTTGACATCAGGGAGGGTTCAGAAGGTGCATTTTGGAACTTCATCTCCTGGGTAGTCTGTATAGGCTTTGGGCTGAGCTCAGAGAAGTGTCATCTCCTAAGTTCAGAGTAAGGTTTCAGCAGCTACAGCAGCTGCCCCGACAGCCCCCGTGATGGCACTGGCTGTGGTGGAGAGTCCAAGGGCTCCTGGGAAGGAGACAGTGCAGTGTCAGGCAGTGGCATGGGATTCAGAGATGCCCACCCAGTTTGTCTGTGAACCCTGGGGCTCTGCTCCAGCCAGAGATATTTCAAGTGAACCAGAAGGAGAAGACAGATGTAGGTAAACTGAGATACAGGACAGAGAGCTATTCACAGAAATGTCCTTTCTATATTGCAGGACAGAGGGGCACCCAGTGTAGGAAAACACTCACTTAGGAAGGATCCAGAGCCCAAGTAGCCTGTGCTGGGCTCTTCCCTAAGTTGGCCATCCAGCACCCCTCACCCCTGGCCACACCCCCACCTCATTCAGAATAAACCAGAAAGTAGGGGCAGAACTAGAAGACATAGGCCACTTAAGAAAGAGGGACTGGAGGGAGAGGAAAGGATTCACTGTCCTTGGCTAGGACTCTGGTCCTGTTGCCTGGCCTGACACCCACTGACTGGAGTGTGGCTACCAGGCTTCCTGCTGCAACTCCACCCCCGTTGGCAATTGCTGCAGCAGACATCATCTTGGCTACTATGGACCCAGCTGCAATTCCTGACCCAGTGAAACCCACAACACCCAGGATGATGGGTGCACCTGCCACAGCCAAGGCTGTAGGGAGAGGAGCTGGGTGAGGTAGGGTCAGGGAAATGGAACCATGAATTCCTTGACTGTTTCTGGGGTATTTCTATTCTGAGGGGCATGGAAAGGGGTCACAAGGTAAAGAAATAGAGGAGGGCAGGGAGCCAGGTGGAGGCAAAGAAGTCAGTGCAGGATGTGACAGAGCCATGGTGTTGCCAGGCTGTGACAGTTGAGAAGCAGTATCCTTCACTGGGCCTGGGGTTGTGAGGGCAAAAACAACCCTGTAGTGTTCAGCAGCTCCCCTCCCAGCCTTCACCAAACCATCTACTTGCTGCTCAGCATATATCAGGCCCGGGGAAGCAGCTGCACAGGAATCCTAAGCTCATCCCTGGAGGAAAGTTAGCACAGCCCTGGCCCTCGCTCTGTGCCCAGGCATATCCAGAATCCAGTGGCCAATAAGTGCAGGGAGTGGCACCCGAATCAAAAGCCCCACGACCTCACCAGCTGGAACAAGAGACAAACCTCCTCCTAGTGCAGCGCCCACCAGTTCTCCTAGGGAGAGATGGGTAGACAGAGAAGGTTACATTCTGTGGATGGCCAGGAGTTCTTGGTGGCTTTGCTCAGGCATCCCTGTTCCCAGCTCGCCAGGGGGCTACTCACCCAACATGCTGAGTCCTCCTGGTAGCTGCTGAGTTTAGGAAGAACTTAGTGGCTTAAATCTAAAGAGAAGGACAGGCTCTCACTGGGGACCAATAGGAACAGGGCCTGCCCCTTTGGGAGGTTTGAAAGCAAAACAGGAAGTTTAAAAGGAATGTGGGGGAGGAAGTTTGAAACCAGTCCTCCATCCACCTGCTTAACTCTTTCTTGGTCTTTCTGTCTGTCTGTCTGTCTGTCTCTCTCTCTCTCTCTCTCTCTCTCTCTCTCTCTCTCTCTCTCTCTCACACACACACACACACACACAGAAGAGGAGAATGAACAATATTACAAAGACAATACAGCTGTTTTCTATTAAATCAAAACGGAAACAGACAATACCCACAGAATACACGAACTCAGGAAGAAGAATGTGGGCTCAAAAATCAGTATTTCACCTGACAGATTTTGAGAGATCATGGTGGAGCTGTGTATGGCTGAGTTGCTGCGGGCACCCAATATGTCATGTTCCCACACAGTAAATGTTTTGATGTGGTTTTTGTTGTAGCAAAACAAAGACAGTGATGAATCATACACACACACACACACACACACACACACACAAATATAGTAGATGTTTGTGTATTAGTAGAGCATTAAGTGGAAGGGTTAAAGCCAATGGGGAAACCTTTGCCATGCATAGCCGCATAGCCTGGGATGGTAACTGAAGGTATTCTGTGTTTTGTTGGTTGGGGGCCAAGTATTTGAATATTCTAGAGGATGTGCCTAATGCTCACCAAGATTATAGGTTGGGTACAGACAGGGACATTGAATGGCTGAAAACATCCCAGAGAGTTCAGCTCTGAATTGGCAGCATTTGCTATTCTCACAGTTATTCATGTTCTGATGAGGTAATTCCACTCAGGCAGGAGTCATTCACAGGTGAAGCTTCTTTCCTGGAATAAAAAGGTATCCTGACTGTGTCATCACTGTCCCACAGAGGGAACTGTTTGCACATCCAGAAGCAGTTACCTCCATCTAGGTTCCCCTTGAGGAGGAACACCACCAAGCCACTCTGACTGCCCAGGGCACACTTCACTGCAAGCAGCAGCTTTTACTGAACTGGCTACTTAGACAGACGTGGGGTGTTCTGGGCATCAAGTTCATGGACGCCTAATTTAGAGGAGATGTGACACTTTTAGCACCATCTTCTCTGACTTCAGATGAAATTTAGTTAATCAAACATTGCCTCATCTAGAAATTTCCGTGACTTCTCTTCTCCCCTAAATTGAGATTCTCCTCAAATCTCCCCCTCCCCCATTGATTCCCCCTTGGTCTCCTTATACTTGCCCTCCAGACTGCCCATGTTTACACATTACATTCTGCTCTGCGGGCATCTTCTGGTTTACCGTCCCAGCCTCTCCTTTAAGACTGTGACTTCTAATTCTGGCTTTTGTAAGTTAGCAGGGCTGAATTGCTGACACCATGGTGGTACACCTTTTGTTGCTGGTAATGTAGTTGTCTAGGGAATCTGTATCTTAGCACCCTTGTTCTTCAGAAAATGTGGTAAATTTCTGTCTTGGTCAGGGTTCCTGTTGCCGTGATGAAACATAATGATGAATAAACACCTGGGGAGGAAAGGGTTAACCTTGCTTGTACTTCCACATCTTAGTTCATAACATAGGAAGTCAGGACAGGAAGTCCTCTAGGGTGGGACCCTCATGGTGAAGCTGATGCAGAGGCCATGGTGGAATGCTGCTTACCAGCTTGCTCTTTTCCCTGCAGACACACTGTAGAATGTGCACTGGTAATCATGCAACAGGATCAATATTAGGCTGTCTTGAAATCTCCTCTGCCAGTGATATTAGTTCAAAACTTTGCAGCTATGACCTTAGGAATGTTCTTAGAACAAGGGGAAGAAGTGCTTACATCCTTTGCCACAATAGCACAAGAATGGTCTCCTTCCCAGCTCTTACTATCATTCCTCTCAGCACTACTGTCTTCCAAGCCTCTACTGCAAAGGATCCTTACCCTGCTGAAAGCACTCAAGAGCTTTCCTAGGCCAATGTCTCAAAGTCTTCCCCATTATTCCCATGATAGCCCCTTCAGCACTGTCAGAACAGTGAGCCAGGTTCTGACACCAACTTCTGTATGACTTACTTTCCTATCTCTGTGAAGAAACACCATTATCAAGGCAATTTATAGAAGAAAGAATTTATTGGAATTACAGTTTCAGAGATGAGCTAATGACCCTCTTGTCTGACCAGATGGCAGAAAGCAGGCAAGCAGGCTTGCAGATAGGAATGCAAGCAGGCAGGCAGGTAAGAATGTAAACATCTGGCAGGCAGGTGTGAAAGCAGTATTCATGCAGGTATGTAGACAGATAAGCAGGCACACATGCAGGCAGGCATGGCATGAGAGCAACAACCGAGAACTTAAGTCTGCTCCACACAAAGGAGGCAGAGAGAGGGAACTGACTTGGCTAGCTATGGGCTTTTGAAACTTCAAAGCCCATCTCCAGTGATGCACCTCCTCCAACTAGGTCCTGTCTCCTAATCCTTCCCAAACTGTCTGGGAAACAAACATTCAAATATGTGGACCTATACGGGCCATAGACCTCAATTGCCTTTGTCATCAAATAAAATTGTATAAAAGCATTTTAAAAATGCTAATTTTTCTCTGTCTTGGCAAGCTCCAAAATAAGTGAGACAGAGACTATGAGATTCATTTGATAAGCTTTAGAGTTCACTAGCTAAGCATTTCTTAATCTATTCTATTCCTCTAAGATAATCTGGCTACCTCTCAACCAAAATCCCCCACTTGGATTGTGAGTGTTGGTCTGCCTCTCTCTGCTGCAGGTGCTTTTCCAATGAGGCCTCTGGGATCCTCACCACAAGATGCCCCTATCTTCCTCTCTCAGTGTCTCTGTCTCTGTCTCTCTCTCTCCTCCTGTCTGTCTCTGCAAACATAATTCTTCTTTCCCTATTCTTTTCTACAGTACAACACCTGTGGTAGGCTTCTCAGCAAGGCCTGTAACTCCTGCTACAGGTGATCTGACAACCATGTCTGTCCCCTTCAGGCACTGGCACACATGTGGCTCATACACACATGTACATGGAGGTAAAACTGTTAAAATTGAAGTCGTTTTCTGGGTTCACCAGTTTTCATTGTCTGTTTTGGTTGTAGTCATTGTTTTGTTTTATTTTCTTTGATTTGTAGGCAGTGTTTTGCAAAGTAGCCCAGGCTATCTTGGGAATTGAGATCATCTGATGTCAGTCATATATGTGCTGAAATGATCAGTGTGTGTCCCAATGTCCAACTTGTGTCATTTTAGTTTGTTTTTGGTTTTGTTGTTGTTGTTAACACAGACAAATTTATAATAAGTTTACAAACTGACAATGATTTTACTCTATAATTTGGCTCCCAATTAAAAAAAAAAACCTGTTCCTGCTAGCTATCAGGTACACCAAAACTTGTATTTTCTGTACAGTTTTTATAGGTGGTATCATTTAATGTTGACTTAGTCATCTGGCATTTAATTTGGCCCATATACAATATTTTTTTACATTGCTCTTTATGTCTTACTCCATCGGTCCAATACAACTTATTAAATAATCCTTACCATACATTTTATGTTTCATTTTCCTGCACAAAATCATGTACTTATGTGTGTATCCATACACAGGGAGTGTATACACATATAAGTATGTAATGAATGTATACATACATATGTATGTGTATTATAGTGTGTTTATGTAATAAGCATTTCTATATATGCATTTACATATATATAAATGTGTGTGTGTATGCTTGTGCATGTGTACCAGAATACTAGTTTTGACATTTCCTGTGATACTCCAAGGAAACACTTTATTTTTGTTTTGCTTTGTATCCAAAATTCTTTGTTTTATTGGATATTATCTTTATTTAAATTTCAAGTGTTACCTTCTTTCCCAGTTTCCGCTCTGAAAACCTCCTATCCCATGCTCCCTCCCCCTGCTTCTGTGAGGGTGTTCCCCCAGCCACCCACCCACACCTGTCTCCCCACCCTGGCATTCCCCTACACTGGGGTATTGGGCCTTCACAGGACAAAGGCCCCCTCCTCCAACTGATGCCCTACAAGTCCATCCCCTGCTACATATGTGACTGGAGTCATGGGTCCCACAGCCCCACCTAGGAAATGAAATTTCCCTGTCTGTGTGACTCAATGCAGCCCTTGGCCATGCTTGGAGAGAAGAAACAATTTACTAGTTATGCTAGTGGAGGGGGGCGGGGAAGAGGCAATCTCTTCACATTGCATCCTGTCTCTACTCCACACATGCAGAATGGCTCTAGCTCTGGGGGCTGGGGGAGGAATTTCCCTGGGACAGACGCAGTCTTCATCTTCCCTCTAAGAAAGCAGTCCCACTACAGCAGTGTCCCAAGACGCAAAGGTTCCCACACTCCCTTTCATGATTTATGTCACCTTTTCAAGCAGTGGTTAGTATAATTGGAAAATTCATAACTCACCATTTCTAAAAATCCTCAGGCCCTCATCAGTCTCATCCAGACAGGTTTTTATACCCTCCCACTAACCTAGAACGAGTGCCCACAGACCCTGAGCACCCACCACCCTAGGGTCTGACAGAGCATCACTTCCAGACAGCGCAGCACAGTTAGAGTGGGTTTTCCCTTCTGAGTGACCTGACTGGGAGGCCCGCACTGCCCAGGATAAGGAGGCTCTGAACAGTTTTTGCAAAAACTTTCTATAAGGATTGAACCAGCTGATAGGCAAACCCCTAGTGTGAGAAAGATAATAAAGGGGCCCAAGGAATCACACACTGGGCTTCCAGAGTGCCTGTGTGAGGATCACCCCTTGTTCACTGCCTCAGACCCAGACACCAGAAAACCCACCAGCAGCCATCATTGATTCTGTCATTCAGGCACGTCCAGATATTAGAACTAAACTCAAGCAGTTAGAAGGGTTTGAGTATATGAATGGGTCCCAATTAATGGAGATTGCTCAAATGTTTACAATAACTGTGACTTGTAGAAAAAATGCAAAAGAAAATATTCACTTGAGCAGTAGTGGCATTTCTCTGAGAGACTGATCAACAAGAAGCCCAAAGGGGAGTCCAGCACCCCAAGAAGGAATAGCTTGGAAGATGGTCTTGTCCTATGTAAATGATTACAACTGGGAGGGGCCCTAGCTTAGGTATTGGTAGCCTGGAAGATTCAAATGACCTATCTGTCAAAGTCCTATTTCTATCAGTTAGCCACTACAGCTATGCTAATAAAAGAATCTGGCAAACTGTCTTTGGGCCAGGAACTATTTCTAACTACCACATACTGCCACATAGTCTTGAGGCTCTCTTGAAATGGTGAACACAGGAGAGGAGGATGTCCAACTCCCACAAAATACATTATCAAGAACATATCCTGGCCATGCCCACAAATAGTTCTATAAAACTTGAGTCATCAGTGCAGAAGGCAAGCTGTCAGACAACAATCAGATAGAGCATCTGTCAAGTGGCCTGTACTTGACTGATGTGTTCCAACCCATCAGACCCTACCTAACAGATGCTACACACAACCTTCTCTCTGAGTGTGCTCCCTGATAGACTCTGCATGCCCTTCCATGTCCCATCCATGTGCTCCTCTTCTAGGAAGTCTTTCCAGATCTTCCCCATGAGATCATGTCCTTGCCTCTCTGTTTTACATAGATGGGCCTGGTACCTGGCACTACAGTGAACCATATATTTTGTATCACAATTTTCTCATAAATGCCGCAATCCTTCAGCTGCAAAGACTTCTAGGTGTCAGTGTGGACATGACTGCATAATGCATCACATGGGTGATGATTGCAGATCTTGACTGTACTGTGCTTAGAGTCCTGGAACACAGGGCAGGAATTTGTGTCTCCTTTCCATTTTATAAACATTACAGATAACGGTGACCATTTTTGATCCATCTCCTTCTTCAAGAACATTAGCTAAGTGCAGTGAACTACCTCTCTAGTGGTTTTCTGCCAGCCTCTCAGCAGTACAGTAGAGTAGTTATAGGCTGCTCATAGCCCTACACATTCAGAACCATTGATGAGGAAGGACTCAGAGCTCTGTGGCCAATGGTCCTGGCTTCCTCTCACCTTTGCTTCATGACATAATCCTCTATCAACTTGACCTTGAAAAATGGACAGAGTCTGGTCCATGGACCCCAGAAAGGCTCTCACACCACACAGACTGTTTCCACTAATGTAGGAATCACATAAAGCCCTCTGCCTACTGACTGTGCTGGCCGACCTGTCCCCTCCCTCTGATCTCCAGGCTGAGGCTGACTGGGAAAGTCTAAGACATGGCACTATCAGGCCACAGCACCCTTCAAAGAGCCACCGCAAGCAAGACAGCCACAGCAACAAGCCACCTTTATTTTTCATCATTCAGTGAGGGTTTTGAAGGTGCATCTTCTTCCTTCTTCTCCTGGGTAATTCCTATAGGCTTTGGGATAAACTGGTAGAGATGTCATCTCCTAAATTTAAATATTGCCTCTTGCAACTATGAGGCTCCCATTCTCTGGAGGTTCCTGTAGCTCTTCCTCCTCTTCAGAGTCTCCTATGGCTCCTGCAGCTCCAGCTCCTGCAGCTGCCCCAAGAGCCCCCAGGATGAGGTTGGTTGATGTGGAGAGTCCAACGGCCCCTTGGAAGGAGATAATGCAGTGACAGGCTTGGCCTGAGGCTCAGAGATGCCTCACCTCTTTTTTGTCTAAACCCTGGGCCTCTGCTCTAGACAGAAATATTTAAAGTGGACCAGAAGGAGAAGATAGATGTGGGTAAAGTGGGACTCAGGACAGAGAACAATCCAGATTGAAGCCCCCTCCCTACACAGCAGGACAGAAAAGGACCCAGTAGAGGAAGACACCCAGGCAGTAAAGATTCAGAACCCAGGGAACATTCATCAGGCTCCTTCCCACTCTGCCAATGAGCAGCCCTCACTCCTGAGCCACACCCTCACCTCACCCAGAATGAACCAGGAAGTAGGCACAGAAGGAGAACACTTGGGTTACATAAGAAAGTGGAACTGAAGGGATACTAATGGAGTTACTGTGCTTGGCTTGGTCTCTGGTCCTGTTGCCTGGCCTGACACTTACCCACTGACTGGAGTGTGGCTACCAGGCTTCCTGCTGCAACTCCACCCCCATTGGCAATTGCTGCAGCAGACATCATCTTGGCTGCTATGGACCCAGCTACAATTCCTGACCCAGTGAAGCCCACGGCACCCAGGATGACAGGTGTAGCTGCCACAGCCACAGCTGTAGAGAAAGGAGCTAGGTGAAGGAGGGTCAGGGAAATGAGCCACCCAGGAATTCCTTGACTGTTTCTGGGCTCTTTCTATACTGAGGGGCATGGAAAGGGGTCCCAAGCTAAAGAAGAGGAGGATGGCAGGGAACCATGTAAAGGCAAAGAGGCCATTGGTGGATGTGACAGAGCCTTGGTGTTGCCAGGCTGTGACACTTGAGAAGCATCATCCTTCACTGCGCCAGGGGTTGTGAGGGGCAAAAACAACCCTGCAGTGTTCAGCAGCTCCCCTCCCAGCCTTCACCAAATCATCTACTTGCTGCTCCTCATACATCAGGCCTGGAGGAGCAGCTGCACAGGAATCCTAAGCTCATCCCTGGAGGAAAGTTAACACAGCCCTGTACCCAGGCATATCCAGAACCCAGTGGCAGACATGTGTTGGGACTGGCACCCACCTTAAAGCACAATGCACCCATCAACTCACCAGCTGGAGCAAGAAACTAACCTCCTCCTAGTGCAGCACCCAACGCTTTTTCTAGGGAAGACATGTGTAGACAGAAGGTTAGAGTCTGTGCACTGCAGTGAGTTCTTGGCAGGTTTGGGTCAGGCAGGCAAGTTCCCAGTCCAACCAGGGGCCACTTACTCCACATGATAAGCTGTCCTGGTAGTTGGTGAGTTGTCCTGGTAGTTGGTGAGTTGTCCTGGTAGTCGATGAGTTGTCCTGGTAGTCGATGAGTTGTCCTGGTAGGTGGCACACTGCCTACTTAGTGACTGAAATGTGAAGAGAGCAGGAAAGACTCTTGCCTGTGAACCAATAGGGTCATGGTCCACCCCTTTAAATGAGTCAGCTTCCTCTTTGATGTTTGAAAGCAATAGGACCTGCCCTCCACTTAGCTGTTTACCACCTGCCTGATGAAACACACACACACACACACACACACACACACACACACACACACACGAGAAAGAGAGAGAGAGAAGTAACAGCTGTTTGATGGTAAATCAAACTGAAACAATATGCCCATAAATGGACAAACTCAACCAGAAGAATGTGGGCACAAAAATCATTACTCTTGGGGCTGGAGAGATGGCTCAGTGGTTAAGAGCACTGACTGCTCTTTAGTAGGTCCTGTGTTCAAATCCCAGCAACAACCACATGGTTGCCCATAACCATCCACAACGACATCTGACTCCCCCTTATGGTGTGTCTGAAGACAGCTACGGTGTACTTACACAAAATTAATAAATACATCATTAAGAAAATCATTACTCTCACCTGAAAGAGGATGAGAGTTTACTGTAGAGCCGTGGCCATGTTACCAGGTAAGGTTATCCAAAATGCCATGTTCCTACACAGAAGAGGTTTGTTGAGGTTTTTGTAGTAGCAGAACAAAGAACATCATAAATTAAGGCACTTAAAATCCATGGGGTGGTGGCGCGTGCCTTTAATCCCAGCACTTAGGAGGCAGAGGCAGGCAGATTTCTGAGTTCGAGGCCAGCCTGGTCTACAAAGTGAGTTCCAGGACAGCCAGGGCAACACAGAGAAACCCTGTCTCGAAACAAACAAACAAACAAACAAACAAACAAACAAATGTATTCCTGTTTTTTCCAAGACTCTTAACATGAAAGGATGCTGAGTTTTGTCAAATGCTTTTTCAGCATCTAATGAAATGACCATGTAGGTTTTTTTTTTTTTGAGTTTATTTATATAGTGGATTACATTGATGATTTTGAACCATCCCTGCATCCCTGGGATGAAACCTACTTGATCATGGTATTCACCATCGTTTTGATGCGTTCTGGATTTGGTTGGAAAGAATTTTATTGAGTATTTTTGCATTAACATTCATAACGGAAATTGGCCTGAAGTTCTCTTTGTTGGATCATTGTGTGGTTTTGGTATCAGCGTAATTGTGGCTTCATATAAGGAGTTGGGTAGTGTTCTGTCTGTCTTTATTTTGTGGGAATAGTTTGAGGAGTATTGGTGTTAGGTCTTCTTTGAAAGTCTGATAGAATTCTGCACTAAAACCATCTGGTCCTGTGATTTTTTTTTTTTTTTTTTTTTTTTTTTTTTTGGTTGGGAGACTTTCAATGACCACTTCTATTTCTTTAGGGGTTATGGTACTGTTTAGATAGTCTATCTGATCCTGATTTAACGTTCATATTTGGTATGTGTCTAGGAAATTGTCCATTTCATCCAGATTTTCCAGTTGTTCTGAGTATAGGCTTTTGTAGTAGGATCTGATGATTTTTTGAATTTCCTCATTTTCTGTTGTTATATCTCCCTTTTCATTTCTGATTTTATCAATTTGGATACTGTCTCTGTGCCCTCTGGTTAGTCTGGCTGAGTTTATCAATCATGTTGATTTTCTCAAAGAACCAGATCCTGGCTTGGTTCATTCTTTGTATACTTCTTTTTGTTTCTACTTAGTTGATTTGAGCCCTAAGTTTGATGATTTCCTTCTGTCTACTCCTCCTGGATGTATTAGCTTCTTTCTGTTCTAGAGCTTTCAGGTGTGCTGTTAAGCTGCTAGTGTATGCTGTCTCCAGTTTCTTTTTGGAAGCACTCAGAGCTATGAGTTTTCCTCTTAGCATTGCTTTCATTGTGTCCCATAAGTTTGGGTATGATGTGCTTTTATTTCCATTAAATTCCATAAAGTCTTTTATTTCTTTCCATATTTCTTCCTTGACCAAGGTACCATTGAGTAGAGCATCATTCAGCTTCCATGTGTATGTGGGCTTTCTGTTGTTTTTTTTGCTATTGAAGACCACCCTTACTCCATAGTGATCTGATAGGAAGCATGGGATTACTTCCATCTTCTTATATTTCTTGTGGTCTGTTTTTTGACCAATTATATGGTCAGTTTTGGAGAAGCTACCATGAGGTGCTGAGAAGAAGGTATATTCTTTTGATTTAGGATGAAATGTTTATATTTATATATGTATATGCATACATACACACATATATATGTGTGTGTGTGTGTGTGTGTGTGTGTAATAATATATATAGTCCATTTGGTCAAAAACTTCTATTAGTTTCACTGTGTCTCTGTTTGTGTTTCCCTGATCTGTCCATTGAGGAGAGTGGGGTATTGAAGTCACCCACAATTATTGTGTGAGGTGCAACGTGTCCTTTAAGATTTAGAAAATTTTCTTTTATGAATGAGGGTGCCCTTGCATTTGGAGCATAGATGTTCAGAATTAAGTGTTCTTCTTGGTAAATTTTTTTCTTTGATGAGTATGAAGTATCCTTCCATGTCTTTTTTGATGACTTTTGGTTGTAAATCAATATTATCTGATATTAGAATGGTTACTCTGGCCTGTTTCCTGGGACCATTTGCTTGGAAAATTGTTTTCCAGCCTTTTACTTTGAGGTAGTGTTTGTCTTTGACACTGAGATGTGTTTCCTGTATGCAGCAAAATGTTGGGTCCTCCTTTCGTATCCAGTCTGTTAGTCTATGTCTTTTTATTGGGGAATTGAGTCCGTTCCATTGGTGTTAAAAGATAATAAGGAATAGAGATTGTTGCTTCCTGTTATTTTTGATGTAATTTTTATGTTTGTGTGGTTATCTTCTTTGGATTTGTTGAAAGAAGATTAATTTCTTGCTTTTTCTAGTGTGTGGTTTCCCTCCTTTTGTTGGTGTTTTCTATTCACTATCCGTTGAAGAGCTGGATTTGTGGAAAGATACTGTGCAAATTTGTTTTTGTCATGGAAAACCTATTGGTTGTCTATCTTGAAGCCTAATTTAGAGGAGACGTCATACTTTTAGTACAAGCTTCTCCAGCTTCAGATGGAATTTAGTTAATCAAACATTGGCTCAGATCTAGAAATTTCTAGGATTTTCCTTCTCCTCTAAATTGTCTCCTTCCTTCCTTAGTGCTCCTCCCCCACTGATTCCCATTTGGTCTCCTTACACTTTCCCATCCAGACTGCCCATGTTTACAATCTTAAATTCTGCTCTGTGGACATCTTCTGGCTTACTCTTCCATCCTCTCCTTTAAGGGTGTGACTTCGAATTCTGCCTTTTGTAAGTTAGCGAAGTTGAGTTGCTACCACCACAGTAGTTCACCAGTAGTTCCTGGTTATGCAGTCCTCTAGGGAATCTGGATCTTAGCACCCTTGTTCTGCAGAGTGTGGTAAATTTCTGTCTTAGCCAGGGTTCCTATCACCATTGGGTAGATTCGTGAAGGCTGATGGGAGCCTCTGTGTTTTCCATATTGCATGGAGAGACTGGGATTGAGGAATCCAGTCCTTCTGTATGAGAACTTTGTGTCCTCTTCATTAGAGCAACATTCCTGTGGACTCATGAAAGTCTCCATTTTCTGTGTCCGTTGTTGTTTATTTTTGTTTTGTTTATAGTCTGTATCTCCACAATGGTAGCTCATGTTGGCCTTGAACTCAGCCAGTCATCCTGCCTGAGCCTCCCAAAGTTCCAGGATCTCGAAGATGAACCCCAGGCTAGTGCTGATTCACTGACAGAATAACTTTGCTAAGCAGTTTCTAGGTTTAGGATGGCAAATAACTGGTGGCAGTTGTGTGTTGGAAATGCCTGTCACTTGTGAATACTTGTAGTGTTGGCTCCTAGGAGAGTCTGATACTGACCACAACTACAGCTGCACTCAAGGGAAATGTCTTCCCTTTATCATGTAGCAAGCCATGGCTGTCATTGGTGGCTATCTGCAAGTGACAGTTTTTCACCACCTCACCTTAAAAGCCTGTTCTTTAGGCTCAATGTGAAGATGCCGTCTTTGAGCTGGAAGTGACGAGTCTCCAAAGGTTGCCTATTCCAGGAACAACAGCCTGTATGTGGATGGGCTTGGGACACTGTGTGCTCGGTGTCTTTGGTTACCACACTCTGGAGAGAACATTCAAGGAGAACTAAGATGAGACTCCTTTTCCTGATGCCTAGTTTTTTCTGCCACATGAGGGTGCAGAGGAGCTTGTAAGAGCTTACCTTGCTCTGTGCTGACCCTCAGGATGCCAGCTGATGGGAGAATAGAACTCCTCAAGCACAATTCACTCCAGGTGGCTTCGTTTAAGGAAGGGCAGACAAAAGGATCTCTAGATTTCCTTTTTTGAGTTGACTCTTTAAAGTCTTTGAGAGGCTGGCAGATGGCTCAGAAAAACATTTGCTGCTGTTTCAGAGGACCCAAGCTTAGTTCCCAACACCCATATAGTGGCTCAAAATCATTTGTAACTCCAGTTCCGAGGCATCTGACTGTAGTATTACAGTCTTGATTTTGCCATACATTCCAGCCTCTGAATGTTTGAGGTATGATGGTTATGGTTGCCTAGGTTACTTGAAAATGCTTTCTGGTATTGCTATACATATCAGGCAGGGATTTTAGGTAGAGTAGGAAAGTCAAAAATGTCATCATGGTGTTTTTTTCCTCTTTGCTACTGACTGTTCCTTAGCTTGGCACACATTCATGATACTTATTATAAGGCTAACCTTGACTAAAATTCATTTTTTTTCTATCAATTTTCACAACATTTCTTATTGTTGACATATCCCTTGTAAGGGCTAAAGTTCTGTGTTAAGTTTAAATTACTGTGCTTCAGTGATATATGATACCAAATAATTCTGTCATCTATAAGCGCCACTTGCTCCAGGTCTGACAACTTCATAGAAGGCGTGGGGCTGATGTTTGTGAGAGATGACAAGTCACCTCTGTTTTTGCTTCAGTGAGAATGCTGGTTGCCCTAACTGTCAGTCATGCGCTCAAGGAGAGCTGAGAAAATCAAAACTTATCTAATTGGCTGTCTTCAGTCACTGGGTGTGTCTTCAAGCAGAGTGGATGTGTCAGGCCTGGAGGGAGTTAGGAAACTGAAACTTACCTCATCTGCTAATTTATATTGATGGGTCTATCTTCAACCACAGTAGATTTTTCCACTCTGAAAATAACTGGACTGTTGACAATGTTTTATCTGGACGCCCTGCCTCCACCTTGGCTGTTTCCCCATGGGAGGTAACTGGCCCTGCATATCCATCCCACACTCCTGCTTGCAACCAAGGTCTACATGAAGAAATATATAATAAGCTACCTCTCACATTTTGTGTGTGTGCTTGTCAAGGGATTCAAATAGATAGGGCATTTACCAGAGGAGGTAACATAAGATCAGTAGAATTTTAGTGAGTAGAATCTTATTGCACCAATTCACATCTTAATTGCTAGCCTAGTACATTGGTTAGTTCCTAGAATTTTCCTAATGAACTCAGATGAAGGTAACATTTTGTCCCCACTTCTCAAAGGGATCTCACTGTATAGACCAGGCTAGCTCAGAGAGCACTATGGATGTAGCCCAGGATAATCGACCTTAAACTTGTGACAATCTTTCTGATAATTTTGACTAATCAAAGAGTTGACACCACCATGCCAGTTATTACTATTCTTCAATGATAGAATAAACCATTCTTCCAAGGTCCTGGGCAGGAGGGATTGTAGGGCCTTTCCTTCTGCCAGGGACAATAAAGAGAAAGGAAATTTAGAGTTGTACCATCAGCATGTATGTGGGAGTGATGGTGGAAAGAGGCCCAAGGCAGAACTTCTGAAGACTCACATGAGCCTATGCTCTCCCCGTTGCCATCAGTGGAGTCCAGCATGCTGGCAAACAGACAGATAACACCTTAGTTAGTGGAGGACCTTTTTGTTTCATGGATCATGAAACAAACGGACAGACAGGTTGCCAGACAGGCAGGTAACCTGCTCTCCTGTTTACCAGTCAGTACCAGTGAGCAGAAAATGCCTTCTATCCTCTGGCTACTCAGCACCTGATTTGGTCCAGCCTGGTTTCCATTCCCCTACTTTTTACCCCGAGGCCACTGGAGACCTAGCTAACTTCCCCAGATTTCCTTTGGACTGCTGGCCCTTCAAGCTTCAGAAAATTCAATCTGGCCCCAGTGGCTGCAGGGGATCAGGACCCTAAATGGCTCACACTGTTGGGAACTGAATCCATATGACCTTACTATGACTCAGTGTGGGGTGTTGGTATCTAGAGTGAGGAGTTCTGCTCAGGGAAATCTGAGAAAGTTTCTTGAAGGAATAAACAATATCCTGTCCCCTCAGTTCATTCACTCATGGCTTTCATGCACCATTCAGATAAAATGTTTGTATCACCAGATCTGGTCCTCTGCCTGGCTGCAAGCAGACCCTGCCATGAAGCACCCATCCCTGCTCTGGAGAGTTACTGCCTAGTGTGGGGCCAAGGAGTGTGTCTGACAACCTGCACTGGCAAACACTGACCCTATTTTGAATCAACTAGTAGTCCTATCTTGAGGGTAGGAACCCATCATGTTAGCTCTGAGCTCTGGTTTGACTGAGAATGCAAATCAAGGCTTGTCTGTTTGAATGCTTGGTCCCTCGTTGGTGGGCCTGCTTAGGAAGGATTAGGGAGTGTGGCCTTATTGGAGAAGATGTGTCACTGGGGGTAGCCTTTGAGTTTCCAAGGCAACATGAGTACCTGCCCGCTGCCCTACAGCCTGTCACAGTGGTGGTTTATCCCTACAATCAGTCAAGCCACACCCTAAATTATAGAGCCAGTACCCTGTGCTCACAGAGAGGCTACACACATTTTCTAGCGACTACTGTTCTTTTTTCTTTTTGCATAGAAGCCAGGACTGTTACCCAACTACCAACCTATACCCCAAGCCTCTGGCTTTTGCTTGTTTTTTTTTTTTTTTTGTTTTGTTTTTTGTTTTGCTTTAAACAAAAGACCCAAAGTTTCCCACTCTCCCTTTCATGAATTATGTCACCTTTTCAAGCAGTGTCCCATATGATTGGAAAATTCAAAACCCACCATTCTCTGAAAATCCTCATGCCCTCATCAGTCTCTTCCAGCTGACCTAGAATGACTGCCCACAGATCCCACCACCCACCACCCTGGGGTCTGGCAGAGCACCACTGCCAGACAGTGCAACCCAGTTAGAGTGGGTTTTCTCTTCTGTGTGACCTGACTACAAGGTCCACACTGCCCAGGATAAGGAGGCTCTCAACAGGTTTAGCCAGACCCTTCTGCAAGGATTGAACCAGCTGCTAGGCAAACACCTAGGGTGAGAGAGGTAATACCGGGGCCCCGAGAATTACAACTGGTGATCTGGGGAGTGCCTGTGTGAGCCTTACCCGGTGTTCACTCCCTCAGACCCAGACACCAGACAATCAGCAAGCAGCCATCATGGGCTTTGTTATTCAGGCACCGCCAGGTATTAGAGTGAAACTTCAGAAGTTAGATGGGTTTGAGCATATAAATGGATCCCAATCAATGGAGATTGATTACATGTATTCTCCTGCCTCAAGATTTCTAGGTGTCAGTGCATACACTGTCAAGCACTGCAGAATGCAACATATAAGCAATGGCTGTCAGCCTTGAGTGAGGATGTGGCCAGGTTCCTAGAATATAAGGCACTAATTTATGCCTCCTTTCCATTTTATAGACATTGCAGATGATGGTGACCTTTTTTTAATTCCATCTTGTTCCTCGGGTACCAGTGTATTAGCTAAGTGAATTCCCTGGTGGTTTTCTGTCAGCCTCTCAGCAGTACAGTGGGGTAGCTATAGGCTGCTCATAGCCCTGGATATCCACAGCCATTGAAGGGGAAGGACCAACAGCTCAGGGATCACAGTGTTGGCTACCTCTCACCTTTGCCTCATGACAGAAACCTCATTCTGCTCTACCTTGACTAAGGGATAAAGTGAGGCCCATAAATCCCCTCAAAAGCCCTCATACCACAAAGACTGTTTCTGTTAAGGCAGAGGCCACCTAAAGCCCTCTGCCTACTGACTGTGTTGGTCATCCTGTCACCTCCCTCTGATCTCCAGGCTGAGGCTGCCTGGGAAAGTCTGAAGAATTGAAACTCCCAGCCCACAACCCCAATCAAACAGTCACCACAGGCAAAGCTAGGCACCCCAGCCCATAGACTTTATTTTTATCCATCCTTGACATCAGTGAGGGTTCAGAAGGTGCATTTTGGAATTTCATCTCCTGGGTAGTCTGTATAGGCTTTGGGCTGAGCTGAGAGAAGTGTCCTCTCCTATGTTAAGAGCAAGGCTGCAGCAGCTGCCCCGACAGCCCCTAGGATGGTGCTGGTTGAGGTGGAGAGTCCAAGGGCCCCTGGGAAGGAGACAGTGCAGTGACAGGCCTTGGCCTGAGGCTCAGAAACACTCACCCAGTGTTTGTCTGAACTCCAGGGATCTACTTTCCCCAGAGATATTTAAAGTGAACTAGAAGGAAAAGACAGGTGTGGGTAAACTGAGATACAGGACAGAGAGGTAACACAGAAATACCCTTTCTATATAGCAGGACAGTGGGGCACCCAGTGTAGAAAAACACTCACCTAGGGAAGATCCAGAGCCCAAGTAGCCTGTGACAAGCTCCTCCCTACTTCTGCCATCCAGCACCCCTTTCCCATGGGCTACACTCCTTCCTTACTCAGAATAAACCAGAAAGCAGGGATAGAACTAGAAGACACAGGCCATTTAAGAAGGTGAGGAAGGGAGTTATCATCCTTGGCTAGGACTCTGGTCCTGTTGCCTGGCCTGACACTTACCCACTGACTGGAGTGTGGCTACCAGGCTTCCTGCTGCAACTCCTCCTCCATTGGCAATTGCTGCAGCAGACATCATCTTGGCTGCTATGGATGCAGCTGCAATTCCTGACCCAGTGAAGCCCACGGCACCCAGGATGACAGGTGTAGCTGCCACAGCCACAACTGTAGAGAAAGGAGCTAGGTGAAGGAGGGTCAGGGAAATGAGCCACCCAGGAATTCCTTGACTTGTTTCTGGTATCTTTGCATTCTGAGGAGCATGGAAAGGTGTCCCAAGGTAAAGAAGAAGAGCAGGGCAGGGAGCCAGGTGGAGGCAAAGGGGTCAATGGTGGATGTGACAGAGCCTTGGTGTTGCCAGGCTGTGATACTTGAGAAGCAGCATCCTTCACTGGGCCAGGGGTTGTGAGGGCAAAAACAACCCTGCAGTGTTTAGCAGCTCCCCTCCCAGCCTTCACCAAATCATCTATTTGCTGCTCCTCATACATCAGGCCTGGGGGAGCAGCTGCACAGGAATCCTAAGCTCATCCCTGGAGAAAAGTTAGCACAGCCCTGGCCCTGCTCTGCTTGCAGGGAGCTCCAGAACCCAGCAGCAGGGAGCGGGGATGGCACCCACCTCAAAGCACAAAGTCCCCACCACCTCACCCCCAGGAGCAAGAGACAAACCTCCTCCTATGGCAGAGCCAACCAGGGTTCCTGTAGAGAGAAGGATGGTAGACAAGGTTAGAGTTTGTTGATGGCCAGGATTCTTGGTGGCTTTGGTCAGGCATCCCTGTTCCCAGCTCACCAGGGGGCTACTCACCCAACATGTTGAGTCCTCCTGGCAGCAGTTGAGCATAGGAAGAACCTGGCTTAAATCTGAGGAGAGAAGGACAGGCTCTCACTGGGGACCAATAGGAACAGGGCCTGCCCCTTTGGGAGGTTTGAAAGCAAAACAGGAAGTTTAAAAGGAATGTGGGGGAGGAAGTTTGAAACCAGTCCTCCATCCACCTGCTTAACTCTTTCTTGGTCTTTCTGTCTGTCTCTCTCTCTCTCTCTCTCTCTCTCTCTCTCACACACACACACACACACACACACACACAGAAGAGGAGAATGAACAATATTACAAAGACAATACAGCTGTTTTCTATTAAATCAAAACGGAAACAGACAATACCCACAGAATACACGAACTCAGGAAGAAGAATGTGGGCTCAAAAATCAGTATTTCACCTGACAGATTTTGAGAGATCATGGTGGAGCTGTGTATGGCTGAGTTGCTGCGGGCACCCAATATGTCATGTTCCCACACAGTAAATGTTTTGATGTGGTTTTTGTTGTAGCAAAACAAAGACAGTGATGAATCATACACACACACACACACACACACACACACACACACACAAATATAGTAGATGTTTGTGTATTAGTAGAGCATTAAGTGGAAGGGTTAAAGCCAATGGGGAAACCTTTGCCATGCATAGCCACATAGCCTGGGATGGTAACTGAAGGTATTCTGTGTTTTGTTGGCTGGGGGCCATGTATCTGTTTATTCTAGAGGATGTGCCTAATGCTCACCAAGATTATAGGTTGGGTACAGACAGGGACATTGAATGGCTGAAAACATCCCAGAGAGTTCAGCTCTGAATTGGCAGCATTTGCTATTCTCACAGTTATTCATGTTCTGATGAGGTAATTCCACTCAGGCAGGAGTCATTCACAGGTGAAGCTTCTTTCCTGGAATAAAAAGGTATCCTGACTGTGTCATCACTGTCCCACAGAGGGAACTGTTTGCACATCCAGAAGCAGTTACCTCCATCTAGGTTCCTCTTGAGGAGGAACACCACCAAGCCACTCTGACTGCCCAGGGCACACTTCATTGCAAGCAGAAGCTTTTACTGAACTGGCTACTTAGAGTTCTGGGCATCAAGTTCATTGAGGCCTAATTTAGAGAAGATGTCACACTTTTAGTACAAGGTTCTCCAACTTCAGATGAAACTTTGCCTCAGATCTAGAAACTTCTATGACTTCTCTTCTCTCCTAAATTGAGATTCTCCTCAACTCTCCCCCTCCCCCATTGAGTCCCCTTTGGTCTCTTTATACTTGCCTTTCCAGACTGCCCGTGTTTACACATTAAATTCTGTTCTGTGGACATCTTCTGGCTTACTGTCCCAGCCTGTCCTTTAAAAGTGTGAATTCTGTCTTGGTCAGGGTTCCTGTTGCCGTGATGAAACATAATGATGAATAAACACCTGGGGAGGAAAGGGTTAACCTTGCTTGTACTTCCACATCTTAGTTCATAACATAGGAAGTCAGGACAGGAAGTCCTCTAGGGTGGGACCCTCATGGTGAAGCTGATGCAGAGGCCATGGTGGAATGCTGCTTACCGGCTTGCTCTTTTCCCTGCAGACACACTGTAGAATGTGCACTGGTAATCATGCAACAGGATCAATATTAGGCTGTCTTGAAATCTCCTCTGCCAGTGACATTAGTTCAAAACTTTGCAGCTATGGCCTTAGGAATGTTCTTAGAACAAGGGGAAGAAGTGCTTACATCCTTTGCCACAATAGCACAAGAATGGTCTCCTTCCCAGCTCTTACTATCGTTCCTCTCAGCACTACTGTCTTCCAAGCCTCTACTGCAAAGGCCCCTTACCCTGCTGAAAGCACTCAAGAGCTTTCCTTGGCCAACGTCTCAAAGTCTTCCCCATTATTCCCATGATAGCCCCTTCAGCACTGTCAGAACAGTGAGCCAGGTTCTGACACCAACTTCTGTATGACTTACTTTCCTATCTCTGTGAAGAAACACCATTACCAAGGCAATTTATGAAAGACAGAGTCTATTGGAATTCTTGTTTCAGAGATGAGTTAATGACCACCTTGGCTGGCAGGATGGCAGCAGGCAGGCAGTATGCAGGCAGGTATGCAGCTATGAATGCAGGCAGACATGCAGGAAGGTATACTCGTAGGCAGGTATGCAGGAATGCAGGAATGCTGACAGTTATGCAGATAGGTATGCAGGCAGGTATGCAGGTGTGGCGAGCCCCCTGACCAGCAGGGGAAGAAGACCACCGACACAAGGATTCTTCTCTGATCACACTTTATTGGAGCGCTTCTTGGTTGTGGGAGAGCTGGAGGCAAGGGGCAAGGGGCGAGGGAGGAGGAGAGGGAGCTGCATATATAGGCAGGGCAGGGACTTCCCCCTGTTGATAAGCTAGTCAGGCTGGGATAGGTTGCAGCTGTTGCTGGGCAGACTCGTGCTGGAACATGGGCCAAAATAAAGGTGTTTACTGCACTCCTCGGCACCATCTTGTAATGGCAAATGGTGTGGGTCGCCACATGCAGGCAGGCAGGCAGGCAGGCAGGCAGGCAGGTATGCAGGCAGGCAGGCAGGCAGGCAGGCATGTATGCAGCCAGTGAGGCAGGCAGGACACCAGAGGAACAACTGAGAGCTTAAGTCTGGTCCACAGGCAGGAGGCAGAGAGAGGGAACAGCCTTGGCTAGCTATGGGCTTTTAAAACTTCAAAGCCCATCTCCAGTGATGTACCTCCTCCACAAGGCCACGCCTCCTAATCCTCCCCAAACAGTTCAAATGGAAACAAACATTCATATATATGAGCCTATGGGCGCCATTTTTATTCAAACACCACATTTACACTCTTCCACAAGTATGTGGGAGGCCTTTTCTTCTTTATTTCTTACCATCAATTAGCTTTGTCATCAAATAAAAGTGTAAAAGCCTTTTAAAAATGATAATTTTCTCTGTCTTGGCAAGCTCTAAAATAAATGAGACAGAGACCACAAGATTGATTTGAGAAGCTTTACAGTCCACTAACTGAGCATTTCTTAATCTATTCTCTTCTTCTTAGCTGATCTGGCAACCCACCAATCAAAATCCCTCAGATACTTGCATTTTTTGTATTTATCTGCCCCTCTCTGCTCCAAGTGCTTTTCCAGTGAGGCCTCTTGGACCCTCTCTACAAGATGACCCTGTCTTCCTCTGTTTCTGTCTCTGTCTCTGTCTTTCTGTCTCTTTTTATGTCTCTCTCCCTCTCTCCCCTTTCCGGTCACACACCCCCCCAAGCCCCCCCACCCCTGTGCTTGCTGGTG
This sequence comes from Apodemus sylvaticus, assembly GCF_947179515.1. NCBI lineage: Eukaryota > Metazoa > Chordata > Mammalia > Rodentia > Muridae > Apodemus > Apodemus sylvaticus. Next base: position 19,200,239 of record NC_067477.1, on the reverse strand, counting down.
AATGTCCAGGTCTACCTATTCTCTCGTTCCAATCCGTTGGCTGATCAGCTTTTATTGACTAGTCAGAGAATCAATGGGGGCAATGCTGACACAACATCAAAGCAGGAGATATGTAGAATAAGGAATACAATGTCATGTCAGGATTGAAACAGGACCTGTGTGGGACAGAAAAATCCACATTTAAATAATATAAGGACAATCTTCTTATCCTGGTCACAAGCATTATGTTTACACACTGCTGTTGTCTGGATGCATAGCTCAGTAAAAGAGCACTGATTTAAGCCTGTTAAGGCATTGGGGTCCATCTCAAGCAAAGGGAACTTTAAAATCAACAACAATCCCAACATTTAGTAACATGTTACAATTGAAATGGGTACTGGGTTACATTTCTGTTTGCCTCTAGTGAGATTAAACAGTTCTTTAATCGTATTAGAACTATGCCTGAACTTACTTTGTGATTATCTTTTATTTTTTTAAATGTGTATGTATGTGCATTTTCATACAGATGAGAGACGTATCAGTTCCACAAAGCTGGAGTTTGAGGAAGTTTTGAGCTGCCTAATGTGGGTGCTGGGAATTGACATCAGGTCGTGTGCAAGAGGAACCCTAATATGTGTCTTTAGCCACTGAGCCATTTCTTAACCCAGTCTTTTTTCTTATTCTTGTTTTCTACAGAAATAGTTTTCCTTGGCGGCTGGAGAGATGGTAAATGTCTAAGGAGACTTGCTCATCTGGAGGCTCTGAGCTGAGCTCTCTAAACGTTGGCATTTAGTCTAGGCTCTGCCCCAGTTACCTGGCAACAGCTTGACTCACTAAAAAGAGGCTACCTGCCCCTCCTCTCCCTCTCCTGCTCCCACTCTCTCCACGTGTTCATGGCCAGCTTCTACTACTCTGTCTCTCTGTCTGTCTGCTCTGTCTCTCTTTCTGTCTTTCTCTGCCTTTCTCTCAACTCCCCTCCCTATGCCCAAATAAACTCCATTCTATTCTATACTGCTCTGTGGCTGGCTCTCAGGAGGACAGGATGCCTCAGTATGGGCCCACAGAGGCACCCCCTTCCCCCACACCTGACTACTCATCCAAACATGTTTCTTCTCTCCTTATCTTTTTATACAGCACAACACCTGTGGCAGGCTTCTCAGCAGGGCCTGTAACTCCTGCTACAGAGGATCTGACGACCATGTCTGTCCCCTTCAGGCACTGGCACACATGTAGCTCATACACACGTGTACATGGAAGTAAAAATGTTAAAGCTGAAGTAGTTTGCTGGGTTCACCATTCATTATACATACATGGCACAAACTTATTTCCCAGTTGTCATTGTCGGTTTTGGTTGTTGTGGTCGTTTTATGTTTGATTTGTAGGCAGCATTTTGCAATGTAGCCCAGGCAATCTTGGGAATTAAGATCATCCTATGTCAGCCATACATGTGCTGAAATGATCAGTGTGTATTTCAATGCCAAACTTTGGTTATTTTTGTTATATTGTTGTTGTTAACACAGAAAGGTTTATAGTATGTTTACAAACTGACAATGATTTTACTCTATCATTTTGGCTCCTAATTAAAAAATAACTTTTCCTGCTAGCTATCAGGTACATTATAACTTGTATTCTCTAAATAATTTTTCAAGGTGGTATTCTTTAATGTTAACTTAGTCATCTGGCATTTAATTTGGCCCATATTCAATGTTTTTTTACATCACTTTTTATGTCTTACCCCATTGTTCCAACACAACTTATCATTCATTTCATGTTTCATTTTCCTGCTCAAACTTGTGTAATAGTATGTGTGTGGAGGGAGTCTGTGTGTATCCATACACATGTATGTTTGTATATATATGTATGTAATGAATGTATATATACATAGGTATTTGTATGTATACATATGTGTATGTAATACATGTGTATAAATGTGTTTGTGTACCAGGATACTAAGTTTGATATTTCCTGTGATATTCCAGGGACAAACTTTTTAAAACATGAAGTTAAAAGGTATATTGTAAGGGGCCATACGGATGGCTCACCAGTTAAGGACACTGGCTGCTATCCCAGAAGACCTGGCTCAATTCCCAGCACCCACACAGCAGCTCATTATCTTCTGTAACTCTAATTCTAGGGAATCCAATGTTCTCTTCTAGCCTGCGGGTACCAGGCATACACATGGTGCATAGACATACATGGAGGCAAATGACCCACACACACACACACACACACACACACACGCATGTGTGTGTGTATGTGTATGTGTGTGTGTATGTGTGTGTGTGTGTATGTGTGTGTGTGTATGTGTGTATGTGTGTGTGTGTGTATGTGTGTATGTGTGTATGTGTGTGTGTGTGTATGTGTGTGTGTGTATGTGTGTGTGTGTATGTGTGTGTGTATGTGTGTGTGTATGTGTGTGTGTATGTGTGTGTGTGTGTGTGTATGTGTGTGTGTGTGTATGTGTGTATGTGTGTATGTGTGTATGTGTGTATGTGTGTATGTGTGTATGTGTGTATGTGTGTATGTGTGTATGTGTGTATGTGTGTATGTGTGTATGTGTGTATGTGTGTATGTGTGTGTATATAAAACATAGTATTGGAATTAAAAATTGAAATTATGCTTTAATTGCTGTCATGTGACTTTTCTGGGGACACATAAAATACATATCTATTCACCACAAATAGACTGTGTTCTGACAGGCCAGAGCAGGGTCTGTCAAGTTCGGCTTAGTGCAAAGTTCAGTTTACTGAGGTATTTATAGAACCATGGGCAACTGATAGGCAGATGTGCCAAGGAAAAGGTTCATGCACTCCCAGGCAATGTTCTCCCTCATAGATCCCTCAGTCCTGCTAGGATTGCACTCAGCTGGGGCAGGAGTGGGCAGAGCCAGCTGCTGGAATCATCAGTCTTCAGCAATTCCTGAACCCTCACATAAAAAGTATCAGAGCTGACGGGGTGAATAACTCTTGGGACAGTGGGAAAGAAACTGAGATACAGCCTTTCCCTCTCTGGCTATATGGCATTTTCTTTCTTTCAGGAAAATTCCATGGGCATGACAATTACACAATGGGTAACACCTGTAATCAGCTTACGGTCTATGTTCTTATCTGCTGAGTCATCGAACCTGCCTTCAATCTCTGCTTGAAAGCCAGCAGAGAGCCCCGAAAGTAAGATCGGAGATGCCCAAACTCTGGAGAATTAATTCCTCCTTAGCATTGACAGCCTGTATCTATTTAAAGAAAATTAGAGGCTAAAGAAACATAATTCATACTCGTGAAAAATACTTGATAGAAAGTTTCACCAATGATCTACATGGCTGAATTATCAAAAACTTTTGAGCAATTATTTGCAACCTATTAAAAAGAACGTGTAAATATAATGGTTAGAGAAATTAGGAGCCACAGAAGAGGGGACGCTACAACTACTAACTCTAGGTGAAGAGACTGAGCCAGCGCCATCTTGTCCTGACTCATTTTGTGTTTGTCAACACACTTCTCGACCTTCTATACCCTGACACACTGCCTTGGCAGCACATTTAGGATTTCCATTACTCTGAGGTGACCACTGTTATTGACCAGAATAATCAATGTCTATACAACCTAAACATAAACTATGATATCTGAAAAAGGGAAGTCTGCTATCAGAGACCAAAACTGCCATGGTCCGCACAGTCTGGAAGCACAGGATGCCCACGGTGTCTCCTAGCTATGTGTCTTCGGGGAAATTTAACTCATAATTAAATTGTGCTTGGCAAAGGAAATTCTAAGCCCAGGGAGATAAACACATGAAATGTACCAGACACTTAGGGAAGAACTCTCCCACTTGCTCTATGTGTGCTCTTTCAGAAAGTGAGAATGTTTCTAGTTCATATTGTGATGTCAGTATGAGCCTGACACCCATATCAGACACCAGCCCTTCAGAAAAAGAGAACTACACTCTGAGATCTCTTACAAACACACTCATAGCCAATCAAATATCATGGATACAGAATTAGCAGGTAGAACCTGTTATCTTAGGGTTTCTATTCCTGCACAAACATCATGACAAAGAAGCAAGTTGGGGAGGAAAGGGTTTATTGAGCTTACACTTCCACGTTGCAGTTCATCACAAAAGGAAGTCAGGACTGGAACTCAAGCAGGTCCGGAAGCAGGAGCTGATGCAGAGGCCCTGGAGGGATGTTTCTTACTGACTTGCTTCCCCTGGCTTGCTCAGCCTGCTCTCTTATAGAACCCAAGAGCACCAGCCCAAAGGTGGTACCACCCATAAGGGGCCCTCCCCACCTTATCACTAATTGAGAAAATGCCCCACAGCTGGAACTCATGGAGGCACTTCCCCAACTGAAGCTCCTTTCTCTGTGATAACTCCAGCCTGTGTCAAGTTGACACAAAACTAGCCAGTACAATTGACCCCTTGTCAACTTGACACACAAACACATCACTATTAAGCCTCAACCCTTACTTTCTTATTCATCCCAAAGATCTAAATTACTTTAAAAGTCCCACAGTCTTTACATATTAAAAGTTCAATCACTTTAAAATGTCCAATATCTTTAAAATTCAAAGTCTCTAACTGTGGGTGCCACTAAAATACTTTCTTCCTTCAAGAGGGAAACATATCAGGGCACAGTCACTACCAAAAGCAAAACTCAAAACTCCAATGGTTCAATGTCTGGGATCCAACTCATGATCTTCTGGGATCCTCCAAGGGCTTGGGTCACTTCTTCATCTCTGCCCTTTGTAGCCCACAGCTTGTCTTCTAGGCTCCAGCTGCCTGTACTCCAGTGCTGCTGCTGTTCTTGGTGGTCATTGCATGGTACTGGCATCTCCAAAACGCTGCTATCTTCCACTGTAATTAGGCTTCACCAATAGCCTCTCATAGGCTCTCATCAGGGTGACAAACCTCTGCTCCGATGCATGAACCCCTTCAAGTTCTGGGCCATCAATTGCAACTGAGGCTGCACCTTCACCAATGGCCTTCCGTGGCCTCTCACTGTGCCAAGAGCCTCAGCTGATCTTCATGACCCCTTCATGCCTTCAAAACCAGTACCACCTGGGTGACTCTTACACAGTACCAAGTCCAGCCACAGCACAAAATACAACTGTGGCTATCTCTGGAACACACTCTCTGTGCTCTCAGAAAACACTTCCAAGAAGATTTCATCTCAGTGATGCTGGTCTCTTCTTAATCACCGCTAAATTCTTAGCTCCAGCTAACCAGCATAAATAGTCCCAGTAACACAAAGGTTTGCTTTAGTGGTTCTGGTATCTTGTTACTCACAGCTGATTCTTCAGCCCCAGCTAACAAAAAACCACAGAATCTTCACAATCAAATCATGGCCACTGTAAGAGTCTTTAATCTTCCCTCTGAAATTTCACAAGCCAGGCCTCCATCTTTTGCACTGTTCTTAACATTGTCTTCCAAGCTCCTACAGAACTTTCCACTGAGCTCTTAATATTCTAATGGCTTTTCTAGCTCAAAGTTCCAAAGTCCTTCCACAATCCTCCCCAAAACATGCTCAGGTTGTCACAGGAATACCCCACTATGCTGGTACCAATTTATCTTAGTCAGGGTTTCTATTCCTGTACAAACATCATGACCAAGAAGCAAGTTGGGGAAGAAAGGGTTTATTGAGCTTACACTTCCACATTGCAGTTCATCACAAAAGGAAGTCAGGACTAGAGGAATATTTCTTACTGGCTTGCTTCCCCTGGCTTTCTCAGCCTGCTCTCTTATAGAACCCAAGAGCACCAGCCCAAAGGTGGTACCACCCATAAGGGTCCCTCCCCACCTGATCACTAATTGAGAAAATGCCCCACAGCTGGATCTCATGGAGGCACTTCCCCAACTGAAGCTCCTTTCTCTGTGATAACTCCAGCCTGTGTCAAGTTGACACACAAAACTAGCCAGTACACCTGTCAATGCATAAGAGAGACAGAACTCAGAGAGAAGGGCCATCCAGGATCTCCAGGCAGGCTATGTGATATGAGATTTGAGGGGCAAGCATTAGGGAGTCTTAGAGGTCAGGAGAATGTAGGGTAACTGTAGAGAGACGCATGGCCCAGGGTTAGACCCATTTCTCTCAAGACACACATAGCTCTGCTCCCCACCTGTTTCTGGCCATCCCAGTCACGGACCTGGGACAGGTTCTATTCCTTGAGGCAGAAGCTCTCCCCAGCTGCCGGTCCTCCCATCCTTACACTCTCCAAGCTGTGTGCATTCTGACTGAGAGGCAGAAGCTTTCCCACGTGAATCCACTCACGGTCAAGGTGTGGTATGAGAAGCCTCAGTTCACATGCTCAAATCCTAACTGAGAGAGTTCCCTCCATGTGTCTAGGTGGATGAACCTCTGGTGAGATGTTGGCAGTCCACCATACACACCCCTAGGGGGGCAGTCCAGGGAGGGGCCTTTCTGGTGGAGGGATACTCCTGGGGAGCAGTTCTGGGGCAGACAGACCTAGGGACTGTTCTTCCCATACATTGATTCTAGTTTAGACTTTGCCTTGACCTCATCTGTCTTGAGACTCCCATAAAACCTAGAGCCAGGGGTTTGGAGTACCGAGAGGCCATCCGGTACATAGCTTGGATGTCACATTGTGGCTGGCTTCTATTTGTGCTCTGGAGACCATGGAGGCTTCTCTGTGTTACAGCCTTTGATGTTTCTGTGTGACCCAAGGGATCAGGTCCTTCTGCCATTTAGGTTTCTCGAGTCTCTGGAGCATGTGTACATAAGAGGTGACCAGAGGCGCACAGGAGTGCCTGCTTCTGTCACCTGTGGCCCCGCCCCAGGCCCTCCCATGCTGAAGTGCAAGGATGCTGGTGGGAAACTGATCCAACGCAGCTCCTGTCTCCTCCCATATGATGCCGTTGTCTCATGGGCCAGGGACGAACTCTTCAGACTGTGAGTCTCCTCTTCTTGGGGAAGGAGATAAGTGAATGAGCCCTCGAGAAGCACTGGGCCTTCCTTATCTGTGAAGTCCTAATGTCCTTCTATGAGTCAGGTAAGTTTAGTCTCTTACTAAGGCGGACCCTTCACTTGTGGACACAGGTGCCTCAGTTTGTGTCACCCCCCCCCCCCTTGTCCAGCTCCTACAAACCCCATTCCCAGACACAGGCCCCCTCCCTCCAGGATCTTCCAAGGTTCTCTCCATCCCACATTTAAGCCGGCCATAAGGAAGAAACCTCTCCCATGCCCACTTGAGTGCCCTGATCCTACATAGCATGTCGTTCACGGCTCACAGTGAGCAGCTGGCACACTCTTTCCCCATGTTGGGGGAGCACAGCACCCTCTACCTCACTCAAGCTGCCTTAGTTTTTCTCCTTCCAGAGTGGGACATAGAGCAGGCTTTTGACAGTGCCTTCCTGCTGTGCGGGATTCAGCCTTCCTGTGAGGGACCATCTAGGATGCATGTATCTCCGTTACCTCATTTTGCCATAGAGCCCATGGCTGTGGACTCCTGAGAGCTGGGCCATGATTAAGGATTCTCAGGCTCAAGTGTTTCTACCCCAACGTGATCACCAGGAGGTTTGGTTCCCTGCAGCTGATAGGCATCAGCTGCTCAGGGAGCTTCCATCATCTGCTTGCTGTAAAAAGGAGCTCGATGAGTACTGGGTGCCCAGCCCCCTACCCCCATCCCCAACTCACTCTCACCTGGGGATCTGCACCAGGGTTCTTGCAGGTTCTTACCTGCTCAGTCTCCCAGGGGCTCTAAGCTGCCTTCCCCTGGGGTGCTTCTATCACTTCCGCTTGCACCTGCTGGTTTAGTTTTTCTTAAGCAGGTGAGGTATCCTTGCATGGACAGCTGGCTTGAGCCTGGCTCCAGGCCAGCCAGTTCTCTCCAGACTGGAGATCTGCCAAGAGTCTCAGGGAAGACCTGAATCCAGACAGCCTTAGCCAAGGATGGGATTTAGCCTGGCCAGTGGTAGGAAACGGACAGGCAGGCAGGCCTCTGAGGAGTTAGGAATACTGCATTTTGGGCTCCTTACCTAAGGATGGCTGATTCACCTGTGGTAGGCTAGACCAGTAAGCAACATCCCCCCATCCCCCCACCTCTTCTTTCTCTCCCTCCTACCCCATTCCCTCTGCAGCTTCCTTGGTTTCTGGGTGACTGTGACCTTGAGTAAACCTCCCTCCCTTCTTCCCTCTCCCTCCCTCTCCCTTGCTCTATCCCATTCTTTCTATTCCCTTCTTCCCTCTCTCCCCTCTCTCAGCCTCAGTTTCCCCCATCTGAAGTGATAGGAAGATCAGGTCAGTTTGTTTCTGGGACTGGTTTCAGGAACCCACTTAGATGCTCAGCTGGTCACTATGTCTGCTCTACTGCCATTTCTGGTTAACTTGTGATTTACAGTGCTGGCGCTGGATTCAACTCAGTGATCATCTGCAGAGACTTCTTGGACAACCCTGGGCCCCTCTTCTACTCAGAGCTCAGAGTCCACAAGTCTCCCAATTAAAAAAAAGAAATACTGACCCCTTGTTCTGTTAAGTTATCCAGCTGTTTACCTCTGCAAAACAGCAGCCGGGAACAACCTTGTATGTCCCAGGCCCCCTGCCCATGAGACCGATTGGCCTCCCCACCCCTGTACCTTGTAGATGGTCCCCCCTCCCTTCCCAGTAGAGCTCTTCCCACCCCTCTAGGATCATTTGAGCACTTTGAAGCAAGGACCTGCCTGAAGCTGTTGGGCCAGTATTTCTAAATTTGATATGTCCCATGCCCCTGCCCATGGAGCTGATAGGCTCCCCCGTCCTCGCATCCCATAGGTTTCCTGCCCTACCCATCCTGTTAGGGTCCTATCCTATCCTTCTCAATACTTAGTACTTATCTGTGGACTCAATGCACTCTTCTTGAGTGGCTTCTACCTCAAGTCCCTGGGCTGACCCTGAAGGCCTCTGGATCCTTATGGTAAGTCTGTGCTGAAGAGGAGAGGGGTGTGTGTGTGTGTTGGGGAGGGAGTGAAGTATCAGAGTAGAGGTGACGCTTACTCTCCAGATCCTCCTCAGACCATGGGTCAGCCCTCATCCTCAAAGCCCAGCCCGTGACCTTTATCCCTAGTGTCACAACTCTTGTGAGCTTTGACAGAGAGTCATGCCAAGCCTTATAGTCCTTTTAGCTTGAAGGCTTATGGGGACCCTAAATGAATTCTTGTGCAGAGAAACATGCTCCCAAGTGCCTGTGTGCTCAGGCCTCTGCTTGATGGAAGGAATGGAGAGAGCCAGCCTCTGAGGCATTCATGGCTTTGCTAGCCCCCAGTCCCATGACTAGATGAACAAAGCCGGTCCTGTGTAGACTGTGAGCCTTGGATTAGAGCAGTGGGTATCGGACTCCTCTGGGCTTTCTAAGGACTCTTTAACAGGGGTTGCATAACAGAGATCCTCCATACCAGATAGTTATAATATGAATCATAACCATTGCAAAATGACTGTTTTAAAGGGGCAAGAAGAATGACTTTATGGTTGGGGGGGTGTCACTGTAACATAAGGAAGTAGAAATTTGAGAACCAGGGGATTACAAGTCAATGGGGGGATGGTGTGAGTCTGGAGTTTTCCTTGTTCCTACACTGAGGGCAGGGGCTAGGCGGAATAAAGGTAGACCTATATAGCCCACTTGCTACAGGAATGGGAAACTGAGGCTCAGGGGCCGAGGTCTTACTCAAGGTCACATCATGGGGGCCCGTTACCCCTTTCCCTTTTCCTGTTACCTCTAGCTCCCCTTAAGCTGCTCCTCTCTCTGTCTATCCCTCCGTCCTTCTGTCCTTCTGCTTTTGCCATTCTCCTCAGGCCTCTCCTTCTCATTCAGTCAGGAGGATGTTCTGATGTTTGAGAGGAGGGGCTGTGTTGCCAGACCCCAGCTTACCTCACTGCACCTCTTCAGTCTAGAGGCAGGAAGCTAGGGTTGCTTGAAGCAGCAGTGGGCACTGGGGCTGACTGGCTTGAGGACTGTGACCCCGGTGCTCCTTGAAGTCAGAGGGGGCTGTGTCAAGCCAAGTTTCAGCTTGAGCCTGGGACAGTTAGAGAATGCCCACTCTGAGGCCTTCTACCTGTGTCTGTAGAGAAGCTCCTGCCCTGAGTCTGGCCCAGGTCCCCATCCCCTGTGGACACTCTCCCTCCTCTTTAGCACTCCTTCTATATCTTGGGTCTCCCTCTGACTTCCACTGTCCAATCACAGCTGTGACAGAGTGGTAGTAGTTCTGGAACTTTCCTAAGCTAATTTACTCTGATCCCAGCCTGATGTTGGCAAGACTTGGAGGAGACATAGCAGATAAGGTAACAGCCATCTCTTCCAGGAAGGCCTTCTGTGGTGATGATCTTGGAGCCCAAATTCTGAGGAAAGGAAAACAGACTCATTTTCAGGTTCTCTTCAGTCCGTCTGTCAGCTGCCATGTCTGTTGTCCAGGTCTGCTGTTCAAGTCTCTATTCCTGTGGCTCTCTGTGTTTATTTTCCCTGCCATTCCCTTTGTGGAGAGAACCCTGACTTAGTAACTCCCTGCCTTCCTTGCAGGAACCTGTGCCCACCTAAGTACTTTTTGTTGGGGGAGACCCTAGGCCCAGACTGATCAGGTGTCATGAGTTACCAGCATTGGGTTTCAGAGCATTCCTTGGACAAGTCTTCCTATCACGCTATTGTCACTGCCGGGGGTTGGACTTCATCATGGAGGACTTCATGGAGTAACCCTATCCAAGGCTCACATCTCAAGAGTTAACTGGAGAAGCAGCAGGCCACAGAGATGGACCACATGTGTGTCTACTAGTAGCCCCCCTCCCAGGAGGGCCATCGAGTACCTAAAGGGAGCCTTTGGCTTTAGTAGGAACTCTAGGAGCAAGTAGGTATGGGAAGGACTGCTCTCCTCTTCAGAATGCCTGCAGTAGTGTCTGACCCTTGAGGATGATGGCTGCTCTTGAGTCACCTTTTAGGTAGGAGGACAAGCACCTTCCCACCAGGTGTGCCACGGTTCATACTTTACGGCCCTGTACCTACCACACAGGAGCCCTGGTGAGCCTGAATCTCTAATCCCCTGTGAATACATCCCCTGAGCTGAAGCTGCATGTCTGCACTGCTTCTAGGCCTGCTGAGGTGGTATGAGGTCCAGGACACTGTCTGATGCTTGAGACCAGCTTTTCCCAGGTGACAAGAAATCCAGGGCTGGGGATTTTGGGGTAGGTGAGAATCGGGCCAGCCTCAGACCTGAACAACTTCTAAATCCCCATTGTCTTATATGGTCTGAGCTGGTCCTTAACCAGCTTTCTGTTTAAGAACAAGCCTTGGGTGCTTTAGAACACTTAACCTGCAAAATCCTGACTTAAAAATCAGTGCAATACCGCTGCCTCTTTCCATGGCAGCATGAAGCTGAAGTGTGTGCCCTGCATTATCTGAGCAAGGGGGTCTTGTTTATCCAGTGGGAAACCTGTCTATGAATGGTTTATACAAATGCTCAGTACATACACCTGGGTTATTGTGTCCCTCAAGCTTGTCCCTCTTTCAGGCTGGGCCTGAAAGGAAAATTGACAGCAGGTGGGACAGGGGAAGGAAGTCCTATTGAAAGGATAGAGGGAGGTGACTCACTGTGTCTCCAGTCTAGATCACCTCCTGCAGGAAACCTCAGTGGCCCAGATGGAGTGACATGAACCCATTGGCCCAAAGGGTAAAGCCTGGATGCTTTAAGTGTTAAGGTCTGAAGCACCATTTAGCAAGGTATTTCGTTGATTGTATTTTGGTCTTGTGTGATAATAAGGCAGAGTCCAATTTTGAGGAGAGGGATATTTTTCTTGCCTAGAGATAAATGAAATTTCTTGACCATAGACCCACAAGAGTGGGCTTCAGTTTCTTTCCATGGAAAAATGGTCCCAGCCCCAGCCAATGGCTCTTGTGTGCCTGTCTTTTGGGATTACCTCATTCAGCAGGCAGATTTACAAGGGTCTCTCACTTGACTTGCTGGCTGCCTTCAGCTGTAGGAGCTGGGGTAGGGATGTAGAGGCTCATGGGACCTTCTGTATTTCCCATAATTGCATGGAGGGATTGGGATTGAGGAATCAAGTGTTCCTGTATGAGAACTTTGTGTCGTCTTCTTTAGAGTGACATTCCTGTGGATGTGTGAAGGTCTCTATTTTCTTTTCTGTTTTTGTTGTTATTTTTGTTTGGTTTTATTTGTAGACAGTCTCTCCACAATGGTAGCTCATGATGGCCTTGAACTCAGCAGTCATCCTGCCTGAGCAGCCCAGTGTTCCAGGATCTGAAGGGTGAAGCCCAGGCTAGTGCTGATTCCCTGACAGAATCACTTCCCCAAGCAGTTTCAAGGTTTAGGATGGCAATCAACTGGTGAATGTTGTGTGTTGGAAAGGCCAGCCACTTGTGAATATTTCTAGTGTTGGCTGTTAGGAGAGCCACAACTGCAGCTGCACTCAAAGGAAATGTCTTCCCTTTAGTATGTAGCAAGCTGTGACTGTCATTGGTGGCTATCTGCAAGTCGTTGGTTTTTACCACCTCACCTTAAAAGCTTGTGCTTTAGGCTCAATATGAAGATGCCATCTTTGAGCTGGAAGTGAAGAGCCTCCAAAGGCTGCCTATTCCAGGAACAACAGCCTGTATGTGGGTGGGCTTGGGACACTGTGTGCTCAGGGTCTTTGGTCACCACACTCTGGAGAGACCATTCAAGGAGAACCAAGATGAGACTCCCTTTTCTGATGCATAGGTCTTTGTGCCACATGAGGGCTCAGGTGCTTGGAAGAGCTTGCCTTGCTCTGTGCTGACCCTTGGGATGCCAGCTGATGGGAAGATAGAACTTCTCAAGCACAATTCACTCCAGGTAGGGAGACACCACAGACCACACCCACTGGCTGTGAGAAGGCATTTGAAAATGTGGTATATTTACACAACGGAATACTACTCAGCAATTAAAAGCAATGAATTCATGAAATTCTTAGGCAAATGGTTGGAACTGGAAAATATCGTCCTAAGTGAGGTAACCCAATCACAAAAGAACGCACATGGAATACAGTCACTGATAAGAAGATATTAGTTCAGAAGCTCTGAATACCCAAGACACAATTCACATATCAAATCATTCCCAAGAAGAAGGAAGGAGAGGTCTCTGGTTCTGGAAAGGCTTGATCCAGCATTGTAGGGGAATACCAGGACAAAAGTAGGAGGGGGTTGATTGGAGACCAGGCGGAGGGAAGAAGAGTACAGGTGGAGGGAAGAGGGCTTATGGGACTTATGGGGAGGGGGGAACCGGGAAAGGGAAAATCATTTGGAATGTAAACAAATAATATAGGAAAAAAAAAAAGGGCAGACAGAAGAATCTCTAAATTTTTTCCTTGTTTGATTTGACTGTTTAAAAGACATGGAGAGGCTGAGAGACGGCTCAGAACACTTGCTGCTCTTTCAGAGGACTCAGGCTTAGTTCCCAGCCCCTGTATAGAGGTTCGCAGTCATTTGTAAGGCCAGTCCCAGAGCATCTGACTGTAGTATTAGTCTTGTCTTTGCCATTTCACCTCTGAATGTTTGGGGTAGGATGGTTATGGTGGCCTAGGTTACTTGAAAATGCTTTCCCACATGTGTATACATATCATGCAGCAATTTCAGGCAGGGTGGAAAAGTCACCCATGTCCTCATGTTTTTGTCCCCTTTGCTAGTATAGCCCTCTTAGCTTGGTGCACACACATTCGCCATCTGAGGAATCTTGATTCAGAATTATCAGTGTCAATTAATACCCCAAACCTCCCTATTTCTCCTCAGGTTGGCAGGATGGAAGAAATGGAGTCAACAGATTACAAGGTACCCAGGAGCTGAATGGCCTTGCAAAGTGTGTGTCAGCTGCCAGCTTTTGTGATGCTTCTGGATCTGGACCAAGACATTTACAACTGCTGGTCACCAGTGTCCCCGCTGGTCAGCAGGGGTCTTTTCTGCTTACTGAGGGGGATCTGGGGCTTTCTGGGTTAAGACAGTCTTTACTACGGTGATAGCCCTGCTATCTTGGTTTGCTGGCTTTCCAAATAAATCTTTTTTGTTTGTTTTGTTTTTTGTTTTTTGAGACAGGGTTTCTCTGTGTAGCCCTGGCTGTCCTGGAACTCACTCTGTAGACCAGGCTGGCCTCGAACTCAGAAATCCGCCTGCCTCTGCCTCCCAAGTGCTGGGATTACAGGTGTGTGCCACCATGCCTGGCCAAATAAATCTTTATACTTGCCCCAACAACCTGTCGTTGGGTTTTTCTGGTTTTGGATTTTTCTGACCTATGAGGACATGAACTTGACCTTAGCAACTGGGATAGTATGTCTAGCCAGATGGCTCTGTGAAGGCTTTGCCTAGCCTAACCCCACCTCCTCCCATGAGGCCCTGGCCTGGCCTCCTTTCTCAGGAGTTCTGGCACCTCTCCCTTCCCTTCACTCCCAACAGTCAGGGAAAGGGTCCCCAGGAAGGTGGCTGCAGACTCCTCTGGAAAGACGTCTTTGCTTCTGTGTAGAGCATGAATATCTCCAGGAGGAGAGCCCATGGGTGTAGGAGAGTGTCTACCCAGAATCCAGCGTGCAAAGGCAGAGGAGCACAGCTCGAAGACTCCCCTCCTAGCTGTTAAGTTTTTATGTCCATATGATTCTCTCAGCAAGGAAACCAGTGAGGTTAATTCCTTTTAGTCTTGATACTGTTGCTTAGTGAGGAGTCTAAAGTCCAGGTTAAATCATGGTCCCCCTGTCCCTGTGCTGTGGTTTCATGGTCTGGTTCTTAAGGTCAGTGGGTGTGTTCTAAGCAGAATGGGACTGCCAAGGCCCTGACAAAGCAAGCCCTTAAGAGAAAACACCTGGGAATAGCCTGGAGAGCTGGCCACCGGGAAACAGAAACCTAAGCCCAGCATTTCTCAGAAATCCCATGACTTGGGGGTGAGGGGAACTCTCATCAGCTAATCGCTATTTTTTAAAAGGTCATCCACCACAGGCCAAAGGACATCTGTCCATAATCTGGCCTGATTGTGGCGGACGTGGCTGGAAACCCTATTCTATCCAGGGCAAGAAAAAAAAAATCTGAGAGAAAAGGATCTGTCCTTTAGCTTTCAGGACCTGGCACAGCCATACCCTCTGGAGACAGAATCCTGTAGAGTCGGCTTTGGCCTGACAGCTCCAGCAAAGTTGAGCGGATTGCTATAATCGCTGTCCTTCAATTCTCTAACATGGGGTTTGGTTCCTTCATATTCCTACGTGTTGCATTCTTGGGGACTTCTTGAATCATGATTCATTTTGTTTCTTTTTCCTTAGGAAAACTAGGTCTGAGTCTTTTTAGGAAAATCCTAAAATTAACTTTATCTGGCCACTATTTGGAAATCTTCCTTGTGCCCTGGAGATCACTTAAGCACTGATAAGCACAGAGTTAGATGAGGAGGCCATTACTCCAGGAACCCCTCTTGGGGTGTCTGCCCCTGAGCTAACTCCAACAGTATAAATGGGGCAAAATAAAGACAAGTGACAAACTCTGACTGGCCAGAGTAATAGGTTCAAGGTCTCTCTTTGTTATGCACTTAGAGGTCTCTATAAAATATAGTTTAAAGGGTCGCACAGAGCACACTCCTAAAGGAGTAAAATGCAGTAAATTAGATTGGCTAAAGTAAACTTTTCCTACCTTATAGCATCCACGATGAAACATGCAGCAAAAGGAGTTAGGTGTTAATATTTTCTACTCATAAAAAGACCAGTTCCGATATCTTCTGTTTGTCTGGAGTGCTTTCCAACAGCAAACATTCCCAGCCTAAAAGCAGGATGCCATATGTTAAATATGTTTGCTTTAGAGGAGACATTCTTTAGATTCTTTACATTGGAGTTATATGGCAGTTATTAAGAATAATCCATTCTGGGCTGGAGAGATAGCTCTGTGGTTAAGAGCACTGGCTGCTCTTCCAGAGGTCCTGAGTTCACTTCCCAACAACCACATGGTGGCTCACAACCATCTCTAATGGGGTCTGACAACCTCTTCTGGGGTGTCTGAAGACAGCTACAGTATGCTCAAAAATTAAATTATTCTTTTTTTTAAACAATCTGTTCTGTTTGTGTTTTCTACTTGGGACTGAATTTGTAACCCTGGACATGTAATGAAAAGTCAAACACATATTCTGTACCAGTTGGATAGTCATTAGTCTTTGTTCTGTGAAACTTGTATGCATAAAGAAGCACCAGGTTGCTAGTGAGTTGCAAGAGTCTCCTGACCATAACACCTGGCTCCCTTCTGACTCCCCCCCCCCCCCCATGACTCCTTAGCTCCTCTAAGGTCAGGGCTGTCCTGTCTGCAAAGACCCTCCTGCTTTCCCCTCCCACGGCGAGGATCTCTGTATAAATCTTCATATCTCCCTGGCTAGATTGCTGTTCCCTACTCTAGTGAGACAGCCTGGAAGTTTGTTCCCCCAGTAAACCTTTTCTCAACCCCTGGAATGGTCCTGTCTGGTGGTTTTGCTGTGCTCACTTACACAAAGAAAAGGTAAGGGGGTCTTTGAGGTTTTGCTAGCAACACAATTTTCAACGTTTTGAGTAATATAAAATATCTGCAACTGAGAGTGTCCACATATAAAATTCAACAACATGAAGTTTAATGTAGATTTGCTTTAAGAACAGCATCATAAACCAAACCTCTTACACTCACCAACACAAGGTTGACTGTTTCCCATTGCCTACTGACCTGGGGGGCAATGACCCCACCACTGCTCCTCCTGTTCCTGCCCCCAACATTAGGTTTCTAATTGTCTCCCACAACAAGGACTTCTAGAGAAGTATTTTGTTGGAGTTTGAGAAAATTAGAGAGTCTCTGCTGATAATTTTTTTTCATCTCCAGAAGGCAGCCAAGTGGCTGGGGTTGGTCAAAGGCACCAGAATTCAACTAGAAGGTTCTGTATTCTGGGAAGTCCCAGAGGATGACTGCCACACTTGACAGATAAAAATTGTGTCTTCCGTGGACTGAAAAGATGGACACATGGATAATAGAAAGGGCCTGGAATTGAGGGGTTGGGTCAGATCTGGGAGGCGTTTCAGGAGGGAAGTGTGATTAGAAAATATTGTTTGAAAAAAGGTTTTTTTTTTTTTTTATTTAATCAGATTTTAAGCAGGAGTGTTGAAAGAGGTGATCAGAAAAGGAATGCAGTCGGAAGGCACTCTGGAGTATCTTTCTAGTAATCACACGCATTATTTTAGTGATTCTGAAGTTACATATGAAGAAGTTGCTAAAACCTTTTTCTCCCTCTTTGGCTAATGATAATATAGGGTAGCTATCTTTAGGGGAGGGATTATAATCTGAAGTCATAGAACTAGGAGCTTCTAGATTTGCACGATGGGTTAGATGACTCCTTTCAACATTAACTGGGTTTCTGGTAGTTTCTAGAAAACATCAGGTCTACAGCTTGGAAGGGAGAGAGGCCTTCGGGTGATCCAGAGTCCAGTGTAGCCCAGGGGAGACTTTGCGGGCATTCTCCTAGCTCTGGACTGTTATGCTTTCTCCATAAAGTAACATGCATACAAGAGGCCAGTGTCTCTGTCCCTTCCTGCTGTAAAAGACCTGGGACTATCTGGCTTATAAAGAGCAGCAACTTCTTAGAGTGCAGAAGCAGGATGTTTAAAACCAAAGTCTAATGAAAAGCCCACAATCATGCTGCATCTGTGTAACCCTCACCCCCTTTCTTAGCAGGGTGGAGGATGAGCTCAGCCTTAGGCAGTGGCATCCATTTCTACAGCCTTTCCTCAGGTTTGTCAACCTGGGTCCCACACCAGCTGAGACTGCTAACACCAAGGACCCAACCACAGCCTCCAAGGACACACAACTGGAAAAGCAATTGTATTTCCAGGAAGACATGGACAAAGGAGCCCCAAAGAGCCACACCATGGGGAAGGTGGAGCCATTAGCTGCCATCAGCACAATAGGCAAGAAAGCTGAGAGTGTTTCCAGGAGAGAGAATGAGTCAGCAGAGGGGACAGATCACAGTGTTGCACAACTTTCTGGAAGAGCTCATCTGCCTAATTTACCCCAATACACACACACACACTCACACACATACACACACTCACACACATACACACACTCATACTCACATGCACACATGTGCTCTCACACACTCACACTCACACACACTCACAAATGCACACACTCACACACACTCTCACACACACATATACACACACTCACATGCACACATGTGCTCTCACACACACTCACACTCACACACACATACACTCACACACACATGCAAACATGTGCTCTCACACACACTCACACTCACAAATGCACACACTCACACACTCACACACACATACACTCACACACACTCACACACATACACACACATGCACACATGTGCTCTCACACACACTCACACTCACAAATGCACACACACACTCACACACACACACACACACTCACATGCACACATGTGCTCTCACATACAGGCACTCACACACACATACACTCACATACACATACACACACTCACACTCACACACTCACATACACACACACATACACTCACACACATACACACACACTCACATGCACACATGTGCTCTCTCACACACACACTCACACTCACAAATGCACACACTCACACACTCACACACACACACACACACTCACAACAATAAAGTATGGCTGCATGTAACACTGAACTCTGTTGCTTGAAGAAGCTAAGAACAGTGGCCACCCTTAGGGAAGGGAGGGAAAGAGCTGGGAGGGAAGGAAGGGGAAGGGAAGAGATGGGGAGAGAACAGGAAGCAGCCTTTTGGGGACATGGAGCCTATGGCTTTATAAAAATGTTTCCAGGTGTTTGTGTATAATTTGTATACATTTGCAAACGTCTTTGCATGTACAATTATGTTTCTTCTTAGACAAATGGATGGAGCTGGAGAACATCATACTAAGTGAGGCAACCCAGTCTCAAAAGATCAATCATGGTATGCACTCACTGATAAGTGGATATTAGCCTAGAAACTTGGAATACCCAAGACATAATCCACATATTAAATGATGTCCAAGAAGAATGGAGGAGTGGCCCCTGATTCTGGAAAGACTCAGTGTAGCAGTATAGGGGAATACCAGAACAGGGGCGTGGGAAGGGGTGGATGGGGGAATAGGGGGAGGGAAGAGGGCTTATGGGACTTTTGGGGAGTGGGGAGCCAGAAAAGGGGAAATCATTTGAAATGTAAATAAAAATTATATCAAATAAATAAACAAACTCAAGGGGGCTGAAGACGGTTCAGCAATTAAGAGCTGAACATAACTGTTCTTGCCTAGGACCAAGTTTGGTCCCCAGCACGTGCATCAGACAGCTTACAATGGCCTGCAACCACAGCTCCCAGGGGTCCAGTCCTCTTCTGATCTTTGCTGTCCCCAGCACCGCCCCCACATACACACGATTACACATAAAACAAATAGGGATCATTTAACTCCCGCCTTTCTGTATGTGTGTCCATTTAAAAAAATAAAGAAAAAGAAAGTTTGGGGGAATTGTTAGTATTCTGTCTAAGCTCCACCCCACACTTACCTAGCAACAGCCAGGTATGCCCCGCCCCATAGACCTGGCCCACTATAAAAGGGGCTGCTTGCCCCTCCTCTCTCTCTCTCATCACTCTTGCCTCTTGGCACTCTCACCTCTCTGCCCCTCTTGGGCTCTCCTCCCCTCCCCCCTCTCTCCATGAGGTCATGGTCGGCCTCCACTCCTCCATTCCTCCACTTTTCTACTCTCTCTCTCTCTCTCTCCCCCCCTCTCTCTCTGCCTCCACTATACCATTAACTCCCATCCTCTGCCCTGAATAAACTCTATTCTATACCATGTCTGTGTGCGTGTGGTCCCTCAGGGGGAAGAGGTGCCTGGGCATGGGTCCGCCTGGGCACTCCCTTCCCCCACACTGCCGTGCCACACTCCCTAAACCCCCAATCCTCTCTTTTTATGCCCCTTCATATGGTGCTGAAACCTGGGAACAAACCCTTCAGGAATGTTTTGTTTTTTATTGAGGAAACATAGGTACAGGCCACCCAGCTGTAAACAGAAAATGAGAAATTACTTGTCAAAAGCAAAACAAGGGTTTGGAGAAGCGGCCCAGTAGGCAAGAGCACTTACTGCTCTTGCAGAAAGACATGGGTTTGGCTCCCAGCACCACACGGTGTCTCACAACTGTCCGTGGGCACTCAGCAAGCGCACATACATGCGCGCACACACAGGCAAAACACTCTGCTCGCGCACACGAAAATAAATCTAAAACATTTAAAAACAAAACAAAACAAAAACCCTTTGTTCACCAAGTGGCATCATCAAGAAAAGGGCCAAATGGAGATTTGAAAAAAAACATGGCTTATAAGGCATAGACCCCACAAAGACCTCAGAACTAGAAATATGGAAAGTGTTAAAAAGACAACCCGATTTCTAATGGGAAAGCCCGCGTGTGGTAGGGTCAGGCCTAGTATCCTCCCATGCAGGACATGGCGAGAGAAAGACTCTGGCCTTGAGGCCAGATGGAAACAAAGTGCATGTCTGTGTATGTACATGTATGTGTGTGTGTGCATGCTTGTGTGTGTGCTTGTGTTTGTGTGCACCTGTGTGTGCTTGTATGTGTGTATATGTATGCATGTTTGTATGTGGTGTGTTTGTGTGTCCATGTATGTATGTGTGTATGTGTGTGTGCTTATATGTGTATATGTGCATGTTTGTGTGTGGTGTGTTTGTATGTGTACATGTATATATGTGTTTGTGTGTGCATGTTTCTATGTGTATGCTTGTGTGTGTATGTGTTCATGTTTGTATGTGGTGTGTTTGTATGTGCATATATGTATGTGTGTATGTTTGTGTTTGTGTGTTTGTATGTGCATACATGTTTGGGGGGGGCGCGCGCGCGCGCTACGTGCTAGGCTAACATCCTCAGCCAGTCCTACAGACCACTTACCCCCAGGGGTTGGAGTCTCGCAGTTAACACTAGCCTGAGCCGTGGGGTTTGGAGAATTTGCTTCTTGTACTAAAGTGCCCTCTTGTGTCCATATTTGGAGCTGCAAGCACAGCAGCGGCTGTGTTGGACAATAGTCCAGGTTGGTTAGGTGAGGCGAGGCCGTTTTAAAGGCTGACCAGGTTTGTCCTCAGACTGAAATGGTTGCAAGGGTAGCTGTGTTCTTTGGAATACCTATTTTTACCAAGAGAGTAGAGATTTCAGCATCACTGCAAAATGATGCGTATGTTCCTCTAAGAAGTTTCTCAGTTCACACAGCATCCGCACCTGGGCTTTCTTTCCTGTTTGGTCCAGGCTTCTGGAAACCATACTGTGAACGTGACCTCACTTCTCAGACCACACGGATGGGAACTCAGAAAACCCACTCCAACCAAGGTTCTTTCCCTGGGAATCTAGAAGGAGAGAAATTACAGAGGCAATCGACAGCTAGCTGAATCTGCAACGAACCACTCAGCAGGGGAGCAGCCACAGTCTGCACTGAACGTGGGATGATGCGTCAGGGAGAAAGATGATCCTCTGAGGAGAAAGGCGGCAAACGTTCCCAGAGAAGCCAGAGTGCCGAGAGACCCTTCTCTGCCTTCTCATTGCTGGTCAGCCCTGAGGTGTGGCAGTGCAAGGCTTGTGGGGCCTGTCAACTTGACTGGATTGAAGTCACCTAGGAGACGCTATCCCTCGTGTGTGTGTGTGTGTGTGTGAGTGTGTGTGTGTGTGTGAGTGTGTGTGTGTGTGTGTGTGTGTGTCCTCGCGCGCATGCGCACACGGAAGCTTCCAGAAATGTCCGAGGGAGACAAGTCCTGAACATGGTGACGTCATCCTCTCACGGCCTGGATCCCACGCTGAATGAACAGTGGAAAGAGGAGAGCGTGAGCCGAGCACTGGTGTTTGTCGATCTGCTTCCCGACTGTGAGTGCCATGTGACCAACAGCCTCATGCTCCCGCCACCAGTGCCAACCCAAGCCGCGGACTGTGCCCTTAGCTTGCGGACCAAGCTAAACCCTTCCTTCCTTAACTTCCCGCTGTCAGACATCTTGTTATAGCAAGGTGAAAAGTAACGATCATGGATCCTCAACTATATTAACATCTCAGGCCACCGGAGCCCTAACAAAAGTCTTCTGGGTGGCTACCCTTCGTGCCTCGTTCATTCATTTAGTAAGTCAGTCAGAAAACACTTACTGAAACTTTCTACGTGTACAGTGTTGCCCCAGATGTAGAGAAAAGAGCAGTGGAGAAAGTGAAATCTTTGCTGTCACATCCGGGAGATTGTCACTAGACCAGCAAACAAAAACACAACCTGCCCGATGGTGCCAGGGCTCTGACGACAAGCCGAGGAAGACCATGTCTGCTGAAGTGTGAGCGGCTGTGTTAATAGCGTCTGGGTCTGTTTGTGCTGCTGTAACAAAATACCCGAGGCTGGTTTATTCGTTAGGAAGAGAAATTGATTTCTCCATCTGGGGAGTCTGAAGTCCAAGTCGGAGCCCACCAACATTTAGTGCCTGAAGCCTATACCTTAGAGGGGAGGAACATTGCCACCTTGTGGTGGCAGGCAGAAATGCAGGGGAGTCCAACAACTCCATTGAAGGAATCCTAGGGTCCCCATTGCCTGTGGAAGGGCCATTAAAGCTATCACAGTGGCAGCAGCTGGCTGACTCTTGAAGAAGACACATTCAAACAACATGTCCAGAAGGCTTCCTGCCTAAGTTAAGCCTCGAGTCAGAACCTGAAGAAACGACAGAGGCACAGGGAGCCATAGAAAGTGTTAAGGTAAAACATTCAACAGAGAGAAGGGCAGGCCCAGAGACCCTGAGGGAAATGGGGTTAAAGGGCGGTAGCAAGTGTGGCCAGGACATAGAGTGAGGCTCTGAGTGCTCAGGGAAGCATGGGGGGTCATGTCTGTCACATACAGAGTACGGGCACTCAAAAGGTTTAAGTTGGTTTTGGGCCTTGAGTTGCCAGCTCATCTTGGGTTTGGGGAGACCCATCTGGGACTCAGACTGCAAAAGCTCTCCCCGGGCTGCTGGGCGTCTGTGCTGGAGTGTGTGGGCCCAGGGGCTCAGCCTGCTTTGGCAAATGCTTCCTGGAGCAGGCTGGTTTGGGTTCAGACCACTCAAGTTGTTTTGTGAGTTTCGTCTTCTCCCTCTGCCCACCCCCCACCCACGTGAGACTGAGAGCTAGGCATTTGCGCTTAGAGGAAGGGACCTCCGGGGAAGCTGAGGCAGGAGAAAGCACTTGCCTAGGCTGGAGGCTTATACCCAGTCAGTAATCAATCATGGGACCTGCCCAGTGTCTACAAGTTATACAATGAGAGTTGTCCTCAGACACACAGTTCCAAACCCCCCCCCCCCATGTACTGACTCTCAGGACACACACACACACACACATACACCACCACCACCATCACCACCACCACCACCACCACCACCACAACAACAACAACAAGTGCATTGAGGGTGGTCCAACCTCAGAGAAACATGGCTTATAGGTCACCAGACTGGGACTCCCTGCCTTGAGAGAACAGCCCTTCCTGTATGCCCTCCTCTAAGCAGTGGGAAAGTACCTTTGAATGAGGCACACCCCTTACCTTTGGGCTAGGGAGACTGGCGTGTTTGATGGTTCTCTTTTGTGTCCCCTCTATCCTCAGCATCATGCAGTGCTCTCAGTGACTGTGGAGTATCTCGGGATGCCCTTGGGTTATTAGAACCCACGTCTTGTCTGCATCCATTTGCTCATTCAGCTACTATACAGGGATACTGCTCACACTCCGCCATTTTGCGTTAACCGTGGCACTGCACCTGTTTCATGAGCCTTCTCAGGAAGTGTGCGAAACAGCGTTGGCTAGGCACCAGGTGACCTGGAATAGTCAGTGGTGACCCATTTCCCCACTTTATTAACCTATAAAAGACGCTGTCATGGAAAGTGAATCCCAAGCCACAAGCCCTCATTTGCACAATGGTGGAACAGTCCCTCTCTGCACAGTTACCTACTCTGATGCTTCCACCCCTCTGCCAAAATACCTGCCGTCCCAGCTTTCCTGCGGGGAAAGTGATACTTGGCCCAGGACTATATGGGGGCACCCTCTCTCAACGCCACCAGCGTGGGTCCAAGGACTGCATCCAGGCAGGGAGCAGAGATGTCTGAGGCGCTCTCCTTTGCGATGTCTGTCCTGGCCTCCTTTTCTTGCTCCGTATTTCTTCCATCTTATTTTGTCCTACGGTGTTTCAGACTGTAGCAGCCACAAGGATGCAGATTGATCACAGTCTCCCGGCTGAGCCCGGCTAGGCTATGGCTCTGGTGATCAGCTCTAGCTGTGGGGTGGTGGCTTCAGCAGCACCAAGGCTCACAGATGTTCTGTGGAGCTGCTGAGGTGGCTCTGCCCACTGTGTTCTCAAGTCCAGCTGGATAAGAGTTCTTACAGAGAGACAAACGCGGCCTCTTCACATTAGCCATTAGGCAAGGCAGGCACTGTGAGGGAAATTCCTGTATCCACGCCCCTTCAAAGTCGCTGCTGCTTCATTCTAGCTGACGCTGTAGGATGCAGGCTGAGCACACCTGGAAGGGCTCACACTCAGCATCTTAGCCTAAAAATTGTGTGTGTGGGGGGGGGCGCTTGGGGGTCAGAGGATAACTAGTAGGAATCAGTTTTCTCTTCACTGACAGAATCCTGGTGATCCGACTCAGATCAGGCTTAATGGCAAAGAACTCTACCTGCCAAGACATCTTGCTAGTCAGCCAGTCAGTCAGTCCATCAGTATGTCAGTTAGTCAGTCTGTCTCTGACCACCCCCTTGTGTGCGTGTGTGTGTGTGTGTGTGTGTGTGTGCGCGCGCGCGCGCGCGTGTGCGTGTGTGCATGTATGTAAGGGGGTGGTGGAGAAAGGAAAAAAAGGAAAATGCTATACTTAAATTTTAATTTAAAAAAAGGAAAGAGAGCTGGAGAGATGGCTCAGTGGTTAAGAGCACTCACTGCTCTTCCAAAGGTCCTGAGTTCAAATCCCAGCAACCACATGGTGACTCACAACCATCCATAACGAGATCTGTCGCCCCCTTATGGAGTGTCTGAAGACAGCTACAGTGTACTTACATATAATAAATAAATATTTTTTTTAAAAAAAAAGGAAAGAAAAGAATTAAATGTCATAACGAGACATATTGCTTTGTATGCTAGTATAAAAAATAATTTTAAAAAACCCTTAATTTAACAAAAGGAAAATGTGCCTTAAGTAGCAGATCAAACGACTGTCAGAGAGGGCATCTTTAACTTGACTTCTTCGGCTTTGGAAAGCTCAGAGGGCCAAGCTACTCACAGTACTTGTGAAGATCAGAGGGCGTCTTCTGAGAAACAGTGGCAGCCCGGAGTTAGGCTTTCAGGGTCGGTTCTACCTCTAAGGACTTGAAGCATCCATCGCTAGGGCCATTAAGCCACAGCTGTCGGGGCAAGGCCAAGCCTGGGGAAGGGGCCTTTGGGCCGGAGTGAAGCTTTTGGTCCATCTGGAGCAGACAAATGAGCCTGTGCCAAGAGGACTTCACACATTATCTCCGTGATGCTCTCTGCTGCCCCATAAAGCTGGCGTTTTTAAACCTTGAAATGGAGTGAAGGCTTCCATCCCTGCAATTTACAACGACACCCTCACCCCTGTTGCTAATTACTTGAGTGGACTCCTGTGGAGGACATTTCCCAGCACTGCTGGGGAATTTGGGAGCACAGGTCACATAAGCACCCTTTTCTTCAGGCTACAGTGAGGAGAGTGTTTGGTGGGATAGCCAGTGTGCTGTGTGTATCAGTCAACGTATCTACCTGCGGCTCTGTACCTGGGAGGATCCGCGGCTCCCTGTGTCCCCCTTTCTCTCATTGACTCCAGTCTTAGGTTTCCAGCCACCATCTGGGAGACACTCTGTGACTGGGGACAGTGGCCGGGAACAGATGAAAGCCCTCCAGCTCTCCTAGTACCACTCTGAAGTCTGAGAGCCAGGCGCTTGCATGTTCGGCGGAATTTGGCCAACAGCTGGCTGGAGAATCTGTGCCAAGGAGCTCTGGTGACTGGGAGGGGCCGGCGTGGAGGCCAGCAGGGTTGGCAGCAGCAAGCCCTGATCTATTTCTGATCTTCTCCACCATCTCATCTTTCTCCTCTGTATCCATTTCCTGCCTGGCCACCGCCAGCCTTCCCCACCTCTTGCTTTTCCTTTTCCCAAGGGCTGTGTTCTACATGCTCGGCCTAAGGCAACCCTGTCTGTTTGTGCTGAAGGAAACCGAGTCTCTGGTGGTTGGTGAAGATCTTCTGCAGAGGAGCTGAATTCAAATTAAGAGTGTGAGACTTCAAACCTCACTTTCTGGGTCATAGCTGTGTGTGTTTGCAAACTGGTGGTATTCCTCACACAAATAGGGAGAAAGTGCAAATTCTGAATCAGTAGTGTGTGGGGTTGGGGGGTGGGATTTTACATCTCTTTTTTTCATACTGCTTATTTTTAAAGATTTATTTATTGTTATATTATGTGTGTGAAATATTTTGCCTGCATGCATATATGAGTACCATGTATGAGCGGTACCAGCAGAGGGCAGAGGAAGGCTTTGGATCCCCGGAATGCTATGTGGACAGAAGCCAGCAAACCCGGGTCCTCTGCAAGGACAGCGCGTGCTCCTAACCACTGAGCCATCTCTCCAGCCCCGGATTCTGCAGGTCTCACCAGTTCTAAGAAGTTTCTGAAATAAACTTTGACTAGCAAGTATGTGTTGCTCTATCTATATTATTTTTTTAAGATACATGTTTAAAAAATTGTTCTTGGTTCTTACTGTAACTCAGTGAGACTGGCTGGGTGGAGTGAATGCATTTGTGTCTTCTCTTCTTTTTTATTTATTTTATTTTATTTTATTTTATTTTGAGATAGGTTCTGTGATGGTTTGAATGAGAATGGCTTCCATAGGCTCATCTATTTGAATTCTTGGTCCCTGGCTGGTGGTACTGTTTGGGAAGGATTAGGAGGTGTGGCCTTGTTGGAGGAGGTGTGGTACTGGGAGAGGGCTCTGAGGTTTCAAAAGACCACGCCATTTCCAGTGAGCTCTCTTTCTCTGCCTCGTGAGTGGTTGCTGTCTCAACAAGTAAGCTCTCAGCCACTGCTCTGGGGCCATGCCTGCCTGCTGCCATGTCCCCTGTCATGATGGTCGTAGGCTTACCCTGTGCAGCTCTAAGCCCCAATAGACTCTTCCTTCTATGGGTTACCCTGGTGGTGCTACTTTGTCACTGTAGTAGCAAAATAGCTAAGACGGGGTCTAGTGTATCTTCGACTGGCTTTGAACTTGCTATATAGCTGAGGATGACCTTGAACTTCTGATTTTTCTGCCTCCTCCTCCAGACTACTAAGAAGTAGTCTACAACCTATAAGCCACTATGCCCAGCTTCCCCTGGGCTTTGTGCATACCAAGCAAGCAATCTACCAACTGAGCTATATCCCTGGCCCACATTAATATCTCATGGGCTGCTTGGCCAAAATCCAGAGAGTTCAACCGTGGCTGAAGCCCCCCCTGTGATCAAGCAACTTCAGGAGTGAGCATGAACAAATGATTCCGGTTTTTGGGCCTGGCCCATCACACTGCTGTCCCTGCAAAGATGCATAAAGCGTGGGCCCAGACTGCCAGATGCGATCCTGTTGCCGTTGCAAACCATCCCAAGGGTTTAATGTCACCTGAAGCCTACCTCTGAGACGCAGCCATGAGATTGTGACAATTGTTCTATTATTCTGAGGTTCCACTGTTCCTGACCTAGTGAGACACCCCAGTTCTTTTCTTTTTTAAAGAACTCTTGGAGACGTTGTAAATGTCTAGAGGTGGAGAACATGCACACCGCAGAGGGCAAAGCTTACTGTTTTCCTGAGCCGGATCGAGTGCACCCAGAGGCCTGGCCTTGGCACTGAAAGTGGACCAGATAGAAGATACAGCGAAAGGACAGAGGCTGCTGAGATCTGCCAGGAGCTCTTCGGTGGAAGAAATGACGGACTCCTTGTAGGAGAACTGTGGGCTGTGCCAAGCACAGTGAGTGTAGTCAAAAAGGGGGCCAGGTTGAAGCTGGTGTTCAACTTTTACATTTCCAATCAGGCAGAACCTGAGCTTTTATTTGCAAAGGCTGCTAGCCTTTGACAAAGGACCATGTGTTCAGGGGTTTAGATCTCAGGGAAGGAAAGAAGAAAGAAAAACACCGAGTGACAGCTAAGCCTCCAGGCATCTGAGTGTCTAGGTTGGAAGGTTGGAAATACAACAGACTAGCTGGGGAACAGAGGTGCTGGTCCCAAGGCTGAGGATGTTGGCCCAGACTCCCTGCTTGTTGTAGGTAGTTATGAAGTCACAGTTCGGGCCTCTGAACTGTAGTCTTAAGTCATCTACCTGGTGCTTTCCCTCTGTACCTTCTCATGGACCAGATCTTGTCTGACTTTTCTCAACTAGTTCAAATGGGGATCTGGAGTTAAGAGACCAGGGAGTGGTCTATCAAGTTTCTATTCAGGAGTGCTATTATCAACGGCTACCAAGGCCCACATGGTACAGTTCGGGCTGAGCTTATAGCAATACTAAGACCTGGTGGAAGCTCTAGATAGCGCCATTAGAGGGAATATGCTCTTGAAGGTGATATGTGGCCCCAACTTCCTCCACCCTTCTTAGCACCCATCACACAACCAAAGCAACATGGGCTTAACCTATTGAAACCGTGAGCCCAAAGAAACGTTTCCTATTTTTCATTTGATTGTCTCAGAGTTACTTACCATGGCAACCTCTGACGGACACAAGGGGCTACACGTGAAAGAAGGTCAAGCCTTGGACACGATCCCAGGGGTGGGGTTTAGCACATTCCAGCAGGCTGTCACCTGTTCAGTCCCTGTGTGGGACAGATTCTTTCTTGGGCCTCTATTGAGCTGTCATTTCTATCTGCCTTGTGTTTGTCTGGCTTTGAGTACATGTTTGCTGATTGAATGAAGGGATGGACTGTGCATGAAGCTCTTATTGTCTTTTCTGGTCAACTGGTTCATTTCTTCCTGTCTATAAAACAGGTGCTGGTCTTGGCACTGTGCATTTTTTAAAATCAGGGTATTTGTTTCCTTCTTGCTGACTGGGAGAGTGTTTTCTTTTCTAAATTATCTTTGTGGGTAATAGCACTCTGTGTTTCTCTTGTGGAAAATTTCCCCCACGGCCTCCCTGTCAGAGCCCTCAGATAGCAAAAGCCACAGCACATTACTGACTTAGCCTCTCTCAGCTCTGCTCTGCACAACTCAGGAGCATGGGCACCCTTTGTCCCTGGGATTCTGTAACTTCAGTTCTAGGGATTCTGACACCCTCCCACACATACACATGTAGGGAAACACCAATGCACTTTAAAAACAAATTATTAACATCAAATCAAGGACCAATGAGATGACTTAGTGGGTAAAGGTGATTGATGCCAACCGTTTTTTGTTTGGTTTGGGTTTTTTTGTTGTTGTTCGTTTTGTTTTGTTTTGTTTTGTTTTTGAGACAGGATTTCTTTGTGTAGCCCTGGTTGGAATCTGCTTTGTACACAGGCCTGGCCTCAAGCTCAGAGATCTGCCTGCCTCTGCTTCTCAAGTGCTGGGCCGCCTGGCTGAAAACCAACTTTTGAAAGTTGTCTTCTGATCTCCACATGTTGTAAAGGAAGCCCATCGGTGTCCGAGAGATGACTACTCGGATACAGTTTATAGCCAGTTGAATGTCTTCATTCCAACCAGCTGGGACTATATTCAGGGGTTC
Source organism: Apodemus sylvaticus (assembly GCF_947179515.1). Taxonomy (NCBI): domain Eukaryota; kingdom Metazoa; phylum Chordata; class Mammalia; order Rodentia; family Muridae; genus Apodemus; species Apodemus sylvaticus. The sequence continues at coordinate 19,170,581 of NC_067477.1, read as the reverse complement.
AAGACCTAAGTGTAGCCCCAAGCACTCAGACCAAGTGGCTTTTAATGGCAAAACTCACCACATCTTGGTAGCTTGCCTTACAGGGGGAGGCCTGCACAAGCCAGCAGTTTCACAGAAGCTGAGAGGAGTTAGCTAGAACATCCTGACCTTCATCGGTTCGTAGAAGAGAACTGGGAACATTTCCATATGGGATCCTCCATTGAGGAGATTAAATTTTAGGGAAAATTGGAATGGTCTCAGCAAGAATACAAGATGGAGGAACCTCTGCACTGTCTTGTCCTGTCATGATTTGTGTGTATGCACACACATGCACACACATGCGCACACGTGTGCACAATAAATGAATGTAATGAAAATTTAAATAAATCAAATCAATACTGGCTTGGTGTTGCCACAGTCAAGGTCTGGGCCTGGCTGACTACCAGTTGTGTGACAAGACTGTCTTCCACATACAGCCTTGGCTGTTCAGAGCAACTAGACCTTGGGAATCATACTTTCTCTGCTCAGGGCCTTGAGGAGGACACTGTGGCTCTGAAGAGGGGACAGGACAACAACTGCCTAGGGATTGGTCACAGGGATGCCTGCCCTGCTGTGACAGCCAAACCTTCCTATCAGGGTCCTTGCAATGTCCTCTCAGCCACCCCTCACCCAGGGCTCTCTTAATTGCTTTTGTTTTCGGGCACTGTGTGGCCAGAGGACCATTGCATCCCTGCATCCCAGACACCCCAGTGTATTTTCCAGGAACCTTCAGGATAAATATTTAATAGTTTCAAATGCTTTGCAATTCCTGCTAATGACACCAAAACTGTCAGAATATCTATTTAAAATGATCTTGAAACAAAAACAAGCCAACCAGAAGCATCCAGAAGATCCCAGATCTATGGGAGATCTGGGAGCCTGAGGAAACCCCGACCTTTGTCTATGCAAAGCTTTGTTATGTAATATGGGGAGAGCAGTGTCAGTCAAGGACTGGCAAGAGAAGCTAACATGGCCATCTTGGGAAATTAGCCCATGAAACTGAAGAAAGGAAGGTTCATAGAGGTGAGTTCAGGTGGAGGGAAGCCATGAGGCATCCCTCAGGACCTCAGGCAGCCTGAGGGCATGAGAGGAGCTACTAGAAAGAGTGCTGTGCAGATGGAGTCTCTGACTGAGGATTGCCTCAGCCACAGTCTCTGACACGGAGGCCTAGGAGAAACAGTGTCCGGACAACATTGCCCCCTTCTGCCTGCCTCTTGTCAATTTTTCTCTTCCATCCTCACCAGAACTAACGAGGAAGTCAGAGGCCAGAGAGCAGACCCCATGCAGGGGTCTAGGACCTGTTGAAGACACAGTCTGGATTGACAGAAAGAGGAAGCTAACAACCAGGTCTTCTTCAGGGCTTACCACACCCCCACCACCCCTACCCCCAGCGATCAACTCTGAGGCTGCTCACAGGTCTCCAGACAAGACTGAGAACAGTGTGTGTGTGTGTGCAGAGTGAAGGCTGAGGGCATGTAAGGCAGCTTTTGCCAAAAGGACCAGGGAGGGCGTGCAGGGAGTGGTGGCTTCTAGTTGGGTCTTGTGGAAGTGACTAGCAGAGGATGTATGTACAAGAAATGCCCAGATGAGGCTCGGGGAGGAGCTAACAGCACCCTGGGATGAAAGGAGCAATAAATCTCAGGACCCAGCAGTAACCCGCGGCATTGTGTGTATACCTGGAGGGAGGCCGGGACATGGAGGGTTGGCGTGTTCAGACAGGACTGGGTAGAGGAGGAGGAAGGCTGTCACTGCTAGGAGAAGGAAAGCAGCGGCTAGCTGACTTCACTTTGAGAAGGCCAGAAAAAATAACCACTCAGAGGTCAGGAGCACTGTGGTGGCCACCATCACTGAGCTCCTCATGTGCACACCTGGGGCACCGGTGCCCAGTCACTTCGCTAACCACCACACACCTTCAAGGTAGGCATCCCTGTCCACTTCTTATTGATGAGGAAACTGAAGTCCAGAGAGATTAGAGAACTTTATCAAAGTCACACAGTTAGGAGAGACAGTCAAGACTTGGTGCCCAACACAACACACTTCCTATTGTGTTGCTGTCCATGTCCATGTCCAAAACCTAAAATGGAAGATGGGGTGGGGGTGAGGGAGAGAGCAGACTACTCAAATTGCCAGGGGAGGTAGGGTGAGGGTCTAAGACACTGAGGAAAATGGTGCATCGCCCTTTGAGGGAGCTGCTCTAATGGCCATTGGCAGAGTAAACGGCAGATGCAGAAATAGTGTGGTTACCAGAACCCAGCAAAGGACAGCTCCATTAGGGCCAGAGTCTGAGTCTGGGAGGGACTTTGCCATGTAAGGCTTGGGGAGAGTCTTTGGATTAGTTTCTGTTAGAACTAAATAATCAGTTCAGGTTCTTTTTTATTTTTAACAAGGAATCTTTATTTTATTTTTTAAGATTTATATATTATTATATCTAACTATACTGTAACTGTCTTCAGACACTCCAGAAGAGGGCATCAGAGCTCATTACAGATGGTTGTGAACCACCATGTGGGTGCTGGGATTTGAACTCAGGACTTTCGGAAGAGCAGTCAGTGTTCTTAACCACTGAGCCATCTTTCCAGCCTCTCAGTTCAAGTTCTTGAACAGAAAAAAGAAAAATGACAACGCGATTAAGGAAGATTAAAACCCAAGGTACATAGTATGCCACCCACACCAGGCGTCGAGAGCAACAGAGTCAAGTGAGCTTCTCATGGCAAGTGGCTCGTGGACACTGGCATTGCCTGAGATTTCCCTTAGCATTAGACACACGTAAACACAGAAGGCCAGTCTTGAAATCACAGCTATCACAGGTAGGGTTGTGGGCCTGCTTCCTTCTCTGACTTAAAGAGTTTAATGAACATTGCTATCACCTGAGAAATACATACTTACAACTAAAGCCACACCCTGTGTGTGTGTGTGTGTGTGTGTGTGTGTGTGTACGCATGTGCACGTGTCTTTTATGTATTCACCCAGTTTAGACGCAGAACGGTGGAGGGTTTTCTCTACCAAGACAAAAAATGAGAGCCCGGAAGACAGTTTTGATGTGGTGTTTACTTTTGCTCTAACAAATTGCTGAGCTGATAAGCAGGTCTTGACATGCCTGGACAGGCAATAGAAAACGCCAGTGGTTTTTATTAATATGTCTGGTCTTCAGGAGATGCTGTGTTCATTACAGGGAAGAAGGCCACTGACACCAATCTGTGCAGCTAAGTGGAGAAATCACAGTTGCTGATCCTAGGGTGTCGCTTTGTCGAGGATCCTTCTACCTTATTCAGGAATCGGCGTCTAATGAGAGGTCCCACAGGCCTGGGTGTTGATACTGATCAACATTGCTGGGATCAAGGTGTTTAAAAAACGATAGACTAGTAAACCAGTGTGCTACAGTTTTGAATGTGAACATTTCCCACAGGCTAGTATGCTTGGACACTTGATTCCCAGGCAATGGTGCTGTTTTGGAAAGCTGTAGAACCTTCAACAGATGGAGGAGCCTCATTGGAGAAACTGAGCCACTGGGGGCAGGCTTTGAAGGGTTACAGCCTGGCACTGTGTCTACATCTACTCTCTGCCTCTTAGTCGAAGATGCAGTGTGGCGCGCTGCCTCATGCCTGCTGCAGTGCCTTCCCTGTTATGGTAGCCGACATGTCTTCTTAACACAGAATGCCCCTCCCCCCTTAAATTACCTCTGTTACTGCAATGAGAATACTAACACGTAGGGCATATGATTTCCTTGTAGAGGTGGGATCTGAAAACGTCAGAGCCACTGGAGAGAACAGGACAGTTACTAAGGAGCGGAGGTAAGCTAAGTGGGGGAGATGTTCATCCAAGGGTACTGGACAAAGGAGGACTTGCAGTTCTGAGATGACTGGCTTCTGTAGAACCAGTGTAGAGCAAAGTGACCACACTTATTAGTAATGCATTGGTTACATCATTGCTATGTGCTAAAGGTCTAGGTGTGAGGTCTTGTCACACATGCATAGCTAGGAGAGGTAACAGGTGTATTAAATAGATTTTGCTAATCATTTGAGAATGGTGAGCAAAACATGATGTATACCTTAAGTGCATGCGATTTTATGGTAGTATGCAGATGAGGGTGCATGTGTGTGTAGGTGGGCAGGATCCATGTGTGGGTTCAATACACATGTATGACACATGTGTGGAGGTCAGGGGCATAAGCTTAGGTATTAGTCCTAGGTACTTTCCACCGTTCATTTGGGACATGGTCTTTCACTGGTCTGGAACATCACCAAGTAGGCCAGGATGTCAGGCCTACAAACTTCCAGGATCTTCCTTGTCTCTGTCTTCCATCTTACTATGCTGGGATTATAGGCACATACCCTTATGCCCGGCTTTTTACGTGGGTTCTGGGGACCTGAATTCAGACCCTCACACATGAGATGCAAGAGCTGTCTCAGCTGAGCCATGTCCCCAGCCTGCACACAACCTTTATTTCTCAGTCATACCCCTATAAAACTGGTGGTAATGGATAAGTTACAGATATCTAGGAACAGACCATTTGATTTCCTGAGAGAAGTGATAGGCTCCTGAATGACTGTGGAATTCTGGGAAATATCAGTCACCAACAGCCTCTTAGACCCCTGTGTCAGGGACATAGGGAATGTGTAATGGAGCTCCTAAGAGAAAACTCTTTTGTATGTCTTGCTCTTGAAAGAGAAGACTGCTGCCATATTGCTGGTGGCCTTTGTGCCCCTTGGGACTGGGGAAAGGATTGAGGTGACCATTGCCCCCTCGTTCTTCTGGTCTATGTATTTCACAGCTTCAAATCCTATGTGCCCATGCTTGACCTGTAGGTAAATGGTGTTTGAAAGAGAAAGGTGAAAAGGTGGTTGTCTGCTTGCCGGCTCATTCAGTCACCAGGAGGTCTCTGTGGGTGGCTGTGTGGAGATTATACTTCCTCCTACCTCCTTTGCGTTCTCTGTTCTTCCTCAGTCCCTCCCTGTTTTCACCTTTTTTCCAGAAAATGTTCTTCAGGGTCATGTGCGATAATAGTGTAGGGGATGAGAAACGAAGCCCTGCCCACAGCCCCGTTCCATTCTCCAGTGTTAAGGTCACGCAGTTAAGTTGAAGTAAGAAACAGCGGCCACACACTCCTACCAGGAAGAAGTGGTTACTTAGCAACAAACAAGAAGCTGTGTGAAGCAGGTTGTGTTTTCATCCAGGCTGTGTGTATCCAAGAGTCGCTGCTGGAGGAACACGGCTGCTCAGTTCAGCAGAATGGTTTCTCTAGAACTCAAGTGGCGCGGCAGAGTTGGAGAGGTTGTCGTCTTCCTGAAACTGCTTCGTAGGCCTGAGCTAATTTTATGAGTGACTAGTGAGCTAATTTTATGAGCAACTAGTCTTATCAGTGCATGCTTGCTTTTTTAACACTGTGCTGGGTTCATAGCAAGTCTCCTGAAGTAGCTGAGAAGAGTTTAAAGTCAACCTTAGCTTCTGAATCCATCCATCCCTGTGTTTTCTGTTGCTTGAGTTGAACCTCATTTCCATTTGACCTCCTGCAGTAGAGTTACAGGAAGCAGAAGGCAGATGCCCAAGGTCATGATTGGGCAGGCCTGTATTTGATGGACAGCTACCTGGTCCAACTGTGGTTCCCTGAAGATGCCCCTCTAACCTGTCCCAATCATTATGTTAAGAAGCAGATCTGGGGATGGGAAGCAATTAGTCAAGTACTTGCCTTGCATGCCTGAGGACCTGGCTTTGTGTACTAGAACCCACATTTAAAATAGGTGGGGGTGGGGCTGGAGAGGTGACTAGGAGGCTGAGTCCATACTGTTCTTGCTGAGGACAGCACTTACACTGGGTGACCCATAGTCATCTGTAACTCTAGCTCCAGGAGCACCTGACACACCTGGCCTCTGTGAGCACCTGCATTTACATGCACATACCATGTATACATGTATATATGTTTAGAGCCGCATGTGATGGCACATGCTCGTCATCCCAGCCTCAAGGAGATGGAGGCAGGTGAATCCCTGGCTGCTTGGCCAGTCAACCAAGCTGAATCGGTGAACTCTGGGCCAGTGAGAGACCATGTCTTAAAGAGATGCATGGGACTCTTTTTTTTTTTTTTTTTTAAAGATTTATTTGCACTGTAGCTATCTTCAGACACTCCAGAAGAGGGCGTCAAATCCCATTACGGATGGTTGTGAGCCACCATGCGATTGCTGGGATTTGAACTCAGGACCTCTGGAAGAGCAGTTGGCACTCTTAACCGCTGAGCCATCTCTTCAGTCCCAGGCATGGGACTCTTAAAGACAGCACGTGAGGTTGCCCTCTGGCTTCCACTTACACCCAGACACATATGCACATATACCTGTATATATATGTGCAACCCCATAGAACATACATTAGAGAAAGTATATCTTCCTTTCCATGCAATCTCAATGCTTCCTTGACCCCAGATCTGCCCACTCTGTCCCAGGTGTGGATCTGTATGAGACTTGAACTGTGACATCTCAAAGATGGTGTTCCTGGAGGTCTGTCTCCACCACCTGAAAGCCCAGCATAGAATGGTTACTGTTCCAGCAGGCCCTTCTTCTGGGTGAAAAGGTGGAAGAAATGAAGCTAGTTGTAGGCTGTAGTGTCTGCACTGCCTGCCACATCACTGGGGCTCTGATAGTGTGTGTTGGATGAGTGAGTGAGTAAGTGAGTGAGTGAGTGACTGAGAGTTCCCCATCTGCTTCATAGCTACCACACAGACCAAGGCAGAACACGCTGGTTTCTGTTACCCGATACTCAGGAGATTATTTTTCTGTAAATGACACTACTTTTGCCCCTTGCTGGAGAATTATAAGTTCTCATTGTTCACATCATTGTTCTCTGTAATTATTGTGGTGACACAGGGAGAGGAGTGATGCTGCCCCCTCTTTTGAAACAGGGTGGTGATATGAGTCAGGCATGCGCCTTAGCAAGTGTAGCTAGCGTTGTGTTGCAGTGGAATAGGTGGTGATGGAGTGCCTCTGTGCACCTCGTACCAAGACAGACACCATGATGGCACTGGCTCTCAGGAGCCTCTCAGAGCACACGGAGAAAATGCAGAGGTCATTCGCACCCTGCCTCAGTCCATCCCATGGGAGCCTGGCTCACATGGGTTTGCTTCTGAGGTGTTTTGAGACATGTGTTTAGAAGCTGGCCCTTTAAATACAAGTGAGCAGGGGCTGGGGAGATGCTTAGTGGGCGCTCCCACCTGCCGAGCCCTCTGGCTAATAGGATGGCTCAGGTGATAAAATGCTTGTGGCCTAATTGTGAGAAGTGGAATTCAGATTCCCCAGAACCTATGTGAATGATGTATGGGCATGGGCATGGCAGCCTGTGGTCCTTACCTTGGGGATGGGTTATGGGGTTGGAGGGTAGGGGGGAGTGAAGATGGGATCCCCAGCAAGCTGGGTAGCTAGACTACGGGTACCAGTGAGCTCAAGTCAGAGACCCTCCCTCAACGTGTAAAGTGGAGAGAGATCTAGGAAGACACTGTATATTAACCTCTGACCTCGACAAGCACAGACAGTTACATCTCTACACAAGTGAACATGCACATACATATACACATACACACACACACATTGAATAAATTAAAAAAACAAAACAAGGTATTGAAAAATTTAATCTTCTTTATAGAGGGTGGATTCATACCCGCAGGTGGTTTTATTGTATTTGTACTGACTCCACCTCAGGCAGCCTTGAGGTATCGGTCTGGAACAAACACACAAGGCCCAATTATCTCCTCTTACACTAATGCCCCAAGTCTGAATAGGCCAAAACAGAGGCTCAAAGTTGAGATTAAGAACAGCAGGAAAAAAAAAAATCTGGGCAATGGTGGCCACGCCTTTAATCCCAGCACTTGGGAGGCAGAGGCAGGTGGATTTCTGAGTTCAAGGCCAGCCTGGTCTACAGAGTGAGTTCCAGGGCAGCCAAGGCTACAGAGAGAAACCCTGTCTCAAACAAAACAAAACAAAACAACAACAACAACAAAAGAACAGCAAGAGAGATGGCTCAGCAGTTAAGAGCATTGACTGCTTTGCCAAAGGTCCTGAGTTCAAATCCCAGTAACCACATGGCAGTTTACAACCGGTCTGATGCACTCTTCTGGTATGTGAAGACTGCTGAAGGGTACTCATATAAAGAATAAATAAATATTTAAGATTTTTTTAAGGAAGGAAGGAAGAAATAAAGAAATAAAGGAAGGAAGGAAGGAAGGAAGGAAGGAAGGAAGGAAGGAAAGAAAAACAGTAGGACACTCACAGTTGAAAGCCAAGCTTATAACATCTTAGTTCAAGCACAGCCACATATTCTGGCCTTGTTTGATTAATGAACTAATAGCATTCCCTTCCCCCATCTTCAGCAGCCGCTCTGCTATACAAATGGGGTCTCTCTATAGTCCTGGTTGACCTGGAACATGTCAAGTCCAAAGGAAATTCCAATTCCCCAAACTCCAAAAGGCTGTTCAAATGTCCAGAAATGAGCTCAACCTGGACTGTAGGGTTATTTCTGGCAGTTAGACAAAAGCCAGCATTTCTTAGGAACTCGTGAAATTGGTTCCTGTCTAGTAAAGTGGGTCATTTTCCTTACCTCTGGCAGAAGGACATAAGGCTACCTGTGGCGCCAATCAGCACATCAAATCCTCTGTATCACAAGTCCCTTTCGTGCATTTCAAAATGAAGCTGGACTCCTGGCTCTTCCAACCTTCTCTGCCCTAAACTCCCTCCTCCTCATGGTTTCCCTCCCCCAGCTACTCACAAACCTTTGTGTAACCGGATGTTCACTCATGTAACCCCGATGTTTATTGGTAAGACCCGGATGTTCACTGGGCTCTATGCTAGGCCTGTTCTCTCATTGTGCTTCTCTATTCTCCAGCTCTATTCTGTTCTCCTCCCCTCTCTTGCAAACAGGCCTGGCTATGTCCGGTCTGCTGGCCATGTTCAGTGTCCTTTTTCTGCTCTGGAGTCTTCCAGATGCCTCTGGTTGCTCTGTCTCTCACATCTACAATAAAAACCTTCCCCTTAATTATATATACCTCAGAGCAGCCATATTGTCAGTTTATGTAGAACTACTGTGTAGACTAGGCTAGTACTGAACTCATAGAGATACTTGCTCCTGTCTCCCACTCCTGAGTGCTCGGACTAAAGGTGTGTACTACCACATCTGGCCCAAATGCTGCTTCTCAAGAACAAACCTTATGAACTGATGCCCAGGGATAGGCATAGTAATTCCATGGATAAAATTTTAAAGTTGTTAGAGCCAAGAGTTTTAATTATTATTTTTTCTTATGTAAGGTTGTTTGGTCAGTTGTAGTGTTCAGAAAGTTTGAGTTTTACCAATTCTGTTATGTCTTAGGGGGTGGGGAAGGGCTAGGCAGTCCTCAAGAGAGAAGGGAATGGACATGGCAGAAGTGTGAAAAGTTCATGACTGGGGAAAGAAGGCCCTTGAGAGGGAAATATTAATTTTTATATTAATTATAAAAAATAACTATATTGAGCTTGATATATTAATAACTATTCAGACCCACATGGGTTCACCTGAACAAATTTATGATGGCAAGCAAAACTACTTTAAAAGTTTGGAGCTTAGCTGATAGGTTGTGTCTGCACGCCTTAGGCTTTCCTGGGGGCCAGGGCTAGTATTAATGCCTGGGGACTAACAGCTATATAAATGGTTAAACTCCCACTTGTCCAAAGGAGATAGGCAAGTAAGAAAGCCAGGGGAAAATCCCTAGAAGCAACTCGGAGTTTTTCAATGAATGCCTGAGAAAAACAGCATAAGGAAGTGGGTAACGGGGACCTCAGCATCAGAGACTTTGAGACCATGGATGGCTGGTTCTGTTATTTCCAGTCTGAGGTGCCGAGGCCTAAGTGTCATGGCAACAGTGCACAGCAGAGCAAAGGTGCTCACCGCGTGGCAGCCCGGCCGCAGAGGGGGCGAAGGAACTCAAAAGCAGGTGGACTACTCAAGATCATGCCTCTAAAGATCTGTCTCTAGCCCAGCTGCCGTCCTCGTCTCTACTCCCTCTCAATGATGCTATCCGACTGTGAACTCATCGCATCCTCATCTCTGACTCACTTCCCCAGAGCCCCATCTCTGATCTCTTCAGAGAAGAGCAAGCCTTCCACTCAAGATCTTTTGGGAGAGGGGCCTTTCAAATGTAAATCATAACAGAGGCCTAATTATGTACTTTCTGTCTCTTAAATGAAACTCAATCTGCCTTTGATTGATCCACTCAGCCAGCATTTTATTGAGGGCCTGAAGTAGGCTAGGCACCGTGTCAGGCTCTGGAACTTTGCAGAGAGATTCAGCCAAGTCCTTGTCATTACAGTATTCTGAATGGTGGTTGAAATGTTGGGTGCAGTGTGGGTGGGTAGGAAGCTCCTAACCTCTTTATAGTCTGTAACATGACCTTTTACAGCCCTCTGAGGGTGGAAGAAGGTTACCCTTCCACCCCCCACCTCCCACCCACCCCCACTCCCCGAGACTGTCGTGGCTATATGCTCACCATGGTAACAGCTTAGGGAGAGCTGGAGCTCTGGTGTGGAGCCAGCTGTTAGAGCTGCCCCCTCTGCTGTCTGTCTGCCAGTCTGATGACTCTGCACACTGCTAAGCACACATCATTTTCCCCGGATCTGAGATTTGGCTGGAGGACAGCAGGCAGTTGGGACAGGGAGAGGGATAGCAGAGCTACTGTGGGTTTAGTGTCAGGTGCTGTGCTTGGCTTGTGGCTTCATCTTGCCTGATCCTCCGTGTGATTGGCCATCCTAGAGGGTAACAGGTTTGAGGGGACTCCAGAGCAACTGTCCTAATGGATCTTAAAGTCGTAGCTCTCTGTCCTCAATGACTGTGGCTCAGAAATGCAGGTACAGTGTGTTTGGGGGTGCCGTAGCAAAAAAGGCTAAAATGAAGATTCCCAGCCTCTGAGTGAATCACTGTCTGGAGGTGGGACCCAGGAGCTGAACACAAAACAGGTCTGCGGGGCCACTTCATCCCTGTGTGGCATAGAGAGTGGAAGTGACCTGTCATCCTTAGGAGGGGACAGGAGAATAGAGTTTACACTGGGAGGCACAAGGCATTGGGGTAGGGGTCCAAAGGCAAGAGGTCATTCTTCATTTACAATGGTAAGGTTCCCTCCAAATGATCTTCCGATCAATAAAAAGAAAAGAAAGGGGTGTGTGTGTAGGGGGGAAACAAAACCTCTATCTGGGCTTATTATATTTTCTTCTCAGCATTTGTGCCTACAAAGCCAGCCCACTTCCCAGCCCAGTCACCAGGGCAACCATCACCCCCACCTTGACAGCTAAGCGGCACAGGCAGCTTCTTGCACCCACAGCCAGGGCCAAGGGACCCAGCCCTATAATCAGCTTCCTGCTGCCTCTGCAGGCAGCCAGCAGTGACAGCCTCACCCCAGCACAGCTCCACAGACACCCTTCCCGGGCCGCGCTCAAGTGGCGAAGCTCTACTGTTTCCCTGGAGACACTGGGCAATTGACTCTGTCAGTGTCTCTTCACCTCTGGAGGGAGGGGTCTGCCCTGAAAGGCAAGCATAAGCCAAGGTGGCAACCTACACAGGAGAAAAAACAAAAACGTGCCCTCCAAAAGGGAGTGGTGGCAGGCAACACCCTCCCTTAGCTGAGGAGACAGCTTTGGGGGTGGTGGGAGTTGAGGAAGGGTGTGCAAACTGAAGAGCTGGTGGGAGGCTGGGCAGCATGGGAAGGAGGGAGAGGGGGCGGGATCTGGGTTTCCACTGCTCATTGCTGTGGAATTGGTCCCAGCTGGGCCTTCAGCCTGTCCATGGTGTTCACACACACCTAGACTTAGGCCTAGAATGGTTTCAGGAGGCCTGGCTGCTGAGTATAGGGATTGTCTGTCAGGGCTGTCAAAGGTAAACCCAGGTCCCCTGGCTCTGATGACCCACACATGCTTTCCCTGGGCTACTAAATCCCCTTCCACCATTGGGAGACCACCAGGACTTCTGGCCAGCTCTACCGCCACCTCTGTTCTCCACAATCTGGCAGCTTCTCTCACTTATCCCACTTTGGACACCTTCTTGGCCGGCTCACCTGGGTCCACAGGCAACAAGAACTGACTCTTTCAACCCTTCTTCCTTAGTTCATGGCAGTCTAGGGCCAATCTCTGCAGCCTCTGCTGCTTCTGAGATGAAGCCTTCCAGAGGGCTGAGGGCCTGGCTCCCTTCCTGGTTGCTTAAAGAACCAGCTGAGACCATTAAAAGGCAAGGGCATTTACTCTCCTAGGGCCACTTCTAGCCAGTGGGGGGCACAGACAGGAGGGAGCCCTCTTTGCCTGTGTTTTCTGTGAGGCCTGTCTGGAGATGTTCTGTGTGGCCTGGCTTTGAAAGGGAGTGGGGACCAGTTGTCTGGACAGTACCTCCCACCCCCGACCCCCTTCTCACTTCTCAGCCATCTTTACCTCATTTCCTGCTCCCTCACTTTGCTGTTCCAGAATTGCGCCCCCCTTAGAAGCAGTTGAAAGGAAACCTCTCCCTCACAGGGTTTTCCTGAGAAGCTAGCAGTTCTCATTCCTATGCTAATAGACCGGAGTTCTTGTTCTGTGTAATCTTAGCCCTGCCCCCTCAGCTGAGAGAGGGAGCTGGGGAATTCAGAAGAGACTTTTCCCAAGGGTGCAGCTGGTCTGTGGAGAAGCAGTTCTTGCTCCTGTCTGTAACACTTATAATAAGTGTTCTCAATGTGCTAATAGGCACTGTGAATGTAGCAGCGAATAAACCTGACAAAAGTCTGGTTTTATGGATTATGACATTCTGGTGGAGACCTGGAAGAGAAAAAGGCCCGTAATCCAGATGAAAAGGTAAAGTATTCAGAATGCCAGCATGGCCACTGCTGATCCTGGTGATGGTGGGTGTCATGGACTGAATGTAACACCCCTAAAATTCCCAAGTGCAAGCTCAACACCCTAAGATCTTAGAGAGCCCTTGAACTCTAGGTGATTGGGTTAAATAGTGTCCTCCACAGAAGAGGAAATTGGGACAGACAAGCTGCCACGCTTGTACAACCAGCAAAGCTGCGGCTAATGAGAGCTTTAGGAGAAACCAGGTCTGCGGATGCCTTGGCTTTGCACTTTTAACTTCTAGAATTTCGAGAAAACCCATTCTTTGCTTTAACTCACCCAGCCAGCGCTGCTTCATTCTGTCCTAGCAAATGAACACACTGAGATTTTAATTCCCAGAGAGTTGCTTTGCTTTTGGCTTCACCAAGAAGGTAACATTTAAGCCAAAAGCCAAAGTTGCTGATGGAGGGAGTTCTTTGAAAATCTCAGTGGTCAGCATCCTCCCTAAGCAAGAGCAGCAGAGTCCTCAGACTGAGAGCCCCTCAGACTGAGAGCCCCTCAGACTGAGAGCCCCTCAGACTTAGATCCCAGTTCACTTGGAAGGTCTGCCTGTAGGAAGGAAGCTGAGTGGATGAGGTAGTCAAGGGGAGGAGTCAGAGAGGAAAGGGCACTCAGATTTACTGTCCCTCTGCAAGAAGGGGAAGGCGGTACAGGGCTGCTTGGAGTAAGGGGTATTTGTCGTGTTTGTTGACCACTCTCCTTGTCATAGATGCAAAGGCCTTGAGGAGTTTGACAGTGGCTGTATCAGACACAGGTCCAGGTCGGTGGTGGTATAAATGCTCTGCAGTACCCAGGGCAGTGCTTCTCAACCCTCACCTGCCAGATCTTCTGGCAGGTCCAGGCTGAGAGGAGAGAACCCAGCCCAGAGAGTCTCTCCCGGGCGGAAACAGGCTGGTGAATGTCTCTGCTCGGATTTCCTACATCTGGAGAATAACCACCCCAAGCCAGGAGTCTGTCAAAGCAGGAACTTGTTTCATTTGTGTCAGCCTTTTGTTTATAAAGGGCTGAGAGAGGAGGTGGGGTTTTTTGCTGAGGTGAGATGACATAGTGGGAGGGGAAGGATGACAGAAGGTATGAGATGACTGACAGAGCCAAAGAAGTTATTCCTCCACGTGAGTGTTAAGTAGGCAAAGGTGGTTCTGAGTTGCTCCCATCTCTAAACTTGCAGGTCTCTAAACTAGAGCAAAGGCTCAGGTTCCCTCACTAGAGTTGGTACCTAGACCTGCGAGGCCTGTGATGTCATACAAGCGATAATTAGGACAGTGTATAGGTCTGTTGCCAAGGCAACAGCTGCCATATACCCAGAATTCAACGGCCCATCTTTACCTGTAATTATGTCAGCACCCGTATATAACTGGGTAGTGTTTCTCCCCCCTCTGTCTTTTCCCTCTTTCTCTTCTTTCTTCTTCCCGCCCGCTACCTCTTTCCCCATCTTAAATAAAGTCCCACGTGGAACTGTTTGGCCTGGTGTATTTCATTGCGGCCCACGTCTCCACCCCATCCCTGCGGCCCGTGCAGCCCTCGCACGGTGGGCAGACAGGTGACCTGTGTCGCCGTGCAGGCAGACGGACCTTTGCGCAGAAAAACCAACAACTAGGCCTCAGTGTCTGGTCATATAAGGCCCAGCACTCACCCACGACACTGACTCACACATTCAGGATGAGAAACCCTAAATTACACATAGTCCGTGCCAGACTGCTGCATTAGCAAATTTGCTCTGGCTGAGTTGGACAAGGGCAGAAAGTGAGGTCCACTTTGTTGATCCAGGTGAGAAACTTAGATGGCTCAAGCTGGACAGGCACAAGATCTGTGCATACACCTTTTTTTGTTGTTATTTTTTTCTTTCTCCAACTCCCTGCTTTTTGTCTCCTCCCTCCCAGTAAATATCAACAGGGTCCAGTTACCTGTAAGACAACTTCTGGACGGATTGCAAGCTCTAGTTCATGGAGAAACACGTTGAGTTCACTCAGTTTTTAAGCTGAAGAAGAAATGGGAGCGACTCGCTTAAGGGCGTCTGCTTGCTGTAGTGGATCCATTGAGCCCTTAAGTAAAAAAAGAAGAACGGATGTCCAGCCATAGCAGCCAGAAACTCAAGTCCTTCCTGACCTCTACCCCTCCACCTCTAATCTTCCCCTTTGCCCCCCAAGGAGACTTCTTTCTTGTCAGGCCACAAGTTTTTATCTGGCTAGCTCTACTCCAGCCTGCTGTGTTTGGATTTACATCTGAAGTGTAAAATGAACTGCTCTGTACTTGGTGGGTGGTGCCTAGCTGACAGGAAGTAGATGACTTGCAGCAGTTTCTTGAGGGGGCATGTGATATCTGCCTCCTTCCTGCCTTGCTCTCTGCATTCTGATACATCAGCAGCAGCTTCTGCTGTAGGCCCCTGTTGTCATGGACTGGCCACGGCAGGAGCACCATGATGGACTGAAAAACCTCCGAAACCATGAGCCAAAATAAGCACTGTCTCTCTCCAACAGTGTCTGTTGGGAATGGTGATAATGGTGATGAAAAAGTAACTAATCCATGGTCCCTCCATCACACTGCAGACCCACAATCTTGGGATAAGTGTCGAGGGAAACACAACATCTCAGTGATACAATACAATAAAGGTTCAGTGTTTACCTATGCAGCAGGAGGTGGGATGCCCCCTCCCACATGCATTTTTCCCTTTATAGATGCCTAGATGTAATTAAGTGTTGGATGGACATTGACTGTGACTTCTGTGTGCTCACTATTCTGTGCACCCCTTGATGGTATGCTCCATGACTGTTTGTTGCTAGCCATTCTTAGTATGTCAGTCTCTTCGTGTAACTGTGACAAAACATCTCAAGGAAAAACGAGGATAAGAGTGTTGTTTGGCTCCTGGTATCAGAGGTTCTAGTCTACGGTCTGCTGGCTTAGTTAGTATGGATCTGGGTAAGACTGAAGCATCATGGGGTGAAACAGAGTAGAGACACATCTCTTGGCAACAGGGAAGCAGAGGGAGACAGGAAGAAGCCAGAAAGAAGATATTCCTTTAAGGACACATCCCCAATGAAGTTCTCTGACCAAATTATGAATCATCAATGAATTAGGAATCTATAACTCACTGGTTATGACAGAACCCTCACTGGTTATGACTGAACCCTCCTGATCATACTTTAGTGATGGAAACCATTTGCTGTTTGGGGACCAAGTCTTTAACACACGGGTTTTGGTAGACAATCATATCCAAACTATGAGACCTTCTCCTACAACAATTGTGGAAATATTTTTTAACAGAATGGCCAAATTGTAACTAGAAATCATATAATTGCCCTAATCTAAACAATTCTAAACTATGGTCTGCATAGATGGATCAGCAACTAATGCATGGTTCCCAGTATGCATGTTTGGTCGCTTCAATTCCAGGGAATCTGACCTCCTCCTTTGGATGTCACAGGCGTTGTACTCATGTGCACTGACCCCCACACACAGACAGACACATACAATAAAAGAAATAATGCTGGGCTGGGGAGGTGACAGCAGTAAAAAGCACTGGCTGTGCTTCCAGCCAGTGTTCAATTCCTGAGTATTCCTGAGTTCAATTCCCATCATCTACATGGTAGCTTACACTATAACTCCAGTTCCAGGACATCTGATGCCCAATTCTGGCCTCTGAGGGCATAGACTTGCAAGTGGTACACAAACACATATGGGGGTAAAATGCCTATTGTGATGACTATTCTCAGTTGTCAACTTGACTATATCTGGAATGAACTACAATCTAGAAATGGAGGGCACACTTGTGACCCAGATCTTGAGGCTGGAAGATCACAAGCTTTTGATCCAGATCTTGGGGCTAGAAGATACACACCTTTAATCCAGATCCTGAGACATACTTTAATCTGGGCCATACCTTCTGCTGGAGAACTACATAAGGATGATGGACAAAAGAAGGGTTTGTTCTTTGCCTGCTTGCACTTACTTGACAGCACATCTGTTGGAACCTTCTTCTTCAGGATTCCAGTTTATATAGAAGACCAGCTGAGACACCCAGCATCCTGGGACTGAGCAGCTACTAGATTCTTGGACTTCTCATTCACAGTTGCCCATTGTTGGGTTAGTTAGACTGCAGACTGTAAATCATTCCAATAAATTTTCACTATATTTATGTAAGAAAAAATGCACCCATCCCATAAGTTCTGTGACTCTAGAGAATCCTAATACACCTATGTACATAAAATAAAAATAAAATTTTAGAATTAAAATCCACAATATGAACTCATACATAAATTACATGAAACAAGTACATACTTTTCTTAATTTTGTTTTTCAAGACAGAATTTCTCTGTGTAGTCCTGGCTCTGTCCTGGAACTCACTATGTAAGCTGGCCTAGAAGAAATCCACCTGTTTCTGCCTCCTGAGTGCTGGGATTCAAGGTGTGTAGGTGTGTGTCAACACCTCCCCAATTACACGCATTTTAGATAAAGATAAAAGAAAAACTTTGGTTATTACATTCAAAACAAAACAAAACAAACCATCACTTTCCAATGCCTCTGTGGGGCCCACTCTGATTACAATTCACTGCTAAAGCTAAACAACAGATTGCATTTTGTATATCATCTCACCACGGGGAGTCATTTAACCATATCTATATTATCTATATTAGTGTTTTAGAGCACTGTGTATTGGCATCATGGCATAGATAATCTATGGCAACTTACATCTGTGGTTCGACATGTTCATAAAATCTATCTTTGTGAATGATAAAATCTATCTTTGTGAATGATACAGCGATTCGTTTTCACTCCCAGTTTCTCACTTCTGGGCCTAAAATTGTTAATTTATCCATTTGTCTGTTGGATGTTGTTGGGGTTGTTTCCAGGTTTTTGCTACAGTCTGTACTGCTATGAATTTTCTTGTGTATGTTTCTATGTGAAAGTGAGCAAGAATTTCCCAAAGCATATGCTCCGAAGAATGTTTAGACCTTGAAGAAGAAACATATCCTATTTAACAAGCAAGTAACAAATTCTTTTCCAAAGTGACTGGACCAGTTTGGGAATATGTAGCTGTTCCTGTTTGTCATCTGCATGATTTTTGCCTATTTGGTGGGTATATGAATGTCTTTATCCCATTTCCTTAATGAATGTTGAGCTCAATTGTTAAGGTATTATTAGTTTATTTTGTATGTGGTATATGGGTTACATGGCCATGCACATGTGCACATGTATGTGCAGGTTTACATGCATTGGTATATGGGGGCTGGAGGTCAATGCTGGGTATTTCCCTCTACCTTGTATTTTGAGACAGATTCTCTCACTTGAACCCGGAACCCCTCAATTTGGCTATATTGGCTGATCAGAGAGCACCATGAATCTGCCATCCCAGCTCTCTTGGTGCTGGGATTACAGCTGTGTGCCATGGACCCTGGCTTGTAAATATGGTGCTGGAAATCTAAACTCAAGTCTTCATGCTTGCATAGGAAGCATTTTCCCAGCAGAACCATCTCCAAGCCTCTGTTATTGATGAAGAATTGACCTCAGGCTCCTTTTCATGGTTTATAGGCAATTCTTCTGTACATGGTTTGTTAATGCTATAGAGAGGAGTGGGAAGAGTGTCATCCTGAATAATGGCCAAGTTAATTAAAGCAAGCTTTTAAAAATTCTTGTACATGGTGTGTCTTTCCCCCAAGGCAGGGTTCAAGAGATCAGTGCTTGTCATGGGAAAATAAGGATTTTGATAGCTCCAGAGTAGAGTACTTTCAAATGGGAGATTTGGCAGGCAGATAGGCAGGATTATAGAAGCAGAACACAAGTATAACAAGTTGGTCATAACAACCTCCTGAAGCAAAGACATGGTTGCTAGGTGATCATAACAAGGTTGTCATGACAAGGCGTAACAAGGTGGTCATAACAAGGTGGTCCTAATGAAGGCATGCTTGCAAGATGATTATAACAACCTCCTCAAACAAAGGCATGATTGTTGTTTCCTGGAACAGGCAGCACAGGTACACAAGATGAAAGCAGGCTGGTTTGTCAGGTTGCATACATATTTTGCTCACTTTTATGTTTACATGATTGTACGGACTGGTTTTTGTGTCAATTTGACATAAGCTGGAGTTATCACAGAGAAAGGAGACTCCCTTGAGGAAATACCTCCAGGAGATCCAGTTGTAAGGCCTTTTCTCAATTCATGATCTGAGGTGGGAGGGCCCATTGTGGGAGTTGCCATCCCTGGGCTGGTAGACTAGGATTCAATAAGGAAGTAAGCTGAGCAAGCCAGGGGAAGCAAGCCAGTAAGAAACATCCCTCGATGGCCTCTGCATCAGCTCCTGCTCCCTGACCTGTTTGTGTTCCAGTCCTGACTTCCTTTTGTGATGAAGAACAGCAATGTGGAAGTGTAAGCTGAATAAACCCTTTCCTCCCTAACTTTCTCTCTCTCTCTCTCTCTTTTTTTTTTTTTGGTTTTTTGGATTGGTTTTTTTCGAGACAGGGTTTCTCTGTATAGCCCTGGCTACCCTGGGGTATCTGGGATCAGCAAAGAATGACTTGAAGTCAAATCATGGGTTACAAGCTTAAGACCTGTGTTATGCTTGAGACAGCTTTCCAGACAGCTCTCTCAAGACTGCTTTTTCTTGCAATTCTAAAAACTCTCTGGATATCTCATTTCTTGCAGACCAAAAGCCCAGTCTTTTATTTACATATCAATTCAATCATTATCCCAGGTTCCCTTTTGATTATCTCATGATTCTGTATTCCTTGATCCCAGGAACTTCACTCTTAGAAATAGCTAGTACTTCTTTTTAACACTGCTAATGAATTCAGAGATCTTTCTACCTTTGTAAGCACAGACAATGAGCTAGCTGAGTCGTGAGGTAGCTCAGAACCCAATCTTAAGATTATCATTTTCACCATAACTGGGCCTAAAGTAGCTCTTTCCCAGGCTGACCTTGAACTCAGGAATCTGCTTGCCTTTGTATCTGCCTGCCTTTGTATTTTTCTGAGAAGTTTGTTCACAGTGCAGCTACCTCTGTTCTTTTCTGCAAAGTTCTTTATACAAATCATATCATATCCTTATATTTTATATAGTTGAGAAATTAAATATTCTTAAACTCATGTTTTCAGAGTTCTTTCCCACAGCCTCAAGGGCTCTCCTGAAGGACTCAGCATTTACCATTTGCTAGGACATTAGACATTCTCTCACCTCTCAGACTCATGCTGTCTCTGATTATCATGGAGTCATTAATCTTGGCAGAGAGCACATTCCTCAAAGGAGGAACATGAAAATATGTACATTATTATATAAGCAAGCCCTGCTAGCCCTGTTCCCTTGAAATAAATTGCTTCTTGGAGTATGATCCAGGTAGAAATCAAATTCCAGTTTGTTTTTCTGTGTAGATCATTGTGTTCTTCCTATTGCTGCTGTAACAAGTTACCATCAAACCTAAGGGCAGAAACAACAATTTTGTTCTTTCACAGTCTAGAAGGTAGATGTCTGAAGTAGTTTCCACTGGGCTGAATCTGAGTTGTTAGTAAGGCCAGGTTGTCATCTAGAGATCTAGGGGAGAACTTCCAGGGTTTGGGGCACTTGCCTCCACATTCAGACTTCTACGGATCATCACCTTTCAGTCCCTTTGTTTTTGAATGTGCACAATGGCTAACCTAGTACTCAATGTGTGGACACACTCTGCCTGGACTGCCAAAGGCTGCCCCTCTTCCACACAAAAGGTCCTCTATGGCTTGACTAGGGCCTACTCTGACAAACAATTGAGAAGAAACTGGAAGATCATCTTACACCATAAATCAGTCGCCTCAAAGTCCATTTCTATGCCAGATATCATTCACAGGCTCAGGAAATTAGGCCAGGAATGTCTTTGAGGAGGAAGCATTACTTTAACTCCCACAGAAATCAATGAGCTCATTACAATTTATTGACTCTTTTCTGAACCTGAACCTGGTCACTAGTTTGCTAGCAACAACAATAATAATAATAATAGCCTCTTATGCTGGGAAGTTTTTTTTTTTAATTGTTGTTGGTTTTCTTTGTTTTTGTTTTTGAGACAGGGTTTCTCTATGTAGCCCTGGATATCCCAGAACTTACTCTGTACACAAGGCTGGCCTGGAACTCACAGAGATCTGCCTGCTTCTGCCTCCTGAGTGCTGAGATTAAGGGTATATGCCAACCCCTCCAGATTCTGAGAAAAAAATTTTTTTTTGATGATTAAAGAATTGAATACATATTATTTCATTTAATTATGTTAACAACCTTTAGAAATAAATATTATTATTACTTAAGATTTATTTTTTAAGTGTGTGTGTGTCTGTGTGTGTATTCACATGTGAATGCAGGGGCCTAAGAAGTCCAGAATAGGATATCAGATGCTAGGATTAAAGACTGTTGTGTGTGTGTGTGTGTTTTTTTTTTTTTTTTTTTTTTGAGACAGGGTTTCTCTGTATAGCCCTGGCTGTCCTGAAACTCACTCTGTAGACCAGGCTGGCCTCAAACTCAGAAATCCACCTGCCTCTGCCTCCCAGAATACTGGGATTACAGGTGTGCGCCACCACCACCCAGCGTGGGCTTCCTTATATAGGTGGTTGGAACTGCACTTAGGTCTTTTGGAAGAGCCATATTGTGCTCTTAACTGCTAAGCTCCTATTGTCTGTAGCTCCTATAGTTATTATTATTATTGTGTGTATATATGTGCATTTGGTTGTGTGTACATGTGTGTGGATTGTTCTCCCATGCAGTTATGGGTAAAGGTCAAAGACTCCCCAATGGCAGGGAGTCTTTCTTTTTCATTTTTAACCTTATTTTTGGAGACAGTCTCTCACTGAACCTGGAGTTTACTGCCTCGACATAGAGCCTCCCATGGTCTTCCTACTCTGTCCTCTCCCCAGCAGAGATTATGGCCATGTGCCACCAAACCCAGTTTGTGGGAATCCAAAGTCAGATCCTCATAATACATGCACTGCAAGCTCTTTACGCACTGAGCCACCTCCCCAGTTCCCTACATACTATTAGTCCTAGTTTCGCTGTCCTTAAGGACAGGAACATTAAGTAGGATAGTGAGAAGTAGCTGAGCTCTGATCAAAGTTTAAGCAGCTGAGTTCCAAAGTCTTTGTGCTCAGCCTCGTGTTACTATTAAATAAGCAGATGATATGGCTACGCCTAGTTTTCCTTAGCTGTATGTTCTTGCCTAAATCACACAATTTCCCTGAGCTTCAATTTCATGTCTGGTCAAACAGTAACATGTTTCTGTGCTCCACTGGTCTGCAATGAGGGCATACTGAGTCATGTGTGAAACCAGGGAAGGGAAGAAAAACAGCACTCAGAGAACTTATTGTCCAGGTGTCACTGGCAGGGACAGAAAGTCGGGTTTCCTGGCAGCAGGCTCTTTCCATCCCAGAATGGTCATTAGAGCACTTACAGATGCCAGTCATCGAATCAAGCATTTCTCTTCACCAACCTCCTGCCTTCTAATAGCCAACAACAAAGCTATATCTGTGTATTAAAGCAAGTGTGCAGTGAATAGTGCCACCAAATCTTAGATGACATTGTGATAGAGTCCAAATATGCAATATTCCTTAGCTGGAGCAGGGTAAGGTTCCTAAGTAATACTTAGTTTCAGTAATGCATCAAAGGGTAAGGGGGAAATTTTCAGAAGTTAATGGCCAAGGGAAGCCACATGGGCTTTGCTCCCCATGACTTTTCTTTTTCTCCATCCTCATACTATTATACTTCCATTGCTCCCTGACTTCTCTTTGTATAGTATGCAACATAGAACCAGGATTTTGGCTGTGTGTTCTGCACCAATTATTTCTTGACTTTCAAAGAAACATTGAAAAAGGAAAGCAAAGAATGGGGAGAGATACTATATCATATGTAAGTTTATATTTTCCAAAGATTTTTAATGTGGGTTCTTAAATGTTTTAACCTCCCCTCTAGCCCACTACCCACCAGAGGTCTGTGACATTACTTTGCCAATAGGCCTGAGTCCGAGGAAGTGGCAAGAAGCTGCCAGAACACCACCAGAGGTTTTTGGTGCATTTCTCTCTATAGAGTCAGGACAAACGGAGCTCAGCAATGCAATGTAAGGCGAACCAATACAGGTGTGTCATTAGTGAAGAATTTTTCATCTTGTGTCTTTTTACACACTTACTTTAGCAAAACATCCTTTCATCTGTGTCTGCTTCAACAAAACATTCCTTCATGTGTCTGCTTTAGCAAAACATCCTTTCACCTGTGTCTCTGCTTCAGGAAAACACCTTTTCACATGTCTGGTGTATCCAATACTACTAACTTTCCAAAGAAACTGTAAGTTTCTACTTCAATCATGTGTAGATGGACATTAATCTCCTCTTCTATACATAGGGGATAGATTTCAAGGTACCCAGCAGATGCTTGAAACCTAAAGCAAATATCCAACTCTGTATATTCTGTTTTTCTTTATAATATCCATGACAGTTCCATTTATAAATTAGACACTGTAAGAGAGTTACAATAAGAACTAACAATAAAATGGAACTATACTAAATAAAGTAAATGAAACATAAAACAAATACTGTGACATTCTAACAGAACACTTGATAACCAAAATAGCTTCTAAGTGACCAATAGGCAAGTGGAGTATACCATATGGAAACTCTGAGCATAGCGATGATGCAAGCTCTGCCTCAGCTAAGATGGAAGAGAATGGCATGAGATAATCTCTGCTCCGAGTGGACCACAGATGCTGGGCAGAAGTTGAAACTATGAAAAATGACATTGTAGCTGGGGTCAGGGCTACTGTATACAAAAGACAGAGATATGATCGCAAGCTGAGAAAGTAACAAAGTTGGCAAAGTACTTGCCTATGCATGAAGTCCTAGGTATAATCCCCCCAGCACCACAGCAGGAAGGATAAAATATGTTAACTCTGGAACTCTAGGTATAGCGGTAGGAGGATCAGAAGTCTATGTCATTGTTGGCTACATAATGAGTTTGAAGCCAGCCTTGGCCCCTAAGACCCTATCTAAAGCAAGCAAGCAAGCAAGCAAACGAACAAACAATGTAGACACCACTATTATTAACACTAACTGGCCATCAGGTAATAGCATATGTCAGCACGTGGCCTGAGGAAATATGAATTCCCCCTTCATTTATGCACCGCTGCTTAGAGTGTAAGTGAATAAAGCCATCCTAGATGGCAGCAAGACAGTAAAGCCAAGCCCCGGAGCTCCAGGACTCAGCAATTCCTCTCTGAAGGTCTGCAAGGGGCAGAATTATTTAATGCCCACCCTAGCACTGTGTTTATTTTTGAGAACTTGATGATAGTGTTGGGCATATAACTTGTGGTGGTTTGAATAGATTTGGCCCCCATAGACACAGTGTTTGATTGCTTGGTCACAAGGAGTGGCACTCTTAGGAGATATGGCCTTGATAGTGTAACTGTGGCCTTGTTAGAGGAAGTATATTACTCTAGCAGCAGACTTTGAAGTCTCCTATGTTCAAGCTGCACCCAGCGTGGTACAGTCAGTCTCCTTCTGTTGCCTGTTGATCAAGTTGTAGAACTCTCAGCTTTTTCTCCAGCATCATGCCTGCCTGTCTGCTACCATGTTTCCCACCATGATGATAATGAACTAACTCTCTGGAACTGTAAGCCAGTCTGAGTTAAATGTTTTCCTTTCTAAGAGTTGCAATGGTCATGGTGTCTCTTTACAGCAATAAAACACTAACTAAGACAGAAGTAGAGTTGGTCAGTGGCAAGATTAATGCTTTACTGGTATACAGAGCCACACGACAAGTTATATATATATATATATATATATATATATATATATATATATATATAATTATCTATAAATATACCTATATAGGTAATATTTTAAATATCTGTTATAGGTAATATCTTAAATCTCCCCCAAAGGCCATGTCTTAAAAACTTGGTTAGCAGACATGGTGCTATCTGGAGATATCAGAAACAAGTTAGGTTACTGAGGGTATGCTCTTGGGAAACTCCGGCAACCCATTCTTTCTGTGGTTGTGAGGTAAACAGTGTACTGTCATAAGTTCCCACCATGATGGCTTGCCACACTGTGTTCACAGCAACTGGGTCAAATGTCTATGGACATAAATCTTAGGAATCATGAGCCACATGAGTCTTTCTTCCTTAACAGTGATTCTGTCCCATATTTCAGCACAGTGATTGGAAACTAAACAACTTCTGAGATATTAAACTGAGGAAAAATTAAGCAACAGAATGGGTTCTCACTCATTTTTTTAATAAAAGCAGTCACAGAAACCAAAACCATTTAATTTATTTTGAGATATGTACATATACGGGGGGGGGGCATATTTTAAACCTGAGAGCGTGTGTCTGTGAGTGTGAGAGTGTGCTGTCCCCAGCTAGCTGAGGAAATTTGAGAGTGTGGAGCTGTTCAGCAGCAGCTAGGCACAGGGGCGGGGGTGGGAGGGTGGGGGACAGAGAGATTTTGGAGCTCTGGAGAGGCAGAGCCAGCCTTGGTGGGAGAGGCCTTGGCAAGGGAAAACATGCGATCTTGGTCCCTGGCTATGTACTGGCCTGGGAACAGACTCAGACCGACGTCCGGTACCAAGGCAGCAATAGCATGGATTATTATTATTATTTTAATGATTTCACACAAGAGTGTGGAATAGGAGGCAGGCCCATGCTGATTGGTGTGAGGTGGAGGAGCATGGACAGCACAACTTACTCCTCTTCCCTTCCATCTGTGTGTGTGAGCGTGCACATGGGCACACTGTGTGCATTGTATACAAGCAATAGAAAGGAACGGTCACCACTGCTTCTAAGTATGGTGGAAGAGAAAGTTTATGCCAGATCTGTGGCAGAGCATATCAGAGGCAGGGACCTCTGGGAGAATCCAGAGTGGACATGACCAGATGGACCTGTGTCATGTGAGGGGAAGGGGGAGAGGATGGGAGCAGAGACAGATGGAACCAGGAGTGCAGTGGACAGGAGGCCAAAGGCACAAATAGGGAGGGTAACCAAGATGTCTGCATTATATAGGGAAGAGTATCTCGGGGAAGGGCAGGCAGCCCCTGGGCTGGAGAGTTCAGGGTAGAGGGGGTATGCTAGCCAATACCCTCTAACAGGTAAGGAATGAGGGATGCTGGGAGAACCTGGAGGCCAGGTCTGATTGGATATGTCAAACAGGCACCTTAGCCATTTGTCCTGGCTTTGAGAGCTAACAGTTTGTTTCATGAAGAAGCCAGAGGGAGCTATCCGGTGTCGTGTCCTGCTTTTCTCCTTCAAGATAGGGTCTCTCACGGAAGCTGAAGGCAGATTGCAAGCTCCTGGGACCCTTTTGTCTCCAGCCCCCACACGTGGGGTCACGGGCTCGTGCAGGCTTTTCATTAAATGTGAGTCCTGGGATCTGAACTCATTTCTTTAAGGTCGCACAGCAAGTGCTCTTACTCTTTGAGGCATCTCTTCATCTCTGTGTGTGTGTGTGTGTGTGTGTGTGTGTGAGGGAGTGAGTGTGGAGGTCATAGGACAACTTGTAAGACTCAGTTCTTTCCTTTCACTAAGTGTGTCCAATGGATGGAACTCAGTGTCATGTGTGGCAACAAGCTCCTTTACCTATTGAGCCATCTTATTCATATATATATATATATATATATATATATATATGCACACACACACACATATATAATATGCGTGTACAAACACACACACACATATATGTCTTTTACCAATGTATATGGCTATGCACCGTGTGTGTGTATTGTCCAGGAGGTCAAAAGAGGGCCCTGGAATTGGAGTTTTAGGGGCTTATCAGTCACCACGTGAGTGCTAGGTATTGAACCTGTGTCCTCTGGAAGACGAGCCAGTGTTTTTAACAACTACTGGGTCATCTCTCCAACCCTTCCCTGCCTAATTTATTTTTGTTTTTGTTTTTTGGATTTGGTTTTTTGGAGACAGTGTTTCTCTGTATAGCCCTGGCTGTCCTGCAACTCAATCTGTAGACCAGGCTGGCCTCTAACTCAGAAATCCGCCTGCCTTTGCCTTCCAGAGTGCTGGGATTACAGGTGTGCACCGCCACCACCGCCCAGCAGCCCCTGCCTAATTTTGACTAGAACCAAACAGAAGCGAATTGAGGCAATGTGCTCCCCTAGAGCGAGGTCGTACAAGTCTCTTTCTACCCACGGTGCTAAGCACTACCTCCCAGTACTCTAAGAAGAGCTGCACTCATTGTGATGCAAGTTTATCTGGAAGGGCTGGCTCGAACCTCTCTTAGCCTTATTGATTTTTCAGGATTCAGTTTAGGTCTTTTTTTTCCTTAGAAGGCCTTGTGGGACATTTCCCTTCTTCCAGGGACAGCACTGCAGGACTGTATTCTCATCACCTGTTTTCTATCCTCGGGCACACATTAGGCACTAATCAGCTTGATTTGGCTACTCGAGGGTCCCCTAGGCCTGGACCTGGAGTTGAGCTAGCAGGGGCTTGTCTACACCAGCAGCAGGCCAGCAGAGCAGCCACCAAATAACCAGAAAGTCACTCTCACAGGTGCAGGAGAGCCCAACACACCGCACACTTCCCCCGCTTCATTCTCATTGGCTTAACCTGCCCGCGCCCATTTCCCGCCCCCGGCCCGCCTCCTGGCCGCCTGGGGACGCGGAGAGCTCTGCGCACGCGCCGAGGGGCGGGGCTCGTCCCATAGGGGCGGGGCGAGAGCCCTGGGAGCTGGACCCGGGCGCGTCGTTGCGCGGCAGTTGCGTCCTACCGCGCGCGCAGCCCCCGGGCGGGGGCGGGGCCGGGGCGGCCGCTGAGGCGGCTCCCTGTTCTGGTTCCGCCCCCTCCGCGCGCCCCGCCCCCTCCACCCGCCCCGCCCCCTCGGTGCGCTGCGCTCCGGCTCCCGCCGCGCTCGTGTTCTCGCCGCCTGCGGCCTCTTGCTCCGCTTCCCCGCGGCCGAGAGCGGGACCAGAGAGTCCTTCTGGTGGGCGGCGCGGGGCTGCGCGCGTCCGGCATCCCGGGGCCGCTCGGACCGGCCGGCGAGGGAGCCCCTCGGCGGTCCATGCATCCGCCGCCGCCCGACGCCGGCGTCGCGATGGATTTCGGGCAGAACAGCCTGTTTGGCTACATGGAGGACCTGCAGGAACTCACCATCATCGAGAGGCCGGTCCGCCGGAGCCTCAAGGTGCGCGGGACCGAGAGACGCTCCCCTCAGGGCTGCCCGCCGTCCGACTGCCCCCCGGCGCTCCAGCGCCTGTCGCCGTGTCACCGCAGCCGCTTCTGAGCTTCGTTCCCTGCCGCAGCCGAGGGTCGGCCTGTCCCTGACCCCTGACTGGAATCAGTCCCTTGCCCAGACCTAGAGCTAGCCCTGACTCCTGACTGAGGCTAGCCCCATCCTCCGACTGGAGCCAGCTGGGTCCCTTGACTACGGCCAGCCCTGTCTCCGAACTGAAGTCAGCCTCCCCTCATTGAAATCAGCCGGGGCCCCCCGACTTGGTTCCCCGACTGCGGCCAGCCCTGCGCCCCACCCCGCTCTGGCCTCCCCCACGAACGGCCAAGCCGCTGTTCTCGGGGCCAGCCTCCGCAGCCGGCTTCCCATCCCGGGGTGCCGTCCCAGGTTCTGGTCGCTGGCCCATCCTCGGTTTCACACAGCCCTAGCTCCATTTCTTGCCCGGACGTCCGTCTCAGGGCCCATCCTTTCACGGTCCTACCCCCACCTCTGCATAAGATCAAGCTTGCGTCTCCCTGTGCAGCACGGGCCCCCTTCACCTTCCAAGGAGAGGCGCCCTTCCCAGAGTCGCCCTAGTTCAGGGTTTCAAAGCCTCCCTCAACCCTTTCCTCCCATCCTGAGTCACCATGCTTCCTTTTCTTCCCCGGGCCCTCCAGGATTGTAGGCAGGACCCTGCTCCCCAGTCTCCAAGAGGGGAGTCAGCCTTCTGTTTGTCCTTGTACCTCCACTGGCTCCCCAACCCCGCAGAGTCATCTTTCCAGCCTTGTGAGGCTCCAACCTTCACCCTCACAGATGGCAAACCTAGTTTTTGGTCCCCTTCCCTACTCTTGTGGCCAGTCCCTCATTACCTTTCTAGAACCTTCGATTTCCTTTCCGTCTGAGTCCATTTGGTTCCCAACAGGAGCTACAAAGCTTGCCCTTTTCTGTCTTATTCAACACCCCTTTAAAGCATTTCTTGGTGTGGAAAATACCATAGCAGCTTGGGGTATTGTGTTGGAGATTTAAAAAAAATGTGAATATGTAGGTATATATGTTCACATGTGGTATGTATTCATATGAAGTTGATTCCATTGAGGCCCTACAGTCTATCAGAAGAGTAAATATAGCCCCCCCCCCCCACAGCACCCAGCTGAAGATCTAGTGATATAGTGTAGAAGAATCATTAGATGCTGGATGAGTTGTCATTGCTATAATTGTGAAGCTTTTTCACCGATAGGGTCTTTGGGAGCCACCAAATGTTTGTGTGCCTAATTTGCATTTTATACTTGACAGACACCAGAAGAAATAGAAAGATTGACTGTTGATGAAGACCTCAGTGATATTGACAGGGCTGTTTATCTGCTCAGGTATGTCTCACGCTTTCTTTCAAATTGCTGTCCTTTGCCTGTTGGGCAAACATGAACTGTTTCTAAAAGGTCATGTTTCAATTGCTGATGGTGTTCAGACTGACTGTTCCTCTTGAACAGAGTACTTTTGCACACATCACAATTATGTTATGAATTACATTAGGTTTGGGCTTATGAATCTGAGAACTGGAATCAAATAACATATCTAATTTAAAGAACATTGCCTGGAGGAGGAACTGCAGAACAGCTAATGGGTTTGAATTGAATCACATCCTTTTGAAATTACTTTCCAATTTTGCTCATGCACGAGTCAGTAAGGATAGATAAGATTTAAGGGTGCCCAGTGGTTAATTTTTAAGTTTATTGTAGAAAATGAATATTGTATGCAATACTATAGAGAAAAAAATCAAAATAGGAATTTTTGCTCAGAATATAGTTTATATTAATTTTGCAATGTGAGCTTTATATTGCTTGCAATTTTTTTTTTAAAAAATTAAGTTGAGTCTACTCTCAAAGTTTCAGAGCATCCCATGCGCTCTACAGAATAGCTTAAGACATGGTTATGTTGTTGCTATTTATGCTTCTGATGATTCTACATGATGTCAGTCACAAAGGTCTCCATTTGGGTGCTGGGCAGTGGGGGCAGCTGGTTTTATTCTCCTAACGTAAACTACAATACCTGGCTAGAATCAACTTTATATTATGCAGATATGTATAAACACAGTAATACAAATGTTTTGAGTCATTTTAAAAGGTAAACATATTGACTTCAGTATGAAAAAAAGTCTTCAGAAATAGAAAATTTCCTAGGCATTTTGTATATATTTAAGAATTATTTTCACCTGTGTGTGTATGTGTGTGTGTATATATATATATATACACACATATATATGTATATATATATATGTATATATTTTTCTTTTGGTAAATTCGTCTTCACTGTTGTTGTTTGGAATCAAAATTTGAAGACTGGTGTTAACGCCTACAGTGTGTGTCTCCTTTGCTTGGGTCTGCTTTATGAGCTTCAGTTGCTGTCTATCTTCTTACTCTGTTCTTGATTATAGATTATAGATCATATGCCTAGTAGTCCTATGGTATTTATTGAGTGATTGTATAAAACACTCACTAAGATTCTTCGCCTTCTTCCTTCAGGGCTTTGTCTGTGTTAAGCCAAGTGTTTACCATCAAACTGTACCCCCAGCCTCTCTTCACAACGTTCCTTCATTCTTTATCTTCCTGGTGGCGCCTTCTATTCTTACTGTGTAATAGCCTTTCCGTTTGGACCCTGTTGATCGTGGTCTTCAAGAATTATACCAAACAAACCCCAAACCAAATAGATAAACCAACAGATTAGCAAACAAACAAACAAACAAAAAGCAAAGTGAAGGTGGGCTTCGTGGGTACACCTGTAATCCCAAAGCCGATGCAGAAGAATTTCTGGGAGTTCAAAGACAGCCTGGGCTACGAAGGGAATACCAGGGCAGCCAGTGCTTCCTAGTGAGTCCTTCCTTTCCTGTCAATTGGCGTTCACCCTACATCATCTTGTGTAAATGAACAGACAGTTGAAGAATATTTGATTAATTTCTCTTGATATGGAGCAGTTAATGATCATAAAACAAGCCCTGCTGTCCCTATGGCGTGCTCTGTTTCCGTGAAGTGCCCCTGGCTGAGTTTCAGGAAATAGAGAGTCTTGCTCTACTTGAGCTGACAGCAGACACCTCATTCTAGATGTCAATGATAACCTATTTTTTTTTTAAGGTTTTCACTTTGCTTTTATTGTTGGTTAGAGATGACGAAGTTGTTTTTCTTTTATTCAGATATAGAACATATGCTTTCCTTAGTTCTAGAACTTTTCAAAGGCCAGATTGCCCCCTACCCCCACCTCCTTTTCAGAGAAGAGAGTTTAGAAAGAGATCATTCTCCTTTAGATTCTTATGGTTTACAGACCTGTAAGGAGGCTTGCGAGCTGCTTGGAAAGGGAAACACTAGCTTGCTTGTGTGTAGGTCATCCCACTAAATTCTTCTTTTGTATTGCTGCCTTCTTACCACCTCCTGGGGGCAGGTGGAGTTTTTCTTTTTGGCAGGTCTCTAGAGGGATTATGGCAGGATTGCCTGAAGGATTCTTTCTTCTCTGGGATTCAGGGAAGGAGACTGGGTTGTCTCATAGATGTATTCAAACTGTCTCTGTTAAAGCTTTCCTTTTTATCTGTTCTCTTAGAATGAGATTTTTACTTTAAATAATTTATTCCTTTAAAAAATTGTTCTCAATATTCTAGATCCTAATAGGGACTTCTGTCTTTTTCCTGTTTAGATGGTTTTCGGGGTCAATTTTGAGTGCTTTACCTTTCCTAGGGTTGGATGTGTATATTTTCTACTTTTGTGTGTTAGATTTTGGTTCTTTAGTTCTCTTACTGTATTAAAACTTTAGAATTCTTTAAAATATTTATTTTATGTATATGGATTTTTTTTTCCTGTTTGTGTGTCTGTGCACCACATGCACTCAGTGCCTGAAGGAGGGATTCAATCCCTTGGAACTGGAGCCACAGTCCTTTGGAAGAATAGCAAATACTCTTATCTACTGAGCCATCTCTCATCCCCCAATTCTTGGAATGTTAATAATACTAAATTATAATTCAGCCAAATGTGTAGCCATCAGTAGGCAAAGTAACATTAATGGAGGTTGTCATAGCACTGAAATTGAATCCAATATCCTATGACAAATGAATGCCCTGTCTATTACTTTGGTCTGAAAGTATGACAGGTCAGCTATCATTGTCATTTTAACAGAAAGTTTATAACATTAGGATGCTTGAAGATTTAACACAGATGACTATGAGTTTTGCATAAATATGATGCTGATAGACCCATCTGTGGCATTTAGCACCGAAGCAAAACAACTTTCTCAATAGTCACAGCTTGTGTCTTAGTCAAACTTAGATCACAACATCTTTTTCCTGTTCTCTCTCTTCTGTGTGATTTTGGCATGTATTTTAGGAATATATGCTCAAAAATATGTGAATAATTTTATTAGTGAAGAGTCTTTAAGTTGCATACTGTATTTTCACTGAGTAAAATCTCACTTATACATCTCCAATTGTTTCCTAGATAATCCTAGACCCTTAAGGCATTTAAAATGCTTGATAGGTATGACTCTCTTGGCTGTGCATTGTGATAATCCTGTTTGTTTCTCACTTTTTAGACTGGCTTTACTGAACTGTGTTTCATGTTTCATATGATTTCTTTTAAAGCAAACAGTATTTTTTATGTATTCACAGAACTATGCAACTACTGCCACTATCAATTTTAGAATGTTTTTATCTCCCCTTAAGGCCTGTAACTATATCTCACATCTGAATCCTTCCAGCTTTGGGGAGCTACATACTAATCTGCTCTCTGTCCCCCATGGACCTTCTTCTTCTTCTTCCTCCTCCTCCTCTTCTTCTTCTTCTTCTTCTTCTTCTTTTTTGTTTGTTTTTTTTTTTTGTTTGTTTGTTTTGGTTTTTTTTCGAGACAGGGTTTCTCTGTGTAGTGCTGGCTGTCCTGGAACTCACTTTGTAGACCAGGCTGGCCTCGAACTCAGAAATCCACCTGCCTCTGCCTCTCAAGTGCTGGGATTAAAGGCATGCGCCACCACCACCCGGCTGGAGCTGCTTCTTCTAATGGTTCATAATGTGGCCTTTGCATTTCACTTTTTTTACTTTGAAAAATATATCCAAGGTTCATGGTAGATCATCATTATTATATTCTTTTTTATTAGTAAATAGTGTTCTGTTGCATGGGTATGTGGTAGTTTCCTGCAATCTATAGCACATATGTTCAGGTCCCCCTTCAGGATGCTGAAACTGCAGCGTACCGAGTCCTTATATTAACCCATTTTCCATTGTTACTAGGCATATAACATGCACTATGGCCATAACTCTTGTAGTTTGAGATTAGATAGCAAAATAATCTCAAATCTCATTTTCTTTATTTGCATTTTACAGACCTTTCTTTCCTACCATATGTTTTAGCAGTTTTAGTATACAGCTTTTTTTTTCCTTTCCTTTTCTTTTCTTTTTCTTCTTGTTGAGAAGTTCACCTTCTCACTTAAAGGAAGTACTTCATGGCTTCTTTCTGGCATATCCAAATTGCCGGCACTACTAGCCCTGTGCTTTGGCCATTACTAAGACAGACAGACAGACAGACAGACACACTGATATGTTGGAGGAGATTGTAAAAAGAGAAATCATATCATTCTTACAGAAATATCATGTTATTTACAATTTATGTTTTTTATTTCTAGAATCTTCCATATAGTAGTTGAGGGTGAATAACAAAACACAAAAATATCATGGTTAAGGAGAGACTATTATAGAACATGTTTTCTTGATTCGTTCATCAGTGGGTAGACCTTTGAGCTGTTTCTACTTCGGTCTGTACCTTTTGGAGCAGTAATGCTGATCCCTTACTGTCACTTAGATCCATGTGGTCTCTATTCGCTCTGCCTTTCCCCATCTCAGAGTGTCCCTTTGTCAGACCTGTGGAACATTTACCATTCCAGGATCTATACGCAATCTTGCACCTAGTTTGAGGCCTTCCCTAATGCCACAGCGTCTCTCAACTCCTCTATAGTTTAAGTACCAGCATTCCTCAAGAGACAAGTATTTCTTTATGCTCCCTAACTCACATGCATTGTCTTTAACAGGTTTCACATTTGAAGGACAGGTCATGTTCTGTTTTTCATTTTTTCTTGTTTGTATTGTGATATGAATATATATCTCTTAACACAATGAAGACTATTTAAGATGGTCAAAACCCTAGAGGAATTAAGCAACTTGTGATTTTGTGAGTGTGTGTGTGTGTGTGTGTGTTGTCCTCTAAAGCAAGCTTTGAATGTACACAGAAATATTCACAAGTTATAAATATATAGCTTGTTGAATTTTCATAAATGGATACAGCTAAGGAGCTAGCATCCATATTAAGAAAGGGAACATTATTTATTCGGTTAGCCAGTAGCCTCCCACAGACTCATTCTGTTCTCTTCAGCCTCTTGAAGAGGGTAGTTGCTCCACTGACATCGAAGATGAGTTTGTCTGACTTAGAATTTTATGTGACAGGCACCACAGTCTCTCTCTCTTTGTGTGTGTGTGCATGTGTGTGCATGCGCCTAGTTTTCTTTGCTCAACATTACCAAGAGTTTTATCCATATTGATTCAAGAAGCAATAGATAGTTTGTTAGTAGTTTGTTTTCATTGCTATATGGTATTCTTATAAGAGTGATCACAACTTATGATGCCTGTGGTGGATGTTTACCTGGCTTCTAGTTTGAGAATTTTATGCAGAATGCTGCTGTAAGCATCATACGCAGGTGTGCTAGTAAATAAATGTATTTCTTTGTTATCTTTTCTAGAAATACAGAATTAATTGGTTATAGCGTACTCCAATGTCTGGCTTGAAAGAGCTGTCTGATGGTTTCTGAAGTGCTGTTATCAGTCTCTATTTCTGTCAGCAGTGTATAAGTGTCCAGTTGGCATGTTTTTAGGGAACAAAAGTGACAAACTTCCTAGCACAGCAGCAATGACCCGGTTATAGCTTTGGATGTTTCTGTCCTTTGTTCTGACTTTCTCATGTCTGCTAGCTTCTCTTCTTTCCCTACAGGAGAGTTTCGGTATGCCTTTACACCTGGCTTCTGTTCTGCCTAGGCTGTGGTTAGGATTTCTGGCCCCTTTCCTTGTCTTCTGTTCTAGTACAGCCACAAAAACACCTGCTTTCTTTTTTCCTATATTCCCTCAGGTTATAGGACATGAGATGCTTTGTGTATTTGTTTCAGAAAGAGAAGCAAAGTAGGTGATTGGAGTTCTTTGCTTTTTTTTTCTGAAAGTTTCACTCCCGGTCCCTATACTTTTAATGATTCCAAGAGGTTCTATTTTTAAAAATTGCTGAGGTTACATCCCCTGTGAAATTGATGTCCGATTCATTTACCGTTTTGCATAGAAGTTTCAGGACGGCACATTCATTGTTTGGCTAAGACCATTGTTTTCTCTATCAAGAAAGAGTTATAGATGGAGCACAGCTACATGTCTTCCACCATTGCTAAGGGCAAATGACTTTACTTCTTGGCAAACTGTGAATTCCCTGTCTTGGGAAAGTTCTAGGTCTTTGAATATGAGAGGCTTGAAGACAATTTTCCATCCCCCTTTCCTTGTCTTCTGTTGTGAGGACATCCACAGGAGGCATCTGCTTTCTTTTTTCCTGTATACTGAAGCTTCAGGAAGTGCTCTCTGTGAATCAGAAAACAGAGCAATCTCATGGGATCTGCCTGAAAAGCTTAAAAATAAAAACGGACTATTTTCATCATTGTAAAAGTGACCCATACAATGTCATTGGAAAGGCCTGGTGCCGCCATGAGAGAGCTGGGTGAGTGTTCATGTAGAAACTACAGCTATATGACTACTCATTACAATACTTAGAATAATAAAACATCATAGAATTATTTAAAATAAATGATTATATACATTTGAATACAGTATAGACCAAGTCATGTAATTATAATGTAGCTATAATAAACATATGCAAGTTTTATATACATGCATATATTTTTACTCTATACATACCTTTTGGGTATAGGTAAGGATTGAATTTTATCCTAAAGAGTAACCTATTGGGTTTCCAATAAACATTTGGAGTTGTGTTCCTTAGCTTAAAGTCCTATGTTGAAATTAACAGTGGTTTCTAAGTGTTTACATCAAGATTTAGTATTTACTATAACAAGTGATAAAAATCACACTTGTCAAATTAGGGCTAAATGAAGGCAGTGAAACCATTGACCAAGCTCCAATAGACATTTAAATCTGGGCATCTTTGACATGGACATTTAAGGTAGTACAGACTCACTCTTTCATGGCCCATGTTGGCCATCAGAAGGAGGAGTCAGGGAAAATGCTGAGGCTCAGGTTCTCATAGTCCCTCTTCCTGCCTTATCCTTGTAAGACTGGTGCATGAAATGATGAATGGGGTTGTACTAACAGGTACCTGTGTTCAAGAAAGTCATTGTTCAGGGAGCAAAGGAATTTTACAGATTTTTAATGGCATAGTAGTCATCCGTGATTCACAAGAATTTTATCATTGAGTTAGTTGTATGTGGAGACTGAGGCTCACTTACTCACTGTGAGAGAACTTGGGTAGGCTGTGGTCCTTTCTATGCCCGAGCCCAGCCTAATTCTCAGATCAGAACATACCTAATCTAAGTAGCAATACTAATACCTAAGTTGTAGGACAGGAGATAGGATTTGAGAAAATGTGTGTAGGCGGCACTGGCTTGATACAGAACTGTGTGTTCAGCAAAAGGTGATTTTTTTTAATCTATCCTTTTGAATCACCTGTTTTCAGGGCACAACATACTTCTTTTACTTTTGATGTAGAGGAAAATTGCCTTGCAGAAGCATTATGTAGTGAGATATTTCTCTCTGGATTTCTAAGTTGTATTATCTAGCCCCCAATACAACTTGGTGAAAATTACTGTATTGAAGCATACTTCAAATAAGTTAAACATACAGTTTGATGATTTTGAAAAGTAGCTCCCCTCTATGACCAGCATTTCAGTCGACACAGACATCATGTACACTGGTGTCCTTTTTCAGTTAATCCCCCCTGGCCTTAGGCCACCACTGATGGCTTTTATGACCGTTGATCAGCTTTACTTGTTCTAGAATGTACACACGTTATCCTAACTCTTGGATAAGTACTTTAGAATGGAATGCAGTGAGTCATCCGCAAGTATTTTTTTTTCATTTTTTATAGCTTTATTGAGATATAATTGACACCCAGTCATCTGTATGTATTTAAAACGAGAAATCTAGTGCGTATTTCCCGATGTACTTCTCTGTGAAACTATTATTATCAGGTAACAAACATTAAGTCACGCGCAGTCCTTGAACCCCCATCCCCTTGTCATCCTTTTCACCTGTTTTCCATCGGCGCTTCCTCCGCTCAGGACAAGTATGGATCTGGTTTCTATTCCTATAGGTTGGTTTTCAATTTAAGGGATTTCATGGACGTGAATGTGAAGAGTATGTTCGTTTTTGTACAGCTTCCTTCATTCAGAATAATTATGTTGAAGCTCATGTATGATTATCCCACTTTATGGATTTGAGACATTTCGTTTATTCATCAGTTGGTGAACATTTGGGTAGTTTGGGGTATTTTGTGAAATTTGTGTAGTTTTTGAGTATTGAAAATTAAGTGACTGTAAGCATTAATTTGTAAATCTTTGTGTGAACTGAGCGAGGTAGCACATGCTACAATGTAGGAGATAAAAACAGGAGGTTCAGGAGTTCAAGGACAGCCTCAACTACATAGTGAATCTGAGGGTTAGGTTGAGATATATGAGACCCTGTTTCAAGTTGTGTGTGTGTGTGTGTGTGTGTGTATTGTGTGCTTTCCTTGCTCACTTTTAAACATCTAGAACCATGTGCTGTGATATGGCATGGTGGCTCATGCTTTAATCCCAGCATTTGGGAGGCAGAGACAGGTTGATCTCTATGAGTTAGAGGCCAGCCTTGTCTATAAAGCAAGTTCTAGAAGTGGACAGACCAGGATTGTATGCAGCGTCTATGTTTATACTTTTATGAATAGCCAAATGCTCTGGAGTATTGATTCTGTTTTATGTATATCAGCCTGTATGAGCAATCTCTTTAATTTTAAGCCATGTTAGTGTATGTGTGTAATGATACTTCATAATAGTCATAGTTGGGATTTTCCAATGGCCAGTGGAGGTCATGTTTGTTTATGAAGTAGCCATAAGCAGTCTTCTTTGGTGATGCATCTGTCTGAATCTTTGCTCATTGGATAGCCTTCGATTGCATTTGCTCGTTGGATAGCCTTTCCAAATATTTTCCAGCTGGTGGCTTGCCTTTTGATTTTTAAAAGTAAATCTTTTGAAAAGTAAAACCTTTTAATTTTGTTGAGACATGGTTAATTGATGTTTTTCTTTATAGTTAGTACTTTCTATGTTTTATTTATAGGGAATCTTTGCCTAACAGGTCGCCAAGATTTTTTTCCTTTTTTTTTTTTTTTTGAAGAAGTTTTAAGAGTTTAGCTTTTGTGTTTTAGATCTATGCTCCATTTTCAGTTAAAGTTTGTAAATGCTACAAGTAAGGAAGGTCTTAATGTTTTCTCAATATGGCTTAAGTGAGGGCCAGTTTGCTAGTGTAAAATCAGGTATTTGGCTTCTGATTCTGTCACCTAAGCTCTTCAGTTGCTGTGTCTCCTGGTTCACCTCCTGATGTTCAAGAGATGGGCTGAGTCTGAGAGAATCTGTTCTTTTGATTCTCAGGAGATTGAGCAGCAGTTTCACATTTCAACCACTAGGTGGTGCCAGTGGAGACGATTGTTGGGTGAAACTTCAAGAAGACAGCCTCAGAGCCAAAGTGCATAGGAAAAGCCTCAACCCTACACACACAGAACTGTAGGCATACGAGGAAAGCTGGGAGCAGCAGAGGTGGTCTCCCCAGGGAAGAGCATGGCAATGGGTTGTCCAGTGCCAAACTGTCAACCCTGAAAAGTCATACAAATGACAAGGTATGGACTGAGGAGGTTATGTGTAGGAATACATATATAGTATGTGCAATGACAGTGAGTGAAAAAAGAGATCATGAATTTTAAGAAGAATGGGAAGAGGCGTAAGGGAGGATTTGGAGGGAGGAAAATGGAGAAGTGCTTTAATTATAATTTCAAAAATAAAATCAAAAGGTCATGTTTAAGATAGTTATTCATAACTCAGAAAGTGGCTGTGCTTCACTGTGGATCAGATTATGGAATATAATCAAACTACAGATATTTCATTCTGCTAACCTGGAAAAATTGAGTTTGAACTTTCAAGTTTCAAATTCTTTCAAAAGAGTTTTACAAATTATAGATATATTTTTAGCAATATTTGGGGCAGAATGAGTTCTAGGTAGCGCACAGATGTTTATATATTTAAGTATAAAAATGAGACTGTGGAGTTAAGAACCCTGATGGAGTGAAAACTACCACAGATGTTCTTAACTTCTTTGAGGTTTCTGTTTTATGCTATGGGCGTTTTCCCTCCTGTATGTGTGAACCATGTTCATGCTTGGTATGCTTGGAGGTCAGAAGAGGGCATCTGATGTCCCTGAACTGGAGTTACAGATGGTTGTGAGCTGCAGTGTGAGTGCTAGGAACTGATGAACCTAGGTCCTCTGAAAGCACAGTCAGTTCTTGTAACCACTGAGCCAGCTCTCCAGCCCATCACTGAAGTTCTTCTGTAATATGTTATGATCTGGATCTGCTTTAAAGGAACATCACAAGATCTTTAATTACTATTTATAAAGTATGTTTGCTTATTACAGATGTCTACTGCAGTCATGAGAAAGCATGACCAAAACAAATTTGGGGTGGAAAGGGTTTATTTCACTCACAGTTCCATAGAATAGTTCATCATCAAAAACACTGATGGCAGGACCCCAAGCAGAGCAAAAACAGCTCTGGGGGCAGGAGCTGGTGCAGAGGCCATGGAGTAGGTACTGCTTATTGGTCTCATAGCTTGTTCAGACTGCTTCCTTATAGAACCCAGGACCACTAGCCCAGGGATGGCACTGCCCACACTGGACTGGGCCCGCCATTATCAATCACTAATTAAGAAAATATTCTATACCCAGATCTTATGGAGGCATTTTCTCAATTGAGGTTCCCTCCTTTCAGATAAATCTAGCTCAGTGGTTCTCAACCTTCCTAATGCTGAAATCCTTTAATATAGTTCCTCATGTTGTGGTAAGCCATAACATTATTTTCATTTCTATTTCATAGCTGTAATTGTGCTACTGTTATTAATCATAATATAAATATCTGTGTTTTCTGATGGTCTTAGGAGAGCTGTGTGAAAGGATTGTTTAGCCTCCTTCCCCAATCAGCCAGCGCAAAACTATGATTTATATTTGTTTGAAAGCTGGGTAGTTTCAAAGAGGGAAAGGATTCACTGAAAGAGCAGCTTGGTCATATTGTGGGGGAAGTTGCCTCATGACTCTGATGGGAGTGATGGCTTTTGATACAGATGCACAGGAGATCCTACTTATATCATGATGAGCTGTGTTAGATGTTTCTGGACTTTATTAGTTAATGCTTTGAGACCTTTCTCTGCTCTCTATGTCTACATATGTGTGCATGCATGTGGAGGCCAGAGCTTGTGGTATCTTTCTTAATTGTTTTCCATCTTAGTGTTTGAGACAGAGTCTCTCACTAAACCCTTGTAGATTTGGCTGAACTGCCTGCCAGAGCATGAGCCCCAGACACTCCTGTACCCACCTCCCCAGACGTGCTGCTGTTCCCAGCTTTTCCTTGGTCTGGGGGTCAAACTCACATCCTCTTGCTTGCAAGCAAGCACTCTCCCAGCTGACCCATCTCCCCAGCCCCCAGGATGTTTCCTCCATGCTAATGAGAGGCCACGATCAGAAGCTCTCCCTTCTTGTGACCTTTGCCTGTGTGTTTGCTCTAACATTCAGAAAGTATATTGAGAAGGGGCTTCCTATTTCTGGATGCAGTTTTATAGAAATGGTGTTCTTGCCTTAAATGCTGAGTAGATTTTTATAAATTAAGCCACCTAATGGTGAATTTTTTATAGAAAATTCTTAGTAAAACCTGTAGACTTCTCTAATAGATGGGGGAGTATTTGCACCATCTGTTTCTTCTTCAGTGGATTTTAGTAGTCTGTTAAGTTCTTATTGTACTTTGTCTATGTTATGAAAATTGGGTTATGCCATGCTGGTGTTCCGTATTGCTTTCTCGGTGTTGGTGACTGGTAGTGAAGCCCCTATGAGCTCTGAGGTCAGTGCTTTGTGTCCTCTCACCTCAGTTTCCCTTGTCAGTACAGCTGGAGCTTTACCAGACAGCTTTTGATTGACAACTTTGTCTAAGGCTTTGTTGGTCTCAGTTTTATTGACTTTCTCTCTATTTTCTGCTATTTCTTTTCTTTTCCTTGCTTTGTATTTAGTTGCTGCTTCCGTCCTTAGTAAAAATTAAATTGCTGCAGAGATTGGCCATGTGATCTTACTGGACCACTGTCATATGTGTGGTCCATTGGCCATGTGATCTTACTGGACCACTGTCATATGTGTGGTCCATTGGCCATGTGATCTTACTGGACCACTGTCATATGTGTGGTCCATTGGCGGCACAAAGGTCTTTATACAACACTACTGCATCCTTGCTACAGAACACATGAGGTAATAGATGGTAATAAGTATGTTAATTAGCTTTATTCTGGTAACCATTCCACAGTATGGTTACCAGAAAGCATCCTGATGGCTGTGTGTGTGTGTGCACGTACGATTGAAAGCTGTCAATTTACCATATAAGAGGTAAGACCTCACTATGTTGTATATCTTGAATATATATACATTTTGTCAGTTATGTCTCAGTGAAGCTTAAAAATCTCCCTTTTATAGGTTTTCTTTAATATTAGTACTTTATATATTATTAAAAGAAATGGTAGACTTGCCTAAAATACTTACTTTACTATGAGGAACAAGAGGAAATGACTCTTTTAAGGAAAATATGCAGGTGTGAAATGAAGAATTATTTAGGAATTTATAAAAAGTCTTAGAGGACCAACTGATAACTGTTTAATCAGGATCTTGCTTATGGAAATTATTCTTTTACCCTGATAGTTGGATGACTTTGAATGAGTTTCCTGGTTTCTGTCTTTACTGTCACAAAGTGAAGGCCACGAGGGAGGTTCTTTGTATTTCTGAACCCTTTAACTCCCACATTCTATTATGTCCTATTGTATGTATCCTGTCTTTCATTTCACAGATGGCTGGCTGAAGGTCTCTTTGTTTGTTTGTTTGTTTGTTTGTTTTTTTGGGTAGATATTATGAGTAGGTGAGAGGAGCAGCTCCCCTAGTGTGGTATGAACTCTTGAGTTCCAGAGGCTTACAGGCCAGGCTATCAAACCTAGAAACCATAGCCCTCCAGCCGTGAGAACTAGGCACTCATGGCTCCAAGCTTTCTGGACCAGAGAGGCTTACTTGTGGCTTGGTATGCAGGTCAGTGGTTTGCTGCTTTGGGCTGTGAGTGCCTGTGACTTCCTCCACCCAACTGCTTGTCTTGCAGCCCTTGAGCTTGGGGTGTTGTGTCTTTGCTTCTTAACCCTCAGCAGCCCTATGGATGCCCTCTTGGCAACTCTGTCTGCATTTTCCTCTGCTCTGGGGTCTCTTATTCTGCAGTCCTTTATTATAGCATTCCTTATTCTGTGCTCCTTGTTGCTCTCTGGAACTCTTTTTTTGTTTTGTTTTGTTTTTGTCCAGACAGGGTTTCTCTGTGTACCCCTGACTGTCCTGGAACTCACTCTCCTGGAACTCACTCTGTAGACCAGGCTGGCCTC
This sequence comes from Apodemus sylvaticus, assembly GCF_947179515.1. Classification (NCBI taxonomy): domain Eukaryota; kingdom Metazoa; phylum Chordata; class Mammalia; order Rodentia; family Muridae; genus Apodemus; species Apodemus sylvaticus. Next base: position 19,127,823 of record NC_067477.1, on the reverse strand, counting down.
GAACTCAGAAATCCGCCTGCCTCTGCCTCCCAAGAGCTGGGATTAAAGGCATGCACCACCTCTGCCCGGTGCTCTCTGGAACTCTTAAGCCATCTCCTAAGTGCTGAATGAATAAGCCATTCTGTGGCAAGTTCTAATTGCTGCTGCAGGGTTCTTGGGACTTAAAGGTCAAGGTTTCACCCATTTTTGGTATTACCCACTCAGTCTGTTCTATCTATAGTAAAAACTTCAAATTGGTAGTCAAAGTTCATTTGGGGCAAACCTTTATTGGAGCCCAGTCCTGCAGTACAGAGGGCATTGCACCAGAGAGAAGCCACTGGAATTGTTCTGCAAATAGTTAAAAACAGCATGTTTTATATAGTCACAGGGGCCTGGCATGCTTATGAGCAGCCTTTCACCAATCAGTCTTCCTTCACAGTACCTGGCTCCTCCTCCCAATCACATGCTCCACATATACTCCAACCACAGGTCTGTAAATAGGGACCACAGGCCTTTCGATGAGTCAGTGAGGAGGTGCTCCCTTGTGAGACATCCTAAGTGAGGTTAGCTGCAGGGCAAAGCAAGTCCCCTTTTTCACTGAGCCTTACTGTCACTGCATATTGTCTGGAGCACTTATTCAAAGCCTCCTGAACAGAAGTGGGCACAATAGCAGCAGCCGAGGTGTTCCTTACAGATGGAGTGGAGTTTCCTCAGGACAGTCATAGTGTTCAGAGCAGCCTGCTGCCATTGTGACAGTTGAGCTGATTGCCAAAGGAAGGACTTCTTCTTAAAATTGTTTTTACAAGTATTTTTCATGTATGTGTGTACACATGTCACAGCACACATGTGGCAGTTTGAGCACAGCTTGTGAGACTGGGTCTTTCCTTCTCCCATGTGGGTCCTGGGACTTGAATTTAAGTTGTCAGGTTTGGCAAGAAGTACCTTATCTGGCAGGGCCATTTAACGGACCCAGAAGAGGTTTCTTGAGCTTTAGGGAACCAAGCAAAAGGGTTTGAAAGCTGTCAATCAGGTGATTCTCCAGCCCATCCCTGACAGCTTTTCGCCATTAAACAAACAAACAAACAAACAAACAAACAAACAAACAAACCAAAGGGCTGGAGAGATGGCTAAGCGGTTAAAAGCATGCACTGTTTTGGAAGTGAAGCCTAGTTTGATTCCTAGCACCCACGTGGTGGCTCATAGTTGTCTGTAACTCCAGTTCCAGGGGATCCAGGGCCCTCTTGGCACTGCTCACATGTGCACATACATGCACATGTACAGGGAAAACATATAAAATAAAAATAAAAAGCTTTGAAGATCATCAAAAGAGGCTTACAATAATGACTGTATGAAACTGACATTTCAAAGGTTAGCCAGCCTGTGTGCATTTTACCAAAGAAGGGGTTTTCTGTACATGGATAGAATATTTCCCTATTTTTTCTTATCCTGCCCCCTTTGTCAATGCATATCCCTAATAATTTCACTCTTATGTTCAGGTTTCTCATCTCCTAGATTCCACAGGAGAGAAAACATGCAGTACCTGTCTTTATGTAACTGCTTTATTTCACTAAGATGATGATTTCTTCAGTTTTCCTGTAAATGACATAATTTCATCTTTCTTTGTCTTTTGGGTGTGTGTGTGTATGTGTGTATGTGTGTGTATCATACAAACATACCTACATGCATACATGCATATGTTTCATTTTTAATTCACTGATGGGCACCTAGGCTGAGTCTGTAACTTGGGGATTGTTAACAGTGCATTCTTAACTATGAGTTTGCTGGTTGGGTATTTGATTTGGGTATAGGCACAGTAAAGGAAATTCACATTCTTCACAGTACCTAACAACCCCACAGCCTACAGCCTAAAGTGAAGGCTTTGGTCCCTTTGTGTCTCATTAGCATTAGGGAGAAGGAGTCAGTGTTCCACACAGCTTTTGCATACTGACTTAGTTGACTCAAGATCTCTTTAAGTGCTCTAAGTTATTTGTTTGTCTTACGTTTCTTCCAACTCAGTGTCTTACTGACCAGCATATCAGTCATATGAGCAGGCAGGAACTATTATGTGTTACTGGACTCTCTGTGTGGCTCATGCTATTCACTCTGGGTTGTAGCCATCATTTCCATGATATTTTCAAATCTGGACTGTAGGAAGCTGCCCCTGACTTTTCCCCTGGATTCTTTGCTGGAACTCTGGCATTGCACTTCTACAAGGTGTCTCCTTTAGAATGACTTGCTGGCCTTCCACATGTGAAATTGCATTCA